>NC_135537.1:28579911-29326577 GCF_045843805.1 Urocitellus parryii
GTTTCCAGTGTGCACACTTAGATACATGGTCACACTGTAACTTTCATTAAAAAACAGATACCAGGTCAACAAACAAAATGGTCAGAATTGGACAGTCTTTGCAGTCTAATCCGAGGAAGGTGTTTGCAGAAAGTATTTTTGTTTTTACAGTGGCCTGGAAGAAATCTCTGAGTGCCATAATGACCTAGAGGTAATCATTGTTGCTGTTTGTGGGTAGAACAATTAAAGCAAATTATAACCTGACTAGTGCCCTGCTGAGGCATGACAAAGCCTCCAAAAATTTGTCAGGCTTTGCCAAGCAGAAATATTTCTGCTATGCTTTTGTCTAGTTGAGGAAACTTGGCATCTGGATAGAGTGAACTTTCGAACATAATGATTAGAATTGAGATGAACTGCTTCCAGAGAAGTGAGCTGCATTACCAAATTATACTACAATTGAATGACTGCCAACCTGCTGTGAATTGAAAAACAAAGACCCTAAGAGTTTAGTATCACTTTAATGAGTCTTGGACTGAGGTATATTGTCTAATATATATTTCAAGGGCTTAACTGCCTCAGCTCCAGAAATATGTACCTAATGAAATATGTTACAAACTAGGGTGTCTAGGCAGTATTTCTTTGAAAATGTGTTAATTGCAATTAGAAAGACAAGAGAAAACCTTTCTGGTTGCCATTTAATAATTTTAAAATATTCTTAACAATGGAAACTGTAACCATGATGGAATTGGACCTTGTCTGAGAGCAAATTAAGCTATTTTTTTTTTTTTTGGTATGACACTCATCCTTATGACAGTGTCTTCCAATTTCAGAGTATGGCCTTTGTCTACTTGAGAATTCTTAGCAAAACTTGTTTAAAATGTGGACACCTCAGCCCTACTCTGAACCTGTCATCTTGGAATAAGAGGGCCCAGAAATCTGTATTTTGCAGGCTGTCCAGATGTTCCTTATGCATGAGGTCTGGGCCTCACTGCTTTGTGGTCTCCGTGTACTTGGGGATGTTGTATGAGTAATGTGAGGGGCATGCTAGAAATAGCACCACAAGATGAACAAGGATCAAAGAAAGCAGGAGTGGTGGCCAGCCAGCTGTTTATACCAGTGGCCATGGTACAAGGTAAATTCCTCCGTGTCCCTTGGAATTAATAGCTTCTGACTATTCTGACAAATCCAATCTCTTTAGTCTTAGCAATGGTGTTACTTATATCTGCATAATGGGTCTAAGTGGTGTCCAAGTGGTAGAAAAGTAAAGGGGAGCAGGTAGAATTTTCTCACTTTATTTTCCTATGTAATCCTCTCTGAATTTACTATCTGTATCCACACTTTTAATTCTTCTATTTTCTTCCTTTGGAATTGGGATGATTTAGGGCACACTGAAAGTGAGTATACTGGGTATATCAAGAGTACACCCCAAACACCCAGTGGTTGCACTAAAAGAAGAGTAGCAGAGACCTGAGTATTAGGACATTTCCACTTTTTTGCAAGTTTTTGCCAACATATATTTTTCCAGTAAGAATATTATTAAATGCTTGTGAAGAATCAGGAATTGAGCTAAGGCTACAAAGATGAAGGAATTATGGATTTAAAAAGTCAATCATTTTACTGCCTTGACTCAGACACCTAAGATAAATGGAATAACAAATCTTTGGAAAGTGATTCTCACTCTACTACCTTTCCTCACTTTTATGTCTCTCCTTTTCCCACAACTACCTCACACACCCTCCTGCCTTGTAATTTGAGTTTGTTGTTCCACTTATTATCAACATTGGCTTCTCAGGTTTCATAAGCCCCAGGATGTAAAGAAGTGACTTCATGAATATTATGTAGTAGATAAACGGAATCTTTGGCATCAAGGGACCTGAGTTAAAGCTGTGAAACGAGCTAGAAAGGCAGGAGGGCCAGGTATGAAAGATCTCATGTGCTAAGAACTGATCTGAGAGATTAAGGGCCCCTGCAGGAACCAGGCCAATGTCAAGAACGAGGCCATCTGGACAAAAGATAATGGTGGGGACTCAGGAACTCGATGGTGTGTGCCACTCCAAAGGGTTTCAGAATTTTTATTTTTTTTATTTTTTATTTTTTTTAATTTTTTGGGTTTCAGAATTTTTAAAAAATTCAGTTTCTTAACTCACTCTTTGGCCAAATAGGGTGCACAAGTAGCTGAATATGGTTTGTGGCTGTCATTTCCCAGTTCCCAAAGATCTTGCACAGCCAATGAAGGGTGGTCAGCTGGGAAGAGTTATGACCAGGTTCCTAAGGTCAAAAGATCTTTCTGTTTATGTGTTTGTCTGTGAATGGGAGAGGGCAAGAAGTGATGGCAAGTTTCTGCTTGCTTTTGGAGGCCATTGCAGTAGTAGAAATAAAGACCAATCAAATATTTGGAAGTTTGGGACCTGAATAGATGAGTCTTAGTTTCCAGTTGCAAGTGGAAGGGAAAGAATAGGGTCTCCTTCAAATTCCCATTGGACAAACACAAATGAAGTTGGAGAAGTAGGGAGGAAGATCCAGAGTCCAGTTGATTAGTTCAGTTTAGGTTTTGTTGCATCAGAGACAAAAATCTGAAGCCACAGAAAGACACTGGCAGCTGAACTCAAGGGAGTTGATATTGCCAGAGGGTGTGAATGGAGAGACATGAGAGGACAGGCTAGTATTCTGAGGTACAGCAGGACACCAAGAGTGTATTTAGCACCAGGTAAGATCCCCACATTCCCAGCACTCTGATTTAACATTAGTTACCATCCCACTCCACCCTCCAGGTGATTTTTATTCTGAGAAAACTCAGTTTGCTCCCATCCATCCTGGGGAGGCCGATCCAGGGGAGACTCAATGAACTTCATGTTTACAAATCTGCTGGGTGTAAGGTGACTTTTCTTGCTTGCAGGCACAGGAGGTACCCAAACCTCCCCTTCTGCTGGACTTACCCTCTCTCCTCTTCTGAAGGCACCACCCAGGCTCGCCCACCAGAGCAGAGGCCCCCTGACCTGGTGCTGCTCTTGCAGTGCCAAGTGCAATCCTCCTGCCCCAAGCTCCCCTGCCTGCTGTTAGGCTTCCCAGTCTCTTGAGGAGGCCTGTTATTTCCAGGCCACTGCTCTTTCTTTACAGAGAAACCAAACCAAGCTTCCAAATGCACACTTGTGCCCATCGTGGGAATCATGCTTCTCACCCCATCCCACCAGAAACCCACATCCACAGCCTTTTCTTGGGGCTCCTTCTCTCCACTAGTTGGCTAGTCTTTATTCTCCCTCTTGTGTGGGTAATTGTTAGGAAAGGACACCAACCTAATCCTCAGAATTAAGACTCTGTGGATTCTAACCTTCCCTTCCATTTATTTTGTGGTATTTTTGAGGATTTTGTTTTCTTTAATAATTATTTTTTAATTCAAAAGTAACAAAACATGTTATTATAAAATATGCAAACACATATGTCAGGTGGGTATAATCATATTTATAGGATTTATTTTGTTTTGCTTTTTGCTGAAGATTATGCTCTCTTAATTGGTGATCCTTTCTTTTCCTTTGTTCGATAAATATTTATCAAGTACCTTTTGTATGTGAGGCACTATTCTAGTAGCTGAGCTAGAGCAATAGAACAATACTAGCTCCGCTCCTGCCCTGGAGGATTTTGTATTACAGGTAGTATCAGGTAGCCTATCATTGCTTGTTAGCACACAGAAGTCCCCCTCACTCGTGTCATTGTGAGTGACGAGCTGATATTCCACTCTACTGAGGATCATCACTTACTTAGTCATTCTTCTTTGGATGGACATTTTATCTGGGAGGCTAACTTTCAAAATTCAGAATTTTGTTTTATGAATGTCACGGGAATTAGACTACATAAGAGCATATTTCTTCTGTTACTCCCTCTTTTTCTTTAAGCAAGTAGGCTGGGAATGTAGCTCATTGGTGAAACAGGTGCTTAGCATGTGTGAGGCTTTGGGTTTAATCCCCACTTCCCACAAAAAAAGGAGTAAATATTACCTGAAACAATTTTTTTGTTTCCAATTAGAAAATTCAGTCAATTGCAATTTCATAAAGTGTATAGTGAGCTTTTTTTAATATTTATATTCCTTGTTCTATCTTGACCACCACTGTCTTCAGATTCTTAGCATGATAAAAAAAAAGTGGGAAAATATTCACATTTCATCAACACAGCTAGCTGTAATCCAAGCATCCTTAGAACGCTTAGGAGTTTCCTTAATATGAGACTCTCAAGAGTTGAAGAGCTAACGTCCTGGTCTATCTCTGCCTCTTGCCTCTTTTTCCCCTCCTAGGCTTCCAGTTCTCCTTTCTCTCTGTCCCACTTGCCTCCATCTCCTTCAATCATGGAAACAAAAAGAATTGAACATTTAAAAAAGCATGACTTAGAAATTGCAAATAAATCCATAATGCAAAGGAGCAGGGACGTCAGGAAGGTTTGTTACATGCCTGTTTGGGAAAGATCAAAACCCCAGGAAAGAAAGAACAAGAGAAATAAAAGCTTTCATGACACGTTAATTCACCACCCTGCTTGCCAGGCTCACCTCGCTCTGCGAGTGACAGAGGCACCCCGTTTCTCAATTTCAGCACCATCCCCTCCTTAAACAGAACATCTGTTTACATTACATTAAATATTTGGACATTAAATATTTGGACCATGATGTTTTCCCTCCAGATTCTCTCCCCGAGGGCAAATCAAACAGTTTGATGCTTGGTAGAAAACCAAAACCAGGTCTGGGACCCTTAGAGAGCTCCGGGTCCTTTGAGGAAATGGAGCTTTGGTCACCTCACTCCACTGTGCATCCTTCCTCCTGCTCTGCTCTTCACCAGAGGACTTTTATGGGAGCACTCGAGGCTCCAAAATAGCTCAGAAATCCTGGGAATGTTTACACGTGAAGTGATTATTTTGTCTCCAAGAAACCAGGGAGGCAGCCACTAAGTAATGATTCCACTCTCCACTTCATTTTTAGAGAGAGCAAGCAGTTCTGTGCCTTAGCCTGAGGTGCTCCTTTGAGTTCCTTTGACAAGCTCATTTCCATCAGTACACACAGAGCTCCACGGCATTAGAGAGAAAGATCTTTGCAACTACCATGTCTTCTCTCTGCTCCACTTCACAAGACTTCACCAAAAATCCTGTCTTGGTGATTTGCCCTTCTTAAGCATGCGAGTGGCAAGTCTAACATTCCCTTGCTGTCTTCATTTCCACTGACCTCTCAGCAGTAGGGACACAATGGAACAACCCCTCTCTTCGGGAAGATATTTCTCTTTGGCTTTTATGATCCCACCCCTGAGCATTCTTCCTGCATTTCAAGTCACTTCCTGGTCACCTTCATTGGCACCCTTCTCTTCCTGCTTTCCAGAGGGCTCCTTGAGCTCTGTAACTTCATATCCTGCACCTGTAGGGTGGTGATCTCTTGACTCCGCCCCCCCAGGTTCAGACTGGCTTATCCAAGTGCTACTTGATTCCTCCAGTGTTATGTTTAATTAGTTCCTCATACTTCCCATAACAAAACCACAATTCTTAATTTCGCCTCCTACACACTCATAAATCCATTTCTGTTCAACCAGAAATGACCACCATTTACCTACTTGTTTAAGGAAAAGACTCCAGAAGATCCTTGATTTCCTTCCTATTCATCATCACCATAAATATGTGCTTTCAATTATTTTCCCCAAATATCTCAAATCCACCTACTTTTCTCAGTTTTCACCCTTACCATCCTAGTCAAACCACTCTTCATTTCTCAGTTGTATTGTGGTGGTGGCCTTTAAATGGGTTGATTTGCTTCTGCCCTTTCCCACAGCATAATAGTTAAGGAGGAGACTCTGGAGTTAATTTCTCTGGATTCATATGATGACTCTACCACTTACTGATTACAAACTTGGGGAGGTACCTTAAATCCTAGTGCTAATCTTGTATGCCTCCAACAAATCTGGATGACAGTAGTGCCTGTCAAAGGGATATTAGTTAAGACTTGTGTTAAGTATTTAAAAAGAGCACTCACTACTCTGAGCAAATATCTGCTAGATACATGGTCACTAGTTCAGTGTGTTCTCCTTAATGAGCACATAACAAATTTTTATTATCTTGTGCTTAATACACACTATGACTTCCATTGCGCTTAATGATTCCTGGCCTACAATCCTGCATATGTGTGGGCTTTTGCCTCTGTGACCTCCCAGTCAATTATTCTCTCTCCATCAACCTGCCTTCAGTTTTGTTTCCTCCATCTACCATACCCTGGCCTCTCTCAGAGCTTGTTGCACTTGTTCTTTTTGCCTGGAATTCTTGTCCTTGATTATTATTATTATTATTTTTGTCTCAACTCATTAGGAGCTTTCCATGACAACCTATCTATCTAATGAAGTCCTTTTACCTCACACCTATTTGGTCTACATAACATCACCCAGTTTGTTTCATTAACAGTACATCAGAATCCAAAATACCTTCTTTATAGATTTCTCTACTTGCTTATTTTTAGCTCTCTCCTCACCACTAGAACTCTTGAGGAAAGAATCTGAGTCTTGATCATCATTACATCCCTAATACGTAGAATACCTGGCGCACAATAGGAAATCAGTAATAATTTGTGGAAAAGAATAAATGGGTGTGTGGATGGATTAATGGGTGGACGAAATTCTTATACTTTAATTTTGGCCACTGGCTAGTAACATATTGTGTAATTCTGAAGCAAAATTAGTATAGAGCCTTGTAGACCTGTGAGTTCTCACTGTGAAAATATGCTAAAATTAGGTGAAAAAATAGAAAGTTCAAATTCTGCTTTTGACAACTTAGAATGCAAACGTATGCATTCTGTGCATATGGCTACATGTGTTGAGGCAGGAATCCTAAACAGAAAGAGTTTCTTGCCTCAGATTTTTGTGGTCTGCTTATTATGGGATGGCTTCTTTCTAATAGCTTCCTTTGTCTGTTTTTAATTTGGGCATTCTCAGAATTGCTGATGTTTCCTCTTGGAATAAGCACAAGTAGAAAAAATTTTAAAACAGCTAGCTTATGATGGTGGAAAAAAAAAAAAAAACAGGCACTTTGTCATACAAACCCGAGTTTGAGTCCTGAGTCGATTACTTAGTAGCTATGTGCCCATGAAATTCTTAACCTCCCTCAGTCTCAGTTTTCTCAACTATAACACATTGTTAAAATTGTATGATAAAAACTAGTGTGCGGGCCACATGATAGGTGTTTAATAATGTCAATTTTTTTAACCTTACCTAGATCCTTCCAGTGCATGTGAATGATGTGTTGTAAGAGTTTTGCATGACCACATTTAATCTTTGATGTTTTATCTGTATCCATCAAACTATCTTTAAGAATGCCAGTATCTGAAACAAAAAGAATAATATTTACAGCAGCATATGGTACATCATACTTAATAAATATTTATTGAATGAATGCATTGTCAATAAATACTGCTTTTATTCATGAGAATCAACTAGACTTCCATAGAGTTCAAAGTAATGTTTCCTTAAAATAGCAATGATTTTTCCCTTAAATTATGCAACTGAACATTGAACAGCAAGCATCAAACCATAACTGAATGTTTCAAGACATTATGGCACAAAACCACGTTTTCCTCTGCCTGATGTTATTTTTAAGTGTGTCTTCTGGAATTGTTTAGTTCAACATTTTGGAAAACCAGTGAACTCAGATCCAAATTCAAAAGGGAACCAGAAGGTTTAGAGATGCTTCTTGGACTTTTAAGAAGTATTCTGTTTGTATTCTTTGTAACCTGGTGTTTTATTCTTACATGTTTGGTGCAAGAAAATTTAATTAGGTCATCGAGATTGACAACAAATGTGTTAGATAGTATAGTTGTTGGGCAAATGAGTATGAGGAAATTTTAGAGTACATATCCAGACACATGTGCACACACTTTGGGCACTCTTAATAGATTAAAAGTAAACAGCAAACTAGGTAAAATGTGACAAAGAATTTCATATACATCATTAAGAAAGCCTAATTACCCAAATAGGAAACTAAGGACATGAGCAATTGAGAAAATAAGTAAAAAAAGAAATCAACAAACATGAAAGACATTCAGCTTCAATCATAATTAAAAGCCATGCAAATTAGGGCATAAAAATCCATTTTTAATTATTAACTTGAAAAGTACAAAAAATAATGTTTATTACGGGCAGAAATTTAATAGATGGAGTGCTCTCATACAATAATAGGACTATAACTTGTCTCAGACTCTTTAGAAGGTTTAGAAATTCTGCTAGACATGCCTTTATGAGCTAATCAAAAATTTGATCAAAGATGTTTGCATAAAATGTTATTAAACCAATTTTAATAATAGCAAGAAAAATGGAAACCTCAAATACCCTGTGAGATGGAATTGGTCTTTAAAATTTTAAGTTCATTATCTATTTTAAATAGATACTCATTTAAAATAACATTTTTAAGAAATTAAATAAAATATTTTGAAATTTTACTAAGAAATCAGAATAATACATGAACTCTATATGCTCATTATCCACTTTAGCCAGAATAAATGATAGGGAAATATTGCTAAACGATAGAGAGATATTACTATATTTACTACATCTATCCTTTTTGTACCCTTTGCCTGAGGCATTTTGAAGCAAATCTCCAGACATCATGTCATTTCATGTCTGCCTACCTATGTCAACATGCATTGATTTAAAAAAAAAGAATACACAGTCTGAGGATGTAGTTTAGTGGTATAGAGGTTGCCTAGCATGTTGGCCTGGTTCAATCTCCAGTACTGCAGCAAAACAACAAAACAAACAAAAAACATATTTTCTTATATAGTCACAGTGCCTTTGTAATTACTGAACTAATTAACATAAGTCCTTGGTGTGGTAGAGAACTTGGAAATATCCTTAATTGTGTCAGTAATGTCTGATTCCTTCCTCTTGGTATCATTTTAACCCAGAGGTCAGCAGACTTTTTCTGCAAAGGGCAGATAGTAAATATTTTCAATTCCACTGGCCACACAGCTTCTAGCAATTATTCAGCTCTGCCATTGTTGCTAGAAAAGCCACCATAGACAATAAAAAGTACTGGGTGTGACTGTGTTCCAGTATTTTATTTGCACAAGCAGGCAGCCTCTGGACTTGACCCGAAGGCTGCAGTTTTTCAGCCCCTGTTTAGCTCATTATTTTCCATGTCTTTTGTAAAATGGACTTTAGCTTTAAAGCCTTGATTAGATTTGGGGTCAATTTTTTTTTTGTTTTGTTTTGTTTTTGGTTTCAAGAATACTTCATTAGGAGTTCTGTGGGTTTTTTTCTCACATCCCATCAAATGTCCCACTATTGGTAATGATAATACTCAGTGGGTACATTTGGGAAGGCCTGATCCCTGCACTGAAAGCTCTTGATGAGCCTTTTATCTAATGGTTTTTCATCCATTATGTTTTGTTGCCTAAATCAATTACTTCATTAGAGGTTGCAAGGTAGTAATTTTCTATTTCTATTATTTCGTCTCTTTTTATTAACCTGAGTGCTTCTGTAAGGAAGAACTTTCCAAAAACAATGGAGGATTTCACTTATACTCAATTAAATCTATTTGTATAGAAACACTTTTTGTAATCAGGATATAGGCTAATTTTTCCATTTAATTGATAGTTGTCAACATAAAGTATCACTTCCAATGATATCTGGGGAATTGGAAGGTTTGGGAAGTGAAGAGAGCCTTTCTCATTTCTATTTATTTATTTTATTTTTTAATATTATTTAATTGTAGACACAATACCTTTATTTTTTTTATGTGTTACTGAGGATAGAACCCAGTGTTCACACATGCCAGGCAAGTGCTCTACCACTGAGCCACAACCCCAACTCTATTTTTTTAATTTTTGTGTCAAAATGAATTAATAGATTTTTAGTATGTCTGATGGTTATCAGTCATCTGCATTAATGTTTTTTTTTTCATCCTCAAATTATTCCATCTTTGGCTAATGAGGACCCCTTTGTGTTGGTTCCTGATGTTAGGTTCTTCCTTACTAACCAAACTAGTTCCAGGGAGGATTGTTCAATGACAAAATAATGAAATTGTCTATAATATATGTTAAGATTTTGATAAAACAAATAGCAAGCAGGCAAATAAACCATATTCATCACTCAAAAAGACTAATGAAGTATGATAAATTGTTCAGTGTTTTCTGGGAAACACAATTATAGTAAAATACTATTTATTGTTTTATTTACTTGTTAATACTCTTCTTCACTCTAGATTCCTTTACAATGTGTTAATTTAATAATTAAGTTAAATTTTTATAAGCTCAACAGAAGATTTTAAAGTTCTTTTCATTTAGCAAATTCCTTTGGCATATTTAAAATAAGATTCAGATTATTCAGAAAGTACTGAGACACATTTTTCACAGTTGTTAATAATTGTACACTTTGAGCTATTCCTCATGTTCTCAACTTGTAAAGACAGAGAAAATTATATTAAAATCAATTTTTAACAATATCCATAGAATTATAATAGTCAATTGTTTATCCTCATCTGTCTTTAGAGGTCTTGGGAATTTATTTTCCTTAGTAACAATGTACAAACTACTCCACAGGTGTATTTCTTACAATACTTTAGACAGGCCCCAAATTCTTGAGGTTCCTGGATCTGGGAGTATTCCTTCTACCCACTCTTAATTCTGTGTGTTAATAGATTCTAAGAAAGTTAACAAGAACAACAAAATAACCTATTTCTGAATATCAATTGAAATCAAAATGTAAATTAGACTCCTTTGCCATAGAAAGTGATCTTTAGGTATGGCCTTGATGAGGTCACTTTTACCCAAGTTTCACTAGGGACCATTCACGACCCATCTAAGTGGGCACTGAAATAGTTGATACCTAAGGGAAATTATTCCATATACAAATGAGTCTCACTTTGCAAAACATGTAAAGTGGTCCTGCTTCTTTTTAATAAAGTTATACTTCCCATGAATGATAAGAGAAAGAAATGTGGAAGCTCAACTATATAAGGGCCATGTGGAAAGCGGGTGTTAAATTCTTCCCTCTCCAGTAGACCAATAGTCTTCATATTATCTTCCTAAAGAGCCTTGGAGCAAAGCTTCCCTCATGACATAACCAGATGGAGAGTTCTTACCTACCTCAGGCATTCTTACAGAAATGTAAAACATTTATCCTTTTTGGATGGATCCTTCAGGATTTCTGCCATTTCCTTCTCAGAAATAATTCCATCATTTCTATCATAATAGAAATTTTTACATTAACATATGAAAGCTAGAATTGTAAATATCATGTTTGCAAATCTGTAGATTCCACAGGCCAAGTGTACGTTAAGGTTGTAACAGGAAACAGAAGGCACACCCAGAGAGTTGAACTGAAACAGGTTTAATAACTCTATCTCTTTAATACATGTAGTTCAGCACCTGGTGAGATTAGACCTGAACAACCAAGCAACATCAGCTTGGTTTTCCCATTCTTAGAATCTTGATGTGAATGTGAACTGAGAAAATTTGCATCAAATTTTGAAAAGGAGTAGTGTGTTCTGAATTCACCTATGCGGTGAATTATGAGAGCTAGGGAGGGAGACCAGGGAAGGAGCCCTGAAAGAGACTTATTCTCAAGATAACCACTTCTTTGGTATTGCACAGAGTAAAACCCCTCAGGTGGCACAGGCAACCAGATGACTATGGCACATGAACCTCTCTGCCTGTGCTGGGGTCTTATTTTTATGTAAAGTGTGTCTTCTGTAATAGGAAACTTAATGAACTTAATGGCTATTCCCTTTCTGAACAAGATTCCTTTGAGAGTGTTGATCCCATTAAACAACACAGGCAGATATCCCAAGTTGCTGTGAGAACTCATCGATTTTCTTGGTTAATAGACTTACCAGTTTTCTAAGAACTGCACATGGATAGTGATATATACCAACTCTTCTTGGCTTTTTATGAGATCCATCAGGATGGAGACTGGGTACAATACCTGTGGGCTGTTTTGGTACCAGAACTTGATACATATTTGTTCAGCCAACGAAAGACCATTTCATACATTACTAATGTTTTTCCTCAATATGAAACACAATAGTAGAGAGTTAAAAAATGTTCATGTAGTACCAGCAGGAGGCTGAAGCAGGTGGATCACACATTCAAAGGCAGCCTTAGCAATTTAGGAAGGCCCTAAGCCACTTAGCAAGACCCTGTCTCAAAATAAAAAGGGCTTGTGGCTCAGTGGTTAAATGCCCGTAGGTTCAATTCCTGGTACCAAAAACAAAAAAGGTTTTTGTAGTGACTCAAGTGCTTTAAGAAATACCCATAGTTCAAGCTTTATTTAGGTTTTTATGTTCTCATTCCCTGCCATGGAGATACAGGCTGTAAACACCCATGACAGGTGAGGAGGCACACACTCCAGGTGAAAAATGGCTGCTGCTCTCCTCCTATTGCCACCACTCTAACTAATTTCAATTCTCAATTTTTAACCAGATCCCAGCACTTAATTCTTGAAATTACTATACTGAAAACATGACATGTACATACTCTTTCTTATTTAACTCCAGAAAAATGTCAATGGACCCAAACAAAATACATTGCTTTTTTCTTTCTTGAAAGCATTACTTTAATAGCATTTTCAGTAATGTTTCTCAGAACTGGAAATCGTTTAATTTTGTCCCATTAAATCTGAGGGTTTTCAAGAAAAATGGCTTTTAAGGTTAGACATTCTGAATCACAGATTTTTATTTATTTGGGCCCTCTCTCTTTCAAAGTAAGTAATTTACGGAACTGACTCATAAGGGCATAATTTTAAAGGCAATTGGTAATTTTAAATGACTAGACGTCAGTCATTTGAGTTTATCTGCTTTAGGGTAGGAATCTAGGGAGTCTCTGTGAAGTGGTGTGCAGACCTGTCCAGCCTTGTAAGATTGCTGAGTCTGGCTGAGTAATTAGCAACTTTGCACAGTTAGAGAGGAGCTCTGTCTTTGGGTTGAAGCAGTGGACATGCAAATCTAAAGGAAAGGCCGGGACAGTAAGTGATGAAATAGCTGAGCAGGAGCAGCCCAGAGGGTCTCATCACTCCATACACATGGCTGTTTCTTTGGGGTCCAGGAAGGACAGAGCATGTTTAAAGGAGCAGCAAAGGCAGGAGGCACGAGCAATGTGCCAAACACATTTGCTTCCAGAAACAGTCCAGGGAGGTCCTATGAATATTAATGTGCCTAAAAGTTTAAAAAAAAATGGAGAAAAATAAATCATTTGACTAGTGCCAAGTTCACTTTGTTCCAGGAACTGGGATATTTCATAATAAAAAATGAAATAGAAGCCAAAACTGAAGCAATGGCAATTCCTATTCAGATGGAGTCAAGGCTTAATTCAGGCAATGAGTATGTTTTATTCAGGCCTAGTTCTGTTTCTGTCATATTCAGGCCTAGTTCTGTTTCTGTCATTATTCCAGCTATTGGGTCTGAAGATAGTCTTTGATAGATGGCAAATTATTTTGGTTCTCTTACTCTTCATAAAAATTTAATAGTGCTAAAAATGATCAGTGTTACATATCTTTATTCATTCTTTTGTCTAATTAGTTACCATAGTAGCTTGGGCCTCAAAATATTTCCATATAATAATTATTTAGTAATGAAAATCTCCCAGATTGACTGACCAGTTTGAGTAGGTAAACTTTTAAGTCATTCTTCTTTGGCTTTAAATTCTAATATGTTCCTCCTCATCAATTATAAGTGAATTAACGAGCCATCATAAATACTTAAATAAATATGGAAAGGGTTTATAGGAGTCAGCAGTATGAATTTCCTGTTTGCCTAATAAACATCTATATAGGTCACTTCATATCACACATACTAACTGAAAATAATGAGCCTGGTAATAAAAATCACTCACTTGAAAGTTAAGGGAATGTTTCTAAGTTGAATATCATTTTCAATTTACCAGTTTATTCCAGACAGCAATGTATGTGGTTGATATATTTTTGGCAGGGCGTATGTGATAAAACAGGCTCACTTCTTTCTGCTTCCCTGAACTTCTAAAGGCAGCAGTCTTACGTATCAAACTCTATTAGCTAATTGGTGAACCAAGTGATCAAGCAGTAGGTATGGTCAAAAATATTGGAGGAACTTTATTTTCCTAACACAAGCAACTCTAAAACAGTGACCTTGAGTTGTCATGATGAACTTTTCATTACTAATCCCATCAAAAGTCTGTGGACAGATAGGACCTAAAATTACACTACATAAGAATATTCAAACAGACATATAGTTAGGTTTTCACAATGCTTTACAGAAATATTTGTGATCAAGAAACTTATTAAGATTTGCCTGTACAGCAGAATAGAATAGACAATATGATTGATGTATGTACATTCCATATATGTATTATATATCAAAATGCATTCTACCGTCATGTATGACTAAAAAATAAATAAATAAAAAATTTTAAAAAAAGATTTGCCTGTAAATTTTACCTTAAAATGCCATTTTTTTTTGTTATGTGCATGACAAAGAAAAATGAAGTCACCCAAGGAGTATCATCCACAGCAGTTCTAAGTGGACGTTCTAAGCAGATTTCATGTGACTGCGCGGGGGTGTGCATGTGTGTGCCTGGCACCCTGCATGGCTTCTCGCTGCCATCATTGATTTCCTGCCCTCATTAAAACCTTATCGATCCCTGTTCTCTAGATGACACAGGCTGTCCTAGTAGCCAGTCAGTATCACCAGTGAAGACACCCTCAGATACTGGGAATAGCCCCATTGGCTTTTGCCCTGGAAGTGATGAAGACTTTACCAGAAAGAAGTGCACCATTGGAATGGTTGTTGAGGGAAGCATCCAGTCAGCTCGATATAAGAAGGAATCAAAGTCAGGCTTTGTAAAGCCAGGTAAGTGCACCGACTCTTCATATTTTACCTGGGTAATATAACTGAAGCAGTTTTTACATTTGAAACTATGTGTGTGTGTGTGTGTGTGTGTGTGTGTGTGTGTACGCACATACAGATGATTTTATGGGGCAAGGTTTTGTCCTGTGTCCCTTTCTGTTGGTTGTTAGTGTCTGTCTGCTTTTGAGCTTCCTGAATAATTGCTGTGCACAGCATATCATAATGGATTATTCTTCCTCTTGCTTTTGGTCAACCATTTTATCTCAAAGAAAAACTTAAACTGCATGAAAAATACAGTTGCTAGTTGTCCTTTGCTTTGTAATACTATGAAAAAAAAAGCATAATACACAATTGGGGAGGTGTGATAGCATATAAAAGATAAAAAGGAGTATGACGAAGTATAAGGGGTACCCTTAGTTTTTAAGAAAGAAACAATGAGCAAAAGAATGCCGTGTAATTATATCCAAGAAATGAAAATATTATCTTGTGTTCTCAAGGAACATGGCTGCTGTACTTTTACCAGCATCCCAGCTCAACTGGCTTTTTTTTTAAATTGAGATATAATCCAGATATCATAAAATTCACCTACTTCAAGTATAAAACTTAGTGGGCTTTAGTCCATTAAAACCATTGTACAACATTGCCATTATCAAACTCCAGAACTTTTCTTCTACCCCCCAAATGAAACCCCCTGCCTATTAGCAGTCACTCTTTATTCTCACCCCCTACTCCAGCCTGTCCCTGGCAACCACTAATTTTCTCTGTCTTGATGGATTTGACTGTTCTGAACGTCTCATAAAAATGGAATCATACATTGTGTGGCTTTTTGTGTTCGGCTTCTTTCACTTGTAATGATTTCAAAGTTAGCTAGTGTAGCATGTATCAGTGCTTGTTTATCTTCATGTTTGAACAGCATTCTGTAGTATGGGTAGTCCACATTTAGAAATGGACTTTTTATAAAACAATTTTAGGTTTATAGAAAAATTGAGAGACCTCCTGTACCCACTCACTACTAGTACTTCCTGCTTTCCCTGTTTAAACATCTTGCTTTAATGTGATGGTGTACCACACTTTGTTTATTCATTCTTGATTTGATGGACATTGGGGTTGTTTCTGCCGTTAAGCTATTAAGATTAATGGTGCTGTGAACTTTGGTGTAGAAGCTTTTGTATGAATTTTTTTTTAGTTCTCTTGTGCATATTCTTAAGTATGAGATTCCTGGATTATATGGTAACTATATGTGTAATTTTTCAAGGAACTACCAGACTGTTTTCCAAAATGGCTAAAACATTTCCCTTCCTACCAGCAACGCATGAGAGTTCCAGTTTCTAAATATTCTTTTTAATACTTGTTACTGTCTTTTTTATTATAAACTTTGTGTTAGTCTATTTTGTGTTGCTATAACAGAATACCTAAGACTATGTAATATAGAAGGAAAAACAAATTTATTTCTTTCAGTTTTGAACAGTGGGAATCAAGGTCAAGGGGCTCAAATCTGTGATGGCCCTCCCATCATAATGTAGAGGAGGGCATCCTTTGGCAAGGAAGCGAGTGTGCCAGCCCAAGTCTTTCTTCTTATAGAGCCATTAATCCCATCACGGGACTATGGGTCTATGATACGGGGTGGGGGGATGCCCATATGCACAAAATATTATGTACTAACTTGAGAGGTTTATTTATTAAGATTTTTGAACCTAGTTTTAATGCTTCTTGCCCAAAGGCAGAGCCTAAAGCAAATCTTTTATCAACTGTTTCTGATTTAATTGCTCATAGGCATAAATACTGCCTAAGCAGTTTTTACCTGGTAAACTTTTTATTTACTTGTACAAGGTAAAGGGATCTATTAAGTTTCTTAGTTGCCTAAAATTCTTCACATCATCATTGCTATAGCTTTGGAATAGGACCCAATTCTGTACAAGTAAATTCTTTGTATTTGAGAAAAATCTGCACAGTGACCTATACTTCTTTGAACTTTTGGCCTGTCAATCTAATAAATATGAAGAGAGGAAATCCTGGAAGTGAGGCCCCTGGATGACTCTGCATTTCTAACATGCAGAGACATAATGTATTACAGCACAAGAAGATAATGCTGCAGGTAAAAACAGTCTTCTCCCAGCCCTGAGCTCTCCCCTCCCCTCAGTCAAGACTGACCTCCAGCTCTCCATGCATGCTCCACTTTTTAAAAATAAACCGACTCATTAAAACCAATACTAATTTATTAAAATTAGCAAGCAATTAGTGGCTCTTATACATGTGCTCAGGGACCCTTTGACATTAAGTAACCAAAGCCCATTTAATTTTAGGTCCATTTTTTCTAGATTCTGGAACACTGTAGTTCACCTCAGAAAAGAGTTATTGAAATGCCCCTGAGGTCAGTAAGATAGCGAATAATGATCACTGGGTCTGTTATGCATAAAGAGAAGGGAAATATGTCACAGGATGCTAGGAAGGTTTGGAAAGGGGAGCTGAGCAATGAGCAAGACTGCGCCTTGCCAACAGGGCCCTGTGGTGCACACAGCAGTGAACCCTTCCTGCCAGGCAGGAACTCCTTCTGGAAACTTCTTACAGGCAGTGAGCCTTCTGTCATTTTGGCTTCTATCACTTAATACCTATGCAGATTTCATTAAAAGTTGCCAACAAGGAGCAAAGAAAAACATTCCTACAGTCCAGTTGGGTGATGGCTTTGCGTTTTCCTGTTTTCCTTTTCTCCATAATTCAGCAACACATTCAGGGCAGAATCTCCAGAGCCTAATTTCGTGTCAATATAAAGCAGGTGTCCAATAAAAACTTACTGGGAAACACAGTGTGTACTTTGTGCAAGGGATTAGGGTTTTTTTTTTTTTTGCATATTTACAGCCAATAATTTTTTAGAGGCTCAAACGGAAAAAAAAATGTAATTGAAAACAGATCAGGTAACTGAAAACAGGCCCTTGACTTGAATTATACAATCAGAAAGCCATCATCTCTGATTTTTATTTATAGTTGAATTTTGAATGTTGTTATCAGTGCATTATAGTTATACATAGTAATGGAGTGCATTGTGACGTATTCGTGTACGTATGGAATATAATTTGCTCCATTTCAGCCTCCAGTGCTTCTTCTTTCTCTTCCTTCTCCCCCACCCCCAACTGGCTCCTTCTATTTATTTAAATTGATGCTTTATAGATGTGCCTAAAGGTGGAATTCACTGTAGTGTATGTATACACACACACACACACACACACATACACACACACCATAATTTGGTCAACTTTATTCCACAATTCCTCCCTTTTAAGGAATTAGATTGAATTCGAGAGGTACTTGGGGAAGAGGGGGCAGGAATGACCTTGTCATCGTCCTGCCTTTAGGAAGCTTGTAATTTAAGGAAGAATACTATAAAATAAATCCTGAGGAATCCTACAAATTAACAGAAAAGGAAGGAAGGCTTTGGGGGAGGGGGTACTTTTTGAGGAATCCTGGATGGTGACATTCCTTCCCCTGGGGTGCTCCGCTAATATCAGCTTGTAGTCAGTTTCCTGATGAAACTTTTTAACCAGAAATGAAAGTCCTAATTGGATTACTGCTCTAGTACATGAAGTGACAATACTGAGCCAACTTTCTTGCTTGATTTATTACTTACAGAGTATTTTAACCCAGGAAAGAAAAGAATCCACTGTCATTGTTTTACAAATAGAAGCACTAAATTCTTTGTGCTCAAGACTAGTTGGAAGGGTGGAGGAACAATTACACAATTTAAACAAATAATTTAAAAAAAAAACGTGAAAGTCAAAACACCACTGGAGGTGATTAAGGAGATCAGGAAAGAGCAAATGGTTAGGGTCACTATAATTTAACTGAAATCCACTTTCAGAAACTGAAATGTTGAAATCTGCATTTGAAAGATGTCACAGTATCTCCTTAGCATTCAAACAAAGTTAGTATTCCCTTGTTATCAGACACCACCCAGGCTATTGAAATTGGAGACCTGGCAAGCTGAATCATAATAACCTCACAACAATAGCCAGGGATTGGTTACTTTAAAAAAAGAAAAAAGGTTTCCCACATTGAGAGGCATTTGCTAGAAAACTCAGAAGGCACCAACTAGGTTAGTGATTAATCTGCACTGGGTCCCTTGATAGAGCCTCTTTCACATACAGCCCACAGATGTTTCTGTTCTTATCAAGGGCATTATTTCCACTTCAAAGTTAGTTGTGTGTAATAAAACAACAGCTTATTCTTGTAATAATGTGAGCTGCCTAGAATAGTTCAAGGAGAATTGAGAGCCTAGGCTTCCACAGTTTGCCAGGTTGCCCAACCTGTTCCGCCTGCAGGGAAGGGTCTGCGCTGGGGGAGAGGGGGCCAGACTGTAGCTGTACACACTAGGTCCGCATCTTCATATCTCCACCTTATTACTGTGTGATCTTTGGCTGGTTGTGTGTGTGTGTGTGTGTGTGTGTGTGTGTTTG
This sequence comes from Urocitellus parryii, assembly GCF_045843805.1. NCBI lineage: Eukaryota > Metazoa > Chordata > Mammalia > Rodentia > Sciuridae > Urocitellus > Urocitellus parryii. Next base: position 28,599,159 of record NC_135537.1, read on the forward strand.
AAACTTTGTGCTCTGCATCTGTAAACTGGATTGTTGAAAAGACTTTGAAAGAGATTAATTCCTCACTATATGGCAGCGAGGGCCATTTGTAGTTCTTAATAAAGATGTAACAAATTCCATGGGCCTTATTTACATAAAAACTCCTAAAACCCTCATCCAGGACTTAAGTTTATTTGAAATAAAATTCTAGCATGTCGTGTTAGCCCAGCTCACATAAAATGAGAGGGCTACTTGATAAAGGAGGACACAATGACCCAAGTGCAAATTGACAGCTGAAGGCTTGACAGTGCACCCAGAGATGGGAAAGTAGGAAAGAGCAAATGAAAGACCACTAAAAAGCCTAGTGGCCTTTTCACTGGTGTAGACCATTACCAGCTTCAAATTCTTGGTAGCACTTAGTTCAGTATTGATATAAAAGCAGACAGAATCATTGTGACGGTGGAATTGCAAGAAAATGCTGTCTATGAAAGCAGAAAAATGTCTTACACATTTAAAAATATTTCCATGAAGTGAAAAAAATAAAAATTTGATGCTAAAAGGAAGATTTTGGTTATGAAAACTTTCTATATTCTTTGGGAAGCTATCATTTTTTAATAGCTCAGTAGTTATTAGCAAGTCTTCTAGCAACAAAGCCCAGCCGCAAATATAAGTTGCCAACACTTTCAGATACTGAAAACCTAATGAAAATATTTAGAAGGATATATTAGATGTAATTGTGGGCTTGGAAAACACTCTTGACAAATGATTTTTTTTAGTCAATCATTATTGAGAACTAGCTGTCCCAGGCAAAATTCCAAGAGCTTAACTCATTTCATTCTAACATTGATGTGATAAAGGGACATAATTAGCCCCATTTTATAGATGGAGAAACTGAGGCACAAACAGATTTAGTAACCATCCAAGGTCACACATCCTATAAATGGATTTTAAATAGCGTAATCTTGCCCGTAACTCTTAAGCGTGCAATAATTGTAAGACCTACCTTCAAAGAATTAATTATAGTTGCAGTAAGGATGTGTAAAAATTAAGAAAGATGTGGCTGATATAGAACATGAATTATTTTTCTTTAATGTTGGTAGAGCCCTAAAAATTCCTATGAAGTCTTATAAATTAGCTGATAAGAATCTATTTGTAGATTATGCTGGCTGTTGCTAATAACAAAATTAATGAGACTCAATGTAACTTCAGGGAAGTACAGAAAGTTGAATACTTAAGGCTGTCTGAAAGCAGGTCAGTAAAATGAACATGAGAACATGGAGATCAAGGGAATGTAAGGTCCTCAGTGATTTCCACTTGATCATGAACTAGTCCTCTTTCTACTCGTCACAAATGTTTCACCTGCTCCCCTTCTTAAAGGAGGATCATTAGACTTTGTCCAGTGAGAGCTTTTGTACTGATACTGAAATAGATCTCTGAAATTTTCTTTCACTCTGAGAGAAAGAATGTTCAGACAGAATATAGCAGATATGTTTTATGGTAGACAGTTATCACTTCTCCTCAACAGGGACCAAAACAGTAAAACAAAGCTTAAAAGTGATGAGTGTTTGTCCTTATGGCAGGTTTATGTGTTTGCTTTCATGCCTTTTTCTCACATCTGGGTTTTTGATGATGCACCCAATCAAGTAATGGTAACAAATGGACCTTAATGGGTTTCTCTAAGAATTAGCAAATCATAATCCTCCCCTTCCAGAGGTAACTGCCGTCCAAATCCCAGGTCTACTGGGATTTATTACATGTACAGTGTTCATAGCCACTGATTTGGGGGCCTGCCAAAGGCTCACTGAGTACTCTAATGTGGTAGGAAGGAAGCATTATAAGTCACTTATACACAGTGGAAGGCCAGTAAACCACACACCCACCATTGAGGGTGCTTATCAACTGTCAGCACAACAGAAATAAAACCTGGAAATGTCTTTCATGTGTAAATTATGCAAATAGATGCTTTAGGTTGGGCTCCCCTCCCCCACCCGCCAACACCATCTAAATCATGTTTCTCCATCTAAAACATTCATTTTAATGCTCCAAAATCCAGGAGCATTCTGCCAAGGCCTGGGTGTGGTTGAGGGATCCAGCATGGTATGGTGAAATACTAGAGCCTGGCAACAGCTTGGAGCCATTCCAAAATCCTGAAGGGACTAGAGGAGGGTCATGTTACCTAGAACCCAAAGGTGGCCATATATGAAGGACTTGGGAAGAGGAACACAGCCACTGGCAGAGAAGGAGCCAAAGAGATGAATGCCCTAACTTTTCTGTCTTCTTGGCTGGTATGATTTGTTGTGTGGCATTGGGTGGACCCTAGAGTTACTGACAAAGAAGTTATGTGATGAACAGTGTAGCATGTACCATTGGTTAATTCATTGAGTTAAATTCTTCTACCACCTAAGCTGGTATATGATAGCAGCCAAGGGTGTCAGTAAATCGCATGAACGTAGGCCACAGTTTAACGAGGTAACACTTCAGGAACATAGCTGCAACAGGCTTGCATTCCAAGAAGCATAGACTGGAATGTTTGTAGCATTGCAAGAATCTAATGGAAAGGGAACCTTCACTTGACCATGTCGTTAAGAAGAGTTTCTGTTAAAGTAGGTTTGACTCTCCACTGTGTACTTAGCAGTTTTGTTCATTCATTCAAAAATTTAGTAAGCATTACAGTGTGCTAACAGTGTTGTTCCAGGCATGAAGGATAGAGGAGTGAAAAAACAGACAAGATGCCTGTTCTTATGATGCCTGCCTTTAACGGGAGATGGATGCCTGGTGCATAAGCATGCAAGCAAGTTCAGATAGTGACAGATGAAACAAAGTCAAGCAATAGAGAGCTGGGGCAGGGAAATGCCTGGGGAGATGACATCTGAGCTGAGAACCTCAGGCTCCGAGAGGGCTTAAGGGATGCACAGGTGGTAGGCAAAGTAGTGAGTTAAGAAGGGAAAGAGGGGGAGCAGATGAAGTCTGTATTGTCAAAGTAATGGGAGGCCACGAGTGTTATAAGAGGAAAAAAAATGATTTGATGTATGTTTTTGAGATCTCTCTGATGACTTTTTGATGCTTGAATTGTCAAGAAGTGAACCTGGCAGAAGGACACTAAATTCAAAGGCTTATCCTAGGATGGAGGCAGAGGAGACAGGAAAGGATAGAGATGCAGTTCACATGACAGCACATGACTCCCATTTTCTTAATGAGACTAGAAATGTTTATTTGCTAACTCCAGTAAGCCTTTTGCAGTATGGATGAAATATCAATATCCAATGTTTTTTTTAACTTGTAATTTTAGTTAAATATGTTTGTACTCTATTATTAATTTAGAAACATTGCTGTTATGCATTTTTCATTTAAAAGTTTTAATCAGTCTTTCTCTCTCTAGAGTGACTTGTTAATTCATCTGACTTTTCCAGGGTAAATCATCTTCACTTCTACCCATATTGTTTGAGATAAAGCAATTTTGAATCCATGTCTCTCTCATTGGTCATTTGTTCAAGCCAGCCAGGAGGGTATGGGCTAAGTTACTGTAACAAATTGACTCCAAAATAGAAGTTAAAACTAGACAGATGATTGTCTCTTGCGATATAGCACATTTGGGTGATCCAGGCTGATAGGCAGCTCTGCCTCCTTACAACTTGGCTACCTCTTGTGGGACCAGAGTGGCTCTCATCTGCCTAGAAGAAAGCAGGGGAGAGGGACCAGGGGACACTCTGGTCATTTTAAGGTCAGGATGAAGAAGTGCCACATGTCGTTTCTAATTATAACCCAGGACATCCTAGTCAAATGGGCACCTGTTATTATAGAAGAGGGGGAGAGTGGAGGTAGACATTAGTGAACAGCCAGCAGGCTGTCACTGCATCCACTGCATAGCCTGGGACAGCTGGCTTTTCTGTTATCCTGTAGATGTAGATAATTATCTCTCTCTCTCTCCAGAGCTATTCTATTCCTGAGTCCAGATAGCAAGGGATATAGGGTTTTGTGATCTCTACAGCTTAACCACTGACTGTGTTACTATTTAAAGGGATCTTTAAACCCATGGGGGAATCATACCTTAGGAATAATTAGAAAAACTGCTTTTGAATTTCTCTGTTTCATTTGGAATAATCCCATTGGTTGGCTTTTGAAGGCAGCCAAAAGTATCACAGACAGAAGCTAGTTCAGACTGACATGTCTTTTTTGAATGGCACTTTTCGTTCAAAGAAGGTAATTATGAAACAGCCCTAAAATAAGAGGCTTTGAAAAGACTCTAATATAAGGGGATTTCTTCTTTGCTGAGAGGTAATTGTGCAAGGAGAAGTACTCATCTTACATTTACACATAGAGGTAGGGTGGACCAGGTCATCTCAGAAGCAGTTGGGGAAAGGGTTAGTGGGAGGGAGAGTGTAATCTGTAATGTAAGGAAATGTTTTCTCTTTTTCTTTAATATGGAAAATAATTAATACTTAGCTTTTTCTCATTGCTGCAGCATTCATAAAAGATATTGGTTATATATTGTCATATATGCACTATGTATTTACTATACAACACTGAGAGGTAAAAGATAGACATCCTCTGTCTTTGCAATTAATCAGTCTCAGCATTTGACAGGTGACTATTTATAGTGACTATATTGACCTGTTATATAGTCTGTTCTCAACGACTAATCACTTTCATGTCATTGTAAAAGGAGAAAGGAGGAAAGTTTACAGATGGCACACCTTTTAAGTCATTGGGATGATCACTTACTGTTCCACCTACGTGGGGCCTATTTTATCTCTGGTGCCTTATTGGTAAGAATTATTCTGATATGATGGATGGTTTGGGTGGAAGCTTAATAAGTATGTAAATAAGTATGTTTACTTGAGAGAGCTTCTATTGGAAGGAAGGCACCTACTGATGTCCTAGAGAGCCCTGGACTCCATTTTCTCTTCTCAGAACAACGGATCTGCCCTCTTCCTCTCTTCCAGGCACTGCTGTAAAGTGCCTTGCATATTTAAATAGCTGGAATTCATGAAGTACACCAGCATTTTCCTCAAAATGTCACGTGCTTGCCATTAAATTTAGGAATGTGTGGAGTTTTTATGTAATATCTTACTTGCTCATGGGGATATTATAATACGGAAAAATTGTTTTGTTCCAGTATTATCTAAAGATTAGTCTTGACTGTTGTGTAGGCTTTTGCTTCTATTTGACAGTTTGGTATTTCTTCAGATGCTTTGTGTCCATTCATGAGGGCAATGGTTTCATTTGAAATGCTGCAGTCACCAGGGAGAAGGCCCTGTGCTGTTCCCTGATAGGTCTGCTCTCCCTCTGCCTCCTGTTGCTATGGTGCCCAGCAGAGTAACTTCCTTGCCCTGCACATGCAGGAGGCTCGGTCTCCATGGATACCCCACTCTGAGACTGTACTCTACGGAGAGATGAGCTGCACACACTGTATTTCTGCAAAAGACATACCCCAGCCTGTGGTGGGAGGCTGTTTGCAGAGGCAGTGTTTGCCATGAAAGTCTACGGAGCTTACCTTCTAAGTAAGTAGTATTAGTCACAGTAAGTAAATAATTACATTGGATCACTGAGGATATGCTCAATGTGCGTGTGTGTGTGTGTGTGTGTGTGTGTGTGAGAGAGAGAGAGAGAAGTTAGTTATAGTAGGCTAAAAGTGTATACTAAAAACAAAATTTCAGCTCCATCTTTTAGATATTCTGAATGCAGTGCCAATAACTAACTAAACTTTTCAACATGCATACATGTATTGTTTTAGATATTCCTGGTAGTTTGTGAGTCTGTATATGTCATTTCTCTCTCTCTCTCTCTCTCTCTCTCTCTCTCTCTCTCTCTCTCTCTCTCACACACACACACACACACACACACACACACATACCCCATGTAGACGGTTATAATTTAGAATACACTTCTCACCCTGGGGCATTGCATGTTGCATTTGTAAATATCAAGCATGGCCTTCCCAGTTGTGTGTTCGGGGAAAAGATGAGCACAGCTATAATTAATGCTAATTGGCACTGCACACAGTTTGCAGTGGGCCTCTGTGTAGGCTGGGACGTGATGTATTTATTATCAAGAGAGGACCTGCTCATGTGATTACAAAAGGAAGTGCCATGTCTGCTGGTTCACCCTGAAAATTATTCAGAGCACATCTCTCTGACCCGTTTTAATTTACTTTACTCACATGGCCTCCAGTAGAAATTTTGAAACTCTTCATGCCCATGGAATTGGGATGTGGAAGATTTTTATTTGTATTAACTCAGTTGCTTTAACACTTTAACTTTCCTGTACATTCCAGGAGCATAAGGATTGGGTTCCCAATGTTGTAAAACACATGTGTCACCTTAAAGGGCTTTTCATCTCCTGGGCAAATGATTAATGCCTGTGGTGTTAGAATTAATTAGTAGAAACACAAGAAAGACTCTGTATATGATAACTTCAACTCTAGTTCAATAACCTTCAAATTGTATAAAATTAAGATTTTTTTACACTGTCCGCAGGAGATAACCAGCATCTGTCCACCTCCAAACAAAAATTAGAACATGGACTATCTAGATGGGTATAAGAGATTCGCTTTTAATCATATAAAACAGTGAGCACAAAACATTATGTTAGATTATAAATTTCCTCTCTTTTCTATGCTCATGTCCATCCAAGCAAAGGAGAAACTGTTCAATGTCATCTTTTCCAACAGTTAGTCATGGCTCGGTTTTCATTGCTCCAAATGATGGAAAGGTACCACCCTTTGAAAATGTGACTGTACCAATGATGACTTTGTTCCTGATTTTGTCCACAGGGGCCAAACTTTAGGTCATTGCTTTAGTATTTTATAAATATAAGATTCATCATTGGTGGAGTGTAATGAACAAACACAGATACATGATTGGTTTCTCTAGAGATCATGGTTTTGAAGACCTGGAAACAATGTTCATGACATTTCCCCCAAAGTTTTCATCTCCTTCATAGTCTAAGGCCCTATATTTCTTTCTCAAAGTTTCTGTTGAATCTTCTTGTTCCTCATGTCTCTGAAAACCTGGATAGTTGGGATTTTTATTCTACCTCAAAATGTCTTTCTCTCCTCTCTAAAATTGTTCCCTCATCTGTATAGTGCAGATAAAAATAGTACCTATTAGATAAGACTGCTTTGAAAAATTCAATGACATAATCCATGGCACATGATATACATTTTAGCTGCTACTGTATTATGATTACCTTAAGCATAAATGATGATGATGGTCATCATTTTTACAATGCACAGATGTCAGTGGAGGTTTTAGTTAATAGCTCGAACAGTTAAATTGACTTTTTTCCAGCCTATTAAATTTTATATTAAATAAATTACTAAGAACCTACATATACTTGGCATTTTTAATGGAATTATGGGATTCAAAATGCATGAGAATAAAGTAAAATATTCAGTATTATTTTTTCTTTTTTTCAAATGTGCAGCTTTGTTTTGCTAAATGACTGTGTGCATGTGTGTGTGTGTGTGTGTGTGTGTGTGTGTGTATGTAATAAAATGTTTGTCAGTTACTTTTGTTGTCACTAACAATGGATGTGGAGGATACCACAGTAGATCTGTAGGATAAAAGAAGCTAGGCCATAGAGTAATGCTAGTTACCATTTATAGAATTGGAACTGTAACAATTAAAATCTGGGTTCAAATTTTTAAGCTCTCTTCCTTTTCAGAAAGGATTTCTGTTCAGAGTGCAGTCCATGATGTATTTTTTTTTAAAAGGTTAATTTCATTGAGAGAAGGTTTGGGGAATGATTGGAGAGGAAGAGATGGGTAATGATTGATTAATCTGTTTAAAAATAGGCCCCATGCTGGGATTTTTTCTTTTGCACTAATCCTGTGTGACATCCGAGCCAAAAAACATAAAGACCAATGCCACGTGTGCAGAGCCTGCTGGTACTGATTTTACAGTGCATGAAGAGTTGACCTAGATTACATTTTGCAGATTTATTTTTATTTTAATGTCATTTTCATATCCCACTTCATTATGGCACATTCTCTTCTTTCCATCTGTTTTCCCTGGAAAGAACATGGCATGGACAAGAAGGATGATACCAACTCACTTGAATGGGAAAGGCAGGGGGTTGGGGGTGTGTGTGTGTGTACGTTTTTAGGATGTGGTTTTAAATGAAGCCTCTAGAGGTTGGGAACTTGGAATCAGTGACAGTCCACACATGCTGAATGTATTTTATTGAGAATAATTTCATATGCAGTATCACTTAGATGATCTAGTTAGAATAAGCCTTTCTTCCTAATGTTTCAAGGCAAAAATAAATCCTTACTGGCATCTCCACTAACGTGGTGATCTTATATTTATATTCTCCTGGCCTGTGACCAGAATAATGCCCTATTTTCCTTTCCATTGTTATTGGTCACGCATCTGCATGCTGCGATCGTGCACAATTTGTTAAGTGTTTGTTAGGTACTGGGTGCTGCTGTCATGAATTTTGGGTCATATCCTTTTGTTGACCTCCAGGGAGCTTTGCTAAGTGTCTACTTACAATTCTATTTGCTGAGTCCTTTTTTTTCATGGGGGGGACTTTGGATGCTCCCTTGTCTTTTGCAGCAGTAACATTGTTCAGGAAAACTGGATCTTCCTGAGTCTTTGAGCTCCTTGGGCTCACCTCTGAGGCTGGGATAGGGGGCCTCTGCAAGCCTCTGCCAGGAAGATCTGATTTCTGCTGAGGTTCTTGAGAGAGGGAGGCTATGCCTACACCTGATACTAGGCTACTACCTGACCGGCATTGCTTCTCTCCTCTTCATTAGTGGAGGAAGTGAGGGATCCCAGCCGCAAGCTTAGCAGCACTCATTCACACATGATGGTCTAGAATCTACAGATAGTGCCATCATCTGGTGCTGTTAAGCCCAGAGAAGAGGGATGGTAAAGGGCTTTGCCTACCCAAAGCTGGGTCATTCTTAAGGTTTGCCTGGGATTCTCCAGTTCAGCATCTCCGCCCTTCCTTTTCTCATCAGTCTCAGCCACCATTCAACAGAACTGAACCCAGTAATGCTACTCATTTGTATTTTTCCACAAGTATTTATTGATGAGCTGGGCCCTGGGATACAAGAGTAAATAGGGATCCTTGTATATGTGTGATGTGTTTCTGAGGGAGGTACAGGGTCCCATGAGAGTATAGAGGGAGACCATATAACCAGATGGGGGGTGGGTGGGGTCTGTGAAGGCTCCAGGGAGCATAATATAATATTGACACAAAGAGTAAAACCAGATCTTTAGGTGCAGAGACGCTTGGGGATTGACCTTGACATACTATTGTTGTTAACAAAAATTCTATGTAGGCCCTAAGAGGGTTTTGTTTTTTCTTTTTAATTCAATTGTGGTCTCTGTTACATTTATAATTAGTGTTTAGATGGCTCTCTACCAGGATGTGAACTTTTCTAGGACAAGAACTATGTTTTGCTTTTCTTTCTCTTTCTTTTATTTTTCTCTATCTTATCTTTTGTTTTCAGTTCACTTTCATGGCTTCCATTTTTTGGTAAAAATATATTACTTATAATGTGATGCATAAAGAGAGTACATGTGACACCTGTGTAGGCTGGACTCATGAAGCAGGCACTTGTGAGCCAGCCTTACACATTCAGTGTTGCCACCACCAAAGCTGCCCGTGTGCTCACATCCCATTCTGTGCCTCCCCCAAGGGAAAAAAAAAATACTATATGGAAATGGTGTTTTATCATTTCCTTTAAGAATAATTTTCTTCTTATGTGCCCCTAAAAATATGGTGGAACACAAGGGTAACATTTTAAAGCCCAGAGTCATGTTTTCTTTAGCACTGTGCCCCTCACTTAGTAGGTCCTCAAGAGGTGTTTGTAAGTGAGTAGAAAATACCTGTATGCCAAGGTGGAATTGAAATCCAACTCTAGTGGACTTGTTACTTTTGAGCCTAGCTGATTTTATCACATCAAGTGTTTATAAATCTATACAGAAATTGGTCACATATTTATTTACCTGTTTGGGGATATTTTCATACCAACATTTCCAAAGCCTACTTATCTCCTTTTTACTGCCGTGCAAACACTCTCCAGTCATCCTAATGAGAGTGGCCTTAATTAGCTTGCAAGACTCTGCTTTGCTTTGCTATTTCATTTTGGTTTTTCATAGGACATTGTGGGGTGGGGAGAGAAGGAGAAAATAGAGAACATTGAGTACACTTGAATTTAAAAGTTAACTTGCATAGGGGTGGGGCCAAGTGGCTGAGCAAGCAAAGGGTTGGCCTGGGAACGTGTGCACAGTGCCAAACTTCACTGGGCGTTGAGATTGTGGGGAAGGTTCCATTAAACGGGCCCATAGAAATGAAGAGCCCAGGCTGTGTGCAGAGAACAGTGGAATTGAGAGTACACTCCATTCTTCTTAAGCGCTGTCCACCACATTAGGACAAATAGAGAGCTTTGGGGAGGGGACTGGGTAGAAAGGAATGTTCAAAACATTTTGTTCAGAGACTTGAGAGTTGGAATAATTTTCAGTTGACAGACAATGGTGTGATGTGAAATTCTGGTGCTTATTATTAAAGGTGAAACACCTCATCTCTCATTGGTCACCTCCCCAGCTCCAGAAGGGGGGCTGAAGTGGGAGCACAGCATACCAGGTACAGGTCCCCTCCAGGAAGTGCTGGGCTTGCTGGACCTTTGAACAGGACTTCAGGCAGGAGTGCAGGAGCTGCCCCACCTGCCTTGCATCTGCTTTCCTGAGCCTGTGCCCTGCCCAGAAACCTTCCTGTTGTGTGGCCAGGCCTTTCGCTGGATACATTTCCCTGTGATTTCATTTATCCCATCCCGTTCCCACTTTAGTTCTTTGAACACATGTCAGAATTAAAATAAAACACACTAGGCCTTCCATTTCTCCATTTGCTTTTATTCTCACAATCTGAATAGATGTCAGAAATTGCCAGAATTTACCCAGCTCTTATTTGTCTTACTTTATTGACATTTGTGCTTGCAAAAAAGTCATATTAAAGATTACACAGGGTTAAAGACAATATCCATCGTGGCGGATCATATTATTATTTTTTTTTTAAGAAATTCTTCAGGTCACATGAAGAAGAGTTTTTTCACCCTATTTGATTGAGATAATTCCTTTTTTCTTGCTCTTTGTTGTGTGGAAAACATACATTTTTCCACATACATTTTGATTGTTCTTTTATGTGGGTAGCACTGCACCCAAGTGTATAGCCCAAGATAAAGGCATTTTTAGTGTTTAACTTGCTTTACACATTTCCTGTTTTAAACTCTTTTGTTTGTCTGGAGTTCTACAAGATTTTGAACCTATACAGTAAATTTTGGGAACATACAAGCTATGTGGAAATGGACTGCCCGGTCAGGTCTCTTTCCCACTTGCCATGTGACATGTCTGCTAACTCTGACCGTCACCAGAATTGCTGTCCAGCCTTCATCCTCTCCTCCAGATGTTGCTGTCACAATTTCTTCGAAAAGCACCACTTGGTTCACCCCATTTGAAACTCATCCTGGCCCCCTCTGGCCTTCACAATGGCGTGCTCCCCACCCACCATGGCCATTGCGTAGGTTTCACATTTTTCAACTTTCTCACTCTTTAGGCTCCATGCTCTCATCTGATTCCAGAACTCCATCCAGACACAGGAGTGACTCTGCTCCGTGCCGCCCTTCCTCCATGTTTTGGTTTATGCCATCCCTTTCACCTGAGGTCAGCTCCCTTCCACACCCCAACACTTGGTACTTCCTGCCTGGTACCCCAGGCCTATCTTAAGCGGCTCTGTCTCATGATAACGTCCCTTTGCCCTCTTGCTGTCATGTGAGCCAAGAGTAATTCTTCCTCCTGCATGTTCCAGGTGACCCCTGCATTGTGCTCTTCATATTCTTGTAGCCTCGTTGTTGTTGGTGTAGCTCAGCTCCTCCTGCAGGATCCTGAGCACTGGAACTGTGTTTCTCCCTGTCCCTCCCCTATGCAGAGCCTTAGTGCCTGGAAGGCTCAGCATCCACAGGCAGTGGTCCAACTTGAATGTTACCATCTTCATTTCCAGTTCTTAGATCTTTGTGGTGTTTGATCACAAAGTACCAAGCAGAGAGGGCAAAGAAGAAACTAGGCTTTGCAGTCAGTTGTGTCAACTCTGCTGTTGACTAGCTCTGTGGCTTGGGACGAGTCTCATCGCCCCCTCAGAAACTCAGCTTCCTCATCTTTAACTTGTGTGTCTTTGGGAGGAAGAATGAAAGGAAACAGCAGGTGAAGCATTCTGGACAGAGGCTGCTCTGAGTGCACAGTGGCTAGTAGCATTGTTATCTGACTCTGTCATCCGTCGTATTCATTATCCCTTCAAGGTTTGAGTAATCTGTAGTCTGCTGTCAGCACCATGCCTTCCGTGTTTTCTTTCACCTCATTAATTAAGCATGTTAAATGGGATAAGGGCAGGGACAGAGCTGGGCGACACATTACTAGCGATTTCCCTCGAGGTTGACAGGCAGTCCATTAGTCAGCATCCTTTGGGTACTGAACTGTGCTATCACCCAGTGCACACATGTCAGCTTTGTTTGTAAGAGTATCCTAAATGTTTGTATTAAATGTCTACTGAATTCCAGATATGAGAGTTACATGGCAATCATAACTCTGTCAGAAAAGGATGTGAGAATTGTTTTTTTGTATATGGCTCTCAGTGAACTCCTGCTGGCTCCTTCTTGCCTTACTAAAGGACTTTTTCTACACTTCACTGGTGATGAACATCACACATAGCAATTGTGGTTTTCGGAATTTATTTTTCTCTGTAGTACCCTGCATATTTTTTTTGGTCCCACTTCCAACCTGCTACCTCTTTCTTTGTGATTTCTTAAAAGTTGACAATGCTGTTTCCACAATCATATCTGCAGGTCCTTTCAGAACTTTTCTTCTCTCACTCACTAAGTAATTCTTCTGAGTCCACAGCACTGTCCTTGGCTCATGGGTGCAGTGATACACAGAGGTCTTCCCAGTCCACTTGTTTGTTACATGATAGTATCCTGGGCTGAAACCTTGAATTTTAAGAGATTTGAGCATATGGGGTGAAGTAGGAATGGAGGAATATTTTGATCCCAATTGTTGTAAATAACATTAGTTTGTTGGCTCCCCTAAAGGGGGAGTAGGAGAAGGAGGAAGGTAACTTGGTCAAGGCCCCTTCCAGGAGACATCACTGATTGCCAAGGGTGAAACTTTAAGGCCATGAAATCTTTAAAGGCAACAGCACCTACTTTGTGCTAAATCCCGCATTAGTCACTGGGGTAGATGTTGAACATGTGTTAAAGCAAATAGGCAATTTACAATCCAATGTGAGAAACTCTTGTTAAATCCTGGGTGAAGCGAGTGCATAAAGGAGGGGAATCTAATCCATTGCTGAGGGAACTGAAGGTCAAGGCTGAACTGAATGGTGATGAGAAGGTTAGTATAGTTAGCCAGGTCCAGAGAAAAAGAAAATAATATTGTTGGAAGGGTATGTGTAAAAAATGGGCAGCTAGAGACTGGTGCTACCCTTAGGAAAGGCTTTGCTGGCCACAGGTGTCACAGGAGCCGAAGAGCTTGTAAAGGTCCTGTGGATCATGCTAAGAAGTTTGGACTTTGTCTTAAGGACACACAAGCCCATTGAATTGTTTTAACAAGAGAATCATCTAATGAGATTTATGCTCTGGAGCTGTATAGAAGACAAAGTGCTCAGAGCCACCCAGCAGCTGGGCACAGTGTGAACTGTTTCAGTAACTATGGATGAGAAGTGATGAGGGTTGTGGACAAGAGACAGGGTGCAACAGCTGACCACAATTTGTAGTGACATATTGAAAACATAGACTCCTTTACTGGATTGATTCTCCCAACTTTCCTGTCCATGAAGATCACCTGGGCCGTTTGTAACAATGCGGATGATGGCACTGCCTTTGAAGAAATTTTCAGTTATCAGATCTGGAGTAAGAGTCAGGAATCTGTATTTTTAACAAACAGTCCAGGTGAAACTGATGCAGGTGGTCCTTAGACCACACCACTACAAACCCCTATTTGATATTATAATATGGAAAGGTTTCTTATAAATACATTCATGCTGTGTTAACTTTTTGCTTGAGAATGAAGATTCAGACCCAATGTCTTTGATGAAAGCCCTGAGGGTTCCTGTGCTGAGAAAGAGCTAGCTCCTTGCTGGTGTGGTCTTTGTTCACTAATTGTTTGCTCCATAGTTGGTGATGCAGAGCAGAGTGTGGATAGTCTTGTTGAGACACTTGTTGCAGATTGATTGTAAATCACTTTCTCTTTCTTTCTTTTTTTCCTTTTTCCTTTTTTTTTTTTTTTTTTTTTTTTGGTACCAGGGTTGACCTCAGAGACACTCGACTACTGAGCAGTATCCCAGCCCTAATTTGTGTTTTATTTAGAGACAGGGTCTCACTGAGTTGCTTAGTGCCTTGCTTTTGCTGAGGCTGTATTTGAACCTGTGATCCTCCTACCTCAGCCTCCCAAGCCGCTGATATTACAGGCATGTGCCACTGTGCCCAGCCCTTTTTTAAATTTTTTATTTTGCTATGAGACAGGGTCTCACTAAGTTACCTAGGACCTCACTAAATTGCTGAGGCTGGCTTTGAACTTGTGATCCTCCTGTCTCAGACTCCTGAGTCGCTGGGATTACAGGAGGTGCAGCACCGTGGCCAGCTGTAAATGTTCTTTCCAAAGTCTCAGCTCTTTGCAAAATCAAGCTAGGGAACACAGGGGAACAAAATTTCCTAATCTCTTGAAGTCCCACACAGGCATATTTTGAAAAACTCACACAGGTGTCATTTTGAAGCATTCATCATTGTGGCATTTCCCTTCCCAGCTTTACCATTTATGAGCTGTGTGACTCTGAGCAAGTTATGTGTGCTCTCCTTCCCTTGTCTGTAAAATGGGAAAACTGCTGTATCTATTTCATAGACTTGATGTGAAGATTAAAGCATGTATGTAAAGCACTTTGCATAGTGTATACACATAGTAAGCCATTCCTAGCCATTATTGAGAGAAGCCAGGTGACCAGTACTAAACTTTTCACTTGTTTTAGTTTGGTTATTTAATAAACACTTGCCCTTAAGACTTGCTTTAAAAAAAAAAAAAAGTCCATGATGTCCACATGCAAGAATCCTTAGAGAAACTCTTCCAGCGTACTTCCAAAGCACACAGATAAATAGGCTAATGATAATGATGGACACTTACCGTGCACTTGTAGTGAAACATTATGACAATTCTTACAACTGACCCATGCACTAGGTAGTCTTTTTTCCCCCTTTTTAGAGTGAGACACTGAAGCATAGTGAGTTTAAACAACTGCCTGAGGTCACTCTGTCATGAAAAACAGATATTTGAACTCTGGACCTGCTGCTAGAACTTGCTCTTAACCACTGCTGTGATATATATAATTCTATGAAGCACAGTTAGTACCACCTAGTAGTATGCCAAGTAAATTAAGCAGTTGGCTCATTTTCATTGTGAAATGTTCAAAAGTGATTCCCAAAGTGTATACTACAGTATGTAACTATATTTAAATAACTATCAAACCTTCTGCTCGTGCTTTCTCAGGCAGCCTATGAGAAAGCTGCTGTACAAGGTAACTCTGGTATGGGTGATTCTAGTAGTGGTCTTAAAGTTTGGTTTCCATATAACTGGAGAATGTATTTAAACCTACAGTACTGGGCTCTGCTTCTGCCTGTAAGTTCATAAGGACTATTTCTCCGTGAGTTGGAAACATGTTCCCAGGAGATGCTGATGCTACTGGTTTGGGACCATACTTGTGAGAATCTCTTAGAGGGATGAGAGGATGATTGGTGAACTTAAGAGCAGAAAATGGTTTAAAATCTATCCCATAATTGCCTTGTCTGCTCCACAAATCAAGTTACTTAATTTCACAGATATTTTGAAGAGACATCTGTCAGCTTTAGTATGTAGATGCTTAGATTACAATCAAAAGACTGAAATCTTTAACATTTCTGAAATAGGGCAATTGCTTTCTAATATAGACTTTTCATGGTGGCTTCTCCGTCTTCAAAACAATGAGGCCTGGTTTGCAACTCCAATGTTTCCTTCACTTGCAACTCGTTCCTAATGTTTGGCCTTGGAATTAGGAACAAGTTCTGGGCTACATTCAACATCACATGTATTCACAAGGAAGATTCCTATCACCTCCCTGGAACAAGAATTGTCTCCTTCAGTGAGGTTGGATGAATAATCCAGTAACTGGATTATCTTCTCACATCTGTGGGCTGGTCTCCTTGTCAAAGTAAGGGGCAGGGGTCGTGGAGTGATCTAGCCAAGCCTGACAGGTTATCAGCTAATTTTCCTGATCTTTTAGGTCTCAAAAGTCACCTAGGCATGTTGGATTCTAAAACTGGGATAGTGTAAAGCAAATATTATAGTTTTAACTGTTAGTTCTCTGTAAAAACAGGGAAAGGCAAAAGGGATGTAAGGGCAAATGTGCAAGGATAGATAATCCACAGAGCATTTCTTTTTGTCTATGAATACTCTATTTCGCCTCTGGAAATGTAAAAAAAAAAATGTTTATAAGAATGGAAAATTTAGCTAACTGAGTAAATGCGATAAATCCAACTCATTCTCGCATCATCAGAAGAATGAAGAAATAAAATTGAGGTATAAATCATACACTGGAATATTATACAGTAGTCAAATGAATGCTCTACAACTATATGGAAAATCTTAGCAATATAATATTGAGTGAAAATTGTCTCCAAAGCTTATATACATCATGATAGTCTGTTCATTAAAAAGTTAAAAACAGTCTTATTAAACTTTTTAGGAATACCAATTGATGTGATAATTCTTTGTAAATGAAAATGGTGAACAAGAGATAGGATGGGGATGAATCACATAAGTAGCTATAAGTTCATCTCAGTAATTTTTGTGACTGGTGTTGATTCCATCATTTATTATAATTTTCAACATAAATATATAACCAAAACAAATATTCAGTAAATAAATATGGTCAAAGATGAGTGTATGTCAAAAAATCAAGGATTATAATTAATCCATTTCTGTGCATCTGAAATTTATACCAAAAAAGAAAAAAAATTAAGAAAACAGCTTTCTGGGTTGCAGAGAAATAATGAAATGTCACTCTTCTGTAGAAAAATAGCATGCTTGGTTTCCACACAGAACTCTATGACCTGAGCCTTTTGACTGTTTCTCCCATCTCTCATGTCACTTGTTCCCATTATAAATGGAGACCATTAGAGGCTGTCAGTAGAACTACTTCAGATAGGACTGTGGCAGTAGTATCCCTGGGGTGGAAAAACCCCATGTCTCCTTTTATTGGATCCATCTTTCTGAAAAAGGCAATGTGTTTGCAAGTTGTCTCAGAGAAGTGAAGACAGAAATTTTGGAAAATGAAAAAAGACAAATGACTCTTAATTTCATCAGTCACAAACAATGGGGCCTAAGTCTTAGGAGGCTTTTAACTAGTCTGCCTACAAGATGCTTTTGTGACCTCATTCCCTGGGGTGGTTACCTCTCCCTTTTCCAGTATTACTTCCTCCATATACTAGGGTTCCCTTTGTCCTGTGACCATCTCCTATTCTGCATGTCACAGTCTTGAATAGTTGTGAATGGTTTGAAAATGTAGATATATCTGTGTGTCTTCTGCATCAAGTCTAGTCCTACTAGCTGGAAACGTGTTTGCCTTTTTGACTTTCTTGAGCAATTTATGTCCCTCCTAAGACATTTGCCTCTTTCTGAAGCCAGGATTAGGGTTTCAACTTGCTAGATATGCAAAGAGCTGTAGGACATACAATCATGAATTAATGAAATCTCACTGTGGTTAAGATGTTGGCTCCTACAGTGCATTGTTTGTGATCCCCAGACCCTACCAGAAGGGTTTGATAATTAGCTACCCCTTATTGTTTAGTGTGCCACAGGTCTTCCTGAGATGTTAGAGAGTTAGGTCAACACAGCCAACATCTGAGAATTCATTCATGGATTTATAAAGGGAGAGGGGAAAATCCTTATGATCCATCTTCCCCACATGACAGCATCCCCTCATCAGGAGACCCTGCTCCAAATCTTGTCTCCCTGATTTTTGCCTCAAAAGTATTGGGACCCAGATGTGGAATATTAGTTGGCTTTTCATCACCATGACTGAAATGCCCAATAAGAACAACTTAAAGGAGGAAGGGTTTATTCTGGCCCAAGGTTTTAAAGGTGTAAGTCCATGGTAACCAGCTTCATTGCTTTGGGCCTGAGGTAAGGCAGAACATCTTGGTGGAAGGGTGAGGCAGAGGGAAGCTGCTTAGCTCATGCATGGCAGCCAGGAAGTAGACAAGGAGAGATACAGAGACAGAGAGAGGGAGAGAGGGAGAAAGAGAAAGGATCCTGGGACAAGACATGGTCCCCATGGGCAAAACTCCAAGGATTCACTGCCTTCTGCTAGGACCTACCTCATACACTTTCCACTATCTCCTAAGAGTCCACTCAAATTATGAATCCCTTAAATAATTAATCCTTCATGAGGGCAGCACCATTAATGATCTAGTCACTTCTCCAAATCCCTGTCTCTGAACATCACTGCATTGGGAACCAAGCCCTCCAACAAATGAGTCTTTGGAGGACATTTTATATCCAAGCCATAATGTGGTTCAGAGAGGAAATTGTAAGAAAAATTAAGATGGTGGCAATATTGTAAAGTGCTTATGGATTGCCAAGCACTTTTTTTTATAAAAACAGGTTTTACATGAATTAATTTACATGATTCTTACAACAACTCTGTGAGAGATAGATATATTATTATATTATTATGTTATTATCCTCCTTTCAGAGATGAAAATGAGGCATAGAAAGATTAAATGCCTTTCCCATGGTCACATAGATAGTAAATGTGGCTATTCATAAAAAGCAAAGAGCAACAACTTCATGGAGATTAAAAATTCAAGCAAGTGGGGCTGGAGATGTGGCTCAGCGGTAGCGCGCTCGCCTGGCATGCGTGCGGCCCGGGTTCGATCCTCAGCACCACATACCAACAAAGATGTTGTGTCCGCCGAGAACTAAAAAAAAAATAAAAATAAAATTCAAGCAAGTAAGAGAGAATATTCATGAATCGGGTTGAAAGGATATCAAGATGTTGCCTCAGCATCCTGAGGCAACAGTGGATTTTCAGCATTTGTCTGTTTCTGTTCTAGAGTTTGCTTTTTATGCAGGCAGTTAAATTATAATTCATGGGTTTTTGTATCTTCTAAGGAATGAAAACTGGGTGTTTCTGTGTAATAATTTCACATTAGAAAATAAAATAACTTAAACCTGGTGACTGCAACCACAGTTTAAACCACATTTAATTTTTGAAAATTACCAACCTTTATCATTTAATAGCCATCTTGATAATTTGCTAGCAGACAAAGCTATTAGTATCCAACCAAGTTCAGCATTGTGATTCTGTTCCGTTTAAATGGCAATAATGGCCAAGGTCAGTGCTGCCAAGAAGGTCAAGGGAATGAGCCAATCTGCAGTCAAGTTCTGAGAGGATTGTGAAATAGGAAGCTCCCAGTGCTGCTGCCATGGGTGGCCAGGAACCTGTGAGTCCAGAGTGGATTGTGGCATATCATGAGGTGGCTGACCAGTGGGGACAAACAGGAGGGGAGGCAGTCTAGGCTATTAGTCTTAGAGGCGATTTAAAAAAGTACCTAAATGCACAAGTGAGGGGGAAACGTGATTTCAGAGTCCCGTTGGATGCCTTGGCAATGAGTTTTAAATTATGTCTTCTCTTTCCCAGCAAGTGGGAGTTTTTCTGTCATTCAGATCTAGAAATGCAAGACAGCACCCTCTTACTGAGAAGAGTGACGAAGGAAGGGGCTCCAAAAGCATTCCCGTCTTTCCTTCCCCCTTATGATCTGGACTTGAAGTCACAGCTCTGCTCTGACTTATTCCCATTGATGGTGTCTCAGTCTCCATTTTTCTTTCCCATGCTTCGATATCCAACCTCACCTTAACTTTTCCACCTAGCACCTTGCTCCACACCTGCCCACTACCACCTTTCTGTCCTGCTTTTCTCTGATTTAGATTTTGCAGCCAGACATAGAGGACAGGCATCTCATTTTAGTAAACACTGGATAAACACTTTTCCTTAAATAGAAGCAGTAGCCTTTCCCTCTAGCTTTGTTGAAGGGGCAGAAACCTCTGTTTGATTCAGCAACTTTGACAAGATTTCAAAGACAACTACCACGTTAGAGTCTGGAAAATACTTCAGGGAGGATGTGACCTGTTATTACTAGGTCCCCAAGATAATCAGTTAGGATGAAGTTCATGGCCACTGTGGATGCCACCCTTCCCAGTGAAAGGCAGTAGTGGAGAAGGATGTCCCCTGGAGCCTACCCATCAAAGAACTTGTTGCTGATTCTGTGATGAAAGATGCTTGGTTCCTTTGGTGCTGTCTGTCATGGACATGTGGACCACACTGAAGACAGCAGGTTAGGGTTAAAGGAGTAACCCAGCAGCTGTGTGTAGTGGGCTCTGAGATGGTGTTCTCTGCTGAATGTTGTTTGACATCCCCAACTGCACACTTGTTGGTTCTTCATTTAAAAGAGGATTATGAAAACCTCAAACCACGGATCAGTTGCTAGCATCCTACTATCTTTGCAAACAAAACTTTGTTACATGAGTTTGGCTGGAAATGGCCCAGTTTTGAACAACCTGTGCCTTGTGTATGTCCCCATGTTCCCTTCCAGGTCTTTGAAAATGGATTTGCCCTGGGAAAGTGTTCCTGGAGACCTAAAAGAGTAGAGGTCACTTCACAGGTTAACTTCTTTTCTCCTGGGTACTTTGCCCTCAGTTTTAGCTTTTGCTCATTCACCTCTCACTTCATACTGAAGAAAGTTCTGTATTGTAACAGAACTTGAAGAGGAAATCCAGTGTTCCTTCTCTTTGGAGTGCTCTTCTTCACAGCATGTTTCGGGACCACCCATTGCACAGTAATCTACAGCAGTTATTAAAAATGCAGATTTCTGAGTCCTCATCCTCTTAGATTTTCTGAACTGAAATTCAGTATTGCCCAGAGTCAGTGTCATTAAACTCCCCAGATGATTCTCAGGCATGGTAAGGCATGGGAATTATTATTTGTTGCAGTACTAGGGTTTAAACCCAGGAGTCTTCTACCCCTGAGCCACATCCCCAGCCTTTTAAAGTTTTATTTGGAGGCAGGCTGAGTTACTGAGGGTCTTTCAGAGTTGCCCAGGTTGGCCTCACACTTGTGATCCTCCTGCCTCAGTCTCCCTAGAAGGCATTTACAAGCATGTGTCACCTTGCCTGGTATTAATAAGTGTAGGTGGATATCATTGAGTGTGTCAGGCACTTCCTAGTAACTCATCCCATCTTCACGCAGCCTGTAAGTTTGGAATTATTATGCCCACGCCCAGAGCAGGGTCTGACACATGACAAGTGTTCAGTAAATATTTGTTCAATAAACAATAAGTTAACCTTTAAAAACGTGTATGTGTATACACACGTATATACTTAAATGGAGAAATTAAGGCATGGAGAAGTTAAAAAATACTTTGGCAAAACCAAACACCTGGTGAAAAAGATTTTGGCAAAACCAAACACCTGGTGAAAAAGATTTTGGCAAAACCAAACACCTGGTGAAAAAGATTTATAGCATCTTCTAATCAAAAATTTTCTCTTCCCCGTCCTTTATTGATGTTTCATTACCCTCTGTGTTTATCATTTTCTCAGTCAGCAGGTGGACTGCCTGTTTTTCTACCAAGGATTGGTAGCTGACTCAGCCCAAGATGGGCACGTGAACAAGGTGGAGCTTAGAGCTGTCCTTGACTCTGGCTTTCCTAGGGCCGCCCCCTGCATGCTTCCTCCTGCCTTATCTCAGACTCTCAAACCACCTGGCTGAGGAGACCAGCCTGTGCTGAGCTCTCTGAGTAAACCTACTCATATTTTCCCTGGGACTTTGTGAAGACTGGGTTCTGACCCAGGGCAACTCTGGAGCTTTTTGGAGCAGTCCATGGGGAGTGTGATTCAGGATCCCCTAACTTTAGAAACACCCTATTGTGTATATGCACACACAGAGAGAGAAAATAGAAACTGCTCTTCACTGAACAATGGCAGAGGGAAAACTACTTTTGTAAAGAGTGATTATAAAAACATATGACTTGGGGCTGGGGCTCAGCAGCAGTGCACTTGCCTAGCATATTCGAGGAACTAGGTTTGATTCTCATCACCACATATAAATAAATAAAATGAAGGTCTACAACAACTGAAAAACAAAAGTATGACTTTGGTTAGAATAAGTCATTCCTCTTATTGGTCTTTTTAAGGGAAAGATATATTGTTTGAAAAGGCTTCTTCTGGCCCTTGAGCCCCTGTAGCATTAGTTTTAGCTAAAATAATAATAAACACGTCTTGAGTGCTTGCTGTATGCCAGGGATTGTTCTCATTTCTTAGCATATTTCACAATCACTTAGCAATATTGACTATTAGTATCCTCATCCCCATCTAACAGATGAGGAAATTAAGGCAGGGAGAAGCTAAGTAACTTGCCCAAGGCTCCACAGAGAGTTAAATAGAAGAGCCAAGATTCAAACACAGGAGATTTGACTTCAAAAGACTACATTCTAAGGCATAATTACTTGTATTATGAAAATGTTTTTCTTAAAATTCTTAATTTTTTAAAAGAAAAAAATCTCAAATTTTTCATAAGTGACACCCTTATGTCTGTTTTTGTATGTGTGACATAAGAGTAATATGTACATGGTTAGGAAAGCCAAATAACTCAGAAAGATGATAAAATGAAAATGAGTCTTTTTTTATATCTGCCTGTTCCCATGCCCAAGGGAAACCACTATTAACAGATCTTTTTTCATCCTTCAAGGACACTTTCATTTATTTATTTATTTATTTATTTATTTATTTATTTATATTTATTTATTTTTAGGGGGGTGGTAGTGGGAATTGAACCCAGGGATACTTTACCACTCAGCTACTTTCCCAGTCCCCGTTGTTTTTGTTGTTGTTGTTGTTGTTTTGTTTTTTTGTTTTGTATATTTATTTATTTTGAGACAGGGTCTTGCTGAGTAGTAAAGGTTGGCCTCAAACTTGCAATGCTCCTGCCTCAGCCTTCAGATTTGATGGGATCACAGGCATGTGCCACTGTATCTGGCTTAGGAAGAATGTTCTATGCACATAGAAGGTTGCATATGATTTGAGGATTTATTTACACAAAAGCAGACATGGAGCATCAATCCTCGCCCACTGTGCTGCATCTTGCTTTTCTCAACTAATAGCAGGTCTTTGAGTTCTTTCACTTCAACACACAGAGGTTCACATCACTCCTTTTCATGATTGCAGAATGCTCTCTCAGGCTGCTCTACCACCTGATTTAACAAGTCACTGTTGATGAACCACAAGGTTGTCTTTTCGGATGCTCCTGTGCAGTGTAAATTCCTAGCCATCCAGTTTTCTTTTCTATACAGCTAGTATCAGTTTACACTCTTAAACTCTATCCCAGTGTCTGCTTTTACAGACCCTTAACAGAACACATATTATCCAACTTTTTTTTGGCCAATCTTATAGGTGAAAAAATTTCCTTGTTTTCATTTACATATTTAATTTTTTTTTTTTGAGAGAGAGTGAGAGAGAGGGACAGAGAGAGAGAGAGAATTTTAACATTTATTTATTTTCTTAGTTCTTGGCAGACACAACATCTTTTTGTTGGTATGTGGTGCTGCTGAGGATCGAACCCGGGCCGCACGCATGCTAGGCGAGCGCGCTACCGCTTGAGCCACATCCCCAGCCCCATACATATTTAATTTAAAAAGTGAGATTATATAGCTTTCCATATATATTGGCCTTTTCCCCCCCTGTTATCTATCTGTTCATGTCTTTTGCCCATTTTTTCTGTTAGTTATTTTTCCAATTAGTATGAATTTGGGGTAAAAGAAATTAGCCTTTTATCATATGTTGGACCATTTGTCTTTGACTATGTTATTTTTCCATAAGCAGTTTTATTTTTATGTAATTAGATCTATCAATAGAAATTATTTGCTTCTAAATACTTTAAATTTGAAGTTCTCTTTTGCTTCTAAATGTTCATATGTTTTTAAATATATGGCAGCTCCAACAATTGAACATCAATCACAATGAAGATAAATCATTTCTGAATTTATGATGTAAATGGAAATTATATTTATAAATTTTCAAGAAGACTTCTATTCTGAAATGGAAGAAAATCTGCCTATGTGTCTTCAATCAATTTATTGATCTTTTATAGATACTCTCTTTCTGAAATAAGTATCAGTGGGGGTTCAGGAAAGTAGTTTGCAAGAACTAAAAGGAAAGTCCTGTTTGTTTGTAGAGAGTTTCTTTCAGTCCTTGGCTGGACCCCCAGGCTTTGCAGCTAAGAGTCAACCCTACTGATCTACTTCAGAGCATCTCGTTTTAATAGTGCCTGCTGTAATTGCATGTGTTCCCGGCTCCAGCTGCTTCCTGATAGCTGTGCTTGGCTTCAGTGAAAGTGGCTCCTCTCTCCTCCCTAGAGACCTTTAAATAAAAGAGCTGCATATCTTTGTGTATGTTGGGGGCGGGGGAAGGCTGGGAGATGAAGGGGTGGGAAACTAATATTTTTTCCTTTTTTTAATTTGCTGCCTCTATTTGAGGTGGGGATATTAGATGGTCAACCTGAATTAATTTGATAGCTTTTCAGTAACAAAGGAAATCGGAGGGTTTGGAGTTTCTGAAATCAATGGTTTCAAATGGCTTAATACAGCTTAGTAGAGAGCAGGGTTGCTGTGTTCTCAGAGGCCTTGAGTGTTGTGACATATGAGGACTCCATAGTATCCAGAAGGCAGGCAAAAATAATAATGTCCTAGGAGACCTGATTACAGGCAGTGTTTTAAAAATAAGTCCAGAGGCTGGGGATGTAGCTCATGGTAGAGCACTTGTCTAGCATGTGCAAAGCCCTGGGTTCAGTGCCCAGCACTGTGAAAATATTTTCTAAAAGAGATTTACTTCATTCCCAGGTTTTTCCTTCCATATTAATAAGCCGAGTCATCAGTTTTGGCTTTGTTTTTTGGTATTGCCCAGGGATTGAACCCAGGGGTACTTTATCACTGAGCTACACCCCCCGATTCTTTTAATTTTTTTATAAAAAATTAAAAAATATATATATTAAAAAGGGTCTCACTAAGTTGCTGGTCTGGAACTTCTAGTACTCCTATTCCAACAATCCCAAGTAGCTGGGATTACAGGTGTACACCTCCACAACCAGCTCAGCACATAGTCCTTTTGTTCCCATTTTTTCTTCTCTACTTCCCTGGTCTTAACCACACGCACACTAGGAGCTTATGACTAACGTTATTAAGAAACACAACACCTCGCAAAAGAATCCAGCAGTATGACCAAACCAAACAGCACCAGCACTTTGGGAGGCCTCCAGGCATAGCTTCTTGATGACTGGAACAGTGCCCTCTGCTGCAGGTGCTTCGTCACCCAGAGTTCGGCCTTAGGAAGTACTTAGTAGATGGCAGGGTTGCTCTGTCACCACACTCATCCTCCCTGTTGAGTCCTGGAACCCTGGAGCATCAATCTTGCAGCTGACTAAAGACAGTTTTACGAGGGACAAAGGCAGTGTTGATGAAAATGACTTGGATATGCTTTATTTTAAAGTTCCTTTCGGCCTCTCAAACACAGTTTTCAATGGCTAAATAGTGTCCTACATTCTATTGCAGTATTTCCAATGATATCAGAGATTTTACAATTGGGTATCTATATGCAGACAAATGAGCTAAATAATGTCTTGACTTTAGGCCAGTGCCAGCCCCAAATCCCTACAGATGTGGAGTATGTTTTATCTTTCAATTTGGGCATATCCTTTGGCTTAAAACTCTACTTTTAGGAATTTATAGAGATCAACAAGCAGAGAAATATATACATATATCTTCCCAAGAATATTGAACATTAGTATAGGTTTAAAAGCATGGTACCTGGGGGCAGAAGACCTGGATTCCATTCTTTATATTAGGTGTGTCTCTTTGGGTACGCCATTCTTTCCTCCCACCCTCTCTCTCATCTATAAAAGTGACTGATAATTGTCCCTACTTCATGAAAAATAAATGAGTTAATATGTAATAGGTGCTTAGGATAGTTTCTGGTATTTAATGTTTGTTTCTGATAATACAAAAATTGGACTTAGCTTACATATCATTGATTTTGTTAAAAATGTGGTATGTGTTAGAGATAGTCATGTATTATTAAAAAAATTAAGTAGGTTATATAATAATGTGTTAAGTTTGGATGGTGAATAGTTATATGCCAAAGGTTTAACTATAGTTATTTTTTTGGTGATGGAATTATAGATTTTATTTCTCCTTCTTGATCATTGCTGAATTTTCAAAATAAATTTTAATTGTCTACAAAAAAATAACAAAAGGTGCCTTTTTAACCCCTCTAGAATGATAATAATAGCTAATATTTATTCAGAGCTTATGATGAGTCAGTTGCTTCTCTAAGCTATATATTATAAGTCTATTAATAACTCTTTGAAACAATTGCTATCAATATTATTTCTACTTGACAAATAAGGAAACCGAGCCACAGAAAGGTGAAGTGATTTGTCTAAAGTCCTCCAAATGGTAAGCAGAAGTAGTGTTCAACTGAGTCCAGGCCATCTGACTCAGGTTCTGGGTTTGTCAGGTCTCTCTGTGTATGACTTCAGTAACCCAAAAGAACCACACTGAACTACAGTATCTGCAATGATGCTGTAGCCGCACTGTTGAGACAAGACCCTGTCTCAAAAATAAAATAAAACTACTTGTCTTGTGTAACCCTTAAAAAGAGCTCATTGATTTTTACATTGTATTTATCAAACTGGAAATGGTTTATATTTTTCAAATCACAAACTGAAGTAGTTGTGAAGTGGCATATGCATTTTTCAGAACCATATTCAAACAGTTCAGAATAGAGCTATGGGGCATCCTGAATGTGTCTGATAATCTTTTTCAGATGTGCAGAAGATAAGATAGAAAACTATTTGGGCAGAGTGACCTTAGGCCCTGCAAATGTGTAAGAGTCAATATATTGAGTTCCAGGATATGAAACAAAGTTATCCCTTTAGCTCAGAAAATATAGTCACTGCAGATCAAAAGCATCCTGAGGCAACAGTGGATTTTCAGCAATTGTCTCTTTCTGTTCTAGAGTTTGTTTTTTATGCAGGCAATTAAATTATAATTCATGGATTTTTGTATCTTTTAAAGAATGAAAACTGGGTGTTTCTGAGTAATAATTTCACATTAGAAAATAATAACTTAAGCCTGGTGACTGCAACCACAGTTTTATTTTTGAAAATTACCAACCTTTATCATTTAATAACCATCCTGATAATTTGCTAGCAGACAAAGCTATTTGAATTAGGCTGTTATGAAGAGTGTGTTGCTGGATTGCACTACCAATCAAGAATCCTTGAGATTGTAAAACTATAATTCAGCCAGCGCATTCCTTAGAAGCAACTACTTAAGTTCAGGGAGCTTCAGGAGTTCTTTACATCATTAGACAAAGTCTCTGCAATCCAGAAGGAATAGGTAGCTGGTCTGGGTCCTCATAAATTGCCACCCAGAACAAGTCTGGTTCTGTCTTGTTCCTATGGCTCACCAGGGCCTGTTAGGGAGTTGACAATGTCTAGTTGATTCAGGAAACTTCCTGTTCCCCTGACCCCTCCCACTGCCTTCCCAAAGAGGAAGCATGTTTTCATAGAAGTTTAATGTCTGCCTTATAAAGCCACCAAGATTAAATGGCAAAAAGAATAGAAATAATTTCTTACAGGGCTGGGACCCAGTAAGCACTCAATAAATAATTCTTATGATGATGATAATCATTGTTCACTGCTGTGAGAAACTCAAGGATTTAGATTACTTTATTTCCCTCAACTCCCAAAGGGGAACTGGTTCTCTGGCTTTTAGACTGGAAAAATCACAAATTGTGTGGTGGGAGTTGAGTAACAAGGTCAAATAAAATAGTATAATTTTATTTCCAAAAGCACACGGATTTTCATCTTTCTCTTTAAAAGTCCTCTTTTCCTATTGTTCTCTCTTGCCTCTTCTATCCTCTCCTCCTTCCCCAGACAATCTATGGGAATATCTCCATTGTTGCTACTTCACAACTCTGTGCTTTCCATTAGAATGAATTTATGATATTCTACCACACAGTATGTTTCTATTATAATCCTACACCCAATTTTTGCTCTGCACTCTAAAGATAATAAGATCTTTATGAACTAAGAAACAACCCTAACCCAAAGCTAAGATTCCGAATTTCGGGATAAGTCACAGGTCCCATATCTGTCACTCTGTTTGGAAATATTAATGTTCCGCTTTTGGTCAAGGTTCTGTTCTTTATAAAAAATAAAAAAAAAAATAAAAAAAAAAAAAACAAAAAAACCTGAAGCTGCAGTTCGGAGAAAGTCAGGTTTGTAATCAGATCTTGCCAGATCAAGCACTTGCCAGGCTTGGCTTTCCTCCTGACTCCTAACCAATTGACTATCTCTGGACCTAATGTGCCAGATTCAACTATGACTAGCTGACCACAAAATCCCAAAGATAAAACTGTCTTGGCAAAACTACTTTTAAACCAATAAGCGTGCTTTTCCTTTTGCTTACACTCTGGGCATGCATGTTGTTGTTGTTGAGTGATAGACTGACCCAGGGAGGCGGGCATTTCTCTCTGGCCTTGGGCCACTGTTGGTAGTCTGCTGGAAGACTGGCATTAAGATGAAACCAGCCCTGGCTGTGCTTCTAGCCTGTGTTTATGAAACGACGACGTCCTTGTGCTCCTGCCTTCTCTTGTCTGCTTTGAGAAATCACTGAGAGCTTGGAAGCTCTGGAATTTGGGCCCTTGCTGAGTTAGCATGTGCAGTGCAGGCGGCAGGGACCTCAGGCAGGGCACTGGCCAGCAGATGCTGTTTCCTTTCCCTCATGCTTCTCTCCCCTGTTGTTTTTCAGGTAGTGAAGCTGATTTTAGCTCCTCCAGCAGCACGGGCAGCATTTCGGCTCCTGAGGTCCATATGTCTACTACGGGAAGCAAGCGGTCCTCTTTCTCACGCAAGTAGGCATTGTCCCCTGCTCTGTAATTAAGCTGCTTTATAGGTGGCTTTCCTGTACCTTATGTTTCTACAGAAGCACCTGAATTATCCCTCCGTTTGTATTTGTTATTATTCAGTGAAGTTTTTATTTTTGGTTGTTTTGTATTTTAGAGTGATTTGCAATTGGGTCTTTTCCTTTCAGCACTTCCTGTGGTCATGTGGAGCCTGTCTTGGGCCTCCACGGCTGTGTCCCATCCAGTCCTCAGCTCTATGTCTACTCATCCTTCTCTCCCTCCCTGCCCTGTTGACTCACCTGGGGACCAACTTAATAGTCTCCCATTTCACGAGTCCATCATTTTCAGCTGTAAAGCCTCTGACTTCATCCTTTCTTTCCTCTAGCTGAGCTTGCTTTTTTCATCTTTGTGAAGGAAGCAGTGACCCCTGATCACTCCCAGCATTTACTTGGAGGAGGAGTGAAGAAAGTGTAATGTTGGTGGGCGAGGGCGGGACCACTGCAAGACTAATCAGGCAAAGTAGTTGAGTATGTGGGCTCTGGAGCTGGGCCCCCTTGGTTGGAGTAGCAGGCCCTGAGCCAGTTGCTTAACTTCTTTAGGCCTCAGTTTCCTAATCTGTAAAATTAAATTATAGGGATACCTTCCACATAAGGTTTCTGGTTGAGTCAGTGCTTGGAGCACAATAAGCATAATAGAATGTTCACTGTTGATGGTATTTGAATTGGGGGACAGGACTCTGGGAAAATGGAAGCTACCATTCACATTTAGCGGGAGGGGGAATCTCTACCTGCCACCAGTGTCATTGTTCATTTAAGAAGTATTCATTGGGTGTTTACCATGAAATAGGATCTAGAGATAAGGCAGTAAACAAGACTCCGTTAAAGCTATATTTTTTTTAGGAGGGCAAGAGAGGCAACAAATAGTAAATAATATAATTACTTTAAAAACCATTCAGATAGAGAATATAATGGATAGAGAGTATAATATAATATTAAGGATAGAGAGTATAATGGGACTGGTCCCAGGATCCCCCAATGATAAGAGAGCACTGAGCAGGAACATTAAGGGATCGATGGAGTCAGCATACCACCATGTGGAAAACACCTTTCTTCTGACTTTTCAAAATCACTTGACTCTCCTTTGCCACAATATCCAAATTTGTCAAAAGGATGTTGGATGATATGATTTTCAAGATCCCTTTCTGGAGAGAAAGCATTTAGATTCCAGAAGCTTGCATTTCCAGAATGCAGCAAATACTTCCTATTTCTCAGGTGAGCAGGTTTGTCTAACATCCACAAAGGAATCTGACACACCTCCAGTGTAGTTTTATTGTTAAAAATAAAACTAAAGCTAGGTAAACCTGTAAGAAGAGTGAAGTCCACTGTGAAAAAGCACAATTGCTCTATCCTCAGACTCCTCCTCTTTTGGGAATAAAGTGCCTCTGGCATCACAGGGCATGAATATAAACATTCTCTATATAAATCAGATATGACTAAGTCTACCAGTCAAACATTTATTCTCACCCATTCAGAAAATTAACACATATCCATGGTACAGGTATCAAAGAACACAGGCCAAAAAAGAAGCCAATGTTATCAAGCATTCCAAAGGAATTTGCATCTATGGTTCAATTCTAGGGATATTTCAATAATACAGAGGGACTTTAGAGAGAATGTTCTAGATTAGAATTCAGTGTTTCTTTAAGTGAGCAAAATTGACACATTAAGCATAAGACAAATATGATTACATACAAATCATATATATCATTCTACCAGAATCTGGTTATCGAGCAGTAATTGACTTCACACATTTAACAGTAATTAATAGTTGAAAAAGTGAAACTGACTCCTTACCTTTCTTTATCCAATACGGGCACAGAGCACCATCATAGATGATAGAGTAGCTCAAGCATGTCACATAATCTCTGTGTTTTGTGGACCATGCTTTGTTGGTGATTCCTGTAGATGAACCGGGTATCCATGCTGAACAATAGTAGCTTGTGATCTTTTTAGTCTGGTTTCTCCTGAGGCAGAGGAAGTTTAGCAGAACCTTTGGTGATAGAGTTGGAATTGTGAGGGACAAGTGGAGTAGGTGAGAGTATTCTTCACAGATGACTATAAAAACAGACTTTTAAAGGCTTACAAATTTAAGGAAGGCTCACTCTTACTTCTAAGGAATTGTCTTTCTTAAGCTGAAGTGTTACTCTGTTCAGAATCAGATAGAAATGGAGGAGGATGATTGTAATCTAGGGTCAAACTTGAGTTCAAGGTCAGCTTCCATTGTTGATTAGGCATCTGACTCAAAGCCTGAGTTTTCTTATTCTGGAAAGTGAGGTAATAATAAAATCTACCTCACTGAGTTAAATGAGCTCATGTATTTGACTGCTTGATAAGGTGACCGGACTTATAACAGGGTTAATAGAGTTGTTTTTGCAGTGGTTATAAGAAAATAAGAGTCAATAAAACAGACATGCTGATACTGCTGATTATGATTATGATAATAGCGATGATATTTGTCTTGCTAGAGCTACGTAACAAAATGTCAGAATGGGTGGCTTAAACAGAAATTTATTCACCCACAATTTTGGAGACTAGAAGTTCAAGATCAAGGTGTCCGCAGGATTGGTTTCTTCTGAGGCCTCATGGTGATGACACATGAAGTGCCGAGGCTGGGGAATAGAAATTCACCAGGCCCCTCATGTGAGATTTCCTTCTACACTTCTTTTCTGTCACTTTCCACTTACTCTATTCAGGGATGCAGGAAGGGTACAGTGATGGTAGAATTTCCTCTCTTCTGGGCACTGGCCCACCAGACCAAGAAATTGAGGGTGGGAGGGGGAGACCAGCACAGGGCTTGTCTGTTCATGGCCATGACAAACATGGCATCCTAGTGTCTTCTTTGAAAATGTTTTTTTTTTTTTTTAATCATCATCTATGATGAATTTGTGCTTATACTTGTTAGCATTTGAGCTAACATAAATTAAAGGAATAGAGCTAATAGCTTTTACAACGTAGTTTCTCTTTTAGAACAGTCTCATAATCTCTTTTCTGAGATATATATGAAGTCTTGATTATATTGAGTAATCTTTTATAATTTGAAGAATCTTTGCTTTGTTCTGTGTAGGGGGATGGATTCCCACAAAAATCCGCATCTAATTTGTCACAAATCGTGTACCTTAGTGCTTTGTTGCATTATATATGTTGTGGTAAATTCTTTAGGTAGTAACTACATG
This sequence comes from Urocitellus parryii, assembly GCF_045843805.1. Lineage (NCBI taxonomy): Eukaryota > Metazoa > Chordata > Mammalia > Rodentia > Sciuridae > Urocitellus > Urocitellus parryii. Next base: position 28,631,406 of record NC_135537.1, read on the forward strand.
TGTAGCTAGTGCCTAATACACCTGTTTATAGGCCCAAAGGAATGTGTTTATTTTTTTTTTTAATTAGGAGACATTTCTATAAAGTTACAAAGATCTGAATTTGAATCCCAGCTACCTGTGTGTTCTTGGACCATTTATCTTCCTCGAGCCTCAGTTACTTCACGTGTAAATGGGAGGAAAGAACCACATCCACCTTGTAGGATCACGGTCAAGTGAAATGAAACAAAGTTCATAAAGGATCTGAAACAGCACTAGGGTCACAGAAGGTCCTCAGTGAAGGTTAACTCAGAATTGAGTTCCCTGGATCAAAATTAGGGATAGCTCTTGACATTCTCTCCTAATTTGTAAGGGTTAATCCTTCATGTTCCAAAGTCATATAAAGAAATAGGCTACCTGATGCCAGGCTTAGAAGTGAAGCATGGAAAAGAAAACCCAAGCCAGAATACATGTTTCTTTTAGCTACTCATAAGGCTCTTCCCTCTCCTGGCCTGCTGAAGTTGGTTTGTCCCAAAGCCATGGAGCCCATCTGTTCCATATAAAATGTCCCCTTCTCACAAAAATGAGAGAGAACGCATTTGGATGATTTCAAAATGAAAGAACTTTTAATTTTAGAATTTGGTAGCTTCATTTATGTGTGATTTTCTGGGTTGACAGCTAGTTGAAATTATATTTGATTTTAAATCAGTAATTAAGGTTTGGAAGCCAAATTTACATCCCCCCATACACACACACACACTCACATTCACATTTGCACACATCTCTCATTGAGATGTGTCGGTTGGATAAAACTGTAAGTAAAATTGCAAACAGAAGGGAAACTCAAAAAGAAGTTCTACCGTATGAAAGGAATCGTCTTCCTCTTTCTTTTTGTAATGCCATTAAGTAATAAAACTAAAGCTAAAACTTTTATCCTGTTTAAGTAATTTTAACATTCTCAAGATTCTTCCCTACACTAGTGGGTGTCAAATCTCTGTAACTAGATTAACAGGAAAGTCCAAACAAGTAGATCCTGTAATACTAGCCTGCAGGTCAGTTGCACTTAACCTCTCAACTGCACTTATATGCCCTTTCTGATTTTTCATTCCTAATAAGTGGCAGTGTCAGGACTCAAATCCACTGATCATTTAGAGAGCACCTTCCATGTGCCAGGGAGTAGTAGGGATATAAAAGAATAGTTTGTGCTCGTGCCCTCAAGAAAGCCCAGTCCAGTAGGCAAGACAAGGAACTATGCAATAGTGACATCATGTGACAAGTTTCAGGATGGAAACTAGCAGAGTATTAGGGAGTACCCAAGAGAGGTACCTGCCCTGGCCTAGGGGACAAAGTAAGAGAAGGCTTCTTGGAGTAGCTTCTTTGAATCTGAAGTAGGAGGCATCCTGGGCATCCTGGTATCCAGGGACGTAGGGAAGGGAGCAAAATAACATTCTAGGCAGGGGAGATTATAAATTCAGAAACATAAAGGTGATTATAACCATGGATTCTTCAGGAAACTAGGTTGTTCAGAATGTGGAGTATGAAGAAGGAAGGAGGGCTGGTGAGGATGGGTTGAAAGGGAAGGTGAATTGGACCCTATGAGCCATCTTAAAGAGGCTGCTCTTCATTGTAGAGGCAATGCTTAGAGGAGGACAGTGGTATTCAGATTCCATTTCAGAAAGACTACTCCAGGCACACATTAACCTGCTGCTGTAGTGAACAATGCAAGAGGCAAGGGTATGAAGAGGGGGCTGTTGCAACGTCTTAGTAGTTGAATGGGAAAGGTTGTGTTAAGTAATTGAGGAGGAACAGAAAAGAAAAAAAAAAATTAAGTGGTTAAAATTATAGACTTGAGTCAAGTGTGGTTGGAACATGCTTGTAATCCCAGTCTTGAAAGGCTAAGGCAGGGGCATTGCCAGTTTGAGGCCAACCTCAGCAACTTAGCAAAACTGTCTCCAAATAAAAAAAAAAAATTTAAAAAGGGCTTGAAATGCAGCTCAGTGATAGAGTGCCCCTAGGTTCAATCCCGAGTACTACAAAACCAACCAACCAAATTATAGACTTGATATATTCTGGTAGCCTCTTTATCCATGTTTCCTCCTTTGTGGGCAATTCCCATTCCTCTTATCCTCCAGATGAATCATCTTAATTTTCTTACTTCACCATAAATCAAACTCAAATATTTTTCAACCAAAACAGGTGTACTGGGAAAAAACCACATCTTCAAAACAGCCTCCAAAGTAAACCTAAGCCAAATCAGTATTTAACATGGTGTGTATTCCCATCAGGCAACTGGGTTTAATCCAAAACAAGCTTTATGGTCAGAAACTCTTTGAAAGAAGAGCAGAAAGAGAGGTTGCTTGTGCTAATGATGCCAGAAGGGGAAATAACAGGCAGGTGGGGAAAAGGCAGCTCAAGAGACACATTTGCATCAGAATTAGATTGTCCCTTTTGATTCTAAGAATTGGATTTCCTCAATGGTAACTAGCTTTAGTGAGGACTAAGACATTGGCACTGCAGTATCTGTAGCAACAAGAATGCTTTCTAAAGAGGAAAATTTTATTTTGGCAGTTTCAGGGGTTCAGTCCACAGTCAGTTGACTCTAGTTCTGAGCCCAAGGTTTGGGAGATCATCATGGTGGAAGGGAGTGGCAGAGGGAAGCAGCTCAGGATATGGGAACCAAGAAGCAGAAGGGGGCGGGGGCAGGGGATGGGAAGAATGGAGAAACTTTGGACAAAAGGGAGGGAGGGGGGTGGGAACATGGGGGCAGGAAAGATGGTGGAATGAAATGAACATCATTATGCTAAGTACATGTATGCCTACACATATGGTGCAACTCTACATGGTGTATAACCAGAGAAATGAAAAGCTGTGCTCCATTTTGTGTGCTATGAGTTGAAATGCATTCTGCTGTCATATATAACTAACTTTTTAAAACAAATTTTAAAAAAAGTAAAAAAGAAATGAAGCACAAAGAGAGCTCCATTCACCAAGGACAAAATACAAACCCTAAAGGCATGTCCCCAGGGGCCTGTTTTCTCCATCTAATTAATCTCTATCAGTTACCACCCAATTTGCTGATTTAAGTTAAAGCTCTCATAATCCAATCATTTTGCCTCTAAATATTCTTGCATTGTCTCAAACATGAGCTTTTGGAGGATACTTTATATCTAAATCATAACATTCCCCACTGGACCCAAAAGCCCATGACCATCTCACAGTGCAAAACATATTTAGTCCATTTCTAAGAGTCCCTATAGTCTTAACAGTTTTAGCATTGTCCAAAAGTCCAAGTCCAAAGTCTCTTCTAAGACTCAAGGCAAGCAGTCAGCATGAGTCCCTATAAAAATCAAAAGTAATTTATAAATATATATATCCAATATATAATGGCACAGAGTAAACATTTGTATTCCAAAAGGGAAAAATAAGAGCACAGAAAGAACAGGTGGGACCAAAACAAAAACGACCAAAATCCAGCTAAAATCCAGTTAAGCAAACAAGCCCTGTAGCTTCTTGTGTAGCAGCTGTGGCACATGGCATGGAGATATTCTCTGCAAAAGGCTTGTATATGACCTTTCTAGTTATAGCCCACATGGCCTCTCTCTTGGTTTGTCTCTGCTCAATTCCTGCAGCTTTCCTCAGCAAACATTCTACAATACAGGCATCTTTTAATCTTGGGGTTTCCACTGCAGGTTCACCTTCCTTTTCACATTTTTTATGCATTATCCTCTCAGGGGCTGCCTGCAGGGATTCCAACCCCACTACATGTTGCCTGGCTCCCAGGCCTTCCTTTGAAATCTTGGTAGAACTAATTCCATGCTTCCCTAATTCCAGCATCCTGCATTCCTGAAGAGCTAGCACTATATGGTTGACTACAAAGTCTGCCATCATCTTGAGCAGTATCCAGGCCTTCTGGGACTACACCTCCAGTAGCCTCTGAGTGCCTGAGCAGCTAAGCACAATGAAAAAACTTCCTAGAGCCCCCTCCTTGTGCAAGCAGGGTGATCCTGTGGTCTCTTCTAAGGAATTTTTACTTTTACACCCTTGAGTTTGAGATGGTTAGTTTTGCTAATTCCTGGAATGCCCTCAAGCCATCGTTCCTATTGTCTCTGAATAAAGTACTTAGCATATCTTTGGTGGTTTAAAATCTCTTTAACAATCACACTTTCCTTACCGGTTTTACTTGCACTTTTCTGGCCAAACTGAAAGCTCTTCAAATCTTTCTGCTCTTCTTTCTGCTCCTAATTATCACAGTAAACTTGGCTAAAAGCACTCAGCAATATTCATGCCACTGCCTGAATGCTGTACTGCCTTGAAATTTTCTCCACCAGATCAATTAGTCCAGTACTTTTAAATTCAGCCTCACAGAAAAATCTCACGAATGGATAATATGTAGACAGTTGCTAGAATATAACATGAATAACCTCTATTCCATTTCCAATAGAATCCACCTTCCTCTCCAAAATTTAATGAGCCCAGTCTTTACTGTTCACAGTCCTATCAACATTTTGGTCTTTTGAGCTCTCACCAGAATTTCCCATTAAGCCCCACTTATAACATTCTAAAACTTCTCCAGCTTACATCATTTGGTTTTTCAAAATTCCTTCATAAACCAGTTCCAAAGACTTTCAAATCACATGTTTAACTTAGTCACAGCAGTGATCCCACTTCTTGGTGCTGATTTCCGTTTTAGTCAGGTTTTTTGTCACTGTGACCAAAAGACCTGACAAGAACAACTTAGAAGAGGAAAACTTTATTTTGGCTTATGGTTTCTGAGGTTCAGTTCATGGTGGGCCTGAGGTGAGGCAAATATCATGGTGGAAGGGTGTGGTGGATGGAAACAGCTCAGAACTTGGCAACCAGGAGGCAGAGAACTCTAGCAACAAGAATTCTAAAATCTGTCATGCTTTTTTTTCAGTCGAGGTCCCCATGGGCGAAGTAATGGAGCCTCATCGCACAAGTCTGGCAACAGTCCACCATCCCCACGGGAAAAGGACCTTCTGTCTATGCTGTGCAGGAATCAGCTGAGCCCCATTAATATCCATCCCAATTATGCCCCTTCCTCCCCCAGCAGTAGCAACTCGGGCTCCTACAAAGGAAGTGACTGCAGCCCAGTCATGAGGTAAGTCTTGTTGCCCTCTTAATTCATGCTTGTTAGTTCATACTATTTGGGAAACTTTTCTTTAAAAAAAAGCGGGGGGGGGGGGAGGGTACAACTCATTATACCCTGCCTTATTCTGTTAAATAAAACACTACTCTTTCCTTTCCCACACTAAGCTAATCCTTCAAGGACTGCTGCAGAAAGAGCACAAACCACAATTTCTAATGAGGTCCAGCAGTCCAAACGGGGAGGGAAAATGGCACAGGGGCAGCAGAAAGGAAGTACTCATTTCCCTCAGCAGAGAGAGAATCATGCATGTGTTATTTCATTCCAACACTGAATGTTTATTGAGTTCCATGCATGATGTTAAGCCCTGAGAGTAGAATAGTGAACTGAAATGGCGCTGTGTTCACTGCCCAAAGAAGAAAGGCATTAACCATCTACTAACAAAAACAAATACAGATTATTCTGCAAGTACTTGCTGCTATATATGTGTGAAAAGATGGGGAAAGGGTCCAGCTGAGGCTGGAGGGACCAGGAAACCACCATAAGGAAATGACATCAAAGTGAAATTAGCGGAGAAGGCAAGGAGTTAATAACATAGGGTGGGGCGAAGTGTGGAGGAGCAAAAGGAACTGTTTATTTAAAGGGGCCAGAGAGGAGGGCCAGAGGCTTGGGAGCTGTACTCAGGCCATCAGAGGGAGTGCAGGCACAGGAGGCAGGGCAGCACAGCAGCTTGGATTGGGTCCAGAGTCAGGGAAGGAGCTGGCAGCACTCTCTTCTAGTCCTCTGTCTTTAGGGTGTCCCTGTTCTCATTAGTCAGCTCTCTTACAGCAGGGATGCCCAGCTTCTGGCCAGGTCTGAGAGGGGCCAAGATTCCAGCTGGGACTGTGTGTGTAGAATATCAAGCACCTCTCTCACAAAACACACTAGTGAGAGTGGGGTAAGTTTGTTCCTTTCACAAGAAATAACTTTCCATTTCTGCCAAATCAGCACACTCACACAGGGGATTGATTTCAGAACAATCTGAATTCAGCTCACGGCAAGCAGGATCTTTAGGCAGTGGCACACTGCATGGAAAGTTTCTCCCTCCCCTCCATTCAGTGCCCTTTCATGTAATAGCATGTCACTCAACTGACAGCCCAGGCCTGTGGACAATTGTGCATTGTTGTTTCTTATGAGATCATTCCTAAGCCATTGAAAATCCCCCCTCTCCATTGTCCCTACCTTCACATGCACCTCAGTCTTCTAAGTAATTTGTAGTACTAATATTGACAGGTATATTACAGTCCAACTTCTGAAGTGAGCTCATCTGTTACTGAGGTTTAAGACCCCAATATACGGCTGCCATTTCTTTACAAGCCTCAGCTGTGTCTAGTTGGGCTGCTAAAACAAAGTGCCATAGATGGGACAATCTATACACAATAGAGCTGTTTCTGACAGCTTTGGAGACTGGAAATCTGAGATTGTGGTGCCAGTAAGGATCTGGGGAGCTCTGTCTTCTGGGTTATAGACTACCAACTTTTGTTACCTCACAAGGTAGAAAGAGAGAGCTAGAGAGCTCTCTGGAGTCTCTCTTACAGAGAACAAAAATGACCCAATTATGTCCCCCAAAGACCCCATCTCCAAATATCATCACATTGGGAGCTAGGATTTCAATATATCAATCTTGAGGGACATAGACATTCAGTCTAACACACTATTACTTTTCTTTCCTATAGAAAAGGAAATGGCAGAAACTAACATCTCATTACTTGGCTTGTTTCAGGCGGTCTGGAAGGTACATGTCTTGTGGAGAAAACCATGGTGTCAAACCCCCAAATCCAGAGCAGTATCTGACTCCTCTGCAGCAGAAAGAAGTCACAGTGAGACACCTGAAGACCAAGCTTAAAGAATCGGAGCGCCGACTTCATGAAAGGTGAATCTGCAAATTCTTGTACAGTGTGGTTTAGGACAGTATTCTGTTTCCTTAAAATGAATTATGAACCCAAACTATATAGAAAAATAAAAAAGAAAAAAATGATTTTATTTAATTTTGTCAAATTTCTGAAGTTGGTCTTTGAACAGAGCCATTTTTTTCTTCTTTATGGTTCAACTGTTTCAGGAATTCAGGGGGCCTTCTAGGTTAGTGGGACCCCTGTTTTTCTCTGGGTTTGTACAGCTTCAACATGAAGAACTGGGTGTGTATGTGACTATTTTTAAATGGCAGAAACACTTTCAGGAACAATTCTGTACTTCCAGAAAAATGGGTCACACATGGCCCCATCAAATGCTCTTTATCTCAGCAAGAGAGGACATATCTGCATGCATTGTGATTCCTGCAAGCTATTTCTGTGCTAGAGGAAGAGGTTTCATTATTCTTGGCTAAACTTTAAGGTTAAACACACGCACGCACGCACACACACACACACACACAAAAAAAAAAAAAAAAAAAAAACCATGCTGGAGAGATCTTATCTCAGAGAGAAAAGACCTTTGACATTTTGGGGGCAAGCCAGTTTTTGTGCTTGATAGTTTTTCCCTGAAATATTCTGGGACAGATTAATAGCACTCTAATCAGGGTAGGTGTGAGCTCAGGTTATGGGTGGTGTTAGCATCCTTTTGTGAGTCTGGGGTCTGATCCAGCGCATGGCTGCTTGACCAGCCCTAATCTCTTCTACTGGCACAGGATATGGAGAAGACTCAATAACCTTGATTGATAAAACTCTGGGCAGATAATATTACAGGCTGTCAGAAGGGGCATTTTTCATCTTCCAAGTTAATTTGATTCTTTACCTGTTCAAAATAGACTTGAGACCCAAATTCACTTCTGGGGTGAGTCATCCCATACTTCCTGGGATTGTTTAGTGTATGATGTGAGGAGATCGTGGAAAGATTTTTGAAGGACCAAAAAATAGCATAGATTCTCCTTTGTGTAGGATGGGTTCAATTGTTTTACCCTAGGAGATGGAGAAGCGACTTTGCACAAAGTCCTTGCAACATATAACATTTTAAAACATTTAAAAACATTTTAGTTATCATTGGAATATGATCAGAACAGTTTTGCAAAGCTAATATTTACCATTTCAGCTTCTGTCCTTGATTGGTAATTAAAGCAAAATGGACTTTCCTTCCGCAGCTGTTCCTAAGTATTATGAAATGGAAGGCTATGTAGGTAAAAGCAGGAGAAGAAATTCTAATAATAGAATGTCAAATAATAATATTGAGTAGAAGATAGTGCTTGTAAAGTGCTTTGTACAGTGCTGACAGTGCGTACTCTTTTTAAAAAAAGGAAAACAATGGTAACAATTTTAATTCTGATTCTGGTCACTATTACTATTCAGCTATTTCACAATTAAAGGAGGAAGTTCATAGCTAATACCTGACAAAATCATTCCAAAACAGATTTAACCCTTACTGGTTTGGGGGGAGAGTGGGGGGCATTGGGTATTGGGGATTAAACTCAGGGGCACTTGACCACTGAGCCACATCTCCAGCCCTATTTTGTATTTTATTTAGAGACAGGGTCTCACTGAGTTGCTTAGTACCTCATTTTTGCTGAGGCTGGCTTTGAACTCGCTCTAGCCTCAGCTTCCCAAGCAGCTGGGATTATAGGCATATGCACTATGCCTGGCTAACCTTAGTTTGAATGGGAAGAGCCTGGGCTCCAGGCTGTGTGTCAGAATTGCTGGTGGGCTGGTTCAGAGTTCCCATTTTCTTAACGGTGCTTGCTGTCCCTCTAGGGAAACTGAAATTGTGGAGCTCAAGTCCCAGCTGGCCCGTATGAGAGAAGACTGGATTGAAGAAGAGTGCCACCGGGTTGAGGCCCAGCTGGCACTCAAGGAAGCCAGGAAGGAGATTAAACAGCTCAAACAGGTCATTGAAACCATGAGAAGCAGCTTGGCTGATAAAGATAAAGGCATTCAGAAATATTTTGTGGACATTAACATCCAAAACAAGAAGTTGGAGTCTCTGCTTCAGAGCATGGAGATGGCGCACAATGGCTCCCTGAGGGATGAACTGTGTCTAGACTTACCGTGTGATTCCCCGGAAAAGAGCCTACCTCTAAATGCCCCTTTTGGCAAGATGGCAGGTGGATTAGCTCTGGAAGAGCAGGTCACAGAGGAAGGGGCCGATAGTGAGCTGCTGGTGGGAGACAGCATGGGCGACGGCACTGATTTGTTAGACGAGATGGTGACAACTGCCACCACCACAGAATCGGGTGACCTGGAGCTGGTTCATTCCACCCCCGGGGCCCAAATCCTGGAGGCGGCCCCCGAGGGGGTGGGTGGCGGGGAGGTCGTGGCGCTGGTGGAGCAGGCGGTGCAGACCGACGCGGTGCTCTTCAGCCCTGCTGTCTCCGAGCTCATTCAGAATATGCTCAAGTTCCAGGACCCCTGTCCCTCGAGCTCAGCTTCCCCTGACGAGTCTGGGGCTGACTCGGTGGAGAGCTTCCCAGAGTCCATCTCGGCCTTGGTGGTTGATTTAACTCCAAGAAATCCCAACTCAGCCATCCTTCTGTCTCCCGTGGAGACCCCGCTGGGCAAGGAGGCCACCGACACCCGCGACAACCGCCTCATGAGAGAGCTGGATTTTTCAGCCTCTGCCGAAGAAAGGTTGGAGAGCGTCGTCCCGCTGCCCCAGGGGGGTGTCGTGAGGCAGTACTGGAGCAGCAGTTTCCTGGTTGATCTCTTGGCCGTGGCTGCCCCTGTGGTGCCCACTGTCCTGTGGGCATTCAGTACTCAGAGAGGGGGCATAGATCCGGTCTACAACATCGGAGCCTTGCTGCGGGGCTGCTGCGTAGTGGCCCTGCATTCGCTCCGCCGCACCGCCTTCCATATCAAAACCTAAAGAGAAGTTTTTGCCGTATGCCAATTTGTCCCGTGTGGCGTTGTGCCAGGTAGAGAAACAGCAGGTCGATCTGTGGCAGTCTCTATTCTGTCGTTTTGCTCCTCGGTATATGATTTGCACTATAGTTAGTTGAAGCCTGTTCACTGTTTAAAACCGGAGGTATCTTCAAAGGCATGGAGACCTGGTTCCAGTAAATGTCCCACCAGTGTGGTATAGAAAGCATGCTCATGACCCTGCCCGTGTCGTCTGAGGTACCTATTATTCTAGTGGTTCAGGAAGAGAAAATGCAAAGTTTGCACTTTGAAGACAGCTTCTCCAAGGCTGGCATGTTATCTCCTTGCTTTGCTTTGTGCCGTTTTAAAATGTGTAACTGTTCCAGCATTCCAATGGTCTTGTGCATAGCAGGGGACTGTAACCAAAAATAAAAATGTATTTGTGTAATTGATTCAAAGAAGTCTTGAATAGCTCTTTAGTGTCTTACTTGGGGTTGATAAGGTTTGACTGTTTGCAGTTTTTAAATAAATGTAGCTCCAAAGTCTTAAATGGATTGTTTGTTGTTAAACCTGTTAATTGATGAAACTGTACGTAAGTTTACAATGTACTAACTTATTTTTTTGCTTATTCTATATAGTGTTTTATTGGAGATTGTTTGTAACCACACACTTAAGCATGATGAAAATAAAGATTAGTGTTTCCATTTAAATAAAGGTTTTATCCTCCTGTAGAATAATTGTGTTTACTTTTATATATAAGAATAAATAGCAGATCTGTAAAAATAAAATTAAAAATGAGAAAAGGGAAAATAATTATTAAAGGTGAAAATTTCCTTCCTTGACTTGAAAAGCATGGTTTCTCCAAAAAAAAGAAAAGAAAGAAAAACTTTGTTTGCTCTTAAAAAGTCATATTTATTCAATAAGCATATATTGAATATTTCCACTTGATCTTTTTTTTTTTTTTTTTTTTTTAGCTTGCAAGATGTATAGGAGACGAAGAGTGTGGTAGTACCATCTCTCCTCCTTCCCTTGTAATGATAGAGTTTGGGTGGTGGGAAGGGATGAGATAATATTTGATCTGTATTATTCACTTATTCCTCATACCATTCTCATGGAATGGATACTATTATATTTTAGGGGGGCTGAGCCTCAAAGAGGAAAATTGCTTAGGATTTTGTAGTTCATCTCCAGAAACCAGTATTTCTTTTTTTTTTTTTTAAAGAGAGAGTGAGGGCGGGGGGGGGGGAGAGAGAGAGAATTTTTAATATTTATTTTTTAGTTTTTGGCGGACACAACATCTTTATTTGTATGTGGTGCTGAGGATTGAAGCCTGGCCGCACGCATGCCAGGCGAGTGTGCTGCGGCTTGAGCCACATCCCCAGCAAAGCAAATACTTTTCTACCTTACCATACAAAGGGAGGAGACCTGGGATGAGCAGCCTAATTTCTCACCCAGAAACTCTTCCACCATAGCACTTATTTGTTACCTTTAGACACACTTTTTAAAAAACTTTCTGTCTTGATTATTTTCCATCTTACCCCTGATATATTTATGAATAAGGCAGGAGTCTGCAGTCTGTTTAGTCCACAGATGTATGTCCAGAACATAGAATAGTAGCTGCAACATACTAAGAGGTCTAACAATCATTGTTGAATAAATTAATCCAACAACTGCTTCCTGGGTTCTCACATGCTAGCCTATATTTTGTTAGTCTGGTCATCAATAGTGCCCTCAAGGAGCTTATTTTCTATGTCTGTGAAAGATAAGTACATGCTAACAAAGATAGTTTTCAAGAGTGGTATTTTGAGGGAAATAAGGCATTTTGACTTAAGAATGATGGGATGAAGGTAAGGAACATATCTCTGAAGAAGTAACATGGGGGGCTGGGGATGTGGCTCAGCGGTAGCGCGCTCGCCTGGCATGCGTGCGGCCCGGGTTCGATCCTCAGCACCACATACCAACAAAGATGTTGTGTCTGCCGAGAACTAGAAAATAAATATTAAAAAAAATTCTCTCTCTCTCTCTCTCTCTCTCTCTCTCTCTCTCTCTCTCTCTCTCTCCCTCCCCTCTCTCACTCTCTTAAAAAAAAAAAAAAAAAAAAGGGCTGGGGATGTGGCTCAAGCGGTAGCATGCTCGCCTGGCATGCATGCGGCCCGGGTTGGATCCTCAGCACCACATACCAACAAAGATGTTGTGTCCGCCGAGAACTAAAAAATAAATATTAAAAAAATATATATTAAAAAAAAAAGAAGTAACATGGTAATAGATGAAAAGGTCAATCATGAAGATATGGATAGAATTTGCAAAAAGAACAAATGCAAAGACCCTGAGCCAGAAAAGGGCTTCACATGTTATGGAGCATCAAGGAGACTAGGATGGCTAGAGCAGAGTGGGAGAAGGGAAAGACTGAAGTAGACAAGAAGTTGATTCATATGGGGCCATGCAAATCATGGTAGGGTTTGAATTTATTGGGGGAACTTACTAGGAGGCTTGAATTTATTGGTAGAGCAATGAGAAAATATTTATGGATTTTAAACAGAACAATGATATAGATTTCTTTTTCCATTTTTAAAAACTTAGGTGGTGCAAGCCTGTAATACTAGTGGTTTGTGAGGCTGAGGCAGAAAGATCATGAGTTCAAAGCGAGCCTCAGCAACTTAGTGAGGCCCTAAGCAACTCAGTGAGACCCTGTCTCTAAATAAAATATAAAATAGGGCTGGGGATGTGGCTCAGTGATAGAGTGTCCCTGGGCTCAATCCCCAGTCAACAAAACAAAACAAAATAAAAACAACTTGATTGCTATATGAGAGTGAATTGTAGGTAGACAGAAATCTCATTTAAAGGTCTATTTTAATAGTGAAGATGAGAAATCATGACTACTTGGAGATAGAAGTAGATTTGGTGATTAAGTTGAATAATTAAAGATACATTGAATAATTAAAATTGATGTGATCTGCTGATAGATAAGGGGTAGGTTGTAAGAAATTAAAATTGGCTCCTAGAATTTTGACTTGAACTGGATTACTATTAGTGCCATTTTCTAAGAATGTGGAGTTTAAGAGGAACAAGTTTGGCCAGGAAAATAAACTTGAGATGTGTATTGAAATATCTATGTGGAAATGCCAGGTAAGTAACCACATATATGAATGTGAAAATTATGGGAGCTGTCACAACTAGTTATAAAATTGGGTTCATTTGGTTTTGAATAATATTTAAAGCCATGAGATAGATGAAATCATCCAAAAAAAGTGTAAAGAAAGCCAAACACTGAGTCCTGTGGTACTTGCACATTTAGAAGTAGACGATAAAGAACCAACAAAGCCAAAAAGGCAGCCTCAAAGGTAGGAGGAAAACTTGGTGGATGTAGTGTTATGAAAACCGGGAGAAGAGTAATTCAAGATGTATAGAGTGGTCACCTGTGTTGATATTCTATCAAAAGAATGAATAGCACTAAATGTTTTGTTCGCTGACTTGGATAGCAAGATTTAATGTCCTCAAGATAACACTCTTCAGTTCTAAGAGGAAAATTCATTGCTTGGAGTTCATTCCTCAAAAAAAGAAAAAACCAACAAATAAATGATCTCATACTTCATCTCAAAATCCTAGAAAAAGAAGAGCAAAACAACAGCAAAAGAAGTAGAAGGCAAGAAATAATTAAAATCAGAGCTGAAATTAATGAAATTGAAACAAAAGAAACAATTGAAAAAATTGACAAAACTAAAAGCTGGTTCTTTGAAAAAATAAATAAAATTGACAGACCCTTAGCCATGCTAACGAAGAGAAGAAGAGAGAGAACCCAAATTACTAGCATACGGGATGAAAAAGGCAATATCACAACAGACACTTCAGAAATACAGAAGATAATCAGAAATTACTTTGAATCCTTATACTCCAATAAAATAGAAGATAGTGAAGGCATAGATAAATTCCTTGAGTCCTATGATCTGCCCAGATTGAGCCAGGAGGATATAGACAACCTAAACAGACCAATAACAATAGAGGAAATAGAAGAAACCATCAAAAGACTACCAACTAAGAAAAGCCCAGGACCGGATGGGTATACAGCAGAGTTTTACAAAACCTTTAAAGAGGAACTAACACCAATACTTTTCAAGCTATTTCAGGAAATAGAAAAAGAGGGAGAACTTCCAAATTCATTCTACGAGGCCAACATCACCCTGATTCCGAAACCAGACAAAGACACATCAAAGAAGGAAAACTACAGACCAATATCTCTAATGAACCTTGACACAAAAATCCTCAATAAAATTCTGGCAAATCGGATTCAAATACATATCAAAAAAATTATACATCACGATCAAGTAGGATTCATCCCTGGGATGCAAGGCTGGTTTAATATACGGAAATCAATAAATGTTATTCACCACATCAATAGACTTAAAAATAAGAACCATATGATCATCTCAATAGATGCAGAAAAAGCATTCGACAAAGTACAGCATCCCTTTATGTTCAAAACGCTAGAAAAATTAGGGATAACAGGATCATACCTCAACATTGTAAAAGCAATCTATGATAAGCCACAGGCCAGCATCATTCTGAACGGAGAAAAATTGAAGGCATTCCCTCTAAGATCTGGTACAAGATAGGGATGCCCTCTCTCACCACTTCTGTTCAACATAGTCCTCGAAACACTGGCCAGAGCAATTAGACAGTCAAAAGAAATTAAAGGCATAAAAATAGGAAAAGAAGAACTTAAATTATCACTATTTGCAGATGATATGATTCTATACCTAGCAGACCCAAAAGGGTCTACAAAGAAGCTATTAGAGCTAATAAATGAATTCAGCAAAGTGGCAGGATATAAGATCAACACGCATAAATCAAAGGCATTCCTGTATATGAGCGACAAATCCTCTGAAACGGAAATGAGGACAACTACTCCATTCACAATATCCCCCCAAAAAATAAAATACTTGGGAATCAACCTAACAAAAGAGGTGAAAGATTTATACAATGAAAATTACAGAACCCTAAAGAAAGACATAGAAGAAGACCTTAGAAGATGGAAAAACATACCCTGCTCATGGATAGGCAGAACTAACATCATCAAAATGGCGATATTACCAAAAGTTCTCTATAAGTTCAATGCAATGCCAATCAAAATCCCAACAGCATATCTTGTAGAAATAGATAAAAGAATCATGAAATTCATATGGAATAATAAAAGACCCAGAATAGCAAAAACAATACTAAGCAGGAAGTGTGAATCAGGAGGTATAGCGATACCAGACTTCAAACTATACTACAGAGCAATAGTAACAAAAACAGCATGGTACTGGTACCAAAACAGGCGGGTGGACCAATGGTACAGAATAGAGGACACAGTAACCAATCCACAAAACTACAACTATCTTATTTTTGATAAAGGGGCTAAAAGCATGCAATGGAGGAAGGATAGCATCTTCAACAAATGGTGCTGGGAAAACTGGAAATCCATTTGCACCAAAATGAATCTGAATCCCTATCTCTCGCCGTGCACAAAAGTTAACTCAAAATGGATCAAGGAGCTTGATATTAAATCAGAGACACGGCATCTGATAGAAGAAAAAGTTGGTTATGATCTACACGCTGTGGGATCGGGCTCCAAATTCCTCAATAGGACACCCATAGCACTAGAGTTAACAAATAGAATCAACAAATGGGACTTACTCAAACTAAAAAGTTTTTTCTCAGCAAAAGAAACAATAAGAGAGATAAATAGGGAGCCTACATCCTGGGAACAAATCTTTACTCCACACACTTCAGATAGAGCCCTAATAACCAGAATATACAAAGAACTCAAAAAATTAGACAATAAGATAACAAATAACCCAATCAATAAATGGGCCAAGGACCTGAACAGACACTTCTCAGAGGAGGACATACAATCAATCAACAAGTACATGAAAAAATGCTCACCATCGCTAGCAGTCAGAGAAATGCAAATCAAAACTACCCTAGGATACCATCTCACTCCAGTAAGACTGGCAGCCATTAGGAAGTCAAACAACAATAAGTGCTGGAGAGGATGCGGGGGAAAGGGCACTCTTGTTCATTGCTGGTGGGACTGCAAATTGGTGCAGCCAATTTGGAAAGCAGTATGGAGATTTCTCGGAAAGCTGGGAATGGAACCACCATTTGACCCAGCTATTCCCCTTCTCGGTCTATTCCCTAAAGCCCTAACAAGTGCATGCTACAGGGACACTGCTACATCGATGTTCATAGCAGCTCAATTCACGATAGCAAGACTGTGGAACCAGCCTAGATGCCCTTCAATAGATGAATGGATAAAAAAAATGTGGCATTTATACACTATGGAGTATTACTCTGCATTAAAAAATGACAAAATTATAGAATTTGGAGGGAAATGGATGGCATTAGAGCAGATTATGCTAAGTGAAGCTAGTCAATCTTTAAAAAACAAATACCAAATGACTCCTTTGATATAAGGGGTGTAAACAAGGACAGGGTAGGGACGAAGAGCTTGAGAAGAATATTTACAGTAAACAGGGATGAGAGGTGGGAGGGAAGGGGAGTGAGAAGGGAAATTGCATGGAAATGGAGGGCGATCCTCAGGGTTATACAAAATGTCATATAAGAGGTAAGGAGGGGTAAGTCAAGAGAATACAAATGGAAGACATGATTTACAGTGGAGGGGGTAGAGAGAGAAAAGGGGAGGGGAGGGGAGGGGAGGGGAGGGGGGATAGTAGACAATAGGACAGACAGCAGAATACATCAGACACTAGAAAGGCAATATGTCAATCAATGGAAGGGTAACTGATGTGATACAGCAATTTGTATACGGGGTAAAAGCGGGAGTTCATAATCCACTTGAATCAAACCGTGTAATATGATGTATTAAGAACTATGTAATGTTATGAACGACCAATAAAAAAAAATAAATAAATAAATAAAAAAAAAAAAGAAGTAAATGGAATGATGAGTGGGCGGAGAAAAAACAATGGAGCGATCCTGAGCAGAAACTTGGCAAATCTGGGGGCAATAGTGAAGTAGTATTTTGCTAAAAGTTTCATTAAAAATATAAATATTGCAAAAAAAAAAAAAAAAAAAAGATAACACTCTTTGGAGAAAAGGGGATGGAAGCCAGATTGTAGCAGGTTAAAAGTGAGTGGAAGAGATAAAATAGAAATAAATGTGTGCAATTATTTTTTTATTGTTTTAGTTGTAAGTGGACACAATACCTTTTATTTTATTTATGTGGTGCCGAGGATCGAATCCAGTAGAGCCACAGCCCCAGCGCCCAATAATGTTTTTTAGCACATTGAAGAGTGAATAGAAGAGAAAGTAGAAAGAAGTGTGTGGAATAATTTGTTTTTAAGTTTTACTGTGAAGGGAAGCAGGAAGTGGGTGGTAGTTACAAAGAGATAAGAGCAAAGGACTTTATTTTTCAATATTGAGAGGAATAGAACATATTTGTATGCTTTAGTGGTAGAGCCAATGAAGGAAAAAAAATTTCTAACATAGGAGAGAAGGGGTTAATTGAAAGAGGGAAATCCTAGAGAAGGTCTAGGATCTAGGGCAGAAGGACATGTGTAGAAAGAGGAGGTTCATCTGTTTGGATTGTTTCTATTGAAATACCTTGTATTCCAACGTATGTACCTTGGGCATACACATTTGTACTAACAAAACACACAACTTGCAGTTCCTGTCAGTAGGAGAGGGATTTGGCTGAAATAGAAGGGAAAAACTATTTCTGGAGGTGAATGATTGGAAGTATACCAAAATAATGAGCCATACTGACTTAGGTTCCTTCCTGTAGCCCAGCCCAGACTAATACCTAGATACTGGTATCTTCCTAAAAGTCCCTCCTAGTGTTTATTTTTAGTCATTGCTAAATTAAGGCATTTTTACTTTAAGAAGAATCATAAACCTGTTTTGGGTATCTGCTTGTTGGTTGCTACAGAAACAAACATATCTGCCCAATATAATTGCTTGTCAATTCAAGATGGGCCAAAAAAATGGACTCTATAATGAGAAAGAATGTTCATGACTACATGCATTTATGTTATCAAAATGGAGGCAGATTATAGCAAATCACTTTGTTGTCTTGATGTCCTGAATCCTTTACAAAAACCAAAAGACAAAAAGTAACTCATTTGACACACTGGACACTGTATATCCTGTCCACATGGGATGAAATTTGAACAAAGGTAAAACAGGAGGGAGGGACTAGAGCAGTTATTCCTTTTTCTTCTGCTCTTCCCCATCGCCATACCCCTTCTCCTCCTTTAGAGTTTGAGCATATACAGTCTATGGAAAATTACTGCTTTGATTCAGAACAAAGTCTCTCACAAATGAGTCCCTTGGAGTAAATAAAGGATGGAACATGCTTGCCTTTTGGAAGCCCAAGGCGTTGGCTGATTTTGTGGACAGGATGATCTGATCCCAAACAAAGAAGTGCCTCAGAGTTCTTTCAGTAATTTGAGTGACTATGATGTACAAACAGGCAGGAAAATGGAAAAAAAGAATAATTTCATTCTATCGAACAAAGTGCTGTCCCATCAAAGCAAATGTTAAACTTTTCCTACAATTATGTGTATAAACATTCCAATTTATAAGAAAAGATTTTCCCAAAGGGATAAAGGGATATGTTGACCTTTCCAAGTCGAGCCATTCTGAAAAAGGGGGAGAAACACAATGCACTCAGATGCCAAGCGTTTCTGACATTTGCTGAAGAAAAAGGAAGCCTGTGATTCACATTTATTATAGGCCCAAGTGCCTGGGTTTGATGTTTTTCTCAAGGCTTTTCCTTTCAAAAGGTTTGGGGTAACTTCCTACTTCCACTTTGGGTCAGAGTCCTTTTACAAAATTCACTTGTTCCCAAACTTGCCAGACATACAATGTGGCAGTAACGTAGGAAATTAACCATTTAATCAAGTGAAAGAATGAACAAACTCCCAACTGTCCTAAGTAAGAGCAATTAGAATAAAACAGGTTTATATCAGATTTTTATTATTATTTTTTTTTGTACTTGGTATTGAATTCAGGGAGCTCTACCAGTGAATCACATCTCCAGATCTTTTTTGAGACAGGGTCTCATTAAGTTACCCAGGCTGGCCTTGAACTTGTGATCCTCCTGCCTCAGCCTCTGAGTAGCTCAAATTACAGCATGTACCACCATGTCCAACTTCAGGTAATTATTTTTAAACCACTAGAAGATATGTTCTACTATGACCACTGATTTCCCCACCATAATGATTGTTATAATGATTATAACAATAATTCCACAGAATGTTAACATTCAAAAAAGGTTTAAATGCTATCAGAAGACTTTTGTTAAAAGATTAAAATAGTTCAGTAGCATTCAATTTTGTTAAAAGGTTTCTCTTAAAAGTGTTTTAAAACATGTAAAAAAAAATCAACATATAAAACACAAATGAAGTTTTTGGAAAAGGGACACTAGGCCTGCGGTCCTACCATTTGCCTCCCCCTTTTACACTACTATGATCCCCATATCACCCTTAAGAACTTGCAAACCACTTCACTTATAAACCAGGTTCTCTGAAAGGTGCCAGTTCCTGTAAGAGCTCATATATAGGAACTCTCAATTCATTGGAATAGTATCCTGGTTAATGCTGAAGATAATTTTCTACTGCTCTAAACAAATGAATGCTTAACTGTTTTGTAACCCTTTCACACAAAACTTTGTTTGCCAATGCTCTGTTGGTTTAATTGTAAAGAGGACTCATTTCTCAGAATACCCAGGCCATGTAAGGCATCTAGGGCTATGATGATGTAAATATTAAAGGTAGGCATCACAGCTTAAGAAACTCTTTTCCCTGCCCTGCAGCAAAATAGCTCAGTGTTTGAAATGATTTGCCAGTTTCTCTTTCTATGGTAAACAATAGGTGTTGGCATTCTAAACTGACCTTTAATTCTTCTTAACCAGCACATTATTTCTAGCTTGTTGGTTGTACAGAGAAAACGAAAAGTCAAAGCAATCTTTATAATTTTCACATCCCCTAAAAACAATACATTAAAAAAAGTTTTAAGAATATATTACTCTCCATAGGACTTTCTAATTAAATAGATTAGGCAACTATAAGGTTCAGGTGCACTGCAGATCCTCACAAAGCAATTATTTTTGTGTGCTATAAAAGTAGATGTGTCACTGCACATATGGTGCAACGCTACACCATGTATAACCAGAGAAATGAAAAGTTGTGCAGCAATTGAACAATTAATCAAAATGCATTCTGCTGTCAAATAAAACCTAATTAAAATAAATTAAAAAGTAGATGTCAAGTTAAATATATCTACATTATTCTTCTCTTAGCACTACAATAAAACACTGAGTTAAAAAAAAGGTCTCCTATTAAATGATGATGTCATTTTTTTCCCAGAAAATAAATAAGCACTGCTTTTATTCAGTAACAGTTAACGTTTAGAAACTGTATTTCTATATGAGTTAAGGATTTAAATTATGGTTTGAATATTTTAACAAATGAAACTGGGGGCAGTGGTTAATATTACAATGAACCAAACTTGGCCTTAGAATAAGTCAACATACCACTGACTCTTTGAGTTTCCCATGCAAGGAAAGGACTTTTTTCCTGTGCTATTCATTCTCTTGGTAAATTCCTAAAGACACACATTAGTAAGGTAAGTAAACAGGGATAAGGACATTTGTAGCAGGCAGTTCACTGTATACACTATTGGTCTGCATAGGCATGAAACCCATGGCCTCATCAGAATTAGGCCAAAAGGCCTATCTTTGCAAATATGTAAACATAAATCACATTTCATTTTGCCCTGATTATAATATCTGACTCAAATAAACTGTGAATATTTAATGATATAGCATTTCATTCAGTTATAGCTATCATTTATATGAAAATAAAAACCAAGCCAATCTTCTTCCAGTTTATTAAATAAAACTCAGAACACAAATGGATATTAATTACTAATATTTGTAAAACCATCTTCATTACAAACTAGAGAAGAACTTCTAATGGCTAATTTTTGGAAGTTCATTATATTTCATCAAGATAGGAATTATACATCATAGTCCACATGGAATGGAAAAACCACTGATGTAACCTGATCTCAAAGCTTACTATTTTCCTATTAATCAGGAATAAAATTGACTTCTTAAGCATTGGTTTCCTTATATGTGAAATGAGGATAATATATGCCTCAAAGTACTACTAGGTGTCATTGATACTGTCAGACTCAAACAGTGCTAAGCATTATGGGCTAATCAGATTTCCATTGCTATCAAAAACCTGAGATAAAAAACCTAAAAAGGAGGATTTATTTTGGTTCAGCATTTCAATCTATAGTCACATGGCAAGGTACATGGCAGGGGAGAGCTGATCACTTTACACAGGTTGGGAAACCAAAGAAAAGGGTTGGGATATCCCCTTCAAGGACATGCCCCACTGACTTAACTTCCTTCCCCTAAACTCAACTCCAAAAGTTTCTCCCAAGTTGATGGGAGCACAAGTTGATGACCAAGCCTTTACCATATAAGCCTTTGGAAGACAAATTTAAGTTCCAAATCCTAACAGTACATCTTAAATGTGGATTCTCTGGCTATATTTAGTTTCACTGAAAGGTACATAAAATATTGCAAGATCAGTCAAATTTTCTCACCCTCAGAAAGAAAGAGACTGTCAATATCACTGCATGGTGAGAAGCATGTAACTATCATTTGGTATTTATATTTAACACTTAAAACCACTCAGTTATCCTTTGAAACCACAATGTCCATTTAAGACCTACAGCTTGGGCAGACTGTTTAATATCACACCATCTCTGTAGCAGTTTTAAGGACTCTTGAGATGCTCTCAACTTATGAATATCTGAGGAAAATACCTGCAGAAAGAGCCAGAAAGTCCCCTGAAAGAGAAGGCCGAGATTATTTTGGATTTCACTTTCACTCACATTTTCCTCTGAAAAAGTTGCTGCTTATGAATTAGTTTCAGCAGCAGGTACACAAAGGCAGAAACAAAAGAAATCTGTAGAAACAGGAGGGAGGTTTCCTACAATCATGTCTGTTTTCAACCCTAAAAGACTGAAGCCTTCTAGTGAAAAAACATCTGGTTACTGAGCATACCTATCTGGCTAAAACTAAGAGCACGGGAACTAAAAAGTATGAAGTAAACAACAAACAATGAAAAAAACAAATCTAGCTTTTGTTGTAACCTTGGAATAGTAGCTCTGGTTACCATTCATATTAGGACAGAGCAACTTAAAAAAAAAAAAAAAGGCTAGGTAAACAGAAACAAGTTCAAGTGACCAAAACATGCTTTTCATAGGTCCACCCCCTTCTTCAGCCCTCCAGTTTGCCTGAGAGTACACAGAAACTCCTTTCCTAGAATACTTTGTAAGCCTTAGCGCATTGCTTTCTTCCCAACTTAGTTTCAGCTAGAACATTCAACTTGTTAACTATTGTATCCTCTTCCACACCTAATGAAAGGTTTCCTTTAAATAAAGGGACAGAGTATGAAAATTATTGCAGGAAGTTATCCCTAATTTGAACTACATAGGATTAAACAAAATATGAATGTTAGCTATATCTGGCCCAAACTTATCCCTTTAGTATAAATAACATTATTTAAAAAAAACTTAAGGCTTTTTGCAAAATCAACTATGGTTAGGATTACGCTATGGGGGTAACTTGATCCAGAGTGATGCTGAAAGCTCAATCCAGATGCTGGTTTCTATTGCTATGATTATCTCCCCAGTCACCAGTCTTTATCCAGAAATTCAAATGTAGAATTTTAATCAATAGTTCTAAAATGTCTATTCAATTAAATATGCTATTAAAGGGTGCCAAGAGAGGGTATCCCCAGCTCAAACTTAATAACATTAATAACTGGATGAAAGAGAAATTAAGAAAACTATCCCATTCATAATAGCCTTAAAAAAATAGAATACTTGGGAATCAGTCTAACAAGAGGTGAAAAAACCTCTGCATCGATAACTACAGAACACTAAAGAAATTAAAGACGACCTTAGAAGATGGAAACATCTCCCATGTTCTTCAACAAGCATATTATCAAAATGCACTATACAGAGTTAATGTAATTTATATGACATTCTTCATAGAAATAGAAAAAGCAGTTATGAAATTCATTTGGAAAAATATGATGTCCAGAATAGACAAACAATCCTCATCAAGAGAATCAGGAGATATCACAATACCAGACCTCAAATTATACTACAGAGCCATAGTAACAAAAAAGCATGCTACTGGCACCCAGACATGAAGGTCAATGAAACAAACAGAATAGAAGACATAAAGTCATATAAACACAGTTATCTTATATTAGACAAGGGTGCTATAAACACAAATTGGAGAAAAAACAGCCTCTTCAACAAATGGTGTTGGGGAAACTGGAAATCCATACATAGCAGAATGAAATTTAATCCCTCTCACCTTGCACAAAAGCCAAAGTGGATCAAGGACCTAGGCATTAGACCAGAAGACCCTATACTGACCAGAAGAAAATGTAGGCCTAACTCTCCATTTTGGCTTAGGGAATGACTTCCTTAATAAGACTCCAAAAGTGCAAGAAATAAAATCAAAGAATCAATAAATGGGATGGTATAAAACTAAAAAGCTTCTGCACTGAAGAGGAAACAATAAAAAATGTGAAGAGAGAGCCTACAGAATTGGAGAAAATTTTTGCCACCTGCACCTCAGAGCATTAATTTCTAGGATATATAAAGAACTCAAAAAACTTTTAACACCAAAAAACCACAAATAATCCAATCAATAAATGGGCAAAGGAACTGAACAGGCACTTCTCAAAAGAATACAAATGGTCAATAAATATATGAAAAAAAAGTTCAACTTCTCTAGCTATTAGAGAAGTGCAGATTAAAACTACACTGAGATTCCATCTCACTCCAGTCAGAATGGCAATTATCAAAAACATAAGTAACGATAAAGGTTGATGAGGATGTAGGGAAAAAGGTACATTCATACATTGCTGATGGGACTGCAAATTGGTGCAACCACTCTGGAAAGCTACATGGAGATTCCTTAGAAAACGGGGAATGGAACTAACATCACTTGACCCAGTTATCCTACTCCTTGATATATACCCAAAGTACTTAAAATTAGCACTACAGTGATACAGCCTCATCAATGTTTTAGCAGCTCAATTCACAATAGCTAAGCTATGGAACCAACCTAGGTGCCCTTCAACAGATGAATGGATAAAGAAATGTGGTGTATATATACACATGGAATATTACTTGGCCATAAAAAATAACTTTATGATTTTTTGCCAGAAAAGGGATGGACCTAGAGATCATCATGCTAAGGAAAATAAGCCAATCTCAAAAAACCAAAGGCTGAATGTTCTGATATGTGGATGCAAAAATACAATATGGGGAGGAGAGAAGAACGGTAGTTCAGTGATTTAGACAAAGGGGAATGAATGAAGGGAAGGGAGGGTGATAGGGAATAGGAAAGACAGTAGAATCAATCAGACATAACTTCCCTATGTCATATATGCATACGCCACTAATGAAACTCCACATCATGTACAATCACAAGAATGGAATCCTAATTACAGTAAGTTATACTCCATATATGTTTGTCAAAATACATTCTACTATAATGTTTATCTAAAAAAAATACAGAGTAAATAGCTGAAAATAATTAAATGTCTCTCTCTCTCTCTATATATATATATATAAATGTATGTATGTGTGTGTGTATTGTGTAAGATTCACAAGTCTCTGATTACTTATCTCAAATGCACAATTCAGAAAATGAGTAGAACTTCACTCAGTCTATTTAAATCTGTCAATATTTCTTCTGTATTTGTAATAAGTTTCTAAAACAGACAATTATTAAAAGAATAAAACCAAAACCATAAATTTAGCAACTAAAGAGGATAGTTTGCTGCCATGAAGTGTTCATCATACGAATTTAACTTGACTTTGAGACTACAGTATTCCCAATGTGGGAATTTAGTTTACACATCAATAGAGATAAAAAATAAATAAATAAAATAAAAAATTCCAGAATTGTTCACTATTCTTTTCATGAGAAAAATCTACTTCTTTCTAATTAACCATACAAACTATAACTTCTAATAGTCTATTATTCTTTAAAGAAAAAAAAAAGAAAGAAACCAAAGAGCAAATAAACAAAACCTCACATATATGAAAATTATGACCAAAGCAGACTTCCAATATTTTTCTACTACTGGAAAAATGCAATGAATGCAATTGTACTAAAGGACGCTATCTCTCTTTATGAATCCCAAAATTTGAGAAATCACATAGTATCCCTGTAAGAATTAAAAGTAAATAAATACAAAGGGAAAAGAGAATAGACATATTAAAAATTTGACTCTAATTCTAATTAACTATGAGCTTATTGGCATAAACTAATACACACAATAACTGAAAATGTGTTTTGGCACTATAAAAAGCTTTCCATCAGTTAAATTCAACTGTCTATAATCACATTTAGTCTGGAAGCTTAGGCTAAGAGCTTAGGAAACTTATTGTATAGTTTGTGATGTTACCATGAAATATCACTTTACTTCAAACATACCAATATTTGGCCTGTAGAATGTCCATGACATTTTAAAATCCCTCAAAATGTTAATTCTGGGCAATATTTTTAATAAGAAAAAAACTTAAAAAATTCTAAAGCCATAAAAAATCAGGATAAATTCATTTTAATTGTGGAAAAAAAATTTAATGGGATTTTAAACTATCAAATCTGTTTTTCCCCCTATGAATACAATATACAACTATTTCTTTATAACAAGTCTATGAACACCATAAATAAAATTATTATTCTTATCATGGTTCATATTTTAATGGGTCCCTAACATTACCTTAGCCAACAATACAGGTAACCTGCATTATACCAGATATATTAAATACATTCATCCAAAAGCTCTGAAATATAGAATTGACGTCTTTCTGCATTTGAAACTTAATGGCTTTTGAGGTGGAGGAAGAACTAAAGTATTTAAAGACACCACAACATCTTAAAATCTGTAATGAAAGGGAAAAATTATAAATACCAATTAAAACTCACAAGTTATAATAATGTGAAACAAATTTGTCATTTTAGCTGATTTTCAATGTTTACATATGCAACATAAATTACAAATATGCTTAACATTATATCATCAAAAGAAAATAATGAAGTATAAAATATTTATCAGATTATTGCATTTAATGTCATTTTTTTGAAAACCCAAAATTTCATATTCCTTAATGTTCTACCAAACATAAGCAAAATCATTCCAAATTAGAGAAAACGTATGCCAACATCAGCTTCTGACAACAAAGATAAAGAAGTTGAAACTCTACAACTTATCTAATTTAGGTCAGGTAATAATGGAAACAAAGAATATTAAAATTATTTATTTTATAATTATGCACATTGAAGGAAAGCATAATAGCAGAGTTCTTTTCCATCATAAAATTATTTACAACCATTAATTTAGCTAGAAACACTAGCTTGAGAGGTACTGGTATATTCCATTCGTAATAATTTCTCTACAGCAAACAACTGTCTTATATTTGGAGCATGTTGAAGAAAATATTGTCTCATAAGTCCTCTTTGTTCTTTTGAGTCTTAATTACTAGGAGTTCAAGGTACTTTGGGAGAATTCTGGTGTCCTGGATGGCCTGATGAATGCTCTGAAATTAAGCAGTGTGTTTGTATTCTGAAAATATTCTTAAATCCAAATAAATGATGTCTGGGTTGTGGAGCTCAGATTTCTCCTACTGGCACTATGACATTTGAAGAACATTTGTTATGAAAGTTTCACACCAATTTTATTTTGTTCTTTCTTCATTAGCCTCTGTGCTTCCTTTTCCATTTTCTTCCTCTGTTGTTCTGCTGCTCTCTTTTCTCTGTCTGCTATTTTCTGCTGCCTGAAGAAAAATATATGATATCTTTACTTTTAGAAAACACCAATAGGGAAAAATGGCAAATAAATTCCAGAAAGAAATTATACTGTTTTTTCCACCATCATAAAATAAAATACTTGATTTTCTCACTGCTTAAAAAATTTCAAAGATTTCCATAAACAGAAATTTCTGCTGATCCTTAGAACTTAACTTGCAAAATAAAAGAGATATTATCTATTTTACAAATAAGTAAAATGAGACATAAAGGCTAAGTGGTATGCCCAAAATCATGGTTAAGTACATAATATACATCTGCACAGTGGCAAACATGCCTGTTATCTGAGCAGCCTGGGAGGCTGAGGCAGGAGTATTCAAAGTTCAAAGCCAGCCACAGCAACTCAGTGAGGGCCTAACCAATTTAGGGAGGCCCTATCTCAAATAAAAACTAAAAATGGCTGTGGATGTGGTTCAGTAGTTAAGTGCCCCTATGTTCAATCGCTAGTACCAAAGGTGAGTGAGGGAAGAATCTACATCTTTTTACCTTTCTTAGATTATCTGTACTAAGATACTACTTCCATTCAACCACAGCTTTTTATGGGAATATTATTCAGAAAAGTTTGATATTGAGGATAAAATCTTGTTATTATAATAGTTTAAAACAATCAGGTAAAGGATGTTAAAAACACAGTTGTGCAGAATACTCCCTGTAAGAAAATAAAAACTTAAGACCACTTAGAAGTTAGAAATCTATTTAAGGATTAACTTTTGATCAGCTTTATTATGGGGCATAGTGGTGGGTATTTGCTAATTCCACATTATAAATACATATCTTCTCCTTAGCCCCTTCCATAATTCCACTAGCCCAAAACCTCTCTAATCTTGTGGACTGATTTATGTAGGGAGTTGGGGGTAGGACTGGGTGAAGAAATAGGAGGAGAAGGACCGTAAGTTGGTCCTGAATCTGAAGAGTTAGGGTGTGAGAAAATAACTCAAGCATGCAAGGTTAAGGAAGGAAGGTGTAAATCACAATGAGGCATGGGATAGGTAAAAAACACATTACCTATATATGGTACCATACATACAATTTAATTATCTATGGTACCCTTTTTACAACTTAAAAGCTGAGTATAGTGAGCAAAATGTATATATACATACAGTTGTAAATCATACTTACAGATGGGAGTAAGAGAAACATTTTTGGAACCATTTTGACTGTCACTATGTACTAAACTGAGCTTAGAAAGAACAAAATGACTTTTATCATTACTTAACTAAGTTTCTAAAGAACAAAAGTGAATCTACTTTTCCCTACCTCTGCTCACTTGCATGAAAAACTGATAATCTGCACAAAAAACTAACACATTAGCAGCAAAAAAGAAGATAGGAAAAGAACTATAAAGGGTTGGAAAAGTTATAAATAAATACAATAATCAAGCTTTGACCTGGTTATTAGCTAAAGTAAAAACATCAACAAATACTGTATGCACACAAAACAATTTATAAATCGCTGTACATAAAAAATATATTTCACCTCTCCAGATTAATGTCTGGAATTGACAAAGTACTAGCTTCTCACTTTAACAAACTGATCACAATACTGAAGTATTTTAAGGTGTAAATGGGAGAAGTCTGAGAATAAGAAGAGATGGCATATGGACATACTTTTACATTGCTGTTTTTCTAGGAGTAGCAATGACACATGGAAACCTTCCAATCCCTTCAGTTGAACTCGTGCAACGTGCAGCAGGAAGCATGTCTTTTATTGACAACAGTCTCACTCTCTGAAGCTGCTATTATAATGCAAAATTCTATTATTTTTTTTTTTTAAATCTGTTTGGTTTTAGAAGCAAGAGGACAAGATGGAAGAGAGGTTTTGGTACTGATACTTATGAGTTCATGGCATAAATTACACAAACTATCATTAAGATGAATGGATTCAAAATGAACTTTTTCCTTTATCCTTGGCTAATGGTACTAGTAATCACTAAATCCTCCAAATTTTCTAAAACACTGTGAATTTTGAATCTATGACAAATTTTAAAAACTGAATTTATTATGATCCTTGCAACATAATTGTTACAGCCCACAGTTAAAAAAATTTTTTTTCTTTTACAAAAGACTAAGCTATCCTGACCAAGCAGGCACTAAATATTAAAAACTTTTACAATCTTACTGACTGAATATTAAAATGTGACCACATTACCTGTCCAAGAAAACACAAACAAAAATGACATGCTGAAAACATAATGGACAAGATAAAAACAGCAGCAGTAACTTTCAGCTATTTAATTGCACCCTCTGCTGGTTATTAAAGATAATTGTAATTTACCAACAAAGACAAAAAAGGAAAAAACAAAAATAAAATCTGTTTAGATAATGATAATTCATTTTCTGTCCCTATGATAAAAACAATCTGAATTTCAAAATACAAAAAAACCCACTGTAGCTTATTATGTATTTTTAAATGCATAAGTAAATTAAGTATGTGGGAAGCCATTCTAACACGTGATTAGGTGACTCCTGTTAAGGGTCTGAGGCACTTTGGCTGTATCGAAGTTTTCCTGGCCCTTTCCTGATGAGAGAGCCCATCCGTGTGGGGGTGTGCCTGACCACTGACCCCGGGGACCCAATCACTGACCCTGACCTTGGAATGCAGCCCCCACCCTCAACCTTCATTGGATGGAATTCTGCCCTGAATCTCTTGCTCCCCAATAAAAGGCTAGTCCCCGGCGTGTTCGCTCTCTCCTGCTAGCCCTGAGTAATCCTTGCTGCCCTGCTGGGCGGCTAGAGGAGCGAACCAGAGAGGGGAGCCGTCTTGGACCTAGCAATAGAAATAAGGTAACTGAATCTGTGTGTTTTATTTCGATCTCTTCTAACTAACTTTATGCCTAGAACCTCATTAATGAAACCATTGCGCAGGCCGCATGGTAGATAAGTACATTTAAATGAGTTTTAATTATCGATCATAATCATAAGCTCTCCTTTAAGATAATTTTCTTTTCACTCTTTGACCTAATATAGAAATAACAAGAACTCAATTTACTGCTCACAAAAACAAAGAAAGAACCATCAACAAAAATGAACTTTAAACCCTCAGAATGGCATTTACTTTTCTGTAGGATAGGCAGATTATAACGTCTCTACTATGTTCAAGAGCTTTCACTACACTAAACCTTGAGGATATTAAAAAAAAGTAATCAATTCTGACCCACAAAAAATATACAGTGGTAGTTCACATTTCATAGTACAACATAATGATTACAAAAGTTATTTGTATGTAAAAGATTTCCCTTGTTCTTAATACAATTATATTATTTTATTTCTATAAAGCTTTAATTTTTGGTATCATTACAAAATAGTGTATGCAGTCTGAGATACAGAATAAGCTCATGTTAGATATCTAAGATTAAATGAGGAAAAATGAAGATAAGACAGACATTTGACAGAACAGGCCTCCTTGATCTTAAACACAATGGGGAACAAATCTACTACTCAGGTTGTGATATAAATATCACTCAAATACCTCAGAACTTCTTCTGCTTGCCAGGCTGCATCTTCTTCTTCTTCCCATGCATTGGTATTTTCTTGCCAGGTATCTAAGTCACCTAATTCAGACTAAATTAAAAACGAAGCAAAATTAAGACAATGCAGAGCCATCTTTTCTCCACACAGCAGACAAGAGTATCTATCTTCTAAAACATTCAAAACCTTTCACTCTCCTGTGGTTTCTGAACTTCTTTACCATGTCTTCTACAAAGCACAAATGATCTGGGCCTTGAGTTGCCTAGAACTTTTGAGTTTCCTGAAGTTACAGGACTTTCAGTGCTAAAAAGTCTTGGGCAAGTTCAGTTTTCTTCCTATATTGTTTTACAAGATACTATTTTATATGGAGTAGTTTCCAAAATAGTATAGTCATCTTCACCCAAGCATATGTAATTCTGTAATTAGTAGATTTGTTCAGTTCCACTTACTATCTCTGTCTTAGGCAAAAATTTCAAATCAGGAAAAATTTATCTTACCTAGAATACTATTTCTTCCTTTTTTCTGCTCTACATAGCTGATATCATCAGGCTCGTCACTAAATTCTACTATTCCCCAATTCAAACCTCTAAAAGTTTTCCTCCCACCCCCTCAATGCCCTTAGTCTTCCAAGAACCAATAAAACTGAGATGTTAGGTGTGGAAGTGATAATATGTATTAA
Organism: Urocitellus parryii; assembly: GCF_045843805.1. Classification (NCBI taxonomy): domain Eukaryota; kingdom Metazoa; phylum Chordata; class Mammalia; order Rodentia; family Sciuridae; genus Urocitellus; species Urocitellus parryii. Next base: position 28,662,370 of record NC_135537.1, read on the forward strand.
CTGGTAACAAACTGCAAATTGATAATATTGTTTTGAATACTTACCCCGTTTAAAAAAAATGTTTTTGAATTTCTTCCCTTGACAATAAAAACAATAACATCCTGTTAAATATTCCTAAAATGTTTCTGATTATCTGTTTGGTATGTTTATAGAAATAAAGCAGTTAACACAAAAGAAGCGTTTTTAAAGATACTGAAACAAAATATAGATGACACTCTTGAAAAGTTGTCCCTACTTAATCCTCTTCACAGCAGTTGGTAGAAGTCTTGGTTTCCTTATACCTTTGTCAATACTGATAATGGCCTTCTTTTTCTACATTTGCTAATTTGATAAAACTTAAAAAGGGTGTCTTGTCATTTTACTCTGAATTTCTTTGAGAATCAGATCAAACTTTTCTTCATGTTTTTAGGTTATGTCTATTTCTTATTTGCAAATTTTACCTTCATACTATTTCCCAATTTTTCCAACTGAGGTATTTTGACTATTAGTATAGGTACAACATTTAGATATAAGAAAAGTAAAAGTATCAAGATCATATTAATAGAGATGGCCTTCCAAGTAAAATAGAAAAGATTGAAAAGGATTAGATAGATTTGCCTACACAAAAATTAGATTCATCTGCCCATCAAAAACCATCAAACCAAATTATAGTTAAGAACTGAAAAAGCATAAAAGACAGAAAAAAGTTGATATTCTTAGTATAAAAAGAATTCCCATAATACAAATGATAAATTTCATTAATTTTACAAATCAGTCTTCATTTAAACTGAACATTCTAAGATAATTTTGGTGTAGAGAACAAAGTCCAGTTGGTTAGTATTCTTTCCTATGCAATCAGTTCCCCTTGACTTTGTCTGCTTTGGAAAAAAAATATGTAACAATAGCATTGGAGAACTCTTTCATCTACCCTATGTACCACACTCTCCACTCTCCAAATGGTTGTATATTTTCAACTTTACAATGAGCTCTATAAGAATTATAACAATTGTAATTAGAATTAGAATTATAGTTAGGCAGTAAACATTATTAATTCTCTGGTTAGAACTAAACCACTTTGCCAATATGAATAATAAAGTTTAAAACTGAGAAATGGACAAAATTAAATATTATAATGCTATGTTATTCAGAGATATATCTGTGATGTTACTATGCTCTCATTAAAATATCTATGACATTATTATATCATGTAACTGCACAGGAGTTATCAAAATTCATAATTACATTTGTGTATATTGTGTATATAATTAATTATTTGATATTATGTCTCCCCCACTAGAATATATCCTTCTGAGGCAAAGACCCTGCCTGTTCTGCTTGCTTACCACTGTATTACTAGCATCTAGCACAGAGTCTGGTATTAGCAAGAATAGCTGTTGATCAATGAATTCAAAACATGCATAAACATGGATCTGCTAGAAAAAACAGCCTCAAAAAACACACACTCATTTTCTGCCTCTCCAGATTACTTGTTCTGGGAAAATCAGCAGTTATGGCATGAGGAAATTCATGGGAAGGAACTGAGGCTTTGTGCAAACAAGTAGCATTAATTTGCCAGGCATGTAAGAAAGACTCCTTTGAAATGAATCCTCTAAGTCCAGTCAAGCCATCGTAGCCCTAGTGCAACGACTTATTCACAAACTCATTAAAAACCCTGAGCCAGAACCATCTAATTTAGTCACTCTGGACTCCTGATCCACAGAAACTTTATGAGATAATAAATGTTTATTATTGTTTCGAGTCACTACATTTGGGGTCGATACACAACAACAGGTAATTAATATAATCAATCAAACCATCCTTAAGTTTAGGGAGGAACCTAAGTATATGTATTTTTTTACAAATTCTAAAACTGATTCTAATAATGTTCCCAAGGTTGAGAGCCTCAGTTGTCCATAGTCTTCACTACTTCTTTTCTTTTAAAATTTTCATTTACATAAAATATATTTTAAATGAAACCACATTTTAAATGTAAATAAACTCTACTAGGGAAACAATCCATAACTCACTTAAAATTAACCTGCTATAAAGGTTTATTATCTTAGAAATAACCTCCTAAAGTCCATGTTTTTAAATAACATATTTTGTCTGTATCTTTCATGTATACAATGGGATCCTGATATTAGTATTTGAGTAATTTGTACTCTCATAAAATGATAGAAATGGTGAAACTACAGATTAACTTCTTGCAAACTGCTAAATCTGTTTCAAACTCATAAAAATTATAAATATTATTTTCATTTAGTTATTTTCCTCTTCCTTACAGAAAAAAGAAACAGAACCAAGTCTTTCCCTCTAGCTAATTAACATACTTACAGATTGGTGAATAAAAGGCATATCTTGTGTAGCAGCTAATCTACTGGAGAAACCTGTGCTACCATCTGGGACGCCAAAATTTAATGGTTCTCTCTTCTTAATGATGATCTGAAAGATTAGTTGAAATAAGATAGGGATATTTTACACAGAACTATATAAAAATAGACAAATAAATGTCCCAATGCATTTTGTAATATGCTGTTCTTTTTTTAAAAAAAATTAATGTAATTAAAAAATACGCTGTTGTTCTTTTTCAAAAAAATTTAATGTAAAAAAAAAGTCTACAGTGAGTATCCAAATTCTCAGACAACTGTCACATAGATCAGTTCAATCTAAGAAAAATTTTATTTTACTCCTTAAAAATAAAAAATTCTCATCTCCATTTTTCCTCGTTCACTTTCCCCAGAACTCCAAAATATAATCAGGATATTTAATTACTATATTAAATAATAGCATTGATAATGTCCTGCTAAAAGTATCACCAGATCCCTCAACATGTGGGCTAGCTATAAATACAGTAACTCATTTGTGTCAGTAGTAGTAGTAAGACACTCTTACTTGAGTTTTGGTTACTTTTATTAAAACCATTTCCAATCTAATTAATTTTAAAAAGTACTATTATAATAAATATACTAAATTATTATAAAGAACAGCAATATACTTCCATGATACAAAGTGTACATCTACTAAGACACTTAAAGGATCTTTGAAAAATACACAATTTAATGCTTTTCAGTTTTGAGCATTTGGACAATTCAAAAAGGAGAATATAAATTTTATTAACCTAGATAATATAAAAATAAATGTACAGCTAAAATTAGATAGGTAGAAGAGAGTGAGGAATTGCAGTAGGAAGTGGAGAATAAATAATGTCCTCATTTTATAAAGTGTATACATATACATACATACATACATATATATATATATATATATATATATATATATATATATATGAAAAAGTTTCCTTATTGGATTGAATAAGAAATGAAGCACTAAAAGTGTGCTTATCTGAAATACAAGTGTGAAATAAGATTGCAATATATGAAGGAGTTAGAAGAAATAAGAACAATTTGAAATAAATCTTCATTTACTATAGTGTGATGTCAATGGGTAATGTCCGTGATTTGTAAATCAAATACCAATGTATGATTTTAAAGTCTTGAGGATATAACTTACTACATCTAGATCTAAGTCGTCTGAACATAGGAAATTCTTATTTAACGTAACAGAAAATAAAATTATAATGAAAAGTAGGCTTTTCAATAAATACTAATTATATTATATTGTCTAATTTAAAAGTGCAAATCTTTAACATACTTTCTGAGTTTTCCGTATAGTTGGTGTCATGTCCTTAAAATAGTCAGGTTCCATTTGTTCCAAAGCATTCTGTTGTGTTGCCACATTCCCATTCCCTCCTTCAATCTTCACACTTGTGGGTGCATCTTCATCCCAGGAAGTCCACTCTTCCACATCTGTCTAAATAACCAACATAGTCAGCCACAAAGGGGCAATGCACTCAGCAGTTCATTAATCATTTATTAGAAAAATGGGCTTCTGAAAACACTGGTTTTCAAACTTTTTTGACCCATGGGAAACTACATAGTTCAATTCACATACCAAAACTAAAACAAATATTGAGGCTGGGGTTGTGGCTCAGCTGCAGAGTGCTTACCTAGCACATGCAGGGCACTGGGTTTGATCCTCAGCACCACATAATAATAAATAAATAAAATAAAGGTATTGTGCCCAACTACACCTAAAAAAAATATTTGAAAAATAGAACAGATGTTTAAGTACTTTTATTATGGGTAAACCTTCTAAAATATTCTGTTCTGTTCTATTTTGCTCTATTCTTTCCATTAAAAACAAAACACAAAGTAAAAAGAAAAAGAAAATACTCTGAAAACTGAACCAACATTAGGAGTATAGCTCACAAGAGGAGGACTGGAACTTTCCATCTAAGTCTAACCAAACTGATTACTTTATAAAATAAAACATCTGTTCACCTCACAGATTGTTCTTTTTGCTGAGAAGAAACTTTAGTTTGAATCCATCCCATTTATTGATTCTTGGTTTTAATTCTTGTGTTATAGGAATCTTATTAAGGAAGTTGAGGCCTAATCCCACATGATAAAGATTTTTCTTCTATTAGACACACAGTCTCTGGTCTAATTCCTAGGTCCTCAATCTATTTTGAGTTAAGTTTTATGCATGGTGAGAGATAAGGGTTTAATTTCATTTTGTTGCATATGGATTTCCAGTTTTCCCAGCACCATTTGTTGAAGAGGCTATCTTTTCTCCAATGCATGTTTTTGGCACCTTTGTCTAATATAAGATAACTGTAATTTTGTGGGTTAGTCTCTGTGTCCTCTATTTTGTACCACTGGTCTACCAGTCTGTTTTGGTGCCAATACCATGCTGTTTTTGTTACTACTGCTCTGCAGTATAGTTTAAGGTCTGGTATAGTGATGCCATCTGCTTCGCTCTTCCTGCTAAGGATTGCTTTAGTTATTCTGGGTCTCTTATTTTTCCAGATAAATTTCATGATTGCTTTTTTTATTTTTTTGAAGAATGCCACTGGGATTTTGATCGGAATTGCATCAAATCTATATAGTACTTTTGGTAGTATGGTCATTTTGATAATATTAATTCTGCCTATTCAAGAGCAAGGTAGATCTTTCCATCTTCTAAGGTTTTGATTTCTCTCTTTAGGGTTCTGTAGTTTTCATGTATATATCTTTCACCTCTTTCGTTAAGTTGATTCCCAAGTATCTTACAGAAAATCTTTACCCCTCACACATCAGATAGAGCACTAATCTCTAGGATATATAAAAAATTCAAAAAGCTAAGCACCAAAAAAACCCAAATAACTCAATCAACAAATGGGCCAAGGACCTGAACAGACACTTCTCAGAAGAGGATATACAATCAATTAACAAATATATGAAAAAATGCTTATGATTTCTTATAAAATGCTTGTACTCTGTCTGTGTAATAAGTAATCAGAGAAATGCAAATAAAAATTACTCTAAGATATCATCTCGCCCCAGTCAGAGTGGCAGGTATTATGAAGACAAATAACAATAAGTGCTGGAGAGGATGTGGGGAAAAAGGTACACTCATACACTGCTGGTGGGAGTGCAAATTGGTACAGCCAATTTGAAAAGCAGTATGGAGATTCCTTGGAAATCTGGGAATGGAACCACCATTTGACCCAGCTATCCCTCTCCTTGGATTATACCCAAAGGACTTAAAAACAGCATACTACAGGGACACAGCCACATCAATGTTTATAGCAGCACAATTCACAATAGCTAAACTGTGGCACCAACCTAGATGTCCTTCAGTGGATGAATGGATTAAAAAAATGTGGTATATATACACAATGGAATTTTATTCAGCATTAAAAGAGAATAAAATCATGGCATATGCAGGTAAATGGATGGTGTTGAAGAAGATAATGCTAAGTGAAGTTAGCCAATCCCTAAAAAACAAATGCCTAATGTTTTCTCTGATAATAAGGAGGCTGACTCATAGTGGGGTAGGGAGGGGGAACATGGGAAGATTCGATGAATTCTAGATAGGGAAGAGGGATGGGAGGGAAAAGAGAGGGCAGGGGATTAGTAAAGGCGGTGGAATATGATGGACTTCATTATCCAAGACTTCATAATCCGAAAACTCCAATTAGGTGTCAACATACTTTATCTATAAACAGATATGAAAAATTGTGATATATATGTTTAATTATTTGTAATGCAAAAAAGTACATGTATAAAGGCATGAATTGGCATGAATATACTCTATATACAAAAATATGAAAAATTGTACTCTGTATGTGTAATAACAACTGTAATGCATTCCGCTGTTGTGTATATTTTTAAAAAAATCAATAAAACTAAAAAAAAAACCCAACATTCTCAGCAGAATTTAAATAAGACAGTCCCAAAATATAACATTCAAAATGTTCATAAAACAATCCAGAATTTATTATTCATCATATGTGGCATCAATAAATCTCAATTCATATGAAAAATTAATTAATAGATGCCAATTCCTCAATGATGTAAATGTGAAAATTATCTAAGACTTTGAAATGTAAAAGTGCTCCAAAAGTCATAGCAAACATTTGAAACCACTAGAAAGAATAGAAAATGTCAGCAAAGAAATAGAAGATAAAATGAAGAATCAATTAGAGATTTTAGAACTGAAAAATACAGAACAACAAAAAAACTCAACTACTAAATTATGACCTAATGGTATACAATCCAGGAAAATTCTTGTTCTGTAATACATTCAATTTTTCAAAAAAGATTTACCTGCTTAGGAACTGATGAATAATCAACTGTAGTTGGTAAAGTTATTTGGTCTCCACTTAATTTCCTTCCTCTGCCAGATCTGAAATAATCCATGAAACAATTTATTTCAAGAACAAAATAAGAAGAGGTGAAAAGCATTATAGACAGTAATTTAAGGCTTATAATTATTGATTTTAGTAATTAACTATTGCTCATCAAGCTATGAGGAAAATAAAAAGCATGAATCACAGATCTTGTGAATCTCTTTAAAATCTTACAAAAACAGCTGCTTTTCGGATTTAGGACTCATAATTATAAATTAAGGAGAAATATAAAGTCAAAAACAAAGATACAAGGTAGTTTCAAACCATGCTCCTTGGAGTGCTATAGGTTCTATAGATGAAGCTCTGGGCCATCCATGCTATTATCAGCATGTGGATAGGCTTTTTATGTTTTACATACTGAGTTCTTGGTAAGACTAACTATTAAGTTTGAAAATCACTAGATTAAACTAAATTATAAACTGAGTTTTAATGATTAATAGAAAAAGTACTACATTAATTGGACGTATTGTTACTCAACTGTTAAGGAAATGGGCTCCAGACACTTTACTGGGAAGGTGGGCTTTGGAATCTGTGTAAACTATGGTTTGCAATGTTACTTCTCAATAGAAGTAACCTCTTAGTTCCAATACCCTCTGTAAAATGCAGGTATTCAAGCCTGCTTTTGTAAGATTGTTGTGAAGATTTAATTGACATGTTTAAAGCCACACAGTGCCTGCTACACAGAAAGGCATTCAAAAACTCTGATAGCTATAACAAACAATTAGTCATTTGCTTAATTTCAAGTAATCTATAAACTATCTACTTAGTGTTAATTGGTAAAGACATTTATCAAGTTTAGAAGTTATACATTATTTGTTTAAAGAATTAATACAGAAGTACTATAGTCCATTACAAAATTTATGACAAAAGCCTGGTGTTTTATAACACATAATCTATGTTCTTTTTGACATTTAAAAGAGGTTTATCTTAACAAAGAGTTGGTTTTCATTAAAACTGAACATATAATTAATCCTAAATATATTTATATTGACCACAGAAATTTATAGTGATAATAGGAAAATCCTTAATAGTTAAAATCAAATGCAGTTTCTTATTCTAAAACTAATTGATATTGACCAGAATTTTTAGAAAGTGCAAATACAAAAAGAAAACACCTACAATTCATCACAGTGTTAATACAATGCTTCTTTTAACATTCTGGTAATTAATATTCATTCTTATTCTGGTTTACATAGTGAATTTCTCACCCATTCTCCTTTATTCTTGATAACTTGAGTACTTCGTTCACTGTTTTTTCTAATTCCCAAATCCTGTGCTCTTGGGTGATTTCAACAGTCAACCACCTAAATTTTCCATTTCTTTTTTTATTTCTCTTGTAGTGATAAGCTCTATTTCATCATCTCATTCCCACAGCAATACGTTTTTCCTCAATTGCAGACCACTCTACTTCTACCAATAAATTCAATGGCACTTAATTCTTTTAGCAGCTACCAAATGGCCATTTAGCTAAATATTATATTTCCCAGCCTACTTTGGATCTAGATGGCTATCTATATAGCTAAACTCCAGACAGTGGGAACAGAATTGTTGTGTGCAACTTCTAAATCTATCTACTAAAAAGACAGCTGATTATCATACACTTCCTATTTTATTCCACTTTATTATTAGTGTGTCAGTAATTTTTTTCACAGTACTCCTAAGCCAAAATAAATATCAACTGTTCCTCTGATTAACCAACCAGTCAGACACAAACAACTTAATACTTATATAGGTCCAAAGTGCTTAGCTACCATTAAAAAGTCAGTTGAGAAAAACAGTACACATAAATTTAAAGAAAATGTAGTTTTATTTTTAATGAAATAAAATTCCTTATTAATGCAATGTGTATGCCTGTTGGACACTGTGTAGCTTCTCAAGCATTTAATTAAATTAGGCACTGCCACCTTCATTTTCTGCTCTACATTTATTTTGGTGTAGTATTGATTTTAATTACAACCTAAAAACCTAACTTTGCAAAGATACCTCACCAAACATACAAGTAAACAAAAATTTGTTTTCAGTGTTAAAAGCGACCCATCATAAGTTTAGAATGCTGCTGGATGTCATGCTGCAAATAGAAACTACCTTGAGTGAAGAATTCATGCAGTATTCAACAGGTACTATATCACTATGTTTCACTGAAGTTTAAAATATTTTGTAGCACCCTATAAGAAGCTCTGTGGCACCTTAGCACATGGGTTAGAAGGCATAGCTCTAGGGTATGTTCATGTGACATAGAAAAGGAACTGGAATTTATAGATAATGGATAACCTACTGATGCTGAATAAATTACCTGCTTTGGACCACCTGCATATTTTGGAATATTATTTAAGAAATAAAAAAATCTATTTAATTTAGGGTCTCTGTTAAATTTTTTTACTAATACAAAACAACATTCCTATATTAGTATAGACAGAAATACCTATGCCTAATTTCACTGAACCACCTTAAAACATTCCAATAATAAAACATTACATAAAATTTCTGTGATGATTATAATAATGAAAGTCAGCCTGCTTATTTCTAAAATTCTATGGTATTAAGCATGTTATTTAAATGGAAGATTTAAGAATTTGAACAAACAAAAACAATTAACTTCACTTTCTAGATCTCAAATAGAAAAACAATATTTTTTAAAATACTAGAAATTAATGAACAAATATCACAATCAAGAGAGTGTAAACAGAATCTCTTCTACATTTCTGAAGTTATAAAGGAATTCAAAACTAGTTAGAAGATAAACAGGTCAGTTTGAATATAAAATTTACTTACCTGCATATTAATCGTTTTAGGAATGAGAATACTGTTGCTAGGCAGGTACAAACTTTAAATAGCCGAAACTGAGTGATAGCCATGATGAGAATTAAAACCTTCAAAAAAAAAAAAAAAAAAGGTACATATACCCAAAGCATTAGATGATTTCATACACCATATTCCTGTTCTTAAATCAAGTTGAAAAGTACTTATGCACTGAGAAAACTTACATATTTTAACTTTTCTCTAGAAGCTACAAATATAACACAATAAATTTTATTAAAGTGTAAATAATATTAACAGCTTTAGAAATTAGGTTTCTAAAGAGTTTTTTAGTTTGTGAAAAAATCCTTTAACACTTTTTAAAAATAATTTTGCTTAAATAATCTATTTAGCACAAATTTACTTACAATTTTAGAATTAAAAAAAGTATAAGTATATATTAAATCTTTTTGTACCTCTAGAATTTTTAACTATATGAATATAGCACTATTCGAAATAAATTAAACACTTTAATCTTCAGGTAGATTTTGTTATATCCATTTTATAAATTGAAACTGAATTAAGTCCCATAGTTTATGAATTAAAAAGTAACCAAAGAGCTCATCTAGTACAGTGGTTCACAAATCTGGAGATCTGGTCAAAGAAATATTGATACCTAGGCCTATCCCTTAATAAGCAAATTAAATCATTTTATGAAGGATAAAGTCTGGTCACTGCCAATAAGCTAATAAGAGAGATAAAAACTTATTCTATAGAAAAGACAACAAAAAAAACAAGGGAAGGAGGAACAAATGACAGTAAGAAAATTTGAAAATAAATTGCAAGATGATAACTGCAAATTACTTAACATTCCAACAAAAAGGCAGAGGTTGCTACGTTGAATAAAAAAGGAAGACCCCAGTATATGTGGCCCACAAGAAATGCATTTTAATATCAAGATATAAATATGTTAAAAGGATGGTGAAACTATACTATGCTAACACTAATCAAAAGAAAGCTGATAGGACTACTTCAATGTCAAATAAGACTTTACAGAAAGCAATATTACCAGGTATAAAAGTCATTTGACAATCATAAAGGGGCCACTCAATCATAAGTACATTTTAATACAAAACATGTCAAAAATTTTGCCAGTATCTTTTGTGAGAGAGATTACATAATTAGGGCTAACACATACTAAAAGGATAATGAGAAAACATTATAAGCAACATTATGACTATATTTTACAAATGAGAAGAAACAAGTAAATTCCATTTAAGATATCAAAGTACAAGAAGACATAGACAACCTAAAAATCTCATATCTAATAAAGAAGTTTGATTTATAGTTTTAAAAACTTCCAGGTCTAGATGGCTTCACTATTGAGTTGTACCATATAAGAATGTTTAATACCAATTTCACAGGAACTGACAAAAAACTGAAAAAGAATATTTCCCAACTCATTATTTGATATCAGCATTACATGGATACTAATCTAGACAAAGACATTACCAGTAAAAAATAGAGATTAATATCTTAAGAATATAGAAGGCAAAACTGCTTGAACAAAATACTGGTAAATTGAATACAACCATACATAAAAGGACTGCATCATGACCAAGTTGAGCTCAGCTCAGATTGCAGGACTGATTTAACATTCAAAAATCAAAAATAATTCATGATATTAGCATACTGAAAAACATTTCAGTAGAAACAGAAAAGCCCTTTAACAAAACTCAACATCCGTTTCTGATAAAAACTCGGAAGAACTAGGAATAGAAAGAAACTTTCTCAACCTGGTTAACAACATCTATATATGTATTTAAAAAAAACCTACAGAAATATGAGAGTAAATGTGTAAAAACTATACCCATCACCCTAAAATCATGAACAACTCAAGTATGTTCCACTTATACCATTTCTACTAAACACTGTAGGGGAGGTTCTGGCAAAAGTAAAAAAAAGGAAGGAAGGGAAGGGGTTTCAATTAGAAAGCAAGAAAACTGTCTATGAAGAAAATTTGTGAACTCTACAATCAATTGTATTGTTATATTTAACAACAATCAGGAAAAACTGTGTAGAGCATCAATAAATATGATACCTAGGGACAATTCTAATGAAAGATCTGCACACCAAAAACGACCAAGTATTGCTGAGAGAAATTTAAAAGACCTGCATTAATTTAAAAAGACTTTTTCAGGGTGGGAAGACTCAATATTGTTAAGGTATCAAGGCTCCCCAAATTGATCTTTAGATTCGATGCAATCCAAATGAAAATCTCTGTAGGTTTTTTCTCTAAGTTGACAAGTTAATTCTGAAACTTATATGGAAATGCAAAGAACATATAATTGCAAAAAAAAAAAAACTGAAAAAGAATATGTTCAAGGATTAACACTACCAGATTTTTAAGACCTGTTATAAAACTACAATAAACAAAACTGTATAGAACTGGAGTCAATATATACAAATAGATGGATGAAAAGTACAGAGACAGACCCAGATAAAAATGAACTGAAATTTGACAAAGATGAAAAGAAAAGTTCAGGGGAAAAGGATAATTTTTCCAACAAATAGTGCTGGAAAAACTGGGTATTCATATGCAAACAACAACAAAAAACTTTGATTATATCTCACACCATTAACAAACAATAACTCAAAATATCATAGACCTAATGTAAAATCTGAAGCTACAAAGTTGTAAAAAAAAATTTGTGACTCTAGAATAGGAAGATATTTTAGATTTTTATTTAAAAATAAATACATAAAATGATGGTCAACATCATTAATTATCATAGAAATATAAATTAAAAACACAGCTAGAACCTACTTACACACCTAATTAGAATTGCTTAAACTAAAAATAATGACCATACCAAATACCAGCAAGGATGTAGAGCAACTGGAACTCTCCCACATCAGTAGTGGGAAAGTAAAATGGTACAAAGTTTTCTTAACTTCTTACAAACTCAAACAAACATAAGATGAATAAAAACAAACATAGATAAAGAAAAACACAAGATAAATAAAAGACATGCCCATACAAAGAATTTTACTTGATAGCAGCTTTATTTTTAATAGTTCTAAACAAGAAACAACCTAACTGTATATCAACAGGTAAATGAACCAATTGTGGTATATATACATTCAACAATAAAAATGAATGAGCTATTGTTACAGTAATAGCATAAATATGTCTCAGAATAATTATACCAAAATAAAGATATCCCCCCAAAATATATACTGTATGATTCTATATACTTAAAAAAACACTCTAGAAAATGCAAACAAGTACATAATAACAGGAAGCATAACACTAGTGCTTTCAGATAGGGCAGGGAGAGGTGGGAAGGATAGATTACTGAGGAGCAGGAGAATATTTCAGAGATAATACATATATTTTTAAAGTGGTGACAGCTTCAGAGACATGTATTTATCCATCAAAACTAACCGAATCATACGATAAGTGCAATTTCTATAATTCAATTATAGCTCATACAAGCTCTAAAAACAGTCTATACTGAGACATTTTTGGACAACATTATACCATATAAATTAGAAAATTTTTCAAATTGTGGTTTGAAACTCAAAAATTTAACATTATCTTATATTTATTATTTGCTATTCTTTCTGGAGAGCCAATTTCCATTAGGAAACTATGGCAATTAGTAATAAACACATTTCCAGATTTATCTAGGAACTCTAATTTCACAATAGATTTCAATACACTATACTAACTCTTACTATAGAATAAGCATTTTTAAATGCTTTACATGGTATAATTCAGTTAATACTCACAATATCACTGTGAAGGACTTGAAACAAGTCTTTTGATCCCTATTTTAGATAGGGAAGCTGAAGTACAAGGGAGTCAAATAACCTGGCCAAAGTCACAGAATTGATAAAATCCAGAACTAGGATTTGAACCTAATTTCCAGAGTCTGAATCCTTACAGATCACACTCATAGTCCCTCCCCACTGCAATTAAATAAAGACATAATATATAAATATATACTATATATATATATAATAGAAATGCTACAGGAACTGAAAACTAATTAAACCTATAGCAATAGAAAAACTCTAAAAACAGTAAAACCGGTATTATTTTGCCAGTCTTTTAAATATGGTCATTGATTTCACATATTTCTTTACACATCGGAGTCAACTATACCATATATGTATTGCATATATTCCCTTAATAGTCACTATTTATTTTAAGATTACATAAAATGAGTTTTAGCACAAATTAAATTTGACTAAATTAATTAAGTAATCTTGAATACTCCTATTCAGGGTCTCAAAAAACGCAAAAGAGGAGAAAGGCAAATAAAATCTGTTAATGCACAGGAGACAGCCTTTTTCCACTATTGAGGAGGAGATCACACATTAAATCAAGTCACAAGACATACACAGGCATATACACACACACGTATACACACAGGAAATGTTTCTGATAATGGAATTTCATATTTTAGCTTTTCCTTGTCTTTTATCAGGAGGAACATTACTGAGTACACATTTAGAACCATGATTCCTGTGTTGGATTAACTTGATAATATATGTCATCCAAGTTCTTAATTTCCCAAGCGAGGAAAAAAGAAGTTAACTGTGGTACTCAAGTTAAAGCATAGTTTAGTCATAACTAAAAATCACTGGTCTCCCAGTCCATTACTAACATCTTTAGAAATAATTAGTTGGCCAATAGGAGTATTTGAAGTAGTGATTTCCTACAAGGGGAAAAATAAAAAAATTTTAATGTTTTTTCCCCAAATAAAAAAATAATATAATTTGGACTTCAGTTCTATACAAATTTACTTAAAAGGGAATGAAACCAAAACTTAAATAACAATTATCATGTAAGCACATTAAAGAGACAGCTATATGTTTCTCCTCAAACTGAAATGCTGATTCATTTTTTGAAATTACTTTATATAAGATAAGCAATAATATCCATAAAAATAACAAGGACTAAATTCCTATATAAATACCAATCCTATACTATTAATAACATGCTGTTTTAAAACTAATTCATAGGAATTAAAGCAGAGAGCACTGTCTCGTTTTTAATTACTAGTATGTGAGTTGAGCATCTCTAATCTGAAGTTTTAAATCTGATATGAGTGCCACATAGAAATTTCACCATAATATTTTATTTAATACACAAAATTACCCTTGGACGATGCATATAAGGTATATATGAAACAAATTAATTTTAGGTTTAAACATGGTTCTCATCCTCAAGATATTACATTTTGTGTATGCAAAGATTCCAACCTTCTTTCTCTCCCCAAACAAAATCTAAAATCTAAAATACTGGTCCCATGTATTTTGGATAAAGGATATTCTACCTACATAAACAGTAATCTCTTAAGTTCTTGAAAACAGCATATAATAATGTTTTCTAAACTAACATAATATTTCCTTGCATGGTTTAAAATTTTAATAATAAAAATTAATGGTCATCTCTGAGAGGGAGCATGGGAGCATTAGGAGATTAAGATCTTCATCTCAACCTGGGTGGTAATACCAATATTTACTTTACTATATGTATAGTTTATATGTTAGACCTCAACAGAAAAGTTCAAAACACACACAACACACAAAACAAACCAGAAAGCAAGGAAAATAGACTTAGTTCTCATGGTACCTGATCTTGATTGCTCTCTAGAGCCATTACTGACAGCTCTAAGAAAAACAAAACATACAGCTAGTTCTTTCTATTTCCAGGGCTAAAAAGGAGCTTATAGACTATCAAATGTATCAAATGTATCAATTCTTTCGGTAGAGCTCCAAAAGAATCCCAAAGCAATGCTCATATATTTTTATATATATGGAAGCTGTCTCATCATGAGGTGATTTACTTAAAGTCTGTGCTAGAGAGGGCCTACTAATTGAGAAGTTAGAAACAACAATGACTCCTAAAGTAAACTAGATTATTACAAATTTCACTGCTCATGTTATTTAAATACTTCTGCCAAGTACATTTTCAACCAATGGTTTACCAACATTTAAAATTAAAACAATATCAACTCCTTTTCTCTCATGTTGGCTTACATTCTAACTGCCAAAAAGACCTTACTGAAATTTACAAATATTGCCCATATTCTTTCCTGGCAAAAGCTTTTTTTACCTCTTACTGGACTAAGGTGAAGTCTTTTAATTCCGTTTTCTCTAAGAAACCCACATTTTCTAGATTGTACTATAGTTATTACTATATTATACCCTTACCTGTCCTACATAATTCTTCTCCACAAGATTCTATTCACCTGCACCTTTAGTTAACTTTTTGCAAAAACTTGAAAGGTTTCAATTGCTTCATTATGAGTAGAATGATCTGAATAAGATGGCAAGAGCTTAATTCCAAGCTGATTTGTTAACAATATAACTCGACCAAAATAAAAGCAAACTTCCCCAAATGACAATTTAACAGAAATTTTAAGAAAAAAAAACATATAAAAGGCAGCTAATAGAAAGATTAAAGCATGTGGCAGCTGGTGAGAAAGAAAAGAAAACCAAAGAGATACTCCAGCAAGACATTTGAAAGAAGACACTATTTAGGTAATGGGAACAAGGGCTGATCTCAGAATATATATGGATAAAAAGATGAAAACAAATTTCATATAGAGCTTGATAACTACAGCCATTACCTTCCTACAAATACTGTTGGTGTCATTATTAGATAAGTATTTGTCCACTTGAATTATTCCAACGGTAACAGGAAATAAAATTTGAAGTTTTTTCCCAATAGAAAAACAGAAAATTGTACTATTGCTGATTAAAGAATAGAATTCCTTCCATTGCAATTAAGAATACCTCATTCTATGGAGAATTTGCTTTGTGGTTAGTGAGAGAAGAGAACTAATAGTCATTGACCATCATCATCTTAATATTACCTCATGTAATGTACAAAACCATCATGAAGTTTTGTTTTATTTTGTACCAGGGATTGAACCCAGGAGAACTTTACCACTAAGCCACGTCCCCAATCCTTTTTTATTTTTTGAGACAGGTCTTGCCAAGTTGCTTTGGCCCTCACTAAGTTGCTGAGGCTGGTGATTACAGGTGTGTGCCATGGCACCCAGCCATCATGAGATATTATTGTTCTTATTTCATAGAACTGAATCACAGAGAGTAAAGACATTTCCATATTCCCTATCCAATGACTTGTATTCAAGCCTAGACTGACTTAATTCAGCAATCAAGAATAAATCACCAAAGGATTGGGAAGGTGGCTTAATGGCCAAGTGTTTGCCTCACAGGCATGAACCCCTGGGTCTGATCCCCAGAACCACAAAACAAGATGACTAACCAAAAAACAAACAAACAAAAAGCCTTAAATAAGAATAACTCCCCTAAAAATAAACATTTTTAGTAATTCAGTGAAGATATTATAATTTCCAAGATAAAATTTCCAAACAGTTGCAATGAAATGGGAAAATGCAATCAAGCTACCAACCAACACTTCAGATTTTAATAATTACCCTGATTTGCAGACAGGAATATTCTTCTAGACTTGTATTTACTTAAAGTTACAAATCAACTAAAGGACTAAAAATATTACTGTGTAACAGACACTACATTGCACACTGGAAAACACTCCCAGGCCAGCACAGAGAAACCTTGCATTAGCTGCTAAACTATCATGAACTTGAATGCATACTTACTCCTCCTATTGATTACAAAGGGGCTAAGGAGGTAGAACCCCATTAGTGATGCTCAGTTGATATTTCTAGGTTTTAGACAATGCCAAATACATAGTAGGTACTCAGATATTTCTTGAATGAAAAGAAATAAACATTCTTGAAACACTGATATATTCAAGACATAGTTCTTGGCCATGTAGGTTCTTCCACTTCACTGGAATCATAATGATGACCAAAAAAGGCTGGTGTCTCTATTCCCATTTCAATTGGAAATGGAGGTCAACAATTGGCCTGGGTGAGTGAGGCACAGAATCAGGCACCCAGGATTTAAAGAGACTGATGAACCCAAGTCCCAGCTCTCTCCACATCATATTCCAAAACTTGTAATTTTGTACCCATTGCTTCAAGTATGATTTTTGAAAAGCCGTGAAATAATAAATTTGATTAAGTATGTATCTTACACTTAGCAGTTTGGTTGCTTTACAATACTTTCTGGGACTAAGCAATACTATTAACCTATTAAATTTTCCTTACTAGGAAGATACGGAAACTTGAGATATAGCAAAGTAAATTTCAGGACTATGAAACAACTTATCTTCAGAGCTTTTGAAAATAATGGCATCTCTGGGAAATCAAAAGGAATGAGAGCTCTGCTGCGTCAAAACATTTTTCCTACAATAAAAAGTACTCTCTAACAGCAACTGATAGATCAAAGACATCTTTCCTTCTCGTAATTCTCAATAAACCGCTCGAAATCCCATGGTGTAGATCCACTCTGTCACGATTCATTAAACAAGCCAGCCAATCTGTTTCTTACACACTGAACAAGTCGTCAAGTGCTGTATTTCCAAAACTACATTTCTGAATCTTTTCATACCAACGCTTGAAATACCATATAATCAAGTAAGAGACGGAAACATCCTCTAATTAAATCTGTAATTCTCTAAAGTAGCTTAAAGGAAAGCTTCAAAAAGATAAAATTTACCTGGACTCACTTGAATTTGAAAAAGAAGGGTTCAGCAGTAGCAGCAAGTAAGAAAAGCGGAAACAGAAGTGGAGTGTGAGACCTGGCTGTAAAAGCCAACATTCTGTACCATCTGTGGCAACTGTTAAGTTCAGGCCCTCAATGTGACACCACTGGGACTGTTAGCAAGGGGTACGTCTCCTAGAAGTCTAAATTGAGTTTCATAACTAAAATGGTTTAATTTCAGATCCCCCACCTAAAACTGGTTGATGGGGGAAAATCATACCCACTGCACAGATGAGAAAAAGTGCGCGCTTTCAGGTCACACGTCCCACGCCCTGCGCACCGCGTTACGTGGAACGCTCGAGGTTCCCGGAGGTGGGTGCCCGGTGGGCTGGGACGTGGACTGTGGGGAAATCAGCCTTGAGAGGTGCGAGGCCTCTAGAGAGGGCAGGTAGGACAGGCGAATTTCCCTCCCGAGAAGGGACTTTCACCATTGGGGGTGTTCCGGGCCGGTGCCTCACAGGCCCCTCTCCCACGCGTGAGCGCGCCATGGCAAGGGTTACAAGCCGAACCGGCTCCTGGTCGCGCTTCCCGCATCCCAGAGGTCACCCTGACCCGGAAACAGTACCCTAGAGCGGCGGTCGGCCGTGGGGGGAGGCGAGCTGGAGGGGCGCAAAGAAAGGTGGGAGGGCGGGAAGTGGGGGGCGAGACAGAGGGCTGACGGGGAAGGGCAGGTGACACCCTAGGGCTGGGGCTGGGGTCGAGGTCGGGATTGGGAGAGGAAAGCCCCTCGCGGGCGCGCGCAAGCCAATACACTCACCTGCCCCTCCCCCTCCCCGCCCGGCGGAGGCTCCGAGCTGCCGCGGGCCGCGCGCGCACACGAGGCGCGCGCGCGCGCTGCCGTTCTTTTCTTCGAGCTCGCGCTCCGCCTTTTCAGTCCCAGCCCCTCTCATTCAAAGCCGGGCGCGCGCTCCGTCGCAGCCGCCGTTGCCGCCGCGCAGCTGCCATGGCCGCCCCCTCTTCGGGAAACCCTCCCCCAGCCCCTCCCTCTCGCCCTCCTTGAAGGCGGCTCTTGGTTGTCTCTAGGCGCTCACTTCCGCACCCCGCCCCAGGTGCTGTCTGGTCCAATAGGCAAGAAGCTGTGGGTCTGGCGTCGGAACTGGAAGCCAATGAATGTCGAGGGGCGGGGCGAGCAGCAGCCTGCCTGCGGAGGTTTGGTCACGGCTGGGTTTTTGTGACTGTTGTAAATTGTGTGGGCTTTTCCACTGGAGCTCCTGGGTTTGCGCTAAGTTGTTCTACTTTCCTTGTGTGTACAGTACCTCCCAATCAAACCCTTTTCTTTTCTGTCCCACCCACAGAATCCCAATGCCAGACGGTACTAAGGAAAGGAGCATCTATTTTGCCAGAAAATGAGAGCGTCCCCCTCTGTCCCAGCATATTTGGGATGTGGCCAGGACAGAGCCTAGTCCTGAGGGATGCTAAATGCTGAGTTTCATTCATTGGCCTCTTCCGCTTATTTATTTTTTTTTTACTAAATTTATATATATATATATATATATATATATATATATATATATATATGATGTTGTAGATGGACACAATCCCTTCATTTTATATATTTGTTTAATACGTGGTGCTGAGAATCGAACCCAGTGCCTCACATGTGCAAGGCAAGTGCTTTACCATTGATCTACAACCCCAGCCCCCTAAATATCCTGCAACTGAAAGTAAATACGTTATATTTCACTGAGTTCCTTCATTTGTACCTCTATTGCAACAGGGCTGGCCATTCTGCCAAGTTGTGTCTTTTTAGTTGTTCTGTCTTTGCAACCTGATTTAATAATTATTAATAATAATCACCACCCACTCCCCCCACGCAGCACTACCACCATCACCTTCTCCCCTCTCTTTCTCCCTTCTGTATTTTCTCTTATCCCATGCTTTAAAAACCTGGAGTTCTTTCCTCTTGTTGGCAAGGGACACTGAGAAAACTGTTGCAGATTGGTGAGGAAGGCTTGAAGTTTATATGTGTTGTCGAAGGCTGAAAACAGTTTATGCAAATTGTTGCTACACTAGCTTTTTTCTTCAAATATCTCCTTTTAAAAAACTACTACTACCTTTGTTCTCTCACCCTGACCCAGAACTGACCTACTTATCTCTGTAATAATCTTCCCCCACCTTCCCCATTCCAACCTACTCCACATTTCTATTAATATTTTTATCTCCAAGGAAGGAAGTGAATTTAACTCTTACTCAGGTTCTGTGTAAACATAGATAAATTATTTAATCCCTTAGTCTCAGTTTCCCATCAGTAAAATGGCCACAATAGTGCCTACTTCATAGATTGCTAATGCTTGCAAAGCTGTTACCACATAGCAGGTATTCACAGATAATAGCTGTTACTGCATTACTGGTATTACACTACATTTTTTAACTGTACTTCCCCAAATCCATGAAATTCTCTGTAGTCCCTTAACTGCCTGCTCTAACTTTTATATCTTATTTTGCCTAAATTCCAATAATCTGAAATTTCCAATACTTTTTGGATTCCCCAAATCCAATAATCTTAACAACAACAACAACAACAAAAATTAAACCAGGGATTGAACCCAGGTATGCTCTTCCATGGAGCCAAGTCCCTATCTCTCTTTATTTTCTTTCTTTTTTTTTTAATTTTGAGACCGGGGTTCACCCAGTTGCTTAAGGCCTCACTAAATTAACAAAACTGATTTTGAACTTGCTATCCTCCTTCCTTAGCGTCTGCAGCCGCTGAGATTAGAGACATGCATCAATGCACCTGGTTATAAATATTTCCATTTTTTTTCCTTGAAGACTTATATCTTGGCTTCATGTGCCCCATGGCATTTTCTTTCTTTCATGATTCTACAATTTTCTTTATTAAATTTGACAGTTCCACATGAAACAAAACAAAGATATGTTTCTGGAGAAACAACTAGTTACAGAATAGTTATTTCCCAACACAATAACAAATAGAGAACAACAAAGCTTGCTAAGGATTTCAACAAGTTTTATATTAGAAATACCTATGAGAGAATATTTTTAAGTCTTCTTTACTTGTTGAGTGGTAACCCCATAATTGGAGATTATGGATGTCAGTAATTTGGAATCTTGCTTGGGGATCACCTCTTCGGAATGTGCAGTCTTGTCCTTTGCCCAAACCTGTGGGAGCATCTGCAGGGCAGTACCAAATGTCAAATGGGAGAAACATAAAGGATAGAGCTTAGTTTATGAAAAAAAAATAATGAAAATTAAAGAACTTAGTAAGTGAAAGATATTTTTCTGGATTGCTTATATTCATGGGGTATAGTTAATTCTGCCTTCTCTGTGCACAAACTATTCTAGCCACTTTAAAGTATCTGATCAGCCTCTGCCCATCTCCAGTTTGATTTATTCGGGCTATTAGCTTTTAAGCCACATCTTAGTCTCCCTCTTCAAAGCCTGCATAGTCTTTGTTGTTCTGAGTTCTCCAGCTGGTGCTGATTCCTATATGGTCAACTGACCCTGCCTAGGAGGTTGGAGCAGACCTTGAAAACACAGTTCTGTGCTTACAGATTTTCCTCAGACCCAGTTCCCTGGCTCTTCACCAAAGGTGTGTTTTTTTTTTTTTTTTTTTTTCCCCTCTGCTCAAGCACAATTCAGACCTGCTATTCTGACTTGGACTTTAATGGGTTTTTATTAATGAGCAGCTGTTCATGATTGAATACAGATCATAAAGTCATTTTTTTGATCAAGCAAAATAAAACCTTGCAGCTCATTAGAGTGATGGCTTTGAACAGATACATTTGAAAGTATAGAATTTTCTTATGATAATTTTAATGGATAAGTTTTATTGCTCTTTCTGCTAGAGAAATGTCCTTGCTTTCAAAATAATAAACTTTAATATTCTGGAAAATTGTATGATTTTTTTTATATTGAAAATCACCATTTAATAGTTAAAGTCAGTTGCTTAATAAAGAAACAAGTCTGAAGAAGCCTTTTAATTTCTGTGCCACTAAATGAAAATTAACTTTCCATGAAACATTTAAGTAAATATTTTCCATCATAATTGTTACCACAATCAGTAGTTTTTATTGCTTAGTACAGGACCCAAGATTTAAGAAAAAAATGAGAGTTAACTAGTTCCTTCAAAAGGGACCTGCATTGAAATGGGGGAAAAATGCACTTTTTTTTTTAACTAGAAAAGTATTCAAATTAAAATATGGATGAATTCTCTTTCTATGTCCAGTAGTGAGATTCAGAAATGGAATACTACTTGGCTAATGTCCATATTGTTAAAAGAGCTATCATATAGTTCAGCTATATTATGATTTAAGTAGATTTGATATGAACAAGATCTGCAGTCTAAGACCTTTTATTATTTTTATTATTTCTAAGAATAATATTTTTATTATTTCTAAGAATAAATGTGTTGAAATAATATAATCCATATTGTATATGAGTTGAAAATTTAAAACAATACTGAACTAACAATGGAAGACTCATCCCTTCAGCTTCACAATATGGTGGTCATTTCGACTGTGACCTTGAACAAGTTTGACTCAGTCTTCTCATGGGCAAAATTAGGTTAATAATTCCTTACATGTGGATTTATTTTGCAAATTGAATGTCATAAGTATTGGAATTGTGTTGGAAACATAGTGATAAAATCAGTGAAAGCTTCCAGGTATACAGGTTTATCATCTTCAAGTCCAGTAGAATCCTCTGGAGCTTATAAAAAGAAATGGTGCTTTCAAGAAAAATACAAGTAAATTTTCCTTCATCATCAACCAATAAAAGACATGTTTGTCAATAGCTCATTAAAAAAGGGAAAAGAAGAGTAAGCTTTGAAGCTGTAGCCAGAAATCAACCCTCTCCCCTTGGCCTCCTCCCACTCCTTTGACTTAAAAGTCATAGGATTGAAAAGAAGCTGTTAGGGACTACAGCATTACAACACTTCCCTCTCTTCAGGCTTCTCTCACCATTCATAAGATATTTTTCTCATAAAAGCATTTACTGCCAAATTTTGTCTGTTCTTTCCGTGTTCATTATTTCAGCACATCCAGATTATCATAATGATCCCTAACTAGAGTTGTATATTATTTTTTCATTCATCATTTCATTCAAGTCATTTCAGTGCTTTGTTGTCCAATTACTCTAAATAATTTCTAAGTACAGCCTTCTTTATGGTAATTTTTCTGTTCAAGATTTGTTCACCACTGTTCATCAATTCATCACTTAGGAGGATGTGTCTTGATGGTTGTTCTTTTTAAGTCAGAATTCCTTCCTTCCTTCCTCCCTCCCTCCCTCCCTTCCATCCTTCCTTCCTTCCCTGGGATTGAATCCAGGGATGCTTAACCACTGAGCGACATCCCCAGCACTTTTACTTTTTATTTTGAGACAGGTTCACACTGAGTTGCTGAAGCTGACTTTGAACTTACGATCCTCCTGCCTCAGCCTCTGGAGCTGCTGGGATTTCAGGCATGTGCCACCATGCCCGGCAGTCTTAACGTATTTCTAACAGTTGTTTTCGAATCTTCCTTAGGCCACTTCTGACCACTGAAAATAACAAACATATCAACAATTCTTGTAAAGAATTGTCTATATATACTGTACATCTTGTTTGTCTATATATACTGTACAACTAGTACAATGAAAACTATTCATCTCCTTATAGTATTTCTTGCTGTAGTTCTTATTTGAAATTATATCCTTTATAAGTGAGAATTAAATTCATGTTATAATCATACAAGAAATTTTTAGTGTAAAAACTTTATTTATTTTCCTTCTTTCTAAGGAGAATTTATATATATGAAGGATCATCTGCCTGAATACATAAAGAAAAATAAAATGAAAATACTCTTTTCACATAGCCAGCATACTCATAAATATCTTACCCCAAAAGATTTTGTTTTCTGCTCATAGGCCCAGAGCCCATTACTATAGCAACCATTACTAGTTGGTCTATAACTGGGTGTGAATTTTATACACTGTTATTTGAAACATAAAGGCTGTTAAGTCAAGATAAAGTACAATTTCTGTAATATTTTGTATTTATTTATTTCAAAAATCTGGTGGGGGAAGGTTTCATCATTTATTCATGTAAACAATTTATTTAACACTTATAGGCACACTGTGTGCATGCTTTTTAAAGAAGTCAGAGGAACAAATAGACTTTCACCTTAAGAAACTTCCCTGGTAAAGTTGGCATTCATGAGTAAACAGCATTCCTGGAAGTACAGTATATCCATGAGGATTTTAGAATCATCAAATCACTTTAATTCAAGTGCTGTATCAGGACCTGTGATTAAGGTGGTGGCAAGAGGAATGTAGCTGGTCAGATGACCACAGGTATTCAAGTGCTTACTGTAATCCCCACGGCAGGCCTTTCTTTTTTGGTCTTACCTAATGGAGAGGGGAAGTTGGAATAAATAAATATTAGTGTTTCTTTGTCTGGAGATTGGATACTCCTTGCCAGTGGTGCCACTTTGAGGAAGCTGAAAATGCCCACTGACAAGAGTAGAAAAAAGGTTGTGACCTTTTAGCTGTTCTGGATAGGTGCTTCTGCCCTCAAACCTAATGGATTCAAGCAAGGTTTAAGCATTTCCATATGGAGGGTACAAGTATGTGGCTATTTTAATTTTTTTTTTTTTTTTGGTCCTGACACTGTCCCTGCCTACCTACTCCACCTGCATAAGAAATCTCCCTGCTATCTTGCTCTTTTCAAATTTTGCCATGTCAGACATCTGATTAAACCAGGAGATACATGGATTAAAATTAGTATCCCCACCAAGTATCCATGAGGCCCTAAAAGAGCAAGTGCTGGTAGAGTGCACCTCAATGTCAGGTGCCCAGACTTCTTCCAGCTGAATTTTCTGCTCCCTTTCCCTCAAGGGCTGGTCTTTGTCCTTCTGGTCCAAGGAGGCATCATACCTGCTCAGTGCAGCAGGAAAAACTAGAAGTGATGAAGACGGGGGCAAAGGGATGCATACTAGCCATGTTTTAAGAAAAGTTTCTGGAATATGCCACAAGAACATTTCTGTTTTGATACCCCCACAGCACAGAAGTTGCACAGAAAAAGCTGGGAAGTAGTCTTTGTTTTAGGTGGCCAACGATTCTAACTAGCACTCACATAGTGCTATGACACCCTAGGCACTATTCCAGTGTAATAAGAAGCTTAATGATTTATTGGGCTAAGGATTAACATGACATAGGTAACATTATGGTAATAAAAACCACAAGAGTGGCTATCATTTACTGAAAGCTTACCACCTGTTGAGCTCTACATTATGTACCATACATATGATATCATCAGTTCTGAAACACTACACCACAAGATGAATATTTTCAGGATCTTATTGGTGATGAAATCAAGAATAACGAAAACTAAGAACTTGCCTGAGAGCATAGAAATGGTAAATTATAAACCTCAAATGTGAACAGGAATTTGGACAGAAACATATTTTACTAAAAACTCTCTTTACAATGAAACACTCTTCCATGCTTGAAAAATGATAGGCAATTAAAACTTGGAACCTAGGGTTCTGGAGTTAGATTGCCTATGTTTGAATCTCTGCTTTATCATCAGTAACTCTGTGAACTTGGGCATTTTTCTTAATCTTTTTGGTTTTGAGTATCCTTGTCTGGAAAAAGGGTGATAATGTTATAGAGTTATTTTAAGGAGAGTCATGTAGAACACTCAACATCTCATATGGCCCTTAGTAAGCATGTGGTCAATTTCCATTTCATCAATAGTATTGTTAGAACTGGTAGGAGGATTACAGTACTTTTTGCAGTAAAAAGAATAGTTAAAAGCAGATGGGCCATTTAGAAGTCATGGCACTAATTAGAAGAGGAAGGAGCTTAGGAAAAAGGGGAGATAGTAGTATAAGATATAAACATTTTACTTGCCATGAGAAATACAGGAAAGTATTCTCATTACTTTCCCATTCTTTGTTCCTTACATTGACCAAAACTGAAACATCATATTTACTTTGCCAATTTTTCAAGTCCTGGAAAGATCAATACTGAGTAGGAAAAATTAGAGATTAACT
This sequence comes from Urocitellus parryii, assembly GCF_045843805.1. NCBI lineage: Eukaryota > Metazoa > Chordata > Mammalia > Rodentia > Sciuridae > Urocitellus > Urocitellus parryii. The sequence goes on from NC_135537.1 coordinate 28,688,479, forward strand.
GGGCGGTAACCTAGTAAGTAGGGAAGTGGTTGGAGGAGGTGGTTCATTGGAGGTGTGCATGGGGGGTATGTATTTTGTCCCTGGTGACGAATGCTCTGTCTGCTTCATGATGGCCTGTCCTGAGCTGCCTTCCTCTACCACACTCTTCCACCATGATGTTCTATCTCACCTTGAGCCCAGAGGAATGGAGTCAGTTACCGATGATCTGAGACCTCTAAAACCATGAGCCCCAAATAAACTTTCTTTTCTATGTTGTTCTTATCAGGTCTTTTGGTCTTATCAGTGAAAAAGCTGACTAAAACAACATCTATGTGGCTCAAGCGGTAGCCTGCTCGCCTGGCATGCATGTGGCCCGGGTTCGATCCTCAGCATCACATACAAACAAAGATGTTGTGTCCGCCAAAAACTAAAAAATAAACAAATAAATAAATATTAAAAAATTCTCTCACTCTCTCTTTAAAAAAAAAACTAAAACAACATCTAATATGAATAAGCTGGGTGGGAAAACACAGCAAGGCCTGTCTTGTCTGTTCAGAGCCTTTTGGCCTCTCTGTGCAGGATTTCTCCCTCAAGTATGGGACAGGACCCCTTCTGAAGTGGGAGTCTTATCATCTCCCAAGCAAGGTGGAGAAGATTAGAAATGGTAGGAAAATTATATTTTATGTGGTCTGTCTTAGGGAAGGATTATGAGCCAGGAACTGTAGATGAAAACCAATATATACACATATATATTATAATAGCATAAGTACTAGCATACCAGAGGATTTTTATGACTTGTTTAGCAGCTAAATAGCCACTTCTTAAATTAACAAGTATTTTAAGAATTTAAACATTAATTTCCTAAAAATGTCAGATAAATAGTCAAAAGTAAATAATTTAAAAGTTAATAATAATAGTTATTATTATTATAAAATAAGTGGCCATCAAATGAATGAAGGCTATGGGAAACCATATTGCCCATGGGTCCCTAATAATTCAGCCATTTTCAAAAGTAGTAGTTGAAAAAGCAATTTATCTAGTATAAAGCATCATGGGTATGTACTATGATAATTCCAGAAAGTTCTTAAAAAGTAGACAGTTGTAAACATTTAAATCAGAAACTTTTTAACAAAGTCTGGCCAAGTAGCAAATTTTTAGAAATTCCTTTTGTTGCCAAATATATTAGAAAAATTGCCTTATTTAAAAATCTGCAGAAAATTTTTGACTAAAAACTTCCAACAGATTAAAACTGTTAGGTAAGGCAAGAGTGCAGATGGTGCCAATTTTGTGGTTTTCACAGTGTTCTGATGTGAAAGACATTTTTGTATCTTTTCCAGAACCCAAATGTAGGAATTTGTTCCATCAATGCTAAAATTGCAGTTCTTGGAATTTAATTTCCTAACAGACAGGCAGCATCATGGAACGAAAAATAAACCTGATTTGCACTGGAAAACTTGATTTTTATATCTTAGCATAGAGTAGGGTGTGTTGATTCTCTCTCCTCCCCATTTAGGAACAGAAGGTTTTCACCCCATTAAGGTAGGAATTGAGTAGAATATGAAAGTTCTGAATTATTTGATGGTATATGATCCAGTATTGAGTATCAGTCCTTCCTGGACATGGCAATGTCCCTCATGAAGAGGCTTTCATGTGTTCTCCAAAGACCTCATTGTCAGGGACCTCTTACCTGTAGTTTCCTTAAAATTTTGACTATTTCTATTACAGCTGCTTGGTTGAACTTTTTCTATTGCTCCTAGGCATCTAGTAGCCCCCTCCCAGTTTCCTTTTCCTGCAATTTGCTTCCCTTCTAGGCAGCAGTCCTGGAAAAGATTTAAAGCTTCCCTATTGCTTGAAATTAATCAATCTCATTCTCTCTCTCTCTCTCTCTCTCTCTCTCTCTCTCTCTCTCTCTCCTCATGCCCCCTCCTACATACACACACACATACACGCACACATGCATGCGTGCACCCATGCATCTGAGTACATAGGATGTGCTATATTGAGGGATGCTATGGTATTTCTTCCTAAATTGCAGCCCTAGAGTTGGCTGCCACCCCCTAGGTCAGCTATGACTCAGACACCAGTCCATTGTGTGCCTCAAACCTGAGGGAACACCTATTAAGCCTTTTGTGAGCTGAAGGAAAATTCTTTCTTGACTTGGCATTCCATGTTAATACACTAACTCCTTCCCTTTGAAAAGGGGATGTTTAGCACAGCCATCTCCAAAGGACTGTTCTTCAAAATTCTTCCTTCATCTTCCACTCTTTCAGGCTAACTTCTTGAAAAACTGCTATGACTTTGTTTGGTATCCTCTTTGTACTTTTTCTAAGCCAAACTTCAATTTAAATATCTGGTTAAAACTGTATTCCTGTGACCCACAAAAACCCAAGCTCCTCAGACACATGGACTGAAGGCCACTGCCCTCACTCCAGCCTTATGTCTTGCCTCTCCATTTGTCCACATTTGGTATTCTCACAATGTCCAGCTGCTTGTTTAATTCCCCATACCCCATGCTTCATTCAGCCAATAAACAGCCAATGAGCATTCACTGGGGCTAAACATCTTGAGAGATGGCAGAGGAAAATGCTGAGTAAAGGAGCGTCCCCACCTGTGAGGTACTTAACACCTAGTGATCTTTCCGCCTTCTCTCTTGACACTAAACCTTCTCCTGACTCCTTTTGTAATCCTATGTTTCATTTCTCAACACTCCTCTAGGCATCATCTTCTGGAAGCTGTCCCTCATTCATCTGTATCCTAACAGGATGCCCCTTCCCTCCAGAAAAGTGCCCCTCTTCTCCACTAGAACATCTATCTAGCACTAGGCATCTATCTCCCATAGACCACACTGTATTGAAATGATTTGTTTCTACTATTTCCCCATCTACCCTGTAAACTTTTGGATGGACAGTGTAGTCTTCCCCCTTTTTAGAAAGCCTAGTACCTAGCAGAATGCTAAATAACTGTAACTGAATGAAGTGCCAAATATATATAAAAGCATTTGGATTTATTAACTGGTAGATATATATATATATATATATATATATATATATATATATATATATATATATATATTTTAAACTAAGCAAAACTAACAGTGACCTGAGGTGAATATACTAGGAGATGTTTACAGAAGACAAAAAAATGGACTCTATTGAATTTTCTCAGCTGTCCCAAAGCTTGTTGACTATCACTTGCTAGAAAGTAACTTGTGAGTACTATTTGTACCTGCCCTAGACACGTCTACAATGCCTTCATTAGGAATTCTGCTAAATTAAGATTCTCCTTAGAATTTTCTGAGTTACTTAGCTTTTGCTTAACTTAGCTAAGTCAATCTGTGGCTTTTCTGCATTCCCATTTTTAACCTCTTGAAAATAAGGTTGTTCTATTCTCTTGTTGTCTAGGGTTAAGGGAGGTCCCACTCTTAGTTGTGACACATTTTTTTGCAATGCTGGAGATTGAACCCAGGGCCTTGGCATATGCTAGATAAGCACTTTGCCTCTGAGCTATACTTCCAGCCCTGCAAGTGACACTTTGAGTAGGAGAAGGGGTGAACTTGATCTTTTTCAAAAGCTTGGTCCAGAGGTACCCAGAAAAGTCTTCTTAGAATACTGGCCAGGGTTTGGTAAACTCAGAAATCTAAATAGTCTAAAATTCCTGGATTGCCATGGATCTGGAAGGCAATAACTCTAAGAAAGCTCTAAAATAATCTCCTCTCTCCAAAATGCTCAGAAATCAGAATGACAGATTGTTGGAAATCAGAGCCTCATGATGGATGGAGAAAATCAGATGCCCCCTACATATAAAATTTCATATATAAAAAATATGTAACTTTTACATATATGCATAGTGTGTGTGTATGTGTGTGTGTGTGTGCATGTGTGTGTAGAAAGAGAGAGAAACTCAGAATGTTTCCAACTTGATCTAAAGAGCTTCATTAGGAACCTTAAATAGCTCTCAGCTATTTAAAGTATTCTATGATTTGTTGGTACAATAACTTGGAAATGGCATATCTGCTTCCAAATCAGAGATTTCCGAAAGCTTTTTGAAATGAAATAAGAGCACACAAATATAAGGAATCAAAAGAAGTGTATATTTAGGAGAAATCTGATTTTTGTAATTAAAGCTATTCCATTTTATATATTATAAAAATACATTAGCATATGTTTTTGAAAATGTTATAGGCTTTTTCATGTTGTGCACCAAAATAGCTCATGAGCAAGCAATTCTTGTATTTTTGTTTTCAGCTTGTGCTTTGGAACACCACTATAGTTGCTTCCTGAAAAAAATGAAAACAATACAAAATAATTTTAAAAAGCAGTAATAACATACAATATGATTTAAACTGTTTGATTAATTTTAACTTTAAAATAGGTTGATGGGGTAAAAATAATGGCAAAAGTAACGTTCAAAAGTTAGTATTTCATCAGTATGGAGGTTCTTCAATAGACCAGGAATGGAAACAGTGTATGACATAGCTATACCACTCCTCAGTGTTTATCCTAAAAACTAAAATCATCACACTATAGCGATACATGCATACCCATGTTTGTAGCAATACAATTCACAATTGCCAAACTATGAAACCAGTCTAGGGGTCCATCAGTGAATGAATGACTAAAGAAATGTGGTATATATACACAATGGAATTTTATTCAGCCATAAATAAAAATGAAATTATGTCACTTGCAGGAAAATGGGTGAAATTTGAGACTATTATGTTAAGTAAAATAAGTCAAACTCAGAAGATCAAGGGTCATATGTTTTTTCATGTATATGGGAGCTAGAGAATAAAAAGGAAAAAGTAGAGAATCATGAAAATCAACGGATATCAGTAAAGTAGAGGAAAGAATTCAGGGCAGGGAAAGAGGGAAAAGGAAAGAAAAGAGAAATACTGGGGAATGATATTGGCCAAATTTTATTTTTATATCATGTGTATGTATGAATATATAACAACAAATCTCACTATTATATACAACTATAATGTAACAATAAAAAATATGGAAAAAATCACATTGTATAAAGATGTAGCATTTCAAGTTTTATCAATTTTATGCTAGAATTAATAATAATGCATATATATATATATATATATATATATTGTAGAAATGTAGAGAGAATTGTGGTACTTACTTTTTTTTAAGTCAAGCTTTGCCATTTTATTAGCAAAATGTCATGATTCAACCAATAGTATTGTTAAGTCAGAATGCAAAGTTATGAAATAACCCATCATTTCAATGCATTAAAGATGTTTAAGTAACTTTGTCTTAATTTAAAAATGGCTATGTATTTAGAAGGAAAGAAGTTAACTATTTTATTTGGAAAAAGTCCTGAAAAGACTCAGAAAGTTGGGCTGGGGCTGTGGCTCAGTGGTAGAGCACTTGCCCAGCACGTGCAAGGCTCTAGGTTCAATCCTCAGCACCGCATAAAAATAAATAAATAAAATAAAGGTATTGTGTCCAACTGCAACTAAACAAACTATTTACAAAAGACTCAGAAACTCTTATAATTTACTAATGATTTGAAAATAGAATTTTCTTATTTGGTAAACTACAAACATTGTCATGATCAAGCAGAATTAAAGTTAGTGAAGATAACTGGAAAGCAATGCATTTAATGAAGAAAGACAAAGTGCACTAGTATATATTAAGCAATACTTAACACATGTCACCAAGCAGACCTTGCATTTCAATGCTTTGAGGAGAAAAAAGAAAATGAATTTAAGCAATATCTGTTCTACTATTATAAAATGAAGAAGTGACCTTTTATTAGAATTCTGGAGACAAGAAAATGAGCATAAGTATAATTTATTGGTCATTTGCCTGTTTTCCCTCAGCTCCAGCTTTCTGACTGCACCCCTACCCTACCCTGCTCCCTGCCCCACCATGCTCTTCTGTTTTCAGCTATGAGAAGACAGTATGTGGTCTCTGCAAAACACACTTTTCCCTTGACAGCTGGATCCTAATTAGCTTCTGCCCTTAGAAGGGAAGCCAGGATTTTCTCCTTCTTCCTGGAGAAGAAGCCTGGAGCCCCTGTGGTTGGTTTCAACCTCCATTTTGTTTTGTTAAGACCCAAACCAGCCTTATTGCATGCCCTTATCCTGCCTCCCTTATATTTAAATTTAAAATCTAGCCTTGGCTTTTATTACTTGAAGTACTTCAGTGTCCCTCCTACTCTACCCCACGTCCTTCCTCAACCTTGTTAATATTTCTTATGTGAAGTTTTATTTCATTAATTGTTGGAAATTTTTCACTATGAAATCAACTGCAAACTGATTAACATCTGCCAATCAATATTCTTTACAATTTGCCTATACTACCCAACATTTCCCCCTAAGTCAGAGGTGAGGACTTGATGTTCTTTTAAGAGTTACAGTCAACTAAACCATATATTTAGTACTTATAACACGTAAAGCATGTGGTCTTCTAAATTCTCATAATTGAGTGACAAAGATAGGTTTGCATAAAAGTTTAATACAAGTACACTACAGGAAGGGCTATAATAAAGATAAAAACAGATACCTAAGGAGAGGGTAACTAAATATTTTGTAGAAAGGGAAAGGGTAAGGGAAACTTGCTAGTGAAAGTAAAGGTTGAGCAGAACCCAGAGGATGTTGGGAGAGGTAGACTGGACAAGCAGGACATAGCCCAGGCAGAGGGAACATGCAGAATGAAAAGAATCTTTTCTAGGAATGATTTGGAAAAAGAAGGCAGACTTCAAAACTGATTTTGGAGCTTTTGGTATTGATTTTGCATGTAGTGATGAATCTTTGAGGATTCGAGAGTACCATTATAGCTACATGATTTTTAATTTACCATTATAGTTACAGGATCTTGTGCTTATTTAGGAACCTAAATCCAACACCAATGTAGAAGACAGAATGAAAGTGTGGGGGATTATAAGCAAAGAATGCAGGAGACTGTTATAATAGGTAAAGTGAGAAGTAAAATCATAAGTCTAGCAGTGATTTTAAATGAGGATCAGAGATGAGCCACTTGGTTGGATATAGATGGCACTAAGACTACTTGAGGGGACGTGGAGCTTGTGGAAAGGGAAAAGTCTAAGAAGTATCAAACTGAAGGATCAGAAAAGATGGCATTGTCATTAACTGAGACAGAGTGGCAGGAGAAGAAATATGTTTGGTGGGGGAAAAAAGAGGAATTCATTGTGGAGCAGGTGTAGTTAAAGATGTCCTTTTTCACTCTCACTTCCTTCTTTACTTCTACCATAGTCCTATTCTTGAGTGCCTTTTTTCTCCCTCTCCAGATCTTTTAATTTTATACAACAGTACCAACTTTCATGTGTTACTGATGGAGTGACATTTACAATCTTCTGTAATCACTGTAGCCATTAGGGACCTTTCCCTCCTGCTAATCTCCCTAATATTCACTATCACTCTTTTCTACATATTGTACTGGCATCTGAATTCCACCATTCTCAGAACCTTATCCCATGTGATCCAGGCTAAGCTAATTAAATCCTGTGGCCGCAATGATAGGTTCAGTGTCCCAAGCATGTGTCCTAAGCCAGTTCAATGGCATAACTAGGGGATTTTTGCTGGATCTTTTGGAAAGAAGTTTGTTCTTTCTGCATTGGCTGCTGGACTGGTAGAAAGTAAACCTGTTGGTGAGTACTTTTGCCATGAGGACTGGGGAGAGGAGTTGGCCTAGTAGTGAAGCTGCCACTAAGGAGAATAAAGACAAAAGAGAGAGCATAGGTTCTGGATGGCATTGCCTGAGTCCTTGGGTTTAGCTGTGGCAGAAACCAGACTACCTCTGGGCTGTTAATCAGGTGATCTGTTCTCTGCCTGAACCATCTCAAGCTGAATGTCTGCCCCTTGCTATTGAAAAGGAGTGGTGACATTACCTGCGGTTTTCATTTCCTGTATTCTTTTGTTGCAATTCATAATGTGAATAACATTTCCAGTAGGGCTGCCTAGTCTCTGCCACCAAGGCTCTTAATCCTCTCTGTGTCCCAGTGGTACCATGCAGAAGTACTGAGCACATGACCTTTACTTGGGAAACATTTACTGGTATCTGCATATATGCAGACATATCTTACATAAAAAATGAACTGTACCTACCTATAGCTACATTCAAATAAAAACTGAAGCCATAAATATTTCCAAGAACAACATTCTTCCCACCAGAAAGCTAATGACTATTGTCAAGAGCTGAGCAGATGTAGCCATAGCTGACGTTGTGCTGCTGCTGCTACTGCTGCTGCCACTGCCACCACTGCTAGTGCTGCTGCCACTGCCACCAGGGACAAGCTGTGCCAGCAGGCTAAAAGTTCTGGATTCTACCCGAGCCACGTTATCCAGGAGAAATTCAATCTTAAAATTTTTTCCTAGGAGAAAGAGAAAGAATCATAGTAATGACTTCCTTGATTATTTTCACACAGTTCCAATTTGGGTTTCATTACTTTCAGTGTCTTATTCCTAATGAAGAATTTTTGGAAATGAGTCAAGTGAACTAGTTTCAAGTATAAACAAGTATAGAGAAGTTCTCGAGTGAGAAGAGTTCCATCAGCCCATTATCCATGGGCAGGGAACCTGGGTAGATTTTCTTTGTGCAGTAATAGAAGCTACTTCTTTAGAGTTATTTGCTAGAGAAAGGAGACAGGCTGTTGGAAACACAGGACAAGAAGGCAGACAGGTGAAAGTGCTGAAGCTCCGTTTCCTCCCTGCATACCTGATCTGGGAGTGGGGAAGTCTCAGCTCTACTTGGGAAAGATAGTGATGGATACTAAACTCCATATTTTGAAAAATTTCAGGCTACAGAAGTGTTGAAAAAATAGTACAACAAATACCCCTGTGCCCTCCTCTCAGATTGAACAATTTTTAACCATCTTCCATATTTGCTTTAAGTCAGAGGCTGTTTTTGCATTGCACCATTGAGACCCTCCCTCCCTCCCTCCCTCCCTTCCTTCCTTCCTTCCTTCCTTCCTTCCTTCCCCAGGTAGAAAGAAACCTGGGGAGACATTGTTAACATATATAGAGTACTAAGGATAAAAGCTTATCCAGATATTTTTAAATCCACATGTTAAATCTTCCCACAGTTTTGATATAAGATAACCAATATATTTTTCCCTGATACAATTTCTTCTCTGAGAATACTGCTATCTAATAGCAGTAACCCCATAGAGCAGGGCTTAGAATACTTCTAAAACCTTGTGAGTTCTTATTCTTCTGTTTTTTTTCTATTATCTCTTTTTAAAAATTCACTTCTGTTTTCATTCTTATTTTCTCTTTCAGGGAGAGAATATAAATACATCTCAACCTTATTTGTGTCTTTAGAAATAGTATCAATGCATTCCATCACTTTGAAGATGTATGGACACTGTTCTGTACAATTCCCTGTCACTGACAATTCATGAGATTACTGTATTTAAGTTTTCCCTTTTTTCAGCCTGAAATAAAAACTCTCCATTTTTGTAGCAGGTGATTTTTTTTCTTAACATTTTTCAGTGAGTAAAGAATTTAAGGTGTATTTTGCTATTTATTTTGGTTTTCTTGTTCTGCAGTGTCATGAGCAAGGCAAAGCAAACCTTTTGGTGAGACCACATGGAGGAAAACTGAAGAACCCAGCCCAAATTCAGAATCACAACCTGAGAACTACAACCCCAATCAAGCCATTCTAGGCAACCCCAGCTAAATGTAAATGACTGCTGAAACCCCTGAAATCATGGAACAGAGATGAGGCTTCTAGGCCCAAATTCTTGACCCAAACAATTGTGAGCAAATGGAATGGTTATTGTTTTAAACAATTAGGTTTTCAATTGGTGTGATATGTAGCAATAGGAACTGAAACAAAAACTAGACATTATGTAGGTTGATAGATGAACATGTCTCAGAAGTCTGTTAGCAATACTATCTTTATCTAGGTTGGTCAAAAATTCAATCTCACTACTTCTTCTCCCACCCTTTCCTCACCTGAGTCTCACATCCCTATTTTCTCTTCTACAAGCCACAACCCGTATCTCCTCTACCAAGGTGGCCCTGCTTTGCTCTGCAGAGCTGAACGTAGAAGACACGGTTGCTGGTCTGTCAGGATGCAGTATGATCTGCAAGGGGATTTCCTGCAATGCAGTGATAGAGTGGGTATGTACTAGAAAGAGCCCAGGGAAAGATGTTTTGTTAATTTTCTCACATATACTATTTTTTACAGTAATTTCACTGTAGCTAATCTATAAACTGGCTAACTGATAAAAGTAATAAAGAGATGACTATATTTGCATTCCCTTATTATATATAACCAGGGACCCCATACTTGATGAGAGACAGAGAAAAGACAGAGAAAGAGAGGAGAAGAAGAGGAGGAGGAGGAGAAAGAGGAGGAGGAAGGGAGGGAGAGAGGGGGGGAAGAAGGAGGAGTGAGAAACAAAGAAAGAAGCGGCAATGTCTTTTCTCCACAGCAGATCAGATATACTGAGGGAAGATCTGAATTAAAAAGAAATACTGTATAAAATGAAAGTGTTTTAATTATTGCTTTATTACCACAATAAAATGTCAAAAACTATGTTACTGCTTTAACACTCCTGTGATCTAGTTACTTTGGAACATTCCTACTTGAAACTGCAAATTTGAAGACCAGGTCTTTGCCACCTGGCACTTTCTGGCTCCGCCTTAATGAAAAGATGAGCAACCTTCTCTTGGGGCAGTGTTTCTGTCAGGTGCCTCATTTTCCATAAAGTTCCAGTGCTACCACCATTTATGCTGATTTATAAAAGAATTTGACTCTGTTCTTATCCAGCAATCATTAGAACATTGTAGGAACTTGTCTGAAAGCACCACATTGAACTCATTATCACTTCATTCTTATTGAACATTAGGTTAGGATATTGCTGTCCACTAGGCAGACTGAACATATTTGGTGTAGGGCATTATCAAACCATGAAGAAACGAAAATAAAGGGAAAAACTCTTTGAAATAATTTTAGCTTTTGGTTCTTATTTAAAAAATTAGAGAAGTTTTGAATTTTTTCCCCTATTTCACTCTTTGTACTTATTTTTATTCAGACTTATGTGTGTGTTTGACAGGAGAGAGCAATGGTAAGAAGTGGGGACTGCTACTATATAACTTTCAGAAATGTTCTTTTATGGGCCCCAGGTTGGCTAGAAAGATTAATAGAGATCTGTCTCGAGTAGATATCCCATTATCCATCAGCAGCAGAAAGCTGTTTTTGATTTTTTTGTTTTTCTTTCTTTTTTTTTTTGATATATTGTTGGTCTCCAGCAGAATAGTTTCTACCAGCAGAAGTTATGCCATCAATTCCTAAATAATAAGCATCCCTGTGGAAGTTATGGCTGTATTTACTGTATCAACATTGAAGTATCACCTAGTACAGGTTCACTGGGCACACTTTTACAAGAAGTCAGAGGAGTCTTTGTTTCTTACAATTCTCCACAGCAACTGTTTGTGGATCTGATAGGTACTGGGAGTCATGATAATGCTCATGTTTTCTCCTTTGCATTGACTTTGAGAAAGACTATAGCCAATTTTCTAGCTCAACTGTGAACTCCTTCATTGGATATTAAAGTAATTTACACTTATGCTATTGTTTCTTTTCTTGAATTTGAAAATTTGTATATTATTTTTTCTTACTATAAGTGTAACACATAGTTAGTGAGAAAATTTAGAAGAAAACAGTGTATAAAAAGACTATATGAATCATGATATTTTCATGTATATCCTCAAAATGCTTATTTCAATTTGTTTTGAATATAAAATATATTTTTATATGCTAGATTAAATATTTTCTGAAACAAGACAGAGTATAACATTCTGCTTTCTGTAATTTATTGACCAAAGTATCAGAGAATGTTCTTTTTTTTTAAATATTTATTTTTTAGTTGTACTTGAACACAATATTTTACCCATCTATTTTTATGTGGTGCTGAGGACGGAACCCAGGGCCTCACACGTGCTAGGCGAGCACTCCACTGCTGAGCCACAATCCCAGCTCCTCAGAGAATGTTCTGTTTATTAAAAGACAATTATAATTAGCCCTATTATGAGAGTTCACTCACCTGTTCTAAGAGGAGTAAGGTCTGTGTAGTTGGCCCAACAGCTGCTAAATGGAATTGTTGTATTACCACTAAGGCCACTGATTAGGTTATTACTGGAGTCCTTTAGCATAGCCTTTAAAGTAAGTGAAGTAATCCCAACTGAGACACAATTACCCTAAAGGAAAAAGAACAACAGGGAATTGTAACAATGTCTCTTTCCCATGCTTAAAAACAAAAAACATGCTAATCTTCACTTTTCAGAATGCCTAATTATAAATTTACAATTTGCAGAAGCTCCTTATCTCACATAAGAAGCTCATAGATGAGCAGAAGCTCAACTTTATTTAAATTAAATGTTTTAAAAACACTAAACAAGGTTATGCACAATAAGAGTCCAACTTCTAAGGGGCAATGTGGTCCTCAGGTCACCAGCATTCCGGTGTTAGCTAAATTGATTCAGTCTCCTGCATTTATAGCTCAACCTCTTCACTTAGGGACAATGTCCAGTGGTGACTTACATCAGAATCCACTGCCTTTACTGAAGGTTGCTGAGAGAACGGCTGCCCTGGCTGTGCTGCCACTGGCTGGGCTATCACCAAGAGTGAGGACACAAAAGCCACATGGTGAACAGGAAACGCAGACCTTTCAACTGGTTTGGCAGTCACCTGGCATGGACAGGAGTAAGGCACTCATTTTGTAGTAATAATCTGCATTCCTCAGCAATCCCAGCCAAGCTAAGTACAATACAGTCATTGTTGATTTAAAAATATGTCTAATATGTAAAACTTGTATTATTACAATGTTTCCTTTAGATCAGATATAGGAAATACTGTCACAAATATTTGAATATTATTACAATATTTGAAGGAAAGCACATGTGGAACCAATACAGAGTTTAGAAGATATATTTCTTTTTTCAATCTAGTTTATTTTTTTTGAATGACATTGTTACCACCTTAGTGATCCCATAAAAAATAGTCAACAGTGAACTACAAAGACAAATCCTCTAAGTTACTGTATTCAATTAGAAAAGGAGAGTTAAAATAAGATAAGCAATAATACTCTAAATTCTTAAAATGCATTTTTTTTCTAATTGCATGGTCTTACCTTAATCCAGCCAGGATCTTTTGGGCTGGGGATAGGATTGGTAATAGACATAGAAGAAATATTAAAGCCCAAGATACTACTGGTTTTTCCTAAAATTGTGGCTTTTCCAAGAGAACTAGCAATTTCCTGGAGTTCGTATAATTGCATCTGACCTATAAGGAAACAGTATTATGACATTTTGATCAAAAGAATGTAGGACTATAAAGACACTTACGAGTTTTTCACTTTAGTTTTGTATGCCTTGCTCCTCACATTATAGCATCCTAAAACTTTCTAGCTATACCTGGAAAAAACATGACCATTCGTGAGTTACAGCAACTTAAAAACTCAGTAGAATATATTTCAATCTGGAATCAAGGAAAATACAAAGGTAGAAAAAACAAATACAAGAAAAAATGAAAATACAGTGAGATAATATCTCAATACTTTCCCATGTCAGTTTCTGTTTAGAAGCAAAACACTATTGTGCTTTTCTATAATAATATCTTTTTTAAAAAATAGCATGTTACTTTTGGAATGGAAGAATAGTTAGCAAATCTGTTTATTAGTAAGTTGCTAAAGTTATCATTAAGTTGCCAACAAATTGTTACTTGCCTAGAACATTTGACAATTTGTAAGGTTTATTTCAACACTACATATAGTTTCTGTTCTCTTTTTCTAGCATGGCAGGGCTGGTATTTCCTCTTAAGCTTACTCTAGCCACAGTCCTCCTTACCTTATGAGGTGGCACCTTCATGACTCATATTCTTTGTCATAGCCTGGTGCTTTTGCTTGATCCCTTCTACTGCACCTCTCTGCCACATAATAGCTAAGCAATTATTAATTTCTGTCTCCACTGTCAAAATCCTAGTTAAAGCTATCATCAGTGGATCTCATATTCATTCTTGTCCCTTTCTGCTCCACTCCATACACTGTAGTTAGAGTGATCTTTCTAAAAACAGCCTATAGTCAGAATAATGGTTTGACGTACTGTAGGCCTTGCTAAATACTTGTTTCTAGGTAACCTGCATCTTCCATATCCAGAGTCATTCCTTGAGGAGTCAAACACTGAGTTTCTTCCATTACGGCTAAACCATAAAGCTTGGTGTATTCAGGAAAAGGAGCTGATGACTTTCTGGGCCATTGGGTCTAACAAGACACTTTGAAATCCACAGTCAGGGAATTTTAGTCCCTGTCAGTTTAAAAAGTCTCTGTTGGGGGCTGGGATGTGGTTCAAGCGGTAGCGTGTTCACCTGGCATGTGTGGGGCGCTGGGTTAGATCCTCAGCACCACATAAAAATAAAATAAAGATGTGGTGTCCACCAAAAACTAAAAAATAAATATTAAAAAATTCTCTCTCTCTCTCTCTCTCAAAAAAAAAACAAAACAAAAAAAAGTCTCTGTTGGATGACTCATACCCCTTTGGGCAAATGTTCAATCTTTCCAGATTCCTCTCTCATCCCTGACTCCTTCCAGGAGAGCTTTCTCCAGAAAGCCTCCCAACCATGAGGTCCTGTGTGATCTAATTACAGCAATACCAAGGCACTTTGTATCCATGTACTACTTACTACTACTTGGTCTAACTGCAGAGTGGCAGCTCTGACCTAGTTTGTACTCTGAACAGGTTCCCTCTGACAGTTTGACATGTGGAGGCATTCATTTCTATTGACTGCCATCTAGAAACCAAAGACCTTAACTTTAAGACCTCTTATTCCTGAACCCAGGACCCTGCCTGCCCAGAAGTCTTCTTAGTATTTAAGTAATTTCTTTCTAAGACATCTGGGGACTTCTGGGTATCCTAATACTATGTGAAGGCTATGGAGAGCCAAGAGTACAACTGTATTCACATCTTTTGTTTCCATTTTCCAATATTTTGCTGTGATTCGCTCCATACCACTTGTAAGGCTATTCTTAAGACTTGAAATTTAGTGCCAGTTGATATTGGAAAACACATCATTAGCCTGTTCTTCTTTGCTATCCCCATGTTGCATGTTCTCAAACTAACACCTACTTGAATAAATCTAACAAGATAAAACTGCTTTAAAGAGATGGATTGGGAGGAGTTGTGTGTGAGAAAATTTAGGTGACATATAGAAAATAAATCAACAATTTTTTTGGACATCTTGTGGTTAGTGTGGTAAACTTTGGACCTCATTATGTGCAAGAGCTTACCAAGGAGTTCTAAGAGTAGATGAGTAACCTACATGTGTACCATGACCCACTACAACTCCTATACTAAATTTATAGTCAAAATCATGTTGACTCCAAAGCACTGAGCCTGTAAGTCCAAGAAAGTACAAGGATAAGGGAGGAAAGACAGCTATGACTCTAGGCAGAAAACAACATGGAAAATCTCTTTGCAACACATGCCTATAGCTTCCCATGCTCTTCCAACCAGGAGGTTTTCCTTGACAGATTCTGCATCACTAATCTCTCAGCCATGAGGTCACTTTCT
This sequence comes from Urocitellus parryii, assembly GCF_045843805.1. NCBI lineage: Eukaryota > Metazoa > Chordata > Mammalia > Rodentia > Sciuridae > Urocitellus > Urocitellus parryii. The sequence goes on from NC_135537.1 coordinate 28,704,005, forward strand.
TTGGCAAATCTTCCCAGATCTATTATATTGGTCGAATCCTTTTATTTAATTTGTTAGTTACTACAATAACAAAACAAAGTCTGAAATTCCTTCACAATTTCAAATTTGGTTGGGATTACAGGAGTAAAGAAGGGAAGTGTTTCTAGGCTTCTCTAGAATTTTCAGATGTGGGGCTAGTGGGATTTCCTGAGGCCTGGCTCACTAGGCCCTGCTAGAATTATTTATGGCAGAGAACTCGGTAATTACATTCTCTATTTCAGAGTCTACTATTCATACCTGTGGTGTCATTACTTAGGAACTGAGTGGGAGGATCTCCAATCTCCAATTCAATTGTGCCTCCCGTGGATCTCTTCCTCCGCATATTCTCCCCTCTTAATATTTTGCTGACACGGATTTTGTCACTTGGTATTTTTAGGAACAAGACAAGATTTCTAACCAGATTATGTGAACTGTAAAAGTCATCTTCTGTTATAGCAGGTAGTTGGAAAGAAACAAATATGACTGTGGCAGTGTAGATTTCAACAGGTACATTTCCTTTAACCAAAAGGTAAAGCATTTGGTAAGTCCTATCAAAGTAGTTTTCACCCAGGACAGTGGAGTCCAAGTGAGGAAGGAATTGCTCTATGATGGAAAAAGATCAAAACAGCACAGTTAAATATATTTACATCATCACAATTGCCAGTCATACTTAGTATTTGTTTAATTCAGAAAATTCCAAAAAAGTTCAATATTATCACTTTCATTAAAAAAGCATACTGAAAACTTAAAAACATTTATAGAACTGACATGCAAAATTAAAGACAATTATTTAAATAATACCATTAATACTCATTATATATTTAATGTATTTTAAAAACCAATTAGCTGTAAACACAGCATAAATGAGAAACAAATCTAGTTATAAACACAGAAGCTCATAATCCTATACTTGTAATTCTTTCTATATAGTCAGAATTTTAAAGCCTTGACTGAGGCATTTGGTAATTCAAAAATATAAATTTAAGAGCCATCTAATTTATGGAGTGCCATATAGCAATTCTTAAAAGAGCATTTATAATTCAGTGTTTCTATTTTTATGGAGTACAAAAGAATCTAATAAAAATGAAGCATATACTAAAACATCTCAGAAGAATCTTAAGCCAATGGAACAGGTTTACATGTTAGTTGAACTATCCAAGGCTAATGAAAAAATTCTAGGGAATTGAACTTTAGAAAATTGATTGAGCTTATTATATATAAATGAGTATATATATAATTTTATAGCAGACTATCAATAATGTTTAAGAAATAATAAATTCACTAACACATATTGAGCCCAAAGGATGAATAGTATAATAGTAATTTAATATAATAAGACATGTAACTTCTTACTACATTTCACAGGGAGGCCTACTAGGAAAAGGAAAGTAAAATCTTAGGGAAGAAGAAAATATTTCATATGAATGTAACAGATTATAGCATTAAGAAGTCATTTCATTATTACTATATATTTCCTCAATACCTACTAGTATAAACTCTGGATGCCGTTTGACATAAATATTGTGTGAATCTGAGGAAATTGCTTTGTATTATAAATTGAACATTATAAGTTGAACATTCTCTAAAGCTACTGTTAAAGGTGCATACACCACTTATCCTAGGTAACTTTCTTATCACATGAAATTTCTTTAAAGGAAGCAGAGACACAGATATAACATTTTGGATAAGCTGAAAAATATATCAGTATTCATAATACAGATACAGTATATTTGCATTCAAAGTGCCAAAGCAAAAATTCACTTAAAAGCAATGCTATTGGGCTGAGAATGTAGCTCAGTCATAGAGCACTTGGCTAGTAAATGTGAGACTGAGACCGTGGATTTAATGACCAAATGGCCAGTACAGGAAAAAAAAATCAAAACCTTATTTTTATTGTTGTTTTCATAAAAATAACAACCTATACACACATTTATCAATATGAAGGCAGTAATAATGTTGTTTTCTGCCCTTTGGCTCTTAAAAAACAATTCCATATATTAAATTCTGCCTATTGAGAGTTTTTCTTTCCCTAACTTTGAATGACAGGGTGCTTGGTACCATGTGTGTTAAAAATTTGTGAAAACTAAGTTATAAATATGTATATGTGAAAAGGGACAAAACTGATTCTCTTAGCTTTTCAAGAAGTAAGATAGCACAATGGTTAAGTTCATGAGTTCTAGAACTGGACTCTGTTCTTGCCCCGTTTGCACCAGAGTTGAGACTTCTATGAAATATATGCCCCTACCAAGTTCATACCTGGAAGCCCTAATCCCCAATATTCTGATATTTGGAAAGGGGCCTTTGAAGGGTTTAGATAAGATCATGAAGGTAAGGACTTTCTGACATGTAGGAATGTCTGTGGAAACATCAGCTATTTGTTTTATTAGTCAAAATGGACTTGTTTTATAAATGGCAACGAGTACAGGTCACTCATAATACTCCCAAGTTGAGTTTATATTATGGTCTACAGCATGCATTCATGTAATGGTGAGCCACGATTATGGATCACATCTAAAAATGATGATCAGTAACACACAGAATGGCATATCTGATGCTAATGTCATTAAAATAATCTTGTTTCACATAAAAAGACTTAAACAAGCAGAGAATGAATCGTGGTTTTATAAGTATTGCTAAGTAAGTAAGTGTATCCTCTACATGTATTTCATTTAAGCCACATTTACTTTATCATATTTACTTCCTAGTGTTAAGATAGTGATATACTAGTTTTCTTGGCAATACGCCTGGTGACTACCAACTAACTTAGGTTCTGACCTCCATGAAATAGAAGTAAATAAGAAATAAAGTACTAATTTTCTGAGCAAAATTTCTTTGGGTATAGGAATAATTAAACTTAATGTATGTCAAATGAAAACTTCAGGGAGCAAAGGCACCCCATCATTAAAAAAAAAAAAGCCTTTTATTTTTATGTGTAGATTGATGGGTTCCATCAGGAGTAATCTTTTAGGACACGACATACATGAACATGTCTTAGTGTTTGGTGGACCGAAGCCAGAAACTTATTTTCTCCTGTATTCATCAATAGCTAAGGGATTAAAAATGTTAATAATAAAACATTGCAAAAAATTTTATCAGTAACACAGACAATCATGTGTACTGCACTTTTCTGAGAAAATACCTGTGTGCAGATGCTTATTAAGTTTGCAGTATTTTTGCTGGGTGTTCCATACTGTATTTTTGGGACAAACCAATGAATTGTTCACATACACATCCAAACGCTGAAGTGTGGAATAAAAAATTCCTACTAGAACAGCCTGTTAAAAATAAACATGTTTGTGTTTTAAAAGATTAATGAAACAGCATATTAGAATTTAGCACTTAAAAATGTCCTTCAACTATATATACAGTCTGTAAAATATTAAAACTAAGTTTTGTGGATTTAGGGCAAATATTCAACTAAATTTTAAAAACAGGCTTATGTTCAGCTATTCATTCAGATGTTACAACCTAACTCTTAATTGACGACTCTCTGTAGAACATTTTAATATATAGGAAAGAAATTATTAGAAGAGTATCACTGAGTTAAAGGAAGGGTTCCTTAAAAAGACAACAAAGTCCAATTCAGGCTTTCAATTCCAAGGGCAGAGAAAGGGAACACGTAACCATGCTCTGTATTATGGAGTCACACAAAATTGAATACTTAATGTTGAAAGAAATGTTTATTGTTTTTAAAAGTTTGTTAGTAAGACTTAGAAAAATCTATCACAAGATTTTGTTCAATTTTAGTGTTTGTATTCTCTCCATTTTGTGCTATCAAACATGACTACAAAGTAAAGAGACTAGCTTTTGCAACATCAAGGAAAGATTAATTGGAAATCTTTGGGAATCTTATTTGATATTATCTTGAGTGGCAGAGAATATTAATGGTCACATTACTTTGTCATTGCCATTTTTAATTTTAAAATTAAAATATTCTCTTAATAAAAAAAATCAATGTTCCTATCTCAGCCTGGTATGAGTGTAGCTGTAGCAAAAAATCACTGCCTTCTTTGAGCTTATATCCTAATGAGGTCAGGGAGAATTGATAACAGAAACATTAATAGTGAAGTCTGAAGCATATTAAAAGGTGCTAAGTGCTATGGAAAAAAGAAGAGGTAAGTCATGGTAGGAGAAATTGGGGGACTCAAATGGTGGGAGGTGATCAGGATAGGTCTGTTGAGAAAATGGTAATTGAGGAGAGGGGGAATTTAGCCATCTAGGTTATAATGTTCCAGATAGATGAAACACCTGAAACATACTTCCAGGTGGTAGCATGTATGGTATACTGAGAAACAGCAAGAAGCTCAGTGTGGCTGGAGGATTAGAAGAAGCAGCCAGGGAACTAAGGGATGGGGAAATTCACATAGGGTCCTGAAGATTTTTGTGAAGACTCTGACTGTTGTACAGTGAGAGAATAGTGGGGGAAATCATTGCAGGCTTTGGGGCAGAGGAGAGAGCTGATTTGTGTTTGGCCAGAGAGGAGATCTGATGGTTTGCAGGTATCTTTCTGTCTACTAAAGTGAGAATAGAGCATAGACAGGCAAAGACAAAAGGAGGAAGACAAGTTCCCTGCTTTAATATAAGGAAAGGATAATGTTGACTCCACTGGATGGCAGCAGTGAAGGTGGTGAGAAGTGATCAGATTGTGGATATTTTGAAAGGAGACTAAGCAGAATTCACAGATGGATTGGATGAGAAATGAAAGATTAGAGGGATCAAGAGTAGTTCCCAGGGCTGGGGATATAGCTCAGTTGGTAGAGTGCTTGAACAAGGACCTGGGTTCAATCCCCAGCACCACAAAAAAAAAAAAAAAAAAAAAAAAAGAGTGGTTCCCAAACTTTGACTTAAGCAACTGGAAAGGATAGAAATTTCTATCACCTGAGAAGAAGCAGATATGTCTCTGTTCCTACACTCCTGAATTCACCTTTTTTTGCATCATATCTTCCTGTTCCTAACACTCTGGGATTTTGAAGTCTCATACTCTTAGAAAAGAAAATCTAAATTATAGAACTACCGTTCAAACTCATACTATTTTTCACACTGACATAGTGTGTATAAATTTAATATCCCAGCTGAATTCATTTGATAGCAAATATTTGACATTATCAAAGATATCTTTTATGGTTTGGATATTATGTGTCCCCCAAAAGCTCATGTTAGACAACATGAATGTTCAGAGGTGAAATGATAGATTATGAGAGTTGTAACCTAATCAGTGGATTAATCCATTTGATAGGTTAATAATACGAATGTATTACTGGGAGGTAACTATATGCAAGTGAAACATGGCTAGAGGAAGTGGGTCACTGGGAGCATGCTCTTGAGAATTATATTTTATTCCTAGTTCGCCATTCTTTCTCTGCTTTCTGGCTCTGATGAGCTGAGCATCATTCTTTTCCACCATAATATTCTGCCTCACCTCAGGACCGAGTCAGCTAACTAGGAACTGAACCTCTGAAATTGAGCCCAATATAAATTTTTCTTCCTTTAAGTTGTTCTTGTCAGGTAATTTGGTCACAACAACAAAGATTCAACAAAATATTTAGAGTAATATGCTACAATCTCTAAAGTAAATTCCAAAGATATTTCTCTTTCTCTTTCAAATACACACAAACACACAAACACACACACACACACAGCAATGAAAGAGTAAATATATAATATTCCAAGTGTTCATTTGGGATGTACACTATTTTTATGTCAAAATTCAGGTTTGCTTGCTAATTATACATCATAGGCATCACTGTCATGCCTCATATATGAAGCACCAAAATCCACTGAATATTTGGAGGAGGCATATTTGGTATCTGTATATATTTTCAGGCTGAGGAAAACTGTGAGCTAATAATATTTTTAGTAGTAAACTAATGGTTCTTCAAAAATAATCCTTAAGACTGACAGTATTCATCAATCTCATTTAAAGAGACTGATAAAATCCTTAGCAGATAAAAATATTTGCAGTTAATATTATTTTATTAAAGACATTATTTCTATCCTATCTTACCTTATTTTGGTCAACATTAAGTAACATCAGTCGAAGATTCTGAGGACTGGTACCAGTGAAGTAGACTTCATAAGATTTGTTTAGAGCCACAATGCTGTGAAACAGGGACAGTCTTCTCTGACATGTGTATCCAGAACACCAGCCATGATCCTGAGGGCCTAAGTCCATGCAAAATGAAATGTCATGTTCCTATTTATGAATATTACTAGCATAAAATAGTAAAAATAGCTGTATTTAAAATAAATTGCGGTGGTTAATTTCAAATATAAGTTCAGCATTTTTACCCATATCCACCCACCATCAATCTAGCCATCCCAAACTTTGAATAAAAAAGGAGGACAAGGAAGCACCTTTCCTATTACCCTATTTTTACAATGCCTAAGGTTAGAGGGGTAAATTAATGTGTTGATGAAGATTTATACTGGAATGTCACTGCGGAATATAGTAGATTTATATGTATCTCTCATTTAACAATCATTTTCAAGTCTCACACTGTGAAGAAGAAAAATGTTTGATTCTTTCTCTTCCCTCTCAAGTGTGAGTTTGGGTAAAATCCAAAATCCATTGAATATTTGGAGGAGGCATATTTGGTATCTGTATATATTTATTACATACCTATAATGTGTGTGATTAGCAAGCAAACCTGAATTTTGACATAAAAATTAATGTACATCAAAACCACTTTTCTCAGGCTCTGTGCTAGGATGTATGATGTAACAAAGTCATTTTGTTAGAAATAAGGGCTGTACTCAGAAAACATGAACATTTGAATGCCTGAACCATTGATTCATTAATGTGTTCTTTCTTTCTGTATTAGGGAATGAATCCTGGAGGCACTTACCCATTGAGCCACACCCACAGCCCTTTTTTAATTTTGAATTTTAAAATAGGGTCTTCCTAAATTACTTAGGGCCTCACTAAATTGCTAAGATTGGCTTTGGACTTGAGATCCTCTTGCCTCAGCCATTTTAGCCACTGAGATTACAGGCTTGCACCACCATGCCCAGCTTAATTTGTTCTTTCACTTTCTTATTCATTAGTTAGTTTGTAAATTCACCAAACAAGTTTGTTTTGATCTAGTCTTTAATTTTCCTACATTTTAGTTTTCATTAATTTGTTAAAGACAATCACTGCAGCTACTATTGGGGGATCAACATGATTGATGAACTGAAGCCATCTTTAAATAATACTCCATCAAATCCTCTAAAAACCTAGGATGCTTTTTTTAAACCTGACTCCAGGCATTTTCAGAACATGTATAACTTGATTTTCAGAGCAAACTTCTCTATTTGGTTTCAGTGAAAACACAGTGAAGTATGGAATGATGAATTTTCTTGATGTATTTATTCATTATGTCTACCGAATTTTCTAGCTTGCTTGGAAGCATTATCAATATTTATGACTAAACTTCAATCGAATTTTAAATCAATATAAACTTGTAAAGCTCAAGTATAGCATAACCTTTCTCTTAGCATACAAAATACAAACCCTAGTTTGAATATAACTTCTTTGTGTTTTGAAAATAAACATAAAGAAGCAATGTCGGTATATAAAACGAAAAGTTTAGAGTGACAAAAAGTCATGTTTTAAAAATAGAGTATTAATATTTGAAAGGAAACTTTGATGGTATTTAGTAATTTTACCTTGGGGAATTTTTTCCCCACTTGGGCAGCCCAAGCTTCAGTGATTCTTGTAACACTTTTATGAGTTTTCATGCTATTATCATTTGCTTAAGACTCCTTTAAATTGACAGTCACTAGTTAAAATTAAAATTCTTTTCAAAGAGAAATGTCATGTCACTAATGAAAACTTATATTCCCTGTCAGAAAATGGAAGTGTAAAAAGATGATGAAATGTTTCTCCACTGCATAAAACAGAACAACTTGAAAACATCTTTTCCATTCCTCCATTATTCACTACTGATCCTCAACTGTTGCCCAAATCTCTGCTTTGTAAATTCTGAAAATTGGCATTTGAAATTGACTTGACTGTTGTCCAAGTGGACTGCATGTTCAGGTGGGACAAGTAAGGGGAGTATTAAAAACATGAAGCTTTGGAATAGCCCTGATTTATTTCATTCTATTCTCTTTAAAAAGTTTAATGCATATTTCTGTGGGGTATTGCTGAATTCTAATTTTGGGGGTATTAGGGCTTAAACCCAAGGGGAACTTTACTACCATTGAGCTACATACCCAGCTTTCATTTTATTTTTGAGACAGCACCTCATTAAGTTGCTGAGTCTGGCCTTGAAATTGTAATACTCCTGCCTCAGTATCCGGATTCTAGAATACTTTGATACTTTTTAGGTCACTACCAGAGAACAGAAATCTGTCTGATCCAAGTTATGTGTCCCTTCAGTTCTGAGCCTAATTACTAACTAATCTTTGAACCCAGTGTCATTTCAGTGATATGCAATAAATCCATACCTATGTTTTCAGTTCCTTTTAGGATTTCATCTTATTTATTCAAAAAGCCTTGGTCTTCTAAATAAATCTGCATCTTACAGAGATCATTATTTACCCTCTGTACTAGGGTCATCTAAGAGCACAGTGAAAGGAACCTGGACTCTAAACCTTTATGAATTGATCTCAAAAGTCAAAGAAATCAAATATGAAAAAAATACACTGGATACAAAAAAACTGTCTTCACAAGATTCATGGGAGTGAAAAATGATTAGGCTCTTAAGTAGTCTAAATAACACATTATATATTTTTAAGTTTAAGTATGGCAAAATATATTTTTTGAGATATTTAAGACAATTTTTCTTTAAAACATCTATATTATCTCATTAATAAATGTATTAAATTAACACTTCTTCTTCAAATGGTTAATTTTAAATAGTCATCTTTAGCTGGGCATGGTGGCACACACCAGTAATCCCAGTGCTCAGGGGGCTAAGGCAGGAGGATTGCAAGTTCAAAGCCAGCTTCAGTAATTTAGCAAGATGCTGTCTCAAAATTTAAAGACGGGGAGGTGCTAGGGATGTACTTCAGTGGTTAACACCCCTGGGTTCAAATCCCAGCACCCAAAAAATTAAAATAAAATAAAATAGCTGCTGTGGCCTTCCTGGCTGGGAACTGCTAAAGAGTAAAGTCTCATACAATACATTGAGTAACTAATTCACATACACTATTCACCTACCATTAATGAGATCAACATAACCACTGCTTATGATGGCCACTGGTGAAAGTCTTCTTGTTTCTGTGTCAGTATCCAAGCTTTCAATAACCATCATTGCATATTCCATACCAAAGCACTGATAGCTCTGCCATTCTGGAATGTATTTACAGGTAGAATCTCTAATAATTCCTAGAAACATACATAAATGCATTTTAGAAGTAACCTTTTTGCAAAATATTCACATACCTTATTTTTGATATGAGATTAGCAAAAAAAAGTAGAGCCTATACATTATTGGTTAATTTTAAATCAAGCTTTGGAATAGCCCATTATAAAAATAGCACATTATAAAAAATGTGTTTCATTTCATGAACTTAAGTCTAACAATATAAGTTCCAACAAACCTTTATAAGGTGCTTTCTCAGTGATAGGAATTCTACTTCCATTCAAAAATGTGAGCATCACCTTAGGAATTCTGTAGTCTCCAATTCCTAGTTGACTATTTCCATTCCACTCATATTCTGCTTGAGGTATCACTGAACCAGAATTCCCTAAAAAGGAGCCATCTGTATCTTTAAGAAAAGATTTCCTTTTGGCATCACAAACCATGTCTACACAATCAGATGGATTCACTTTACTAGGAAAAAAAAGAGGAAAAATGAATGATTTAGTGCATTGTGCTAAAAAAGCAAGATGAATATATTTGAGTAGTTGACAAGAGGGTTTAAAAATATTGATTGATCAAATCCTGCTTCAAAAGGATTTAAAGTGGTACCAAGTAGCATATACAATTAGCATTGTAATGAGGTCTGCTTTTCCATTGTACTAATTTGTTTCATTACCATGAATTCATTAATATTTCAAAATGACAAGTTGTACCTGTGGGATGTAAAATTAGAATTCCAATATGCTATCCCATAATTGTTGAATGATAGATTTCATTTTGTACATGGTTCATAATATACTAACTTTGCCCTATATAGCAGGTGAATGGTTAGTCTGTTGTACAAGACATCTGAAATCCCTATCTGAGCCAGGAAGTCTTTATTATTTTTCCCTCCCTTTTTCTCTTTAAAAATTATAAAGTATTGCTTTATAATCTAAATATTTTGTGAAAATTCAGCCTCTTCCTATTCTGAACTCGTAAGTTTTTCACATATTTTCACAGATCATTGCATAATCTCATAGACCTTTGTCTATGCATAGACAGATACACTTAGGTTGTGATTTTTATGCTACATATTGGTGACTATTCTGTAGATTACTATAAGAAATGAAGCATTATAAATGTGTCATGCAGTTCAATCATATATGGTACATTAACTTCATCTTGAGTTACCTGGAGTGTTGATTGTTCCCTGCTATAATAATAAAATAGATGCCAAAGTGCAATGTATCGAATATTCAAATTATATACAGTATACAGAGAATACCATGATACAGACTGTGAAGAAATATATTTCATATCAGAGTTATAGCAGTTGTGCTATAGGAGTGGAAAGCTCAGATCTTATTAGGTTGTATCTAGTATATCTCTCCTTTTTAGTTGTTGTAAAAGGAACATGAGCTGTAAGTTGTCCCTTACTGTAATATTCTAGTCTGTAAGAAGAATTTTAATGAGCATTTCTGTTATTCGTGTGGTCTTCGTATTTAGGTACATGCAATGTGCTTTTGGAAGGGAATTTGTGAGTAGACTGTTTGGTGGCACACTTTTATTCCAAGGCTGTGAGCTTAGTTAAGATTCACAGAAACAGAGCCTGAAAGGTGGATTTTTGTGTGAGTTGTGGAAACAGCACTCTCAAAAGGAGGGAGAGAAGCCACATGGAGAAAAATAAAGAAGATGACTATGGTCTTTAGGTTAGTTTCATTCTGATTCCATGGAAACCTCTGCAACTTGAAATGCATTACAGTAATTTGAAGTTATTACTTTAAGACACAGAGCCAGCCTTATATTCCTGAACTGATTGGTACTGCAAGGTGGCTTTGGATAAAATCAAAATTCTGAAAAAAGCAGGCAATCGTGGGCTGTTATGAACCAACGTTTAAAGCATTACTTAATAAAGAAGATCTGAGAGAGCACCAACAGCATCCACTAGAAATGTGGATCTCAAAGGATTTGTTATATTAAAATATAATATTAAAAGCATAATATTTTCTTAATTATCTGAATATTAAAATTATAAATTAAATCTGAAAGATTCAATGTCAACTAAATAGAAACTATCTAGTGAGGAGGAAGGGCTCTATTGATCCAAAAAACACTGTAGTTCAACAATTATTAAATTGGTAAGTGTTGGGCTATCATCAATGTAAAATCAAACTACTTATGAAATATTGCATTTTTTGAGTAATGTCTATTTAATTACAGAGAATATTCCTTTTTTTTCCCCTAAACTGAAAATGGCCAAAGATTTCTGATAGAATTTTTCTTTCTTCCAATATTGTTTACATCTAAATTCCTGGTCTATACTAACTGTAAAAAACAGCAGTACTGGTTTTGTTCCTCTATGTCATAGAATCTAAGTGACCAGCTTCTGCAAATATTCTGATATCAACTGATTTTATAAGTAGAAAAACCACTGTTTCAAGTTTCTGTGTATTTATAATCATAGTGATTAGAAAGACTGATATTTAATTTCCAAGCACATTTTGGAGTGCCTGTGATAGGATATTTGGAAAACAACAGGTAGCAAAAATAAATAAATAAATAAATAACAAAAAGAGAGGAAATGCGATATATCTTATCCTTTAATAACTATCAACAGAGAGGTATCAATGTAAGATACATTTCAGACCCTGTCTCATCTTTTATATTTAATGACCTTCCATCTTTGTTGTTTGTAGTGCTAGGGATTAAGCCCAGACCTCGAATATGCTAGGCAAGCCACTCTATCACTGAGCTACACCCCCAACATTTTTTAAAAAATTTAAAATTTGAGACAGGATCTCTACATTTCCCAGGCTTTCCTGGAACTTGTGATCCCCCTGCCTCAGTCTCTAGTAGCTGAGATGACATAGTGCAGTACCATGCCCAGCAATGCTGTTATTGATAATACATAGAAATAAAAGTGAAAATATATATTAAAGCCCAGTTTTAATATATATTGGCTTCTTTGAAACTGGGGAAACTTAGATTTAGATTATTTAAAAAACATTTTTTTTTTTAGTTGTCAATGGATCTTTTATTTAATTTATTTATTTATATGCAGTGCTGAGGATCGAACCCAGGGTCTCATGCATACCAGGCAAGCGCTGTACCACTGAGCCACAACTCCAGCCCTTAGATTTAGATTATTAAATTCTGAATTTTTAAAATTCTGATTAAAGTTTTGTAGAAGTTAGTTATTTTAATATACAATTTTCTCAGCTCTTTAACAGAATAGAGGGAGAATGGAAAATTATAAAGATAGGAAAGAAACAACTGAGTTTTCTCATATTTTACCTTATGTCAGGCCTATGTATAAATATTTTGGATTGTTCAATAGTATCAACCAGTTGAATATTCTTCACATGGATTGGGTGTTGTAAATCCTCATTTAAAGGATTAGTAATGAATATCACATTAGTTTCCCCTGAACAAACATTCTTAAATCCAATGAATGTTGAATCTAAAACATAAATAACACAAAAGTAATTATTTTCTCTGGAGAAAGCAGTAAAACAGATTCATTTCATGAACATTTCATCTAACACATCCTTTGCCACTTTTTTGTACATGGAGCTCTTCCCTGATATGGTAAAAAAACAAAAAGTTACCATTATTTATGGTAAAGTATTGCTGCCCTATATATACACTACTGGATAATCATCTCCCACATATTCTCTCAACTTGGCTCTGTGACTTAGTTTGGCCAATGGGACAAGAGTAATTGACAGAAATCTGGAGAGTACTTGGGTATTAGGGCTGGCTCTCTCTTGATGCTCCTGGGAATATTTTAAACATATGAGTAAGTACAAACATTCTGTATTAGTTGACTTTGCATCACTATGAACAAAATACCTGAAATGAACAGCTTAGAGGAGTTATTTTGACTCATGGTTTAAGAGCTTTAGTCCATGTTGAGCCAACTCCATTGCTCTTGGCCCAAGATGAGTCAGAAAATCATGGTGGAAGGGCATGGTGGAAGAGTACTGCTCCTTTCATGGCAGCCAGGAAGAAGAGAGAGAGGAAGGGATTACAAGGAAGATGAACTCTTCCAGGGCATGCTCCAGTGACCCACTTCCTTCAGCTATGCCCCTCTTGCCAATATTTACCACTCAGTTCATTCAAAATAGGATGGACTAAAACTCTCATAATGCAAATGTTTCAACTCTGAACATTCCGTCATTAATACAGGAGCTTTTGGGAGATACCTCACATCCAAAACATAACATACTCCCATCACCCCAGTGAGTAGACAGTATTGCTGAGAGTAAGCACCAACCACTCCACATGAAAGTAAGACTATCCCTGACTAAGCAGGCCATAACCATTCTGTAACTGGATGGCAGTCTTATAGAAAGCCCAGTTAAAAACAGCAGAACAACTAACTACGTGGCTGAACAAGGCTCAAATTTCCAGTCCACAGACCATGAGCTAATAAATGGCTCTTAAAAGCTTCTAAGTTGTGGGGGTGGTTTGTTATGCAGCAAAGCCTAACTAAAACACTATTTCACTCTTGGCTTCTTTGCATATTTTATGTGGAAAAAAAAAAGAAAAATGATTGAATCCCAAAACTCAATCTCCATTGTCCTTAAAATCCAGTAATTCAAAATACATAAAAGCAAAAGGTGGCCTCTAAAGTTCATAAAGTAGGTATTGTAATATACTACCCTTCTTAATTATATTTTCTCTTAAGAAGAGATATTATATATGAATATGAATCTATAGATGAGTATTAATCAAATGCCACAGTAAAAGATGCTGTTTATATTTTGCCTAGATCTCTTTTACTGGGGCAGTGTATCCAATCCCTAGCTCTTCTTGTAAGTGTTGGCTAAAAAACACATATAACTGTCTTCTCTAAAGAATTTCCCTTGGTCACTTGAGAGTCTCTCACCTCAGAGATTATGTACTCCTCGCCACCATTAATACAGGGATAACTATGACTGACTGGTAGGAGATATGGAAGACTCTTAGGAAAAATATAGAGTGTAATTTGTGTGCCACAGCTCTCTGAAATATCAGATAGAAGTTGGACTCCAGTTGAGGATATATACTTGCTTAGCTTTTTTCCTATAACTTATCCTATTTCTCTCATTTTCTCACTCCTAAAAGCATACTTTCAATAAACTACTTGCATAAGAATTTCCACTTCTGGTTCTACTTCTAGCAGGTGGATTAATCTGTAGAAGTGGGTATAAAGTACATGTATTGCTTACAGAAATCATTCAATACAGAAGAATTCCTGGGAAACCAATGGAATAGAATAATTTTTCAGTAGATGTCAGCCAATCTTTGTCCTTAGCTATCCCAGTCATTTCCAAATAGACTCATGAACTGAGTAGCCTTGGGGGTGGAGATAGAGGCTCTGTGTGGATTCAAAACATGGGACTCCTTCTTGGAAAGGTCAATTGACTTATTTCTACCACTTAGTGTCTGACCTGAATTTCTCGGCACAGAAAACAAAGTTGAGTCTTTAGTACATTCCTCATGAAGCCAATTAATTAATTAAATTGAAATTGATTATATCAGATTTACTCTACCCTGGAAAGGGTAATAATTCATATTGACTGGTATTGATATGTATTCCTAGTATGAATTTTCCTTTATTGATTATAGAAATTCAGTTAAGTACTACCATCCTGAGACTTAACAAGGTGATCAAATTACATGGGATTTTCCACAACATCACCCTGGACTAATAATCCAGTTTTGGCAAAATGGATATAATGGTGGGCATACAACAATGGGATCACAATGGGAAAATTGCTCAAGTAAAGTACTACAGCATTTGGAACCTGTTAGTCCAACAGACTGATAGAATAGTCTCTTGGAGGTACAACCATGGTTGCTAGTTTTAGAAATGACAACCTGGAAAAATATGTTAGTAACTTAAAACCAACAGCCATTATATAGATATAGAAAACAATAGAATACATGGTACCAAAGTCTAGAAGCAGGAATAACCTTATGTCTGGAAATCTATTTGGGAAATTTGGCTTTAATCCTACAATTTTATTTATTTAGTTAGTTTTATTTTGATTATTGTTATTATTATTATTATTAATATTATTATTGCAATGCTAGGGATTGAACCCAGGACTTCACATGCTAGTCTAGCACTCTACCATTGAGCTACATCCACATCCCCAAATCCTACAATTTTAGATTATATGTGTCTTGAGGTCAGGGGGCTCAGATGGAGAGTGTTTCCACCAGGGCATATAGTACATGTCCCAATAAACATAAATCTATGGATACCTCAGGAAGCCATATGGTCACTTTGGTGACAAATAAGGCATTTATCACCTAGGAGAGGTAACTGGCCCTAGTCACTATGGAGAGGTAGGCCTACCACTACATAAGTAAGGCAAGGAATACTTACATGATCCACTGGGGTATATGCCCAGTGTTAGCTATAAATAGGCAAGTACAGAAATCATGGTTTCATAAGGGACCTTTTAATAACAGGGCTATTCTACCAGGCAAGCTATCTTGACCAACAAAATTGTTAGCTAGGGAAGGAAATACAGAAAGGATGATGGAGGGCAGATATGTATCACTTATGATCAGAGGACCAGCTTTGTGTGATAATATCCTTCTTAAAACTTTCCCCAGAAATTGTGACCATGTAGAATAAACTTAAAATAACTGGTGGAACAAACTTCATACAACTAACTTAACAAAAAATGCAGCCAGACGAAAGTGGCCCTAGGAGTGAACTGAAAAGGATATAGGCTAGCAAACCCATCTCCCATCTCTATGAGTATTGGTTGTTAACTGTCATCTTTTTCAGAGAATTAGCTTTAGCCAAACAGGAGCAACATCACCTTTTTCAGAGAATTAGCTTTAGAGCTGTCATCTTTTTCAGAGAATTAGCTTTAGCCAAACAGGAGCAACATCACCCAAGAAATTAAAGCCTTTCCCATGGTGCAGCTATATCCAAACACTGATTAATATGGAGGTACAAGTGTCCACTCCTCATCCCCCAAATGTAAGGCAATTTTTTGGCAATTTATATTCCAGAATTCTCTGATGGGATCAATTGAAGCTATATTCTAGCTTTTTCAACATACTTGCTGAACAACTTCCCCTACTTTCTCCCTCTTCAGTACCTTTCCCTCGAGCATTCTTTCAATAAACTGCTAACATCCTCATCTAAAGTTCTGCTTCCAGGAAATCCAGCCTAAGTCAACCATCTTTCATATGCTGTCTTTTAAGTCAATGGCTTATGAAAGAAGAACAGTTATTTATGTTTCTTCCAGTAATTTTACTTTTAAGACTCCATTTCATAAGGAAATTTTTAATGCTATCTATATATTTACAATATTTTCAGGATATATTTTTTATTTAAAGCAATATGTGTTCAACTAAAATCTATGCAGCATGTTATATAATGTTCTCTGAGGGTATTCTCAGTGCAAGAATCAGTAAACAATGATGATCACATGCTTAACATTACTGAGACCTAAAGTTTTGAGGAATAATATGTCAAACCTTATATATCTAATTTATGAACCACTTCATTCAAAGAAACACTGGGTTAAATTAACAGGGAAGAGAGACTTGTGAAACAAATAGTGTGGCACATTATACTTAACAGGTAAAATGAAAATGATGTATTCAAACATTCATTTATATATAATTATTTTAAATTTCTAAGGAGGCCATCTGTTTCAGTGGACTTTGTGTCAGGAGAATTTTAATTCTAGCTTTGCCAATAATTGTGGCAATTTCATAGGATTCTTAAGTTCAGTTGTAAAAGGAGACAGTAATACATCATCTTACTTATCTGAAAGGGCTTTGGCAAATGATATTAAATCACTCTACCAGTGTTATTTTATGTTGTTTTGGAAGAAAAATTAAATGCCATTCTTCAATATATAAAATATTTTTCTGGGAAACCATTCTTGAAATTGCCCCTGCTGTCTAATTTCTTTTCTTAATATTATTGAGAGATTCATATAAAATTCATTTAAATAGTTTTTACTTAAAATAAAACAGTATTAGTTATGCAGCACTTTATATATTCATTACAGAACTTAATTGTATGGATTCATAAAGTCTGTGTTTAAACTTGCCTGAGACATCCAAAAGGCCACTGATGGCATTGTAACTCATGATCCCTGCATGGGGCTTCCGGGGTGACATGTTATGAGCTGAGGCAAAGGTAGGCCAACAAATCCCACTTCTTCCACCTTTTACAGAGAGAAAAAATGTTAAAAGAATGTGAATATGCATTTATGTGAACGTCAACATTGAAATTTCAAGTTTTCACCTGAAGGAGGTCTGGAACTCCGATGTGCAGCAGTGAGCTCAACATTGGGATCATCATTAGTTAGAACATCAGAACAATTAAATTCAGGGCTACTTCCAACAATTAATGAGCTCTGTTTTTTAAAAAGTCAAACAATAGAGTGTTAATAACAGTGCTTCCTAAAATAAAACTCAATAATCAATAATATTGAATTCTACAGTAGCAAAGCAACAACCATACATTTTAGAAATGGATCATACTTTAAACAAAGATGAAAAAGGTCTGATTGCTGCCCCAACTGGAATGATACTCAAAGGAAGAGATATAATGATATAATGACATGTTATGTTTCTGTGATAGCAATATATCCAAGGCACTGTAGGACCTTGAAGTGATCTTGAAACTATGCTGTTTCAAGAAAGGCTTTATAGTAGGAGTGAAAATTTAACGAACTGTTGAAAGATTAGTAAATGAAAAACAAGAATAGGTGAGGGAAGGCAGAGGAGAGGTAGGAATAAAGTTTTTTGGCAGAGGGCATGATGGCAAAGCCAGAGAGGTGTGGAAGTCAAGGAGATTATTTTTATTAAATAGCTATTTTATTTCAATAACTCTCCCTTTCTCCTTGTTCATTTCTTACCTTAACCTGTACTGTTTTACTGGAAATTTTGTGAGAAACAGCAGCTGGCAAGTAAATCATTGAAAAAATAGCCATTCCATTATCAACCAGAGTCACATTATAGATATGCACACTCTCTGTGGTCTGCAAAACAATTTGGATGTTACATACTGCTAAGAACAATCATAAAAGAAAATAATCACCATCTTCAGTCACATTTACCTGAAAGTAAATTCCATAATCCCAGCATGTCCAAATAGTAAATCCCTGTATAAGAGAACATCCAGGAAGGCCATCTTGGTTCATATAGATGCCATATAAACCTCCATGGGCTTCATTGCCAAACCAGTTTTCCATGGGATTAGATTTTCCTTGACAGAAAATACAGACACTGATAATTAATATTACAAGTGTGCTACCTTGGCTTAATAAGCAGTATCAAAGTTCATAAAATTTTATGTGTGTGTATATATACTACATATGCATGTATATATATGTATGTATGTATGTATATGTATATGTATAAATATATGTATATGTATATATATTTCCAATGTAAATTTTAATGAGATGATCTAATGTTTTTATGGCTTACTCTACTTATTCTTTAACTTTATATAATTTGTCTCTTCATTGATACTTAGTATAATTGGATACTCATTTGTAAAAGTTTGATTTAGTGTTAGCACTCTAATTATTATATCTGTTTAGACAACTATGAGTTTTATTAGAAAGAGGATGGGGATTAGACTCAAACAAACCTAAACCTGAAATACAATCAAACCACTTGCTGTCTGTAAATGCTGTCCCTGCCCACTTCTTTGTTGCTGGCTCTTTTTGGTCAGACCATTTTCAAGAGTCACTTCCTTAAAAGGTTCTCTCTGACCACTTGATTCAAAATAGCACTTCAGTTACTTTATATTGTCTTAAAATCTTTTCACTTGATATTTTATTTATTATTTGTGAAGTATTATTTTCTCCTTCCTACTAGAATGTAAGCTTCACTGGAGAAAACGCTGTGTTAGGCTCATTCATCACCATCATTCCTGAATCCTGAACTAAAATTCAGAGATAGGTGCTCCTTAAATATTTTTTAATTGATTTTATTTTTTAAATACATGAGAGCAGAATGTATTACAATTCTTATTACACATATAGAGCACAATTTTTCATATCTTTGTATAAAGTATGTTCATGCCAATTAACTAAGTATCTTGTTCCACCTGGTGAATACACCTGTGTTATTTGTTCTCCACTGATCTGTAGAATTCAAATAAACAAAAACCCAACATTATTATTATATAATCTGAGATATGATACTTTACCACATAAAAAATAAACAAATAAAGGTACTGTGTCCAACTACAACTAAAAACAAAATTAAAAAATAAAAATAAAATGTATGGTAGATCAAAGACAACTTTATACTCATCAACAGTATTAAATATTTTTTAATTGTTACATGCAGGATCTGGGAAAGTTGTTTAACCTTTTAGAATCTTAGTTTCTTTGTGCATAAAAAGTTTTAATGCCTAATTCAGATTTTTTTTTTCCCAAATGAAATGAAACAAACCACACAAGGTGTCTTGTAAATACCCTCAGTAAATGAACCTATATGCTCATTATTAATATACAACAAAATTAAAGTGGGTCTTAATGAAAGTTTTATGAATGTCTGAATCAGATCAATAACGTCAATAACTAACTTCATCTCCAAATATGCATAAGTTGAATGATTGTCTTCACAGAGTGGACAATGATATTTAGGACAGCTGTCTTTCTTGGATCCTCTGGTATCTGAATTCCTTCTGTCTTCTATTGATTTTCCCTTTTTCCTAGTTGTTTGGGTTTTATGTTTTATTTATGACCTGCCTCGGTTCAATTTTGTTCCTCCATAAGAAAATGCTTACATTTTTCTCTCTGAACCCACACAATATAGCCCATATAAAGAATGACTCTTCCCCTGAACCTATCGCGTCCCCTTCCTGGCAACGCAGACTTGTCTGGGATGGACTGGATAAACTGATAAAAGTTACAGAAACTTAATTCCCCATCTGTTGGTAATGTTTTGTATTCCAATTGCTATAAATCCAAAACCTTCTTATAAACATTCTCAATTATTTAGTAAGATCAATATAATCAGTGAAAACTGCATTACATGGCATTATATATATTAGTAAATATTCATATTCAAAGGCCATATTTGATTTTCATAAAACCATTAAAACAATGTCTTAAAAGTTGTTGAGAAATTGCAGATTTTAATTTTTTATGTCAATGAAAAGCTACTTTGAGTTGTTAGAAACAAATATTTAATAAGAGCATATATGAAGGAATCAAATATACCAACAAAGTTGTTTTATTTCATTGAAATCTATTTTGGACAATAATTAAATTAGCTTGTCAATAACTTTTGAACTGATAGAGAAAATACTGATCCAAATAATCTTAAAAATAACTAACTCCTTAACTGGTATACTAATAAAAACAGGTGAATCTTATGTAAATTATATCTAATAAAGTTACTAAAAATGATGCCAGCTGAAATTTTTTTAAATCAATTTTAAAAGGCACATATTTTTTTCAGAGAAAGTCCTATTTCATTTAAGTTTATAATTAGATAAAACTGAAAGTATCTTATAAATGGGTTATACACAATCAACATTATATATCCCATTCTACACCTTCCACTTATTCTGAAGATTTCTCCATATCACACACAAATCTTCCTTACCTTCTTGCTTAAATGGGTCCAGGGCTCAACTGTTTGACATATACAACTAGACCTCCATTAAGGGACACAGAGTGGCTAGTATAGACAATGATGTGATTAAAAAAACACCTTGTTTACAAATCATTTTTTAAGTATGTAAAGGCAACTAGCTAGATTACTAGCAGTGGAAATGCTAAGTTAAAAGTAAATGCACAGATAAATTTTGATAGCTATTGTCAGATTTCCTTATGTGGAGGTTATTTTGTTTTGTCCTTCAACTGGCAATGTGTAGAATTTCCTGCTTCCCTGCAGCCTTGCCAAAAGAGTAGATGTTTGGTTAATTCTTGGTTTTTAATAATCTAATAAAGGTATTTGAAAACTATTTGTGTCATTTGGCTTTTTTATGCATCCATGTTTAATACATGAATAGTGGGCATTGATTCTACTAAGGCAGAAGCATAGTGTCATGTCCCTACAGTATTTATCTTTATTTACCACAGAAGTGTTATTTCTGTGCAAGTGGTAGTGGAATGAGGTGCTCAATGTTTCATTACCAATCAAATCAAGAACCAATGTTGCTACTGGGTTTTTTAAATTCTAAGTTTAGAAAAACCAAATTTTCCTTAAAAGCCTAAAAAGATTTTTATTTAGACTCAATATTTTTTATTTGAAATAATTGAATTTGCTGAGTTTTTTTCAGTGTCCAGAAGGCTGACATATCACATACTGAATGAACAAATAATAATTTTTCATTTTAACCACATTTGGACAAGTTATTTCCTAATTTTAGTGATTCTACTGTAAGACTTACTTGAGCAAGGTTCACCATCAATGCGGTATCCTGCTCTTCCAAATCCAGCAACTACATTATTTTGTAAGACTGTATTGGTCCCTTTATTTATCTAGCACAAAGATAAATACTTTGGGTTAGGTTATTACACAGTTATCCAAGGAGAGCAAGCATATAACAACATACTTGTGAAAAACTTTAATTATGATAACACTTTTCAGAAGAAATTATTCACTCCATTTAAAATCATCACATCCTTATTAGAAAACGGCATTAAGCAGATTTTAAAAAATCTCAGTCACAAAATATATTGAATATGATTCAACATTTACAAGCTGTAGGACAAATTCCAGTATTATAGGAATATTACAATGATGTTATTACTCTTTTAAGTCATATTTTATTAACAATTTGATCAATTTATTTTAAAAAGACAAGGCAATTAGCGTGTTCTGTAGGATTCACTGGTGACATTTACTGGAAAATCTGTTGAACTCAAAATCTAGGTTAGCACAATAAGCTGTCAGAGTGGTAGAAATGAAAGTGTAGATGGCAGAAGTTTGTTTCTTATTTATAGTATCAGCAAAACAATAAAAAGGGGGGAAACCCCTTAATTATTTAAAACACTCTAACTTTCCATATGGGGGAGGAAACTAAACCAGGGTTAAGAAGTAACATGCACAAAGCCCTCAGTCAATTAGCTATAAAGAGAGCCTGTACTCAAACTTGAGAATGATAAATAATATTGGGGAAAAAGGAAATAAGAGAACTATTTAAATCAACAGATATCAACTGAAAGAAAAAAAAACAATGGCTATCAGAATTCACACAATATATTTTTAAAAGTTTATTCACTCCTTCAGTTAACGCAAACATTTTATTTATTAGTTCATCAATCTCTAAGGAAGGAAAAACTTTCAACAACATTTTGGGATTGACAATTCCTACATAAATTATGATTATAATTATAATTTTACATAGTTATGAATTTGTTTTCACTACCTCAATAGCTGCATGCCAAAGAGTTGAACTTAAATCTTTTCTGTTCTGATAGGTTCCTGGCCAAATAGAAAGTGCAACCAAATTTCCTTGGACTCTGTTGGCATCCCCCCATATTCTTATGCCTATAATAAAAAACAGAAAGAAAGAAAAATTCCCCCCAAATACATATGTTAACTTATAATCAATACTATCAGATAAGTATAAATAACCTTGCTTAACCTGGTAATATCTTTCGTTTTTTCATGAAATTATTTATCTAGTTAGAGTCTGATTTGATTTTAGAGTGAATCCGCTGAACACTTTGATATTGAACTCTCTATCCCTTCAACAAACTACTAGAATTAGAATCTTCTGGGGTACTTGTAAAATAGGTGGGTTCATAGGTGTGTCAAACATGGACTTTTATGTGCATTAAATAAGTCTGCATTATGTTATATACCAAAATGAAACAAAACATACTTAAAATGATATGTATATATTTTTAAATAGATATTTAAATATTTTTAAATGCTTTATCTTTATTTGTGATTAATCTTTATAATTATATGTGAGGAGATTTAAAAACATAGTCATGTAAATGCTTAGTGATTAGATAACCTACATTAGGTCATGGTCTGGTAGTAATTCTTCTGTACCCTAGGACTGTACTCTCCAGATAGCCATAGCCACATGTGGCTATTGAAATGTAAATTAAGTACAATTAACATTAAAAATTCAGTTCCTCAGACACAGTAGCCACAATTCAAGTGCTCATTAGCCACATATGGCTTAGTGATTACTGCATCAGCAGAGATATACACCCCTTCCACACTCACGGAAAGATCAGTTGGACAGCATGGCTCCAGGGTTTACAGATAAGATTGCCTCAAAAGGGCAGGCTACTCAATGGACATTATTATATTACCTTCCCCAACTGTAAAGTGAATGATGTTGTCATCTATGTCTAAGCCATCTGTCCCGAACACACCAATTGCTGGGGAGAAGCCATGGTGAAAAGCACAGCCTCGGATGTAAGATGAGCCATGGTCTTCAATCTACGAAATACCAAGACCCAGTAAGCATTAAAAATGCAAAATTAAAATATATTTAAAGTAGGTGATTTCCCAGGTCTTTTGATAGTGGATCTTTTCATCCTGGGAAATTTTCATGTATCTTGAATTGATAATTAAATAAAACTAAAGACATATGCTTACTATCAATGCAAATTTAAAAATCTCTCAAGTTCTTTTTTATGCATACATATTTATGTTATCACCTATGAAATGCTAACTTATTAAAATTATTTTTCATAACAGTGTATTTTATGATGAATAGTGAGAGTTTTCTTTCTTTCTTTTCTTTTTTTTTTCTTCTTATTACCAAAAATAGTCCTCTAGGCAAGGGGTCACCATTTAGATGTCTACAAGAATGAGTCAGTGAGCTGGTTAGGGTTTTCAACTTTAAACTTATAAAATTTTTTATTTCTACTAATAAAATATGCTATTTCCCATTTTCCTTAAATCACCAGCCCTCTCAAAATATTTATTTTCTCACTTTTGAAAACATAGATATACAGACATGCTTATACTTGAGAAATGTAGGAAATATTTTAACAGGACCTGCTATTCTTGGAATTAACAAAAATAAAATGGAGATATGAACCACTATTACAGATGTTTAATTATATTACTTTTCCTCTGGTTTTTACTGATGTTGAATAAATGCATGAAATGAGTGAATCAAATGCTGCTAAGTCTAAAAAGTTAATGGGTAATATATCCACAAAAGTTTTATTATAATAGATTATACGTTTAGCTACTTGAAGATTCGGTTACTTAGTTAAGTTAAATAGAAGTCCAAATATTTTATTTTGAACATATGCAAAAATTAAAGTACAAACCTGTCCTAGGTTAAGAAACGTTACAGCATATCTTGGATCGGTGCTATCCCTGTAGCCATCTTGACCACTGTGATAAAATTCCACATTACTTATTCTTGCATTTCCTAGGGAAGGAGGAGATAAAAATAAAAATTTCCTAAAACAAATAGAATAAAACATTTTTGAAAAGTTATATAAAACTCTTTAAATTTTCATAGCTACTTTATTAGTTTTTCTTTGCTCCTTTAATCCAGAAAAGGCAGTATTTCTCAATTGTTTTATCCATTGTCCCTCTCCTTAGATATTTTTTCCTTGGCAATCTTCCTTCCCCATGACATTATAAAATTTTAATTACAGAGATATATCATATATCTGTTAATATACAGTGGCCCATTGAACGATCACAAACTATTGCAATAACGAAGTTATTTGTCCCAGAAGAACCAATTTTCTACCCCTTCAGGATAATATTTCCCTGTTGAGAATGCATACACAAAGCATGAGATATAATTTACCTGACATATCAGTCTTGATTCTATAAAGAGCTTTTAAGGGCATTATCTTTCAGAATCTCTTTCAGGATATATGTTGTCAATTATCCACTAGTCATTTTAAAATAAGTACCATTAAGGTAACAAGAGATAATTTTTAGATTAGTTAGCAATAGCAATAACAATCCATGTGAGATTACTCTGTGTCAAATGCTACGCAATGGCTTAACAGACAACGTATGGTTTAATTTTATAAAGCATCTTATGAGTTAGAAACTTTTATAATCTTTATCTTCTAGAAAAGGTAGTTGAGGCACAGAAATTTATGCCTGAAAAAAAACAGTAAAGGATAGTCCTTCTTTAAAAAACTGATATATAATAGAATGCACTGAAGAAGAATTGTGTTTACTAGAAGGGAAAAGCAAGTCTTGAAATTCAAGAGTCAGATACTGAATGTATGATAGAGAACATAAGAATAATAAGATAGAGACAGAGAAGAAATGGTTACTACAGCAGCCTAGCATCCACAGATGTGTTTTCTTTACTTATATCATATAACTATGTATAGGACCCAGGGAAGGTTGGCATGAGAATATTGTCCATCATAAAATTTGAAATAAGACACAGATTACTATCCAAGTTCAAAGCAATACCATTCTTTTAATCATCTATTTCTTGATATTTAAAGATGGATAATATTGATGCCATATCATTATGAAGGTTAAATGAGATAATATGCACTTTATGTTCAGCATGATGCCTGTGATCTTGTACCATAATCATCATTATCACCATCGTCATTATTATCAGGTAAACTTCTGTTGGTAGATTATGACCAACATTTAGAAGTTATATTGATATAGCTCAACATAAAGATTTTCTAAAATTAAAGCTGTTGCTAAATAAAAGATGCAATATTGGAAATAAGAGCAAATGGCCTATTCCTGGTACCTAGATTATGGGATCCAAACGTTAGCTTCCAAAAAAAGAATGAGGGATACTAAGAGAAAGAACTGATTCTGAGTTTCAGAAAAATAGTACACTTTGTGCTTGTCACATCATAAAGTAAGACTTAGAAATACCATGTCATGTCAAAAGGATTTAGGCACAACATGAAAAGGTTCTGAAGACTGAAGATGAGATATTTTGAGTAATACCACAAAAACAATCACAATCGACTAGAACACACAAAATATATTGAAATCTATGAGCTCATAATGATACCAATAACAAAAACAACACAAGTAAAAATTCCTTGTCTCCTCTGGAGGATGCTTGGAATCAACTCATTTGGAAAATAGTCAATATGAGGAGAGAATCAAGCCTTTTCCTTGCATTTCCTATATGAACTGTCCTTCAAGTTCATTGAAGAGTTGTTTAGGGGAACTTCTTTTTATAAGAAGTATTCAAGATTACAAATAAGATGTGAGTGGTAGAATTAATATGCCACCACTTTAAACCTCAGTGATTTAATGAATCTATGCAATGACTGTTAAAGATAGCTAACACCACACAAGAAGAAATGATCAGACATGTGTCTACTGCTGAAACAAATATGCCAGCAGTATTGAAATATTCTTGCCTAAAAATTGAATCTGAGTCTGATCAAGTCTCTAGTTCTACCGCCTATGGTAAGGCATATAGGAGAGATAGGAACTTTAAATTTCAGAAATGTAATCACTAAATTCCAAATTATTGGAAAATCTATAGGATAAATTGCCCAGGTTCTTTTGTGAATTTCTATGAAAGAGAAATGAATCAGATGGATGGCACACACTTATAATCCCAGCAATTTGGGAGACTAAGGCAGGAGTTTGACGAGGTCAGTCTCAGAACTTAGTGAGACCCTGTGTGTTGTAGATATTATAAAATGATTTCTGTTTGGGAAAGATGTTGGCCTAGCTATTACTTGAGGTTATTATTAATTTGATAATTTCTAGTGTCTATGAAGATAAAATAAATAGTCAATAATAAGGAATTCATTGGAGGGTAATGCCTGAACTACATAATCACTTTTAACGTTTTATTTTTCCATGTTATACTTTGAAGAAGTGAGAAATATTTAACAAATAACAAAAAATAGAAGTGATAATGTTATATTTCATTTAGAAAAATAAACTGAATATTATACCAACCTTTAAATGTCATCATATTTCCAGTGAATGAGCTGACCAGGATGCGTGCACCAAAAGAGTCCTTTGTCCAACCTGGGTATTCTTCACCGATTATTTTGATGTTTCTAGTCAGTAAGCCAACATCAGCTGCTAATGAGTAACTCTGATCTGTTCCAGGGACTTGGTATCTTTCAGCTGCAACAGAAGGACAGTCAAGTGCTGATAATATCTGGCTTTAGTGGGTTCTTTACAGTTCACAGGCTAACCACCTTTCTAGCATGCCAAAAGTCAACATACATGTATGAATTTATTGGATTGGCATTCTTAAACATAGATAAATGGCTGACTGCAATCAAGACACTCTTTTATTAATAAACTGAAGAACAACCAAATTTTTTTTGTTTACACCACAAAGATTATTTTTTTAGCAATTATAGTTAGTGCTTAACAAGACTTGAAAGTGGTGTGCAGTCTCTTTATAGCATACATTTTTTGTTGCAAAAAAAGATGCTTTTGTGCAACAAATTAACTTATTATAATTTAATATATGAGAAAATGAATTAAAGATGCAAAAGAAAAAAAGATAAAAAAACTTACCCAAGGCTCTGAGGAGAATTATAAACATAGCTATTTCCCCTGACACCTGTGTCTTGATTTGCTCCATATTTCCTGAGGCATGTTGTGTATCGACCACAATTTTTTATAAATATGTAGTAGCATATCAAATACAATCTTCACATTTATGTCTTAATGATTGGAAAAACAACCTAAATTACACTTTCTACTTCTAGAAATGTTATTCAGAACTTTAAGGATAATAAGTTCATTTCAAGCAGAGAGAAATGTCTGGTATTTTAAATGAAAGAATATATCAGGTGAAACCTCAAAATACAATTGCTTTATGGTTAATTAGACCAACTGTTTTACAAATCATTATAACTTCATAATTAAGTGTTCTTCAACAAAACATTTTTCTTTTTATTTAAAGAAAATATGTGATGCAGAAAGATAAATGCAGGTGCCTCTATCAAAATAGCTCTTTGAAAGTTTTTCTAGATTTCTTTTTCATTCTGGTCAAATGTCCATCAGTCTATTCTGCTGCCTCACATAGGAAACAAAAAACTGCTGAGAATCTTCCCTAACTTTACTTCCCTGTCTGCTCTTATTTCCTGAGATTCAAATGAAAGGAGCCTGTAAAATGCAAAGGCTGAAATGTTGCTCCTATAAGAGAAAAAAAATCATCAGATGATATTTACTTATTTTTTCTCTCCTTGATAATTAGAGTTTTTACATTTTATTATAGCTTGTCTAAAGCAAATTAAAGTGGAAAAATGTGTCCTTTATTTTGGACCAAGGATTTTAAAATTCCATTGTGTATAATAATTTCCTAGAAGCTTGCATAGAATAGAAGATGTCAGGGCCTTACCACACAGAACATGACATGGTGGGTCTTTGCTGAATATTTGCTCAATGAATTAATAAATGAGTATATACAATAGGGACTATTGATGGCCAACACCTGAATAGTATCACCCCTTGGGTACCAAAGTCAATCTGTGTGAAATGCTCTGCTAAAATGTTTGTGATATATTTTATCAAAGCATTATAATTACAGAGTAGAGCACTAAAATGTGAACATTTCCAGACATTTTAATTATATATCTATTTGGTTCAAGAGCAGCCACTTACCAAGGTGAGTGTAGGCAAGGGTATCATTGAGGATGAGAATTTTGTTTCCATGCAGAATTTTAACAATACTTCTAGTTTCTGTCTGGTGAAGATCATAGCTTGTGGTTGTTATCACAATCTCTTCTCCCTCCTTAGAAAAATTCAAGTGCCAAATTAAAGAACAATTTTTAAAATAGGGTTAAATTTCTATTACATAACTCTAATTTAAATTATATCTGATTAGCAATCATGGTATTATCAGAAAGAACTAAATGTACATTTAGATCTCTAAAAATAAATATGCTATGTTTGATATTAAGAACTTTAAATTGATCCAGGTGCAGCATGCATTTCTATGTGTCCAGCTACTGGGGAGGCTGAAGCAGGATGATCACAAGCTTGAGTCCAGTCTGGGCAATTTAGAGAGACCCAATCTCAAAATAAAAAAGGATGGGTTAAATCTTTAGTATCACTAAATAAATAAATAAGTAAAAGGAAAACAAATTCTAAATTGAGTTTTAGCATTTACATGCTACCAAAATCTCTCACTTAACATAGCATTTTTTGAGCATCACTGGGCTTCTGATTTGTTTTCTTTCCAAAGACTTAACATGTAAAATCACAGATTAGAAGTGAGGAGATGACCAAGATAAAAGTAAAACACATTAAAAACAATTCCATTGTCTCTTTTGCAAGAATTTGTAATAAAGTCTTTTAACTAAAGACTTTCATATTTTTCTTTTAATATCTATCTATCTATCTATCTTTATATATTCTAAAGGATCATGAGACCATAATTTTTAATTATTAAATGCCTAAACAAACATTTTAGAGTGAACTACATAATATGTTCTCTACCTGCCAATCCACAGCTTCGACCAGAGACAGGACTTTGGAACCTGCCTCTGCAGTTTCTGACAGTTTAGTTCTATATATTGAATGTGGATGTCCATGAAGATCCAGCTCACCAAACACCCCTGAAGGAGAAAAATTTCCTATTTATTTACCATACAGTACTGAGTTAAGTACTAGTAAAAAATGAAACTTTTTATTAATAATATTCTAGTGTATTTTAATAAGCAACTGGACATTTGAGAATGGATGGAATGAATTCTGGTTATCTGCTCAGGACTGCAAAAAAACCCCACTTTGACCCAATTCTAGTAATCTGGTCCAGAGAAATTAAATCTAATACCCATTGATAAGGATATTTACCACAACATTTGGAAATATTAGAACATTAGAATTAACTGTATATCAAATAAGTGTACATGAAATACATTTTAATATGTTAATATTAGTGAGCAATATTCTATAAAAAGAGTTTTATCTACAAATATTACTGTGGAAAGGCATTTATGTTATCTGGAAAAGAAAACTGTGTAATAGTATATTTAGTTTGATTATGTTTTAATAAAAGGAACAATATTACTACCATAAATTAGTATATATAATATAGATATAGGTACAGATTTAAAAAATACTTAGGTAGACATATAAAAACTGTTCACTAATGCAAGTTTCCTTAAGGTGGATAGAATTGGAAATATACATTCTTTTTTATTTTTTATGTTAAAAATATTGTTTTTTGAAGAGTTACTTTTGCATTAATAAACACATAAAACCAAATATGTAGTTTGTCTGCCTCAGGATATTAACCAGTGGAGAGCTGACCAATTCAATCTTGACTATTTTTGAACCCCTTTATTTAGAATTTACACAGTGGAACAATTGTAATACCTGTTTATAAGTGACATATAGATAAATATGTAGTAATATTAATAAAATAAGTTATTAGTTGTGACCAATCCAACTCTTCCAGGATCAAACAGGAATACTCACAGTACACCAGTGTAATCGGAAAGTGAAGCTCAGCCACAGTTGTGACTGAGTAATTAATAGCCAAGTCAAATGAACCACAGATTATTAATACCACAAACAGAATAATGTGTAGCAAAATGACCTTTTAAAGGAATGCACTAGAACATAAAAAGTATTATTGTTTATATGAAGAACAGATTATAAAGAAAACCAGACACAAGAAATAATATTCACATTTATAAATTTGTTAAATTTAGTTTTGTAATTTTGGGAAATTATTTAATTTAATATTTCTACTACTTTTATGACCCTTTCTTATAAGTAAATCTCTATAAAAGCTCCTGATACCATCCTATCATGAACTGAGTACTTTAGTGCTATTTTAAAGTAGACTCTCAAAACTGAAATGACATGTTTGCTATCTAATAGACACATACCTAAGACCTTTGCCCCTTGATTTGGTCCTTCTGGAAAAGCCCATTCTGGGGTAGAATGATTTCCTCGAAGAATAATCTGTAATTCTCCTTTAAAAGGGTTATCTTCCCAGCCACCAATTAATCTACCTCCCTGTGGTGGAGCAAAAAAAATTGTTAATAGTTTAAAAGTTGAGCAGACAAAGGATTTCACTCATAAAAAAGGTCACTGGTAGCCTCCCCTAAAACATTTTGTTACAACAGTGTTGTAACTGGAAGTGACTTTAAGCCATTGACTTTGGTATAGGCAGTCTAAATTATTTTTCCAAATAATATCTATTTACTGTCAGAATTGGACCTGAATCTACTGGAGTCTGAACAAAACACACCGTATTTGGATGTAATATGCCATACACAAAACATACTCTTCACACTTACATCTAAGCTATGCCATTCATGAGCTAACATTATTAATAATAATGGTTATCATCAAATGCTTGTAGATTCTATGTCAGGTATACTATGTAAGGCTTCACATATATTAATTACATAGTTCAACCTCTACCCTAAACCCATAAATTGGTATTTTTAGTCTTGTTTCATATGTGAGAAAAACAAATGCAGAAAGTCAAATAACTTACCCATGTTTACCCAACTAACAAAGTCTTCCCCAAATATTACACCCTTTACAGCATCAAAGACTAATTTTGTGTCACTGTGACCAAAATTCCCCCACAAGAACAACCTAGAGGAGAAAAGTTTATGTAGGGCTCACAGTTTCAGAGATCTGAGTACATAATAGATGGCCAAGTCCATTGCTTTGGGCTCAAGGTGAGGTAGCACACCATGGGTAAAGGACAGGGCAGAGGAAACAGAGAGAGAGGAAGGGGCTTTAGCGAAGTTGTGCCTTTCCAGTGCACACTCCAGTGACCCACCTCCTCCAGCCACATCCCACTGCCTACAGTTAATACACAGTCCATTCAAATTAGGGAGAAATGATTAGGTTCCAGCTCTGAAAATCCAATCATTTCACCTCTGAACATTCCTGCTTTACATTGGATCTTTAGGGAGACACCTCTTACTCAAACCATAACAGCTATTTAACACTTTTAGTTTTTAATGGTGATTAATAGTTTTTTTGGTTAGGCCATTCTTTTTATGAGCAATAAAAAATGATGACAGAAGAGTTAAACTGTAAAGTCATTGAATGTTCAAGAAGACCATGTGAGGTTTATGAAGGAATGGGGTGATTGTTCCAAACAGTTAAGACATTTTTATTAGTCTGCTCTTGCCTTCATAATTCCAGCTATGTCCATTGTTTTGTGAAATACTTTTTTTTTTAAAGAATGGCTTAAATTCTTTTGTTTCCAGAACTCCTGGGGATCCATTCTTTGTTATAGCAAGTTTATAGTTTAGCTTTGCCTAATAACAATACACATATTTTAAGTAGAATTGACAATGGGCAAGCCATAGACTCAAGAGTATTTTTGATAATTATTATTTACAGGATGTTAAATCCACAATTTAAAGGAGAGCAGAAATATATTGACTTATGTGAGGCTTGCATTTCACGGACTAAAGCAGTTGTTTGTTACTTAAACCCATTCAATATGTTTTCTTATTATTATTTCAGTAAGTCTTTAAGAAAGATATAAATTACGAGACCTCATTTTTACCTGCACTGATATGTAGGTAGCATTCAAAACAACTCTTCTGTATGAAGGCTCTGCAGGTCCTGCATTGGTTTTATCTTCCAGTTCCAGAACTCCCCAAATAATGAGCCTTTCCATTGGTGGCATATCTGTGTCAGCTACAATCCATGTTCCTATAAAATAATAGTTTAAGAAATATAATATAATCCATAGACAGTAGCCTATGGTAAAACATAGATAAGCTTCTCAGTGATTCTTGGTTTTGAAGTTTATGATCTGTCTTTCTACACAATGACTAATTCCTGTCTTTCCCAGAAAATGTGTTACTGGGAGTTGTTTGTTTTTGCTTTTGTTATTGTTTTTAAGATAGGGTCTCACTGTGTTGCTCAGGCTGGCCTCAAACTCCTAGACTCAAGTGATCCTCCTTCATCAACCTCTGGAGTAGTTGGGATTACAGGCACAGGCCACCACACCTGGCTTATATTTTATTGATAAGAGTTTGTTCAAATCCACCTAAAACCCAGAAGATTAGATTTCGTATCTGGGGCATATGAATGGAGTCCATTTCTTCACATCTGTTCTTTCCCCAAGGCATACTGCATAAAGGTGGAAACCTAAATATTGAGGTATCTATCCTGTTGTAGCATTGATGTTATATAAAGACAAGCATTTATTTATTTATATTTGTGTATTTACCTTCAGGAATAACCACATTTGCTCCTGGATAGGGTATGGTATAATTATTTTCTTGAGATGATTGCCAAAAAGAATCATTTGACCATAAACTGAAAAAAGAAGAGAATTATTTCCAAGAATTATTATCTTTATGTGTTTAATAACCATCTCCTTAGGGGACAGCACTATACTAGGTGTTTTGAGCATGATAGAATGTGAGTTAAGTAGTTCAGAATTTCACAAAATAGATAAGCTAATATGTATAATTAATAAAAATACTCAAAACACACAAAATACATATATATTTTCCATTGAAGATAATTTCTTTTTTATCCACAATTTGAACAACTTTTTCTCCCACTAAATCCATATTGCTATATACTCTCATTTTGTCTGTAATACAAAAATTTCAATTTCCCTGTAATTTTTCATATGGCACTATCCCCTGGCTCAAACACTCATTTCCCACCTTTATATAGTGAGTTCTCCCTCATCCTTTGGATTGCAGCTTTGAGTTTCTACCATCCAAAGGCAGTCCTAGCCCCATTTCCTTTAAAACATTGATCACAGCTCACTCTTATGTTCTTTTTTTTTTTTGTTTACTTGTTTGCTTGTTTTGTAGTCTCTTTGTTTAGAATGCTAGTGAAATGAAGTCAGGGATCATATCTGTGTTGTTTAGGATTTAATCCCCAGTGTCTGGCACATTATGGGTGCTCAGTAAGTAATATTTAAGTGTTCCAATGGATATATAAACAAATTTAATTGTTATTCTTTTGCACAATAACCACTGTAGCATCTACACATTTTGAAATAAATTTTACCTAATAAATACCATTGAGCTGAACTTGATACACCATAGTGAGTTATTAAATGCCTATTAGTTTTTTAATCATCGCCATCATTATTTATTATCATTATTAGTTGTCCATGAGGGATGCAAATATGTATCAACTCAAGATTATGCCTTTAAAGGTCTTTAAAGACTAGTACTGAAATGAGAGATCACATCATGCATGATGTTTTAGTCAGCGCTTTTTTTGTCACTATGATGAAAACATCTGACAAGATTGACCTAGAGGAGGAAAGTTTGTTTGGGGATCATGGTTTCAGAGTTCTCAACTCCATAGCTCTGGGCTCAATGTAAGGCAGAACATTATGGTGTAAGGGTCCAGCAGGGGAAAGCTGATCAGCTCATGGTGGTCAGGAAGAATATAGGGAAGGGTAGAGGAGAAAAGGGCCACAGGGAATATGAATTCTTCCAGGCATGTCCCCAGTGATCCACCTCCTCCAGCCACATCCCACTTGCCTATAGTTACTACCTAGTCCTTTTAAACTAGGATGGACCAGTTAGGTTATAGCTCTCACAATAAAATCATTTTACCTCCAAATATTCCTGCATTAACTGGAGATTTTGGGAACCCCTCAAATCCAAATTATGTTATTAGTAATGTTAATTAGTAATACAAGGTAGTATTTGAGAAATAAAGGTAAAAGCCAAATAAGTTACAGAGATAGATACAAAAATTATTTTAATCAGAATAATTAAAATTGAGATAAAAGGTTTGAAATAAAATTTAATAAGTCATCTTATGAGATTTGAACATGATGGTTATCCTACAGAGCAGCACCACCTGCAAAGAAAACACTGGATTAATGAAGAGATTTAATTTCTGGTGCTGGACTGCATGTGCCAACCATAAGTTCTGTGATCTCAAGAATTTTACTTGAGATCACTGAGCTTCAGCTTTTTCACCTATATAAAAAGGGAGCTGGACAAGTTTAATAATCCAAATCTAACATTCTGCAAGTGTGAGGTTTGCCAATAGGTTTCACATGTATTTTTTTTGAGATTATTTAATTGGGTGTGGTTGTTAAGGCCAAGATGTACTCTTATATATTATAAGGCACTGCCCAGGAAAAAAGGCATTATTATTTCACTCAGGGGTAACATTAAAAAGATTACAACAAGAGGTATCAAGGGTTTTTTACTACAAAAGGCCTACATACTTATAAGTGGCTGGTCGCTTCCTGGGAGTTGGGGTTCTTGAGGGGGGATGCACAGGAAAGCAGTCCTGGAGAATACAACAGTAAGCTTGGAAATTAATTGTAACATCTTTCACATCAGGATCCAAGGTTCCAGAAATGGGCTCAATTGGATGAAGGTCACGTCTTCCTGACACTGAAAGTAAAGTAAAAGTGGTTTAAATTAACATATTGATCAAAGTACTTGAAAGAAAACAAAAATCATAGAATTTTTGAAAATATTCTTTAGATACAAATTTGGTATAATTTAAATGTATGGAATAGATACAGAGAAATCCTAAGAGAATGTATATCTTATTAAAAAATGCAAAGCCAAAATATCTTGAAAAATAATGCTTTAGAATTTAAATTCATTCATAATCCTTCTTATATTACAAAATTATTAAATATTAAAAATGGAAAAATATGCCAGCGTCCTTTGTACTCATTTTCTGTAAGCACTCTGGTGCTATCTCCAAAAATAAAATGCAAGTTCTTAAACTCAAGACCTTTTCTAGCTCACATTTAGTCTCTAGTCCTTTCATTCAACAAATATTTATCAAGTCCTGCTAATACAGAGCACTGTATGATACATTTATCTTTAATTTTCTCATCCTTTAGACAAAGAATTAGATAAAATAATCACTTCTGCATACTGAATACACACCCAAGTAGTAAAGAGTACTAGTGTTTGCTTCAAGATGCCAGTCTCCATTCTTACTAGTATTCCAGTTCAGAGGATTTGAAGAACCGTTTCTCATATCAATAACATTAAACATATCAGGATTCTGAGAGAAGTTATGTGATATAATTACATAGTCTTCTTCCTACAGAAGTATGCAAAAAATGTGACTTGTTTTATATGCTAGTGCTATGTATAATATACATTAGTTTTAGTGACATATAATTAGCATCTATATTGTTTTTGACAAAAGGTTTAGTTTCAGTTTACTTTTTATTTTGCATTTCTGTTTATTAACATTTATACACTTTTGGCTATAAAGCTAGCTCTATCACTAAGGCATTAAAAAGATCTGTCTCTGTTTTTGGTTTCTCTCTCTCTCTCTATATATACACATGTAAGTGAGTATATATGTATGTTATAGTTTGGATATGTGGTGTTCCCCCAAAAGCTCCTGTGTTAATGCAGGGATGTTCAGAAGTGAAAGAATTAAGAGCTATAACTTAACCAGTCACAGTTTGAATGGAATACTTGGATGGAAACTGTGGAGTATGGCTGGAAAAGGTGGCTCACTGTGAGCATTCCCTGGCAGGGTTCACCTTCCCTGTGGTCTCTTCCTCTCTCTGCTTCCTGGATGTCATGAACTGAGCAGCTTTCTTCCACCACTGCCCTGCAACAATGATGTTCTGCCTTATATGGGGCCCAGAGCAAGAAGTTGGTGATCATAAACTAAACCTCAGAAACCATGAGTCAGAATAAACCTTTTACTTTTCCTCCTCTATGTTGTTCATGTTGGGGATTTTGGTTACAGTGAAATAAAGCTAACATAACGTATGTATGTATTCAGAGAACTTTTTATTTCTGTAATGTTTGAAAAATCTTTAAAACAATACGATATAGGATTTTCAGGCTACACAAATATGTAGTATAAGTAGAAGAACTTGTGTGGAAGGAAAACACTCAATTAAGAGGTGGACGGTGGGGAATGACAGGGTGCACAAACCATATGGGGCTTCCACTTCATCTATGAAGTTTCATTTATTTTCAAAAATAGTAAGTAAATATTCACAGAATGTCAAGAAATTGAAATAGAGCTAGGTGTTGGGCATGTAAGTATTGCTTCTTTAAAAGTAATTTTCTGTTGTTCGATTAATTCACGATACAAATAAAAATCCCTTAGTTGGTACCTGAGGCATCATAAACACACAGTAAATGTAATCTATTAACATGGTAATAATAACAAGCACAGTATCATGGGAACATGGCAGAAAGATTGCTTACTTCCTATTCTCAAGTAAGGCTCCTTCGGCTTAACTCTTAGATTTATAACGGGCCGTGAAGGGAGTATTGGACTTTAATAAGTTGACCTGTGAGGCAAGAGCATTCTGGACCTGACAGTGGTTGTAAGGATAGGCATACAGGCTGCATTTGAGTGATATGCAGTTACAATGATTAGATGATCCATTTTATAGTCTTTGCTTACCTTAAATCCATAGAATGTTGATGTATATGATATGTTGGTTACATGATCCACACCTTTAAAATACCAGTTAATATGATTTGCATTTGGAATCAGAGCCATCCACCCAGACGAGTGAGTCAGTCGTTTCTTCTGAAAGGGAACAATGCTTGTTCCTGAGGAAGAATGCAAACAAGCAAATGATAGTGGTAGCTACCTTTATGAAATTCCTCCTTTTAAAAACAACTGAGAATGGAAAATATTGGTTTAGTCAATGGGAGTCTTTTCTCATTTGGTATTTAAAAACAAAATCGAGACTTAATTCCTTAAGGAAAGATATGATTAAAACACGATGACAGGGAATAGGGGAGGAAGGGAAAGGGAGGGGGCAGGGGATTAGCAAGGATGATGGAATATGATAGACATCATTATCCAAAGTACATGTGGAAGACTTGAATTGGGTGTCAACATACTTTATATACAAACAGAGATATGAAAATTTTTGGTATATATATGTAATAAGAATTGTAATGCAAAAAAAGTACATGAATTGGCATGAACATATTTTGTATACAAAGATATGAAAAATTGTGCTCTGTATGTGTAATAAGAATTGTAATGCATTCCACTGACATGTATTTAAAAAAATAAAATCAATTAAAAAAGGAAAAAAAAAACACGATGACAATTATAAATAATACTAGGACAAAAAGTACTTAAATGTATTAATATAATTCTTTAAATAGCATTGACCTAAACATAATTTCATTTCTTTTTTTATTAGTTGCTCATGACATATCATGCATTTGAATCAAATGGGGTATAATTTCTCGGTTTTCATAATTTCATTTCTATTAACAGCTTAATTCTTTAGAATTCTGGATTTACAGTGTATACAAATATACAAGGATTCTCTATTTGTCTCCTGTGTCTGTTGAATTCACAAAAACTTATATAACAAAGACTAATTTTTGGTAGCAAATACTTCTACTTGGCCTCAATTAAGTTTCAATTTAGAAATCTTAAGCAATAAGACTAAAAGTATCACTTTTTAAAAGTCTATCACTTAACAGTGAGTATGACATATACATTTTATAATTGAGAAAATTTGAACTTAAACTACAGTAATGGGAAAATCTATATAGTGCAGTAATGCTTTTGGCATGAGAGATTGCCTGACAATTTCAGTAGAATATCTGAAAAGATCTCTTACACTACAAAGAAAAGTTTTTTGATTAATTGCCCCCCTTTTTTCCCTCTCTCTTTTTGTCTTTCATTGGATTTTATGTAAAATTAACAACTTTTACCTTAATAATTTAGGAAGAAGTTTACAAAATAAACTGTAATTCATTTTCTTTTAAGAATACAGAAAAAAATCCATTATCAAGGGAAAACAAAATTGTTAGGCTTATGAATTGGTGTTAGTTTTATAAGAATCTTTAACAGAGGCACTAAAATACCCCAAATCCCAGAAATACCAAAATCCTAGAAAAAAAAATACGAACTATGATAATTCGGCAAATATCCATTCCTCCCCCATCTAAAGGAGACTTCCTGCTCTCTTGGTGTCCTATAACCCCAGGCTCTTCTTTCTTTCTTTTGCATTCTGGCCATGAGGTGAGCAGTTTGCCCCACCAAACACTTCCTTCAATGATATGCTGTTTCACCATTGGCCCAAAAGTAATGAGGCCAACTGATCATGAACTGAAACCTTGAAAAGCTGTGATGGTAATAAAAAACTGACAAACACAATAATAAACTGAAGTAGTTCTAAATCCTTGAGAGGAAAGTACAGAGATTAATATAATAATCAGACTTGAGAGAGATGAAAATCAAGATTGCCACCTCATACCCATTAATTTTTTTCTTTTTGACTAGTGAATATGTCACATGGATGATGGATAAGGATTGCAAATTATTATAACCTAGTTGGTAATAATGTTAAACATATTCATTGTTCCATTGTGTAGTATCTATATTGGTAGAATTCAGTAAATTGACAGCACCTGGCACTTGGTATGCAGCTATTGACCTAGCAAATGCTCTCCAATTCCATCTTAATCATCAAGCATAATAAATATTTGTCTTTAGTGGTGGTATACTTTTAAAGTGTTGCTCCAAGGGCTATGCCAACTTCTCTGCTCTCTGTCATAATATTTTCTGGAAGCTTCTTGATCAACCAAACATTTGCTAGTCCATGCATTTATTCAAGGCTTCTCAAACACTCACTGAGTGTGTTGCTTGTTTCCTGCCTGAACTCTGATATACATATTATGCTTTTTTGCAATGTTCAAAAACATCAAGTAACAACTCAAGAAGATGATGACAGACATTTAGGAAAACATACTCAAATCAGTGGTTTAAACTAATATAATCCACATACCAAAAGAGTCTGAAAGAACCACATCCTTTTCAAGTAGAGATACTGGGGAAGGTTTGTTGAAGGCTAAACGGTGGAAGCTGACTGAAGCATCACAAACAGATCCAGGGAATCCGATGCTCCACTGGTCTTCCTGAATGCAATGTGAAGGGTCTAGCAATGAGCTATGTGGGATGACCGTGTACCCTTTGTGTCCTGGAAAAGAAACAGAAGGAACATGATTTCTAATTCATGTTAGAAAACTGGTATGTGGTATACAGGTACTGTGATCTATACTATTATAAATAAAATCTAAAAGTCTTGGTAAAATTATTCTGTTTGCATGAGGCAAGGAGACCTCATATAGAGGTTCTGCAGTGGGCCTTACTGTAAATGTATTTAAAACACAGGATCTGAAGCATATGTGAAAGTCACAATGAAAGATGAGGAGTACAACAAATAACTTTGTTAAGACACACAAAAGGATTCAAATTCAGGCAGAATGACTATAGATTCTGTACTCTTAACTAATAAACTGCCAACTAACATTAAATATTAAGCAGAATTAAGTAAATCAATAAGCATTACACAAAGATTGATATGTCAGAAGCATCCAAATGTTCTCCCTCTTAAAAGCCACAACAATTAGGAGACAGACATTATCCACAATAGTTCTCAGTCCATCTAAATACTGAGATGAATGTTCTTTTGTCTTTCAAAAATAATTATAAACATCTCTAAGTTTACCTGTCAAGTGGCATACTCCTAAAAAGTCTTATTCAGTAACACACACACACACACACACACACACACACACACAGAGTTTTATTTAGACAAGTCTTTATCTCTAAAAATTTACAGCCACTAAATTCTAGAAACCATGAATATGTGCAGAAACTGTGACATACCCTGGTCTTCAAATGCTAAAAAAAAAATTAGCCTACAATATATATTGAATTTTCTAAATATATTATTTGAACAAAACAAAATTGAGAATTTAAATTGAGAAAAAAAAGA
The DNA here is from genome assembly GCF_045843805.1 of Urocitellus parryii. Classification (NCBI taxonomy): domain Eukaryota; kingdom Metazoa; phylum Chordata; class Mammalia; order Rodentia; family Sciuridae; genus Urocitellus; species Urocitellus parryii. The sequence continues at coordinate 28,744,898 of NC_135537.1, forward strand.
GTTAATAGCAGGCTTGTCACTCCTATTCTTTAAAAGTATTCTAGCAAGGGTATATCCATTCTATCTACATTGCTTACACAAATAAACCTGGGAGGTATGTCTCTGGGGCATGACTGGCTGTAGAATTTGGGTGGTCATGAAAATAATTTTATATCTGTACAATTGAATATAAAATGGAAGAGTTCTAAAACTGGAATATCTTCCTTTTGTGATCAATGTTCCCATATACACTGCTCAAAATTTACCATTAATATAAAATCAAAGTGCAAATGTGATAGAAAAAAGACACTTTTGGAAGCTGGCTCTGACAGTTTGATGCTGTTCCAGAAAAGAATGTCTCATCTGTGTCAGATGTTAAACTCTATCTATTAAAACATTATTAAAGTTTGGTGCTGGGTAAGGTCTATAATGCTGATGAATATGCTGTAACAAATCACCTCTATATTAACACAAATATATTTTCAATGTATTTGAATCATAAATTGAAAAATAGTGTTACCTGTAAGCGAACCGTCAACATCAATCAGTACTGCCTCATGTTCCCATCGAAAGCCAGCCTTATTAGGTGTGTAAAAATACTGAATGTCAACAAATTTTGCACTCCAACCTCCACATCTGTCATTACAAACACCAGTGATGGATGTCACTCCCAAAGCTACACAATTGGGACGGTCAAAGTTCATAAAATGTAATGACGATACAGTCAAGCCTTCACTAAATGGGAGCACTAGGCCCTTTGATGTGCAAAATGCAGACCCCATTCCCAGTTCATCAAGATGACCAACAATTTTGGCACTTTTAATCACTGCTCCATTAGTTTCACCCCATCCTCCAATATAGGGAGCCAGGATCCTCTTGGTCTCAATTCCAGCCTCATAATTGTTTACCATCACAAAGTTATGAAACTGCAGGGCACCTCCGTTAACCCATTCAGCTCCTTTTTGACAATTCCATGTAGTAAGTGAATTAAAAATTGCAGGCACTGGCACTGAAGAAGTACAAGATCCCGTCTGCATGGGGAAATATTCCTCAAAGATCCACAGTCCAAACCAACCTTGAGAATGAACAGTATTATTAAAGAATTCTCCAAGAGGAACTCTTTTTTGGCAAATATTCTGGTCATAAGATGGTCCATCAGGGTGGTCATTCATTCGGTACCAAAAGCCAAAATGAGTACCACCAGCAGCTGCATTATGTCGTATGGTGTTGTTTGGGTTGGTTACCCAAAATGCAGCTGGGGTCACATCATCATTCAGAAGACTCGTACTTTGCTGAACAAATACTGCCAAGTTATATTGCAGAATGTTGCCATGTTCAATACCATCTTCTATAAAAAATGCTCCTCCCTTGATATCATATATAATATTCCTCTCAACCAGAAGATGATGTGTGTTATGGATGGTAACAGCTCTATTATAGGTTTGGTGAATTGCACAACCTCTTACATAAGATTTAAACTGTAAATCTCCAAGTAGGTGCCAATGTATTGGATATCGCCCCAACCGGAAAGCCTGGCCAGCATGGAATACCTGTCAAGCCCAGAAATCACAGTTATTAATCTACATAGACTCACAGTTTGCCCTGCTCTTTTTTTCCTTGGTTCAAAATTACAAATTAATTACTAATACATTAATATCTTCCATATTATTTATTGTTTGAAAATGTTATTTTATTCTCAATCCAGCTTATTTTAGACCATGTATAAAAGACCATGCTTGTGAGAAAATGAATGAATAAATGAACAAAAGCCATCTTTGGCTTTCACTTTTTACTTCTGTCTAATACAAATTGTGTTTTGCAAAAGGAAATCTCTTAAAAGATCTTTTGCTTTCTTTACTTTGGTTATTATACAATAATAAGAAAAACTTCTGAATGTTCGCCATGTACCTAATATTATATTAAGTGTTTTTACATGCAAAATCACAGTCTTTGTCACAATACTACAAAGTTGAGTCTGGTCACTAAACTTCATTTTGAAGATGAAGAAACTGAAGTTTCTTTAAAAGGTTGTGCATCTTGATCACAGTCACAAAGCTCCACTCCATTCAAAGCCAAGTTGGTATGACTCTAGAATAGGTCTAATACTAAGGATGGCCAAATGTATGAATGTGTGAATTTGTGTGTGTGTTTAATATAAACTCATGGAATAAGGAAAGAAAATATTAGATCATCTATTTATTTTCATTCCCCATCTAAAAATAGAAAAATAACCATTGCTAATATTTACTATATAAATTGACCCTGGCAACCTGAGTCAGTTCATATCTCGGATGTTACATGTGTGTAACATATCTTAGGGGAGAGTATCATGAAATGGAGGCATTGATCTGTCATCATTAATGAGGTCTAGGTGTGCCCAGGACGGGTTATGGATTTTGCTATAATTTCTTCCCTCCCTCATTCTCACCTTCCCTTCTTTATCTGTCTTCCCTGTCAGATTATAAGCAGAGTATATCAAACAGGAGGAAATTAATACATTTTCATTATACAGATAACTTTAGTTAAGCCACTGTGATTTAACGATAATGCTTCTTACCTCTACATATTCTATTCTTCCGGTTACCATGTTAGAATCAGGTAAAGGAGCATGAAACATAATGCAGCCTCCAAACTCATCACTTCCTATTTCTTCTCCAAACTTTCCTTGGAGGCATGTCTGTGTAGCAAATTCACCTTTAAAAATATTTTAAGAGAATCTTAAAAGACCATGTTGCAATCTTCTTTTATTATATAAAGAAATATTTTCCTCCATACCTAATTGCATCTTTTCATTCAATATCATTGCAACCTTATTCTGGAACATAAATACATGCATTCACTTCATATCCTCTTCTAGATGGTACAAAGGATAAGTACCCTATCTTGTCCCCTTTGCATGCCCCAGAATACTTACTGAAGCATTTGTTAGAGAAGAAGCCAAAGAAATATTTCAATGGTTGAGTGAATCCTGATAAAGGTATTTTGTTTTATTATTTCTGAAGTTTTTCTCCAAACTAGGGATTAGCAAAATTAATGCAATTTTATATAACATTAGAATATAATTTTAATTCTTAAAATTATAGTGAGTGGACAAGATAGGAGGTATTATCTTTGAAACTTGATTTCATGTACTTTGTGAGACTTGAAGCAGATGAAATGAAATCAGAACATAGGTTATTTGTGTCAAATCTAATGGGTTTTATTTATACATTTCATTGAAGAAAAGGTTACTATCCAAGCTGTATCTGCAATTTGTATATGCCAAAGTTGCAGGTTCATTCCCTGTACAGGCCACCAAATGCCACAGTCTGGCTGGGCACAATTCAGGAGCCACTTGTCAAAAGAAACGAACTTTATTTTTAGAACACACACACCAAACCACACAGCTCCTCAGGAAAAACCTTCAGAGCCCAACTGCCACCACCGGCTTCCCACAAGCCTCTCAACCTCCCCCACTCCTCCGGCTCTTGAGGCTGATTGGCTGGGTCGAGTGGGCATACACTGCCCTCATGGAATACAAGTTTGAAAAGAGGGAAAGAATTGCTAAATCAAATATTTGCTAGACAGATTATCATCAAATGTAGTTTTATACATTTAGGTAAATTTAAAGGACAGTTTTTTATGATATTCAAATCCATAATTATCAAGGTCTAATCTAAACATAAAAGGGATCATAAAAATAGAGACTTTATCAACAGAATCCAAGTGCACTCATTTCTCCCACTGGTGTCAACAATAACCATTTTTATTCAATATATTGCAAATACTTTCATAATGTTACTTAAAAATACTACTAGGTCTTCAAAACTTCCATGAAAGTCACAGGCAGATTTACAAGGTGAAACTAAAATATGGCATTTCAATATATGACAATTAAATTTTGAAAATATGCATCATGATTATACCAGCTACTAAAATTACCTGATAACTGCTAAAATTACCTGTGTCAAACCCATCGGGACATGCTGGGATTTTGTTATTCCACTCTATATTATCAGATCCTCTTATTAAGATATTTCTTGTAAGAATTCCAACTTCTGCCCTTGCTTCAAAGAGAGTTCCATCAGGCAGTGTGACAGAGATTCCTAAGTGTGTGTAATTCAGCGGATTAGTTAGTGTTATGTTTTTGCCATCAGTAGATACAGATTCGATGGTTCTTTCTTCATTCTCTCGTTGACTGTGTCTGTAAAACATTTTTTAAAAAAATTTCAAACTTATTATAAATCAGCATAATATATTGATTTGACATATTCACTTGATGCCATTTTGAATATTTCATTTATAAAATACAGAAATTTTTTTACATTGTGAAATATTCTGAAGAAAATTTTGAACACAGTATTTTACTTTTTTTTAGAATAACTGAATAAAAATACTTTGAAGTGGTAGACTTATTCATAAACTGTATTCAATTTTAAAAAGAATTCAAAAGAACTATTCATTCATAACTTTAGGATCATCCTCAGAACTTCTCAACTGAGGGTTGTTTATACTCTAGCAATGCATGGAGACATTGTTGGCTGTCACAACAAGAAGGTGCTTGGTGGGTAGAGGCCAGGGAGGTTTCTAAGATCCTATAATCTATGGGTTGGTCCCTACAACAAAGATTATCTAGTACAAAATGAAAATCACCAAAGCTGAGAAACCCTTACAAAGAAAAGTCATTGGATATTCCTGAGCAAAGAAAAGAAAACATTGAGTTGAAGTTTATTTCTACCATTTCTCCAATATGCCCCATGTTGACAGCCACAGCTGAAGGGGCCCCAGCAAACTTCTAGCTGCCAACTGATTGGCTCCTCTGTGGTGATGCTCATTGGGCTGTTTCCCCGCCCTTTCGACCATGGAGCTGCTCATTGGGGGACTTTTTTTGGCTCTGCCCACCCGACCCAGCCAATCAGCCTCAAGAGCAGGAGGAGTGGGGGAGGTTGAGAGGCTTGTGGGAAGCCAGTGGTGGCAGTTGAGCTCTGAAGGTTTTTCCTGAGGAGCTGTGTGGTTTGGTGTGTGTGTTCTAAAAATAAAGTTCGTTTCTTTTGACAAGTGGCTCCTGAATTGTGCCCAGCCAGACTGCGGCACCCCAAATTCCAGCTATAGTAAAAAGGACTTGCAAATTCCATAATGTACCTATTCATATATTTAACTGCTCAACAAATATTTATTGTCTAGGTATATAGTTAAGTACTAGGGATACCAAGTAGAAAGTGCCCCTGGTTTTAAGATGAGTCTGTTAACTTCTGATTGGAAATTATCTACTAAAGATCAGTGCTGTTAACAGAGGTAAGCTTAAGGGAGTTTCTTGTGTCTTCCTGAAATTCTCTTTTGACCCTTTTCTCCCTTGCAAATGCTTTCCATTCTTTAAATATAAGTTTGAATGATAGTGCCACGTGTGAAATAGATGAGAAGTCAAGTCTCTCAACTTTCCCAATCCTTCTGGATTCCCAGTGCACTTTGCATAATGCCTTGTTGCCCTCAGAATAACCACACTGTATGTAGTCTATAATTATAAAGTACCTATTTCTCTGTCCCTTCCACCAATCTGGCTGCTCTTCTAGGCAAGGACCCTGAACCATTTTGTATGCTGAGCACTTTGTAAAATACATGTCAAAACTCAGTAACAGCAACAGTTTTCTAGTGGTTGAACAAATTAATGCAAAATGGATTTGTGTGGGGAAAAGTGGAGTGGAGCCATCATATTTCGGATATAAAGGACTGAGGGTCTAATTTAAACCCAGAGAAGGAAAAGCTGATAGAAGAGACATTTCAAGGGCTGAACCAAAAGAATATGTGATGTGCAAAAAGTGAAGGATGGTAATTCTGGGAATGGTTTTGTGAAGAAAAATATTAGAATGTAGGGGTTTACATAATGGCGATGGGGGATGGGGCATGGGAGGAATGGGCAAAGGGGAGGGAGGGGAAAGGAAGGGGCAAGTGGGTAGGAATGATGGTGGAATGAGTTAGACATCATTACCCTAAGTACATGTATGAAGACACGAATGGTGTGAAAATACTTTCTGTACAATTGGTGACTTGAAAAATTGGGCTCTATATGTATAATATGAAATGAATTGCATTCTGTCATCATGTATAACAAATTAAAATAAATAAATAATTTAATTTAAAAAAATAAAAAATAACATAAAAAATATAAAAAGGACTGAGAGTGTTATTCAGTGGTAGAGCACCCCTCAGTGAAAAATTAGTACCAAAAAAATAAATAAACAGACTCAGTCCATACTACTTAAAGTCATCTATGGATTTGATGCAATCCTTGTCAAAATTCTAATGTCAATCCTCACAGAATTAGAAAACTAATCCTAAAATTTAAATGGAACTTCAAATTATTAAAGGAATCTTGGCAAAAAGAACAAGGCTGGAGGTATCACAATATCTTATTTCAAATATACTACAAAGTTTTGTAACTAAAAAATGTGGTATTGGTACATTATAATTGTATACAAAATTGGAATGAATTGTGATATATTCACATATGCACATAACATAATTTGGTCAACTTTATTCCTTAGCTCTTCCCCTTCCCCTCTCATTCTCTATGCCCCTTGATTCCCCAAGTGTACTCTATTTTCATGAGATCTCCTTTTTTATTCCCTTTTCTCCCTTTCATCATAAAAATAGAAATAAAATCAATACAGTGGAAGAAGGGGATTAGGGAGAGTGTGGAGGGGAAGGAAAGAGGAAGTACTGGGGATTGAAATTGAACAAACTCTGTTATATGGATTTATACATATGTCAAAATGAGCCCCACTATTATATATAGCTATAATGCACTAATAAATATTTAAAAAGATAAAAATGAATGTAGGGGTTTAAATGGGGGTGAGGAGAAAGGATAGTAAGGATGAAATAGATGAAATGGGAATGTAATATTAAACAGTGTACTAATCTTTTTGGGAAAAAAAGGATAATAATGAAAGAAGCTAGAGGATATGCCAGAATACAGTTGTTTTTTAAGACAGTGGGTCATCAGAGAAACCTAGAATTGCAAAGGATTCAGGGAAGGAATTGTGGGGAAAGGGGTCAGGACAGATCCGACAGGCAGGTCTCTACAGGCTGTTTATAGAAAAGAATGATTCAGTAGTGCAATATCTCACAGGTGGTAGGGGAAAGGGTCTGGTCTTTCCTGGATTCTCTCACATCCAGATGATACAGCAATTTCTTTAGAAAAGACAGTTCTAAATGGCATTTTTATATGTGCATTCACCTAGAAACACCTTTCTTTCCTTCGTAGTGATACCTCATTTATAAAGTACTTTGAGCCAAGTTCTCCTCTAAAGCTTTGCACATATTAACTCACTTACTGCTTACAATAATTCTATGGGGTATGTATTATTAGCATTGCAATTCAACTGAAGCACAGAGAAGGGAAATATGATGACCAAGGGCTGACGGTAGTATTGCTGGGAATGGGCCCAGACTGATTGACTTCAGAAGCTATTTTCTTAACCTTTACCTGGCTTTACAAATTCTCAAGTAGGATTTACCAATGAAATAGTGAACAATGAATTAGATTTGGAAAGAAACTCCTTAATTCTTGTTTCTTAAAATTAAATAGCCCTATGCTAAACTGTAAACTTACTCTGTTTAGAGTAAGGGTATAAATGAAGATTTTCTATTCTATTAATAAGCCCTATGATTTTCCTGCTTGTTTGTTTTGCCATTATGTAATTAAAATTTCTTCCAAGGGCAGAAAAAATGGGCACTTTCAAAGCTAAGTATGCATTTAACTCTTCCTAACATCTGCAAATCTATTTTTAATTTGGAAAATGGAAAACTTTAAATGCCATCTCGAATTTCAATTTTAAATTGAGTCATGCCCTTAACATATTGGTTTCTTGTCATAAATTACTATTTACTTCCTGATAAGCATAACCATATCCAATCTCAGTATTATCTATAATTTGAACAGTAAAACAAAAATAAGGCTATTTTTATCCCCACTCCCTGATATATTCAGAACTGTATTATTTTTCCTTATATTTCTTGTTTACTAAAAATATGTAACTAATATAAATTAAGGGTCATAAGCAGTTTCAATTTTAAAATGTCAGGCACCTAAAAAGCAGTTTCAATTTTAAAATGTCAGGCACCTAAAAGGTTACTTTAATTATCACTTTTTCTATCATGGTTTCTTCCCTTTTACTCAATCATTGCTAAGAAATTTGCTCTGTGGGACCACTGCCAATACTGTAAGATAAGAAAGGGCTTACCAGCTGCTTTCAACCATATTCTTTGGTGACCTCAAACAAAGAAACTCATTTACATTTTTGCATTCATGAATGTATTTAATTAATGTTCTAAGTCAAATTTTTCAAGTGACTTTCAATAGCAGAATGTTTTTTTTAAATGAAATCTTACATAGGAACCTAGCTATGGAAAACAAAATGATCAGTTCATATTTATTTTATACATTTAGATTTGTACTTACTTTTTTTTTGTAATTGTAAATTCAGTCACTGAAAACTCAACACACTTGGTCATCTACCAAATGTTCACAATTGGCACACATGTATTAGGCTGTTCATGCTTCTTTTAGAGGATTCAAATGTAAATCAAAGAGCGGACCTTTTGAATTGTTCATTTTTTACAAGCTTAAAAAAAAATCTGCTTTCTAAATCAAACTCATACCTGTGTCCTGTGCTTGCAATTACAATCTTATCTCCTTCCTTCCATGTCACAGCTTCTTGTAAAATCAAAATCTGTTCCCCTGCCTTTGCAGTGTGAGCCAAACGTGTCCAGACCACAGAAATAGGCAGACCTGGAGACAACCAGCAAAACTTCAGATGTGCTTTCTATGTTACTGAGATTTTATGCATTTTAATTATGCAATTTAATTTGGATTAAATGAATCTGAGGAAGGTTAATTGTACCTTAGGATTTCATACCTATGTCACAAAAGAAATGTGAAGAATGCTTGCTTCAGAAAAGTAACAGGTTTAATAATAATGTATGTTTCTATGAAATTAGAAAAAATATTCTCTGCAATGATGTATTCCACTGATAACAATCTTCCTTTTATAAGCACAATATAAATGTGGGGTAATCATATTAACAAAATGGACTGTTATCTTTGTCATTATTGATAGGGACTGCTTAAACCAATAATCTAGAGATAAGTGATACATGTAAAACTTCTAAGAACTTTTAGTAGGATATATTTAGCATGATGTAGGACATTTATGATCATAACAAGGTACTATGTTTATGACATTCTAAATCTATAAAAAACAGATTATTGCAATATATAGGACTTCCACATAAAAAAGACAAATTTCATTCATCTTTTATAAAATGTTATCCTGGCACCTTCAACACTATCAAAATCATCTTTACTTGCTGGCAATTTTCTGGAATATAGCTATTAAAAAGTTCAACTATAAATTTATTGATGTACTTTAGAGAGAGTCCATTTTTGGATACAAATGTAAGGAATCCATCTTCTGTTTCCAGTCTTAGTGCCTTTCCACATGGACAAATGAATAAAGTACACAGTCACCATGCACTGTGCTAAGTGCAAAACAAGACAAAAAAACATCAGGAAGCATATGGCAAAGGGTTGGAGGAAGGCTGTAGACATGGCCTGGGGAGGAGTGGCCTTGAGGCTGGCCTGTGCTAGGGGAGGTTAGTGGAGTTCAGAGGAAGATATCGAAACACAGACTAGCTTGGGAGCTTTCACTTAGCTTGGGCCTCAGTACCATGCAGATCCAGGACTCCCTCACGCACAGCCAGTGTTTTGGCCCCATACACAGGGAGCTCAGGAGATCTCAGGTGCCCATGCAAGGTAATGACGGCTTTGTGCTGGAAGGGGGATGCTTCTGTCCCGATCTGCAAGAGATTTCACAGGCCTCATTCAGAAAATTAAAATTAAAGCCCAATATTTACTTAAAAAAAAAAAAAAAAAACTTGACCAGAAATTGAATACAATTCTATTGTGTCCCAACAAGACACACATTCTGTGGCTGTGAACTTATGATCCTCCTGCTTCAGCCTGCTGAGTAGCTGGGATTACAGGAGTGCATCACCCCTTCTGGCTTCATATCCACAATTCTCATTATGAAAAACAAATTTGTTTTCCCATCTCTTCCCTCTCTTTTTGAGGATTGATTATTCAACTGTTCATACCTTTCTTTCAAAATATAAGCCTTAAAGTCTCTAGTCAGCAAAATATGCGAGACTTCTGGTCGACTTTAGCCACATATCAAAGCTATATTTCTTGTTCTATTTTAAATTCTGCTCCTTGATAAAACACTAATTATCTTCCCATTAAATTGCAAGAATATTCTAGGAAACTTTTCCCCAGATAAAGATTGTTTTATTAATAAAGCAAATCTAATCAAAGATAAACTCAGGAGAGGTTGGTGTAATTAACTATCCATTTTACATATAGTATTTAAAAAGGAAACAGGTTAACAATAAATGTATGTTCTCTTATGTACCTGAAGAGTACCACCGTCCGTAATTAGAATATTTTCTGCTTGGAGTTCAATGTCAGCTTCATCAAATATTAGAGTTCCACCTGTGAACCATACAATTTTTAAACATATCTCAAGAAAAAAGTATTATCAAAATTCACCTACTAAATTAAAAGTAAAAAATGTAATTTCTTATCCCTCTCCTGCTACCTTAATATGTGTTACTTTACTTCTGCTCTTTGGTTACATGAAAGTATAAAAGCTTCAGATAAGACCCTGGAAGTTCACAGAAAAACAAAATCCAGGGCAGATTATTTTCCCTTGGCAATTTTCATATCTTAAATGTTATTAAATAGTATAGCTGCACAAATTAATTCTATAAATAACAGGATTTTGAAATATAAATTAAGAATAAAACACTTAAAGTTACACAAAAGCATGTTTATAGAAACTATTCTATAACATCAACATTAACTCTGAATTCTTGCCCACTAATTCACACCCAAAACAGCTACAGGTTGATTAGCATTATCAAGAAAATAAAAAGGTGCATTTTATAGATTTAATTTAAACAGGTAGACAGTAATATTTTACTTGTCTAAAGATCCCATGCCAGTAGGGCCCAGTGATGCATTCGTGTAATCCCAACAGTTTGGGAGGCTGAGGCCAGGAGGATTGTGAGTTCAAAGCCAGCCTCAGCAAAAAGCTAGGTGCTAAGCAACGCAGTGAGACCCAGTCTCTAAATAAAAAACAAAATAGGGCTGGGGATGTGGCTCAGTGGTTGGGTGCCCTTGAGTTGAATCCCTGGTATCCTTTCTACAAAACAATAAAATAAAGATCCTATACTCAATAACTTTGAATAATTAAAACATTGTTATTATTCCAGAAATTTAAAAAATATAAAATTACCAAAGTCTTTGAGCAGCTAAAACCATTACAGTAAAGTTTATGTTCTAAAGCTCCAAGCACTTTACTCTTATTCCTTATTTTTTTTTTTACATAATTATAATAGTTGTGGTTATTTCACTTTTTATGGTAGAAAGAGTATATTAAGGGCTCTATCAGTGGTAGAGTGCTTGCCTGGCACATGTGAGGCACTGGGTTTGATCCTCAGTACCACATAGAAATAAATAAATTAAATGAAAAGGTATTGTGTCTGCATACAATTAAAAATATTTTTTATAAAAAGTATATTAAGGAACAGAGAGAAGCTCCAGTGACCACTGAAAGCAGGGTCTCATGCAAAGGTCATATAATCACACTCTGGCTACCAAGGGAATCAGGGGTTCATTTAGGATTGACTTTAATGGACTGTTATAAGTTTATAACCTCTTGGATCCATCATATCAGCATTTCTGCAGTAGGAAATGCTGTGTACTATTCTACTGAGATCAATTAACTACGAGTGCATGGGCAAGTTCACTTTTGATTATGGAAACCAAAGTTTCATGAGACAACATTTAACTATAAAAGTTGTGTAGGGGCATGTCATACAATATGATACTTTTTTTGTTCTATTTGATTAAAAGAATGCTTGTTGTAACCCAATAATATCATAACTACAAAGAGACTAATGCTCAGAAAACTCAGCACTATATTCCATATTAAAAACACAGTGTAACGATGGATGTTCACAATCACAAATGTTGGTTAAATTAACTTCACAGAAATAGTCCCTAGGCAGAGACTAAATAAACAGATTTTCAGAAATTTACCCTGAATAAGCAACATTTTCAGAATAGGGGTACTTTGGTCCAATAAAATGATCTGTCCTTTTGTAATAATAGCAAGTGACCCTTCCTCTGGGGGAGATTTTCCTCCCCATGAGTAATTGGAGGACCAAGCATCAACATATAGGAAATCAGCATTATCCTGTAATAAAGCACAAGAGATTTTGAAGTTCAGAGAACTTACCAGAATTTTTCAATTTCTCAGACCTAAATGTAAAGCAATGCATATTTTTAATAACAAAATATATCCCACTTCAAATATGTGATAGCTGACTCTAGTTTCTCATAATAATAAAGTGAAAAATACATTACCAATTAGTTTATGATTCAAAAGTAATAAAAATTTTAGTAATAAGCACCAAAATGGCAATTACTTAAAATTTGGTGGAGTTACTTTTCAGTTATCTTTTGGAGACATTAAAGTAAAACATCCACTACCCATTATCCCACCCTCCATAATAAGTGTTTCTATTGCTGTGATCAGTATTCCCAACAGCATTATTACCAGCGTGGCCCTGCCGATGTCTCTGATGTTGACATGAACTGGCGCCCATCCTGAAGGAGTATGGGCCTCTGTTGTACAGAAGATGTGTGTCCTGTTGGAAAACTCAACATTACATCTGGCTTCAGCTATAGTGATGTGAACATCCTGGGTATTTTCACTGTAAAGGAGAAAAGGAAAAACAGGACAAAGTTTTTCTCAAATTTCTATGTCATATAATCAAATCCCTTTTTTCATCTGTGTTATTGCAAAGTAATGATCTCGTCCTAGGATCCATCCAAGTGCACATTGACACTTTTTTCAATTAAGACTTCAAAAATATTTGTTAAGGAATACAGTAAACAAAGATATAAAAGGTCAGAAAATAGAACTGCCCAAATTACCAAGTGCTCTAGCGTTAGAGGAAGAACTGCCTGAGTTGGAATTACTTTGCTCTTATTCCTTATTCGTTAGTCTCCAAATGGGCACCTTTTCTTTTTTTTTTTTTTATTGGTTCTTCAAAACATTACAAAGATTGCAGAATCACATCGGTTACACATCCACATTTTTACATAATGCCATATTAGTAACTGTTGTATTCTACCTTTCCTATCCTCTACTATCCCCCCTCCCCTCCCCTCCCATCTTCTCTATCTACCCCATCTACTGTAATTCATTTCTCTCCTTGTTTTTTTCCCATTCCCCTCACAACCTCTTATATGTAATTTTGTATAACAATGAGGGTCTCCTTACATTTCCATGCAATTTCCCTTTTCTCTCCCTTTCCCTCCCACCTCATGTCTCTGTTTAATGTTAATCTTTCCCTCCTGCTCTTCCTCCCTGCTCTGTTCTTAGTTGCTCTCATTATATCAAAGAAGACATTTGGCATTTGTTTTTTAGGGATTGGCTAGCTTCACTTAGCATAATCTGCTCTAATGCCATCCATTTCCCTGCAAATTCCATGATTTTGTCATTTTTTAGTGCTGCATAGTACTCCATTGTGTATAAATGCCACATTTTTTTTTATCCATTCATCTATTGAAGGGCATCTGGGTTGGTTCCACTATGTGACATTTTTATCATACTCACAGACCTTAGAAATTAACCTCCTTTTAAAATTCAAATCCAAAATAAAATTATGGGTACTTGAGGAACGAAAATTGCCTTCTACAGCTTATGTGATGTCGTGTTTTGAAGTCAGCCTGATCCACCTGAACAGTGATGACAATATGGTCAAGAAGTTTGAGCTAATAGTAAGCATGAGAAGAAGGAACAAGACTATTTACAGGGAAATAGGTCTGATGTACAGAAAGATGTTTCTTTCACGCAGCGAAGCAGATCACAGTCGAAGATCGGACAGTGGGAAAAGCATAACAAGGTGATTATGTTTGTGAGGTTACTAGGATTTGGGGCAAGATACTTAAGTGCTCTCATATTAGTCCTACCATTTACAAATGGTAGCAAATGACATAATTTCATTGTTCTTTATGACTGAGTAGAACTCCATGGTGTAGATACCTCATTTTCTTTATCCATATATCTGTTGATAGGCACCTAGGCTGGTTCCATGACTGGGCTATTGTGGATTGTGCTGCTACAGACATTGGTATGCATGGATCTCTATATTATGCTGATTTTAAGTCTTTTGGATAAATACCAACAAGTGGTATATTTAAATCTGGTATACTTAATTATTTAAATATGGTATATTTAATCCCATTTTATCATTAAAAGACTAGGAATGGAACTACCACATAACCCAGCTGGGATTAAAAATGTCTCATAAGATAAGGCAGGAAGTTTCTGTGGATAGGAAGGTACCTGGCACAGACTGAGCACACAATCAGTGTTAGATTAGTACTATTTTGTGCCTCGAGTGTGGCTTCCGAGCAGAAAGGTGCATGTGAACACGGCTATATTTAAGCACTGTCCTGGCACATTGGGTTGCTGGCATAGTGGCTGGAATTTGGAAACATCAATCAAACCGTGTGTGTGAGAAGACAGTACCTGAATCCTGATCCCCTGACTGTGAGTCTGGTGCCCCCTGCTGTGCTGCCTCTCCTGGGAGATATTTCAGTGATGAGCGGAGTCAGTGAGGTCATGTATGTAAACGGAGTCACGGACAGCGACCAATCTTTCCCGTTGACCACACTCACTTCACAAGCTTGCTCAGGTCCCCTGCCTATGAAAAGAGGGTCAAACTCAGCACAGCTCTGCCATAGATCTTTAGGTGGAATCTCACATAATAACGTTGTGTGATCATTCCTAAGTCCCCCAAACATTTTCAATAACATCTTCCTTTTCCCATGATCATGTTCTAATAAACACAGGCTGAATGTGTAGTTCTAAAAACCTCTCCCAACAGCCGAAACATCACAAAGTACATGCACATTATCCAGAGGGAAAAACCCTCCCTCAGACCTCTTACTGTAGTCAGTTCTGTAAACCTGCCTCCTCAGTTTCCAGTGCTGAAGACACACAGGATTTGAATCTTGGCAGTTTGTTTCATACTATCCTATCTTTAAAAAAAAAAAAAAAAACAACAACAACAAAAAAAAAACCTAATACACTAGCAAGAACTGAAGATATGTTCTCATTTGGCCCACCCCATATGCTAAGTGTCATCAGTTTTTGTCATAAACTGACATCTTCAAAGATATATTAAACCTAGAAAATAAAGGTCTGAATGAACTGCTTAAAGTTAGGATGATTCAATTATTTCCAAGGAAACTAACAATTTGAAAACAGCAATTCTGACTGTGATCTTTATATGATTAAACAATTCTCAATAGTAGCCATTTTTTTTTTCTCAGAACTTACCATCATGGGGTGGAATCTCACATAATAACGTTGTGTAATCAGACCTCAGCCTGTCGATGGCACACTCTGAGCCACAGACCAATACAACTGAATTTTGTGAATTAAACCCAGTGCCTGTTACAGTCATGGTTCGGCCACCACCAAAACTCCCTAGTGAAGACAAATGCAAGGGAACAATAAAACTGAAAAGAAACTTTCCCTATGTACATATTTATTAACTTTATTTTGAAATCTGAAATGGCAATAGATTGTATTAAATGATCTGAAATTAATATACTAATAAAAGAGTATCTTTTGCTTTGTACTGTTTTAAACTCTTCATTGAGAAAATGTCAAATCTGGTAATCATATAAAATATTTCTAGAAACTATATTTTTATTTAAAAGAAGTGTCACAAAGAATTTCAAAATAGTCAAAATATATGCATAAAATTACTATTTCAGTTGAGTTCATTGGTTATGCTTAAAGGTTTATAGCCATTAAAATAATTTTCAGCTAGAAAAAATGCTATTTTTGTAGCAATGAATATATGTCAGTGATGGGCTAAATATCATTTTAAAAAATTCAATCTATACTCTGGTCAATTTAGGGCTAAATTTTAAATAAATTCTGCAGTCCTAAGACAAATAAAGGCATTTGCCCAATACTTTGGAATCTTTAGTTAGTACTCTGGCTTGCTTATTTGTTTGATGAATAGAGAAAAATATGTATTAATGGAAGTACAAATTTTAGTAATGTTTAAAGAACATCATTTTTTTCTAAATGTGTTTACTGAAACAATATAAATATGCATATACTTCTGCATATTCGTGACTACCTTGAGTTGGATGAATATTCTGAATATGAAGTGGGTACTCAAATTCAACAGTGGACACGGCGGAACCTTTAGTGTTATGATGCATCAGCACAGGAAAAGTGCCACCAGCATGGGCACCAGTGACACACTGCAGCACGCTGTCATTGACCGTGGTTACATTGCACTGAATGTCACCAAGCATCACTGAAATTTCTGAGATATCAAAACCAAAGTTAGATCCAGTGATCTCAATTTCAGTTCCTGGTAGACCTTAAAAAAAAAAAAAAAAAAAAAAAAGCAAACACTGTTAAGTGTATATCTAAATTTAAATACTTATGCATGCATTTAAAAATAGACCTCTTTGTGTAAACAAAATAATACCCAGTATTTTAAAACTAACACTAATATACATGCTGTGTTACAGACATTTTGAATACAATAAAGATTACAGTCTACTGTACACTAACTGTAACTGACATATCTCAGTGGTCATTATTTTCCAGCCCTTCCATACATTCTCCTGAATTGTAAGTTTCTAATTCAGATAGTAGAAAAGATAGAGAAGTAGAAGAAAGGCAAAGAGAAGAAAGATGATGTAGAATTAAGAAGTATGAATGTCTGCACAGGTCATGGTGGGTTAGGCTACATGGATGAAGCTAATTATTTTTTATTCTTGGTGATTTTCCCCCCTGATATTAGCAACACTTTTTGAGAATAAACTATCTTTTTTCTTAATTCAAATATTTTTAATAGATCTGACTTGATAAACAAATCATAATATATAAATACTTAGGTATAAGATTGTAAATACAGAAAAAAACAAATTAAAAACTTTTAAGTGAATATTAATGTTAAGGTCTTAATGACTGTATACAGAACTAAGAATCTCAATCTTTCTTTTGAAAAATGTACACTGAGGAAGGGCAAGGGCATTAAACACAGAATTTCTCATAAGTCATTCAAGTGACTACACACACACCTAAATTTTATGAATAGATAGTAATTTCTACAATTTGTTACAAATGCAGGGTCAAGTAATATTTTGAATTTAATTCAAGCAGTAATAGTAACAATTCCTATATAATTATAGTGAGAATCAACAACATGTCATGATATATGCAACATTATAATATACATTACAAATATTCATAAGATATTTAATGTTAAAAATAGTTTTAAGATACAAAACAAAAATTATTTTATATATATTAAAACTATCATTTTGTTTGACATTTCACTTTAAAATGCAATAGTGCTAATTCTAGGTGTCATTTACTTTGTGTTTCTTCAGTAAATAAAACAGCTTGGGTTTCACTTGTTTAAAAGTTCTAGGGCCTTGTGCATGTGAGACAAGCCCTTTACCAACTAAGCTATATTCCCAACCCTTAAAAGTTTCTTATGCTTCACATACCTTATTCTAAAAGAAACATTCAAAGAGAGATAGGAAGAGAAATGGTCCATGGAAGTAAGGAACAAACATCATCCTCTGCAATGACTACAAATATATAGATACATTATTTCTATTGTTAACATTTGCTCCAATGAGCAAACTTGATGTATTAAAGAAAATTTTAATAGTAAACTTCTTGAATGAAGAAAATTTATCTGATTTAACCTGATACATTTCCCAGGATGTAAAATGAAAAAACACCTTTTTAAAAGGTGAACATTTAATGAATTATTTATGAAATGTATCATTCTAAATTACATTTTATGAATGAAATTCTTAAGTTTTCACGAGAGGTACCTGAATATATTAAAAAACCAATGTTAAAACAAAGCAGAACAAAAGTGTCCAAGATTTCATCATTAAGAAGTAGAAGAAATAAGATTTGAACCTAGTATCAAGATCATGCTCTGAACCATGGCACTTCAGCTGCTACTTCAGAATTCATTACATGGTTGAAAATTATTACAATAGCATAAAGATGTTCAGAAACAGCACAGCATAATGACAAGGAACTTGGAAGACATTTTGATCTATTCTTAGCTTGGAAAAAATGTGTTATGCTAAATAATTAAGTAAATCATAATAATTTTCTCTATCTGAATGTGCCAATTACTTCCTTAAAAAGAATTCTATCATACTAACAATAATCAATTGGAGTTTCATGGAATCACAGTACTCTGAAAATTTCTCAACTTCAGCAAGATCAACTTCTTGTGAATTTTAACAGTTGTTTCTTGTGCCATATGAACATAAATGACATAAATTATCCATTTTGGTGCATTGAAATTAGTCATTTCTTTATTTGAATGGTAGGCCAATTTAATGGAGGTATTGTTCAAGACAGAAATTAAAATTTAGCTAAAAATGTTATCCCAAGAACATACCAAAAATAATCACAAAACAGAGACTACACAGAATTCGAACCCAATATACTAATAGGCTGTGTAAAAAACACATCTTAACAATTATTTATGAATATTATTATAACTTTATAGTAATAAATAGTACTGATGATGTCATATAAATATAATAAAAAATGCAAGTAAGTATTGGACTACCTCGATCTGGAACAATCCCTCTGAGAAATGGTGTATCCTCCAGGGAATAGTTAAATGACAAAGATGGATAAGTGATGGCATTAACAAAGATCTTCAGATCAACCTTTCCAGCTCTCCCTGGTGGGGTGCTGCAGTAGACCTCACTGGAGTTGACAAAAACAATCTGACAAGGGTGCTCCCCAACAGTAACGGTAGTGTTGCCAGGATAAAAGCCATTCCCTGTGATCCTCAAAATGGTTCCTCCACCAATGCTTCCAGACTTTGGTGAGACAGAAGCTACTGCAGGGCTGCTAACAGTCAGGTTTCCCAGAGCCAAGCCCTTGGATCCCACCACAACTCTGAGAGAATGAGGCCCAGCTGGGAGAGAAGTCATAAGAACAGTGATGTTCTTTTCATTAACATGTGTGACTCTGAACTGTTGATTTCCAATGAAAACAGCAATCTCCTCCAAATCAGTCCCCAAACCTTCTCCTTCAATAAGAACATTTACAGATCCTTCAATAGAGTTTGGGAAGATTCCTGTTATATAAGGAGTGATGCTTTCTGAATATGAAAAGCTGCAGTTTCCCTGACATTGGGCAGGCACTCCGTGTATTAGAAGGTCTACATGCACAAGCTGTTGGGGAGCAGGGGATGTTTCACATTCAATGACTGTGTAATTCACTGTTAGAACTTTACATGGGAAATGACCCATAAAGACTTCTACACCTGCAGAAGAAGCTGAGAATCCAGAGCCCTTTATGGTCACTCTTGTCATTCCAGTAGTTGATCCTGCACTTGGCAACACCATATCGATGCTTGGCAAAAGTACAAATCGTCTGTCAAATTCCTTGGACAGTGTGTTGATAGCAGTGCCCAAATTGTAAACAATCAAAGTAACAATTTCTCTGATACCAACATCCATTGAGTTTTGAGGGTCAATATGACACGTAATAGAATTTTCACTACTTTTTTCTACAACACAGGGGTAACTACCAATTGTAACCTGAAAGTAAAATGAATATTAAATAAAACAAATCAATATATTACTCTAATATGAACTTATATTTTGTACTAGCAACAACCATAATTTTAGAACACTAATTCTGTGTAAAGTTTTTATTCATAAAATTAAATTTGGGAGATGATTAATACATACCTTGAATTAACTTTAAGATCAAATTGTGATTGTACATGCATGTTTGTAACTACATTATTCATAGTAGCTGCAAAGTGAAAACAACTCAATGTCCTTCAATTGGTGAATGGATAAATAAAATGTGGTAACATACAATGGGATATTATTTGGCCATAAAAAAAATAAAGTATCAACAAATGGTACAACATGGAGACACTTTGAAAATGTGCTAAGTGGAAAAAGCTGGTCACAAAGAGCTCCATATTTTATGACTATGTTTATAAGAGATGACCAGAATAGTCAAATCTGTAAGAATGGAAAGTAAGTTAGTGGTTTCCTTGGGCTTGGATGAATGGGGTAGTTGGAGATGATATCCAAAGGTTTTAGGTTTTGTTTTGAGGTAAAAAGTAAATTATAAAATTGATTGTGGTCATGAGTCTCTGAGTCTACCTTTATACATACTTAGCTATTGAATTGTATACTTTAAATGGTTGAATTGTTTGGTATGTGAACTATATCTCATAAAGCGGGTAAAAATTAAATTATGAAGTCATGTAAAAACATCTTCATTTCATCGAGTATATGGAAGATTCAAAGGAGAGCTTTAAATTCTTACCTTATTAGCACATGTGAGATTACTGAAGCCGTTCCCAGAAATTGTTATCAATTCATTGACTGTTCCGGTAGATGGGGTAATATTGCTTATTGATGGTGAATTACAACTTGAAAGCTCAAAAAACAGTCTATTTGAATTTTTAACCTTGATATTGTTCAGGCCACAGAGGGGTTCTGTTGCTAGGCAGCCTGCTACAGAGCTTTCTAAGTGCAAATTCTCCGGTCCTCCTTTAGACAAAAGAACTGCCTGTAAGTCATGGATAACATTCTAAAACGAGAAATGTTTTCAGACTGCATCACTCTTTATTTTAAGGAAGATGCTTTTAAGCTCTGAAAAATCTTCTTCTTTTTTTTAAATGACAAGAGGGTCTCAGGCAGAATAACGATATTAAAGACTTGGACAAAGATGTTACAGTGTAGATATAAGAATTATTATAAAATTAATTCATTTTCAATTTGTCTAAGTCCAGATCCCATAGGAAAAATAAAACAATAGCATCACCTAACATTTTAATAGGTTTATAGACACATGCAGGGAGTCAGCATTCTCACTTTGCATTTCATGTAAGCACACAAGGGTTCTAAGAAACTGGCAAGAAGACATTAACAGCATCTTTATTTTATAGAATACACTCCAGCTTCAGAACTGTCTGAACCTATGAGGGGTCATGTGGCAGCAAGAGACATAAGTAGGTTAAACCCAGTCATCTGACTCCTACTCTAGAAAGGTCCCATGAGCCCTGGGTCACCTGAATAAAGGTTTCCATCTTTAACCCTCTTACCCTGAGCATAGGTGGCTTCAGTGCTACCCACAAACAGGTGCAGGGGAATGTGCCTGGTTTGGACTGGTAAAACGTTAATGACTCCTTGGAGGGAAGTGGAGTTAGCCTCATCAACATACCCACTGCTATAATAATGGATTCCAGGTGAAGTAAATTGGTAAGAAAATGAACCTGCCATAAAATAAGATTGTACATAGTGAATACAAGCAATTAATGCATCTTTGAAATTTAAAATGATCATTTAAATGTACATGTATATGACAAATTCATTATTTCTCAATAGGAAATAGGAAGGAAATGTACTTACTGGTTATAAAAGAACTATCTTGCATAATAAAATCATACTCCAGAAAGATAAGATCCAACATTAATGTGATAGAAAACCATGCCAAGTCTGATATAAATTACAAAGTTTAAAGAAAAACTCAACATACAATGAAAAATTAACAATAGAAAGACAATATTCTATATCTTCATTCATACAAAACAAAAAAGCAATATAAAAGATTCACTTTACACTGAGCTTTCCTACAAGAAGCATTCATTTTATGTTTTTATTTATTTAAGAAGCATTCGTTTTAAAGTTGACTCCAATCAACAGAAGCCCCATCACTTGCTACCAGACTGGTAAGATTCAATTATATATTATTATTTTCATCGTATTTTGCTGTTTCCGTGTATTTTTCAGTTGGTCAGTTATCACAGAATCATTAAAGATATTTCAGAATGAGTTCTTACATGCATTTATAATATCTTTACCATAGCCATAAAATGCCAGGTAAACGATTTAGCACATTTACATATATAGTCTATGTAAAAATATGTTAAATCTAAACAAAATATCTTTGTATTACATATAGGGAAATGAGGCATCATGCAAAATTTAATAAAGAGGAAACTTACCTGATAAAGATTTTTGCCTTCCATTTGTAAATCCTTTGCCATCATAAATTACACTTCCGGGACTGGAGACAGAGAAAACTCTATATCCTATCCCCCTAAGAAATGGATGTGCTTGCCAATGCCATGTCACTGTGTCTCCTACAGACACGTTTAAGACTGATGGTGACCAAGCGTAGCCTAATCCATGTACTGGATGTAGGAATTGAATCATATATTAAAAGAAAAAAGGAAAGCAATCAATTTCTTAATTAACTTTGAAAACATTTTTACAGTTACTACTGAAAGCAACTTTTTAGTTAATACTGTAAAATTTTATTATGTATGTCACTTAAGCCCTTAACAAAAATAAACAGGAGTAATGGGGAAAAAAGATAATGTGAAAAATAAGGAAGAAATAAGTCATATAACTCAAAAAGCAATGGTCAAGAGATAATTTTTAAAAATTTGGATACTCAATAAGTTACACAGAATATTTTACATGGAATATTTTTAAAGGCAATGATCAATTCTTTAGAAATAAGAATTTTCTGAAGCATATAGGCATGCAAAAATACAAAATTTCAACTTAAATATTCATTTGGAAACTGATGACTGATAATAAACTGCAATAATCAGGAGATTCTGCACTATAGCAAAGCCAATTGTCAATTCCTGAATAAGCTGTGAACTCTAGCCTTTTAAACTCAACTTGCCACTGATTCACTCCATATGTAACTTCTATGTCAAAGCAGATACCATAGATCTTAAAATAAATATTTATATTTATTATCCAAATAATTTGAGGTATAAAATAAATAAAAATCAAATTAATTTCAGGCTAACATGCTTTTCCTTATTCACAATATATAAATATTGGTTGGTACCTAAATCTTCCCCATTGTTGGTAATTCTGAATACATTCCCTGTTGAATGAAGAATACATTTTATGACATTTTCTGATGATGATGTAACATTGCATGGAAAGGATCCTAGAAAAACAAAGATGGAAAATATTTTTTTCTCAAATATTTCTTGTGAAGAAATGGAGCTTAGTAAACAGTCAAGGTTTTGTCAAAATCTGTGTTATATGGTAGGATATTGTTTTTAATGGTAATCATGTTTGAGAACTGATTATTTTCAAAACTGACCCCTCCTCCTTTAAGTGATCTATATACATAAAATATATAATATTAATTGACTGAAAATATAAAGTTTGAAAGCAGTTTATTCAGATTTTCTTTATCCCCTTAACCAAATATACTTAACAATCTTTACATTAATAGAAGAGTAATGTTTCCATGATTGATAGTATTTGTGTAATAACTCAACACCTATAGTACATCCTTTTAGCTGAGAAAAATGGCAATATCCCTCACAGGGGAATATAGCTCTTACCTAAGAGGACCATATTCTTCATTGGTATGGTGCTGAACCCAAAACCCAGTACAGTGATTTCAGTCCCACCATACAAGGAGCCTCTCTGTGGAAACATGTTGGTCACTTTCAAAATATACCAAATTGAAGCATTTAATTTATCTCTGAAAAGGAAAAAAAATAGATTTTCCTAATGAATTTCCTTCTCATGGGGGCTCATATTATGAAACTCTTAAAAGTATATGACTTTTTTAGGAAGAGGAAATAATTGAATCTATATGTAATTACATATCATTTTTAAGGCTAGATAATCTGAATTATCATAACCTCAATTTGGTTGGGTGCTATATGTTAGTAATTTTAGATTAGATTTTTGAAAATCTGACAGCACAAATTTGAGATAGAGAATCTGAAACTACTATGAAAAATCTGGTTATGAGAAATGAGATCACAAGAAATACAGGAAAGCCTTTAAAATATATCCACATTAGAATAAAATATAAAGGCAGTTCTACATATAAAAAGAAAAAAGTCATATATTTTATATGAGTAATAAAATTTTGTGTAATTAATTTAAATTAATCATTCCATGTTTGTTGGGAACTTACAGGATTTCCCTTCCCCCATCTCCATGAAAGATTTTAATTTATTTTTCTTTGTTATAGTTAGAATGTGTCTGCTAGAAGCCCATAAAAATGTACAGTGCTTTTCTGACCTGATATAGAGTTGACTCCCATATTCCAAGTCTCACATAATTGCACAGGCAGAAAAATTCCAGTGAATCTTTGTATTAACTTTTATTTAACTTCTTCAGCATAACTAAATTAGTATTTCTTCAACTACCACCTAAATATACAATTTGTATGGTATCAATCCTGCACATTATATCATCCAGCCAAAGTACAAGCCAGAGCCTTCTAAAACTCATGTGAACTATTCTCTGTGAGATAATATTAACTCAAATCAGATTGAAAGGGAATGTAGCCTTGGATTATGATTTCTGTTGCTCATCTTCATCTCCTGCAAGATACTGCTGCTGTCATCTCTCATTCCTTTCTGACATCAGCTTTATTTGTCTTCTTTTTAATCCCTAAATTTCAGTGTTCCCTTCTTCTAAGTATTCCACATTAGTAATTCCTCACACAAGAATTAAAGTTGTTACAAGTAAACAAAGAGTTTCAGGGAAGAAAATACTAAATCCCTACAGAAATAGAATCAGAGAAAGATTCTCTTCCTGCCCTTCAGATGGCTAGCACCTACCTACCTATTTCCTGGCTTAATTATCACCTTTACAGAGAATGCTTCCCTGTACCTTAGGATAAGTTAGCTACATTTATTACCATTTTATTAACACCTGGTACCTCTTATTCATAGTCTTTTCCACATTTATGATTAGATTATTGATGTAATTTTCTGTTCATAATCGATTTCTCCAATAAAACCGTGAGCACCATTAATGTGGGTAACACGCCCCTTTTATTCTCTACTGTGAGTCCAGCATTAAGCAAGTGCTTGTCCCCTAGAAACTGTTTGACAAGTATTTCCTGAATGAATGAATGAAAATCATGTGACATACACAAACCTAGTTGCACAGAGAATTTTACTAGCTGATCTGAATGGTATTGGTCTCACAACTAAGTGTCATATTGAATTTTTCTGAGATTTTCTGAGTCTTTGGCAAAAGAAGATATATAAAGGCAATAAAAGCAATTAATATATTAAAGATTAAAGGTTATTTATTTTCCTGTCCCAATTCTATTAGCCCTATGTATTCTCCAACTCTACCAAGTTTATGTTCATTACCATACCTTGTTGATGCAAAGCCCCAATTTCTGACTTCTACATGGATATCATGCTTTCCAGGAGACAATGTAGGCAAAAGGCATCGAATATCTGTGAAGTTCCAGTGAAGAACCTGGCAGGGTTTTCCTCCAACATACACCACCATGTTTTGCGTGAGTTCATTTCCAAAGTTATAACCCTTAATTGTTAAATTAACATCTCCTATTATTTCAGAAGAAAAAAATACTTTTGCAGAAGGTTTCAATTTATTATCCAGTGTGAAAATTTGCATATTAAATAAGTCAACTCAATTCTCTTTTCTTTCATTCGATGTAGGTAATCCTAACTCTATCAGAGGTAAATGGAGAAACAACAAAAAAGTAGATGGCTGTCATGTGAAGATAAAACTCAGGTTTAACTGTTTCACAAGGAAAAAAAGATAAAGTACTTTTTAAAACAATAATAATTTTCTCCATGTTGCAAATTTTAAAAGTAAAATTATAAATAGAAAATTGATATTAAAAAAGAAAGATGAAAAACAAACTGTGACTTACTTATTTTAAGAAACAAAACTGTATAAGACTGTGCTTTGAAGGAATTTCTGGAAGTGGTTTCTCTATATATGTCAAATAACTGGTCTTATTAAAAGATTTCTTACCTAGAATTGTTCGTACTTTTGGAGTAAAATCAGTTATAACTGGAGTCTGTAAACAATTATAACTGAAAACATCCTTTGCTGTGGTTTGAAATCCATTGGTAATAACTGAAATATCAACTGTACCCTCAATTCTCTAAAACAAAAGGAAAAAATAAAACAATTAAGAAATACTAAATGTTGAATGTGATAGAAATTCATTGTCTGAAAGAAATAGAATTAATTAAAACAAACTTCTGAAATTTTTATGTTTAAAAGTCATGATTCAAGTTTTCAGATATTTAAAAAACCATGACATCAAATATAGATTATATGTTTGAATTATCAAGATATATAACACAGTGATTTTTATGATCAACTTAAAAGAATCTGTATTATTGGATTTTGAGGGCTCCACAATGAAGTTGAGATGCTCTGGACAAGTGCTTCTCTATTTGATTAAGGATAAGATACTAAAAAGAGTTGTGCCTTTTTGTTCCTGGAATAGACTCAAATGCAATTATTCTATTTTATTCGAAAATCACATTATTATATCTTCTGCTAATCTAGTTTGAGAATCCAACACTAAACACTTGGACCTCTCAAAAAAAAAATATTTGGTGCTTTCATTGATACAATAGCTATGCAATTCCCAATTAGGAAAAACAGTTATTTCAATCATCTGGTGTTTATTTATTGCATATTTAGCATGTAGCTGAATGCCATAATTGAAAGAAAGTAAATTTTAATTCATCATATCCCTCAGATTCTTATCTCCATCATTCAGTCCAGCATACACTCATTTATTTTTTACAGATCACAACTATGTAATAACCCCATTTACTCTGCTACATTTTTTATGTCCATGACTAAATTCATTATCCTTTTGTACATAAATGGCAAACCAGAGCCTTTGTTTAAATTTAAAGATTAGTTTTTTAAATAATCATTATTGGCCTAACATTTTCATATTCCATGAAAAAGTCACATTTTTGTCAACAAACTTAAACACATTTAAAAATATATTTCTTTTTAAAAATTAAAAGTTTCTACATTTTCTTGTGAATTTTTTAGAATATTTGTAAGTACTGATTTTTTTCACCTTTTGGTTTTACATAGTAACCTTCTATGTATCTTCAAATAATAACAGGACACTAACTTTTCAATGAAACGTTTTTCTGACACACCTTTTCCACTATATTTTATCTTTACTTTGTATCTACTACTAATATTTCCACTGGAACACATTGTTTAAGTTTAATTAATATTGGTTTGTGTGTTCTTTTTCATGATTTTTAAGTACCTAGAATGTTGAGATGGTATTTTGTCTTAAAATCTTGGCAGGAAGATGTTGAAGAAATAATTCTTTTTAAAAAATATTTATTTTTTAGTTTTTTAGGGGGACACAATATCTTTATTTTATTTTTTATGTGGTGTTGCTGAGAATCAAACCCAGTGCCTCATGCATGCTAGGCGAGTGTGCTATCTCTTGAGCTACATCCCCAGCCCCGAACAAATAATTCTTTAAAAAGCAAAACGGAAACTACAATTTTTAGAAAATAATTCATTTGTTTCACCCTCTGCCCAGATGTTAAGATTTTTAACTTAGGGGGAAAAAAAACTGAAATCAGGGGGCTTACTTTTGGTGTTCTGCAAGTTATCTTATTCAAATTCCCTTCGGTCACACTGCAGGTTTCATTTCCAACTAAAACCTTTGAATTTTCACTAAAGCCAAATCCAGATACTGTCAGTAGAGTACCACCTTTATAAAGAAAACAAAAAGCAGATTAACGAAAACAAGAAGAAATTTTGGCAACATCTATCTCATCATTGGAAAACTGTCCAGTTATCTAAGAGCTGGGAAGTCAAATAGATCAAGAACCAGAATAAAGACTTGTTTGTTTACCATCACACACCTGAGTCTGGGCTCTGAAGCCTGGAATTCTAAAGGAATGGGACTAAGATAAGTAGCACAGATTTGCAACCCACATTTGCTCTGGGGCATGATTAGCAGCAACTATCATTTTCCACAGTACTTTCTTCATTCTAAAGAGAAAGTCTGTTGTTTCAATTTACTTAATCTTTCCATGGGTGGAAAATGAAGCCTCCCATCAAATCCGAATTTTTAATACCTCCAACTAAAAGAAAATCCAGGAAAAAAACACTCAATAAAATAAAAATAATATTTTAAGAACACCAAAAAATCAAAATCAAAGCACAAAACCTGAAATAAGGCATGGTAAAAACAAACAAACAACAACAACAACAACAAAAAAAAAAATACAGAGGAAATGAAGCAGGACAAGAAGAATGTGTTATTTTCTCTCCATCTTCTTTGTCAGCCTTCCTTTGCCCCATGTGTTCCAGGAACTTTTTCTGGGTCAAGTAGCTCCATTGAGACTATGGTTACAAATGGAGCAGCTGGTAAGCAGAATAATTACTAATAAATCTTATGCTGACATAATTAATGAGCTTGTTATAGAAACATGTAATAATTGATGATATTAATTCAATAACCTAAGATGTAAGTATAAGCAGTCACCCTGACTTGTGCTCCATAAGAAACAAAAGAATTAGTCAACCATTTAATCACTGTGCCTTCTAAAGGAGACTCTCCTTTGTTCTATATGAGGGAGTTTTCGGTTACCTTCCCTTTGCTCTGTACTAAAAACAGCACAATAAAATGTGTAAATGTATGAGATTTTCTCCGTTGAGAACTATTTATTATTACCTGCCAGGCTTCCAGAATCAGGCCAGATGTGTGAGATCCGACTCTCATAAATGAAGTGGAATCCTTCACCCTCTACATTCTGTGCTAGTCCAACATCAGCTATGGACACAGCAACTGGTACATGTCCAGCACTTCCATTCAGAATCTGGCACTTGATCTCATTTTCTTGTGATAGAAAAAGAAGAAATGATTAAAAAAATAGTTTTTTGAGATAAAATTATTTGAAATTTTATTTGCAAATATTAACATTGGCCTTAATTTTTAGATCCTAGGAAATGTGTATAAAGAATACTATACATATATTAATGGTCTAGGGGAATCATGGAGAGAAAAATCTTTACTAACTACCTGATGCTATGAATCAGACACTCCTAGAAAATCAGTAATGAAAACAAACAATCTTCCCTTGATGCTACTGTAGCCAAAGAAAATTACTGTCATAATTTTAAAAATCTTAATTAGTGATCTCATTTATATGAATAATTCTAAAGTTTTACAACATACTGTTTATGTCAAAAATTGAGTAAAATAATACATTCTATTAATAAAAGAGACAAATAAACCTTAATGAAAACAATGTTGTTCACTTTATTTAGAATAGTCTATGTAAACTGGTAATATAGATACAATATCGAGTATTTGACCTCAAAAGTTCATAGTAGATTTAAATTAAGGACAACAGAAATGATTCCAATCTGCATAATTCTAATCTATTAAAATTATGGAAAACACCTAGGATCTTGAAAGATAACTTTTGGAGAAATAGCTATGGACCTCCCAATTTCAAGAGGTAGACATTGTGAATGATATATAACTTCTGCATCACTGGAGAGAAGTCTGTTGGAGTAGAATTCAGGGAAGATGGCCACATCTTCTTGCTGCATGAATAATATAACACTGTCAAAATACAGGCAGAGAAGACCATGGTAGACTACGGTAGAACTAAGAACACTTTTGTGCCTCCAGACAAAACAATCTAAGAAGTATCTTATGTAACCACTTTGTGATGGGAAAAAAAAACCAAATAAACCAAAAATCAACTGTTATGGGGTAAAGATGTTGTATATCAATGAAATAATTTGCCTGTGGTCATAATCAAAGGTAAAAAGATATGGCATTATCCAGAACGGGTTGCCAACTTTGTGATTCCATAGGATACACTACATGATGTTCATATTTGTAAAACTGCTATTTGATTCTAATTTCTCTCAAAGAAGAACAATAAGACTTCATAATTTTTAAAAGAACCTACCATTCACAGAAAGAAGAGAGCAACTAGTTGGTCCAACTGAGACTGATACAGCTGAGCTAGGAGAAAATCCAGAGCCTGCTATAGTTAGAATTGTGCTGTCTTCATATGATCCTGGAAGGGGAAAGTTTAAATAATAACATTAAAATGACAAAAATTAGAATCTCTTGTGATGAAGTTATATATTTCTCAGAGGAAAAAAAAATAAGACTCGTAAAAGACATAACCAACAGGCCTATAAGTAAGCAGCGGGGGGGAAAAAGACACATTAATTTTTCATGGTATTTTCCAGTTGAATTCCTCTATATTGCTTCATATTTTGACTCTGTGTTGACAGAAGAGTAGGAAGAATTATCTGACTGAAAGTATGGAATGAGTTACTCTACACATGTGTAGAGTAACTTAGCATATGACAGACTTGCCGTCACAATTCATGAGGAAATAACCTATATAATAAGTGGTATGTATACTTTCCATTTAAAAAGAAAATAAGATTCAAGTTTAGAATGATATATATCCTAAAGTGTTTGGGATAGTCCTCACTTACACTTGTTGTCCCAGCATCTTAAACTTAATGTTTTTCCATTCACTCTGAAAAGTATCCAGATTTGATTAGAAAATAACATAATCAACCTATTTACATATTACTACACATAATATAGATTTCACATGAATTTCAAAAGTGAAGAATAAAAAAACTAAACTAAAACAATTTAGTAGTATATTTAATCAAATATCTTGAGGTAGAGATGGATATCTTTAAAAAGATACAAAAAGCAATGGTTAACCATACAAGCAAAGCTATCTAAATAAGAAGAGATCAATAATTTAAATGTTTCCATGAACAACATACTAAACTAAAACACAAATGATAGACTTCTAGAACACATGCAAAATATTGGTAAATGTAATATATAATAAAGAGCTACAAGACAATTAAAAGGGAATCCAACAACAACAAAAAAAGAGATTAAGGATGTACACTATTTGCAGAAGAAAAAATAATCTGAATGTCCAAGGAACACACAGGAAGATAGATGCTCATGTATATTGCTAATCAGGGAACAGACAAATTAAAACAATGATAACTTCTTTCATACAGCAGATTGGCCAAAATTTTGGCAAGAACATGGGGAATCTGGTGCTTTAATGCTTAATGGTAGTACAGTCAATTTGGAGAGTAATTTGGTAATCTACTAAACTGACTATGCAAATAGCCAATTACTATCCAGCAAGTCAATGTCTGGTCATATATTCCTATAAAGTACTAGCATGTGTACAATACGAAGTTTGTACAGGAAGCTCAATATAGTTTTATTTATAAAACCAAAATATGGTAGACAATTTAGTTGTCTATCAACAGAGAAACAAATAAATTGATATATTCATGAAGTACTTAAAAGTGATAAATTAGATATACATATAACCACATAAAATATATCCCCAATGAGTCATGAGTGATTTTTATAAAAATAAGATGCAAAATGATATTTATATTGCAATATCTCGGTCATAAACTTCACAAAATTGCAAAATCACCATTTCTGTGTGTATTATATACAAAGGGTATTAAATAAACATGGCCTGGGTGGATATACACAAAATTAATTATTGCCTCTGCAGAGTTGGATGGGAAACTATGACTAGATTGATGCTCAAAGTAGATTTTAGCTATTCCAATAATACATCTTTCATAGACTGATGATTGGTAGTACATAAGACAAAATGTGAGCAACTGTTAGTTTTCAGTGAAAATGATTTTATAGCATTCTTTATATTTTTCATTATTTTAAAATTAACTGTAAGATACCAAAAGGCAATTCAGGTTCTTAATTATTTTGAATAAGGAGTAATCATCAGGAAGTACATATAAATATGGTAGATTATTAAAAATGCAAGGATAGGTACAAAAATAAGGATACTTAAGGACTATGATCAACTGCTCATCATGTTCTGATTCTTGAGCCTTTTAACACTACATAACACAAATTATCCCCAAGACAATATTATTACTATAAAAACATCTAAACAGTATATTTTTTTCAACTTAAAGATACACTAACTTTAAAACATCAATGCTTTTGAGTCACCCATATACAATTAGGTGAAGCTTACAACTAGCCAACAAGACTAAATATTTTAGTATCTGATACTAAAATTATACTATCTGAACTTATCCTTCTGATTGAAAAAGTCACCACTTAACAATCCTCATTCCTGTTATTTATTTCAATCCTCAGGAGTTCAGATGCAGAGTATATCATAATTTTTGAAGCAAACATGCTATGAAGAAATGGTATAATGCATGCCCTGGACTAGACAGAACTCTTGGCAAAAATTTTCCTCTCTTAATCTCAAATCTAGTACTCAACTATTAAGCGGTAGCTGTCTTGTTACTATCCTTTTAATACTAACTATCCTAGAAGTATTCTCAAATACTGAAATGTTCTAATTAACACCCTAGCTAGATGATTTGAACAAAAATATCTCAATGCAAAAGTGAAATTTAGAAATTGATCAAACTGGAGAATGATTAGTGTCTCCTGTACTTTAAAGGCTATGCTTCAGTTTCAAGGGCAGTATTTTTTAAAAAATAAAATACATAATTAGTTCTGTTTACATAGCTTTCTTATCTGATATATATATATATATATAAAACTATGCAGAATGGTCTATTTGCCTTAGTTGATGACATCAGTATAAGCATATTTAAAAAATCATTATTAGTCTACATTTTGCAGGTTATTTTACTTCTTCTTACTCTGTTAAAAAATCAGGTTACCTTGAGAAGGACTTGTGGTGGAGATTAGGGGAGTACTCATGGGATCCCACGTAAACCCACAGTCACCTGAACATTTAGATGGAATTCCATTGACATAGACTTGAACCTTCAAGTATAGAAACAGAGCTGATTAATAAGGGTAAAGAAGAAGCTTGGATCACTAGAATATGCACAGGATTTAGAACAAATGGAATTTTGTTTGCTTGTCTAAAAAATTAGTCTGTACATTTTCTAGTTTGACATTTCATTCTTTCATTCATTCAGCAAATGTGCCCTTTTTTGTATCTGGCACCATTGTAAATGTTAGTAATACAGGAAATACTAAGCAAAATAGGTGACATCACTGAAGTCACCCAACTTATATTCTAGTAGGGTTGGAATAGAGAGTTGCCTAAAACTATAAATGAAAAAAAATGAAGACATATGCTACCAGGAGTTAATTAGTAATAGGAAGAAAAACAGAGGTTGCTCTTGGGAAAGTCACCTAACTTCTTTACACTTTTAATTTCATCCTCACGAAAATGGCAGTATTAGTAATTACTTCACAGAACTATTTAAATAAAAGAACATATTCTCTAATTCTGGCAGTAGTAAATTAAAAAAAAATTCACAAGGAGGATAATTCCCCAAAAGTCATAAAATAATTTACTGATTTGATCAGCTGTTAACGCAAATATTAACATGAAGATAGAGAAGTCAACCATCCTGTTTTATCAGGTCTTTAACATATTAAAAATTAGTTATCCATTTAAAATTATGCCAAGTGTTGTAAGAAAAGTTTCAAAAATACCTGTGGCTTTTGACTGGGTGTGCGCAGAAGGTCTCCCAGGATGTGTCGTCTGAATAAGCCGCCTTCTCTTACCTTTGCAACTGTCACATTAGCCTTTTCTCCAGTGATGTTGGAATCATTAACCTATTTTTAACAGAAATCATTTTACTAGAGGGACTATGGTAAATATGACCACTCAAGTTTTTCTTTATAATTTAAGGACTAAAAGCAAAAAAGATCAAAACCACTTTTGTCACTTTTTTTTTTAAAGGAAACTCTTCAAAAAAGAGAATAGTCTATTCACAGAGAAAATGCTAAGACCATTATTCTGTCATACATTGTATTAATTAAAATATGAATTCAATGACTAAAAATTCACTTGAATTTTTAGATTCAGTAAGTCTAGAGAAAATCAATATACTAAATTGGGTATTTAAAGTATTCTACACTTTTTCTAAAAATAATCACTTTGATATTGTTGAATAAGTGAAAAGTTGAGTACTCTTTCCATCTAAGCATCAACTTTCCCCTTTAGCATATTTCACCTCCGACTACCCTGGAAT
Organism: Urocitellus parryii; assembly: GCF_045843805.1. Classification (NCBI taxonomy): domain Eukaryota; kingdom Metazoa; phylum Chordata; class Mammalia; order Rodentia; family Sciuridae; genus Urocitellus; species Urocitellus parryii. The sequence continues at coordinate 28,778,916 of NC_135537.1, forward strand.
TTCATCCACTCTTGGACTTAGGTTTTCGTCCAATGGTAAAAGTGAACCCAAATCAAATCAGTATGTACAATTTGATCATTCCAAAGTTTCTCTGCCAATATGACAGCCTTCTGATGTATACAAGGGCTAGCAAAGTCCTGGGCAATGTGTGAGCCACCATGATGAGGCACAGAAATGATGAATAAGCAGAGAAGATTTGCTGGAAAAGAGACAAAGAGTTGGATACACTTGCAGTAGCAGAGATAACAAGAAGGAGACCAGTCATTAGAGCTATGGCAGTTATGGAATTTTCTAATTCTAGTTCCAGGCCATGTGTACTCTACATCTTTTACGATTGTTACTATTTTACACATCCATGTAGACTGGTTTACATACTTTTTTTGTCTCCAATCTCCCTAGCTCGCACTCCTGCTGCAAAAATGATTTCATAAGTAGAGTTCTGCATTTTTCCAGCTTATGTCATGAACATCTCTCCAGCTAAATATACATGGGTCTACATATGATCACATAGTATTCACGTGAAGTATGTCATTCAAACAACTATTCTCCCATTGAAGACACTTGTTTATAAGTTTTTACTGTTATAAATAATAATGCTTCAGACTATCTTTGTGCCTGTATCATTTCATAGTTATATTATTATTTCAGTAGGATGGAATTAATATAAATGAGATTGCTGGATAATTAAGTATATATATTCAGATACTCTTAGAGTATCTTCCCTCAAAGTTGTACTAATTTAAAAATGTATTAGCTAGTCATAAAAAAAAACCCTAAAGTTGTACTAATTTATATTCTCACCACAATGCATGGGAGAGACTATTTTTCCTCTTACTCTCATCATCACTAGAAAGCATAATCTTTTTAATGCTGGACACTCTGTGACCTAGTCACTCCTAGACTCCTCTCCTTCATGTGCTCTAGGCCTAAATCTTCTCCTCTAGCCCTTTCAACACTCTAAGCTAAAATAACTAGATGAGAATTTAAGGTGTGACCTCCTCCCCAACTAAAAAAGATCACATTTCAAACCACAAAAGTACCAAGGACCCAGATTACAGCTCTAGTGGCAGAATTATTGTCAGTGAAGCTGATTCTCCTTACCCCCAACTCCTACCTCTTAAAATGCACCTAGATTTTGTTTTGAGACTGGCCTTTCAGGTGCTCTTTCTGTCCCTGCCAAGGGTCTTTAACTCATATATTCCTGAACTTTTTCCCATGTGGAACGGAGAATAAAGTACCAACAGTTATGAGCCATGAAAGAGTACACCTTGTCAACCTAATGTAAAGCAATCTTTTGGTCAAATGCCTTTAAAAATTTTTTGGTCTGTAGTTTGACTTTTTCAGTATACACAAATAAAAATCTCCAATTCTTTTTAAATGAGGCAGCGTGCAAATAAGCAACAACACACAGAAGAAAACAGAAGCCAAGCCAAATGAGGGAACCTGGAGAAGATTCTGCCTTCCACATGTGCTTCCCCACTTGATGCTCCATGAGTATCCAGCACAAGTGCCCTCTTGTGTAACTGAGACTTGCCCTACTTCTTCCAGGCTCTGGAGAGCAAACTGCAAATCTGCAGCTGACACAGCAGCAGGGATGCCTGCATTCACAGAGGGGGGTAAAGAGCAGGAGTCAAGAATTTACAAACCATATTTCATTGTTAAAGTATAAGTAACGTGTACTGTATACTACTACTTGTAAGCCACACACCCTCCTCCATTAAAAGTGAAGGTGAAACGTCTCACTTGTGCTGTGAATATATATATTTATGGGGAACAACAGTTACATAATAATGTACCTCCCAACTAGGGCCTCATCTCAAATACTTTTATTTTTAATATAAATTCCCTTTATAGATATTTTAAGTTATGAATGTGGTACATCTGCTGAGGCAATGAAGAAAATATGAAAATATCATTTGTTCTGGAAATCATGTAGAAAAATACTATTAAAAAATTAGTGCATCAGGGGCTGGGGTTGTGGCTCAGTAGTAGAGTGCTTGCTTAGCACGTGTGATGCCCTGGGTTCAATCCTCAGCACCACATAAAAATAATAAAATAATAAAGGTATTGTGTCCATTTGCAACTAAAAAAAATTTAAAAAATAAAAAAAGAAAGTAGTGCACCAAAACATTTACTATTGTTGTCTAGATCAACATTGTCTAATTTATAAACATTATGAATCACAAATATAATTTTAAAATTTTCTATGAGTAGTAATTTTTAAAAAACAAGAACAATTACAATTATTTTGATAATAAATATTATGTAAAGAATATATTTCTTAAAATGTTATTTCAATAATGTTGAAACAATATTTCAATGTTATTTATTTCACTCTGTGGCACTTGTATCATTGTAAGTGCTCAGTAGCAACATATGGCTCATGGTTATGTTAGACAGAACAGGTCTTGATTATTCAATTAAAGTCATCTTTAAAAAATAATATTCTAGTCCCAATTTTAGAATATGTTAATATTATTATCGTTTCTGGCTACCCTAATCACATGAATACTTTTTAAAATGTATGTGTTATATAAAGGTATGATTTACGAAAGTCATCTACTTTCAAAAAATGACTGTTAAGAGTATATTATATTTTTGTAGACTTTTTTCTTATATTAATGTTAAATAAGAATAATCATTACAGCCAGGCATGGTGGTGCACTCCTATAATCCCAGCGGCTTGGGAGGCTGGGGCAGAAGGAGTACAAGTTCAAACTCAGCCTCAGAAACTTAGCACAGCCCTAAGCAATTTATCAAGACCCTGTGTCTAAATAAAACATAAATAAGGGCTGGGGATGTGGTTCAGTGGTTAAATGCCCCTGGGTTCAATACCCACTACCAAAAAAAAAAAAAAAAAAGAAGAATCATTACAAATAACAGTGGCTTTGGGTGGGTGAACTCTTTTCTAATCTAGTAACAGAAGAATTTTAAACAAAAATTATTATGTTTGGTTATGATTGGTTAATGATTGGCCGAATATAGTATGTCATACATAAACACGCACACACTACTTCAATGTAAAAATAGCAATAAGTAGCAATTCTCAAATGAAATAACATTTAACATTTTGTAGACTATATATTTGTATGTGTATATATCAATGTTCTGAACATTCCTCATATACCTTTGAGAACATGTCCGTAAGCATAAATGTCAAAGGTGCCACTTATAGGTGGAGAAGCTTCTTGAATTCTTTGAATATGAATCTTTGACTTCCCTGGCCAATTTTTTCCTCTGTAAACAGACTCATTCTCTGTCTCATTTGTGATTACCTAATTTCCAAAACAAATATTGATAAAATGATTAAACCAAACAATGGTTAACATGATTTCTATTTTACCATGGTACAATCTTGTGACATGGCATAAATGAGCTTCAAGTATTCAGGATTTTTCAGAACGTTAGAGAGAGTCACATAAATCAATACAGGCTGTGCATACACAGCTATAATAATGAGGCCAAAGTCAACTCAGTCATTTGTGTAGCAATCAACTGGAACCACAGTAATACCTCATTAATTCAGAACCATCACTCAAGGAACAAATATTTATTGAGCATACATTCTGTTCAATGTACAAAGCTCATGACTATGGACAGAAAAGAAGCAGGAGATGCAATCTTGGTTATCAGAAAACTAAAAACCATTCTGAAGAAATAGCATATGGGGACTTGATAAACAATATAAAGAAGAATAGTAGAGGGACTGGTCTAGTCTTACTGGTGACTTTTTAAATACTGAGTACCAATCAATTAGCAGAAGCAACACTTTATAGAGATTCTTAGATTATAACCTTAATCGTGTTCTCTCCACTTTCAGTCCTTCAGTTATCTGTCAATCTTATGGAATTAAAAATGATACACAAGTAGATAAACATAAGTGCCAGATGACAGATGAAAGAATGTTTACATCAACTTTATTCGCAATGACCCTAAACTGAATATAGTGCAAAAGACCATTAACACAACAGATAAATGGTGGTATGTTTATTCCATGGAATAATGTACAATAATGAAAAACAAAAATAACTGTAGTTAAACGTAACAAATGAATCTCTCAGTATTGGCTAAAGGAAGCTAGATACAAAAGATTGCATTCTTTTTTTTTTTTTTTTTTTTTTTTTTGGTGCTGGGAATTAACCCAGGGCCTTGTGCATGTGAGACAAGCAGTCTACCAACTGAGTTATATCCCTAGCCCTAAAAGATTGCATTGTTATGAGTCCATTGATATAAAGTTTAAAAATAGGCAAAAGTATTTAATGGTGGTAAAAGTGAAAAAATGGTTATCTGGGTGTAAGGGATTTGTAATCTAATGACAAGGAGGAGATAAAAAGAAATCTCTCAGGAAACTAATGACTTCCTTTACTTTGATCTGAATGGTGGTTATGAGTGTATTTATTTGGTAAAAATTCATTGAGTTCAGCAAATTTCAGGATACAACATCAATGCACAAAAACAATTACATTTCTAAGTACAAATGATGAACATGTGAAAACCAAAATTTAAAAAAATAGCACTTAAAATTGCTTCCAGAAAAATGAAATATATACATATCTAAGAAAACATGTTGTAGATCTGATCTGAAAATTGAAAAATTCTGGTTAAAGTAATAAAGAAGACCTAAGTGTGCTGATTTTTCTTTTTTGTACAACATATTGGAACCTAAATCAATGGAAAGACATACTCTATTCATGGGTTGGAATACTCAACATAATTAAGATGCCAATTCTTATCAAAACAATATATTGGCTTAAGGCAATGAGTATCAAAATGCCAGCAAGATTTTGTGTAGACATAATCAGTCTTATTCCAAAATGTGTACAAAAAGGCATAGGAACTAGAATTGCTAAAGTACTTTCACACAAGAAGAATAAACTGAGAGAATTCTCTCTACTAGATGTTAAGGCTTACTATATAGCTATAGTGATCAAGACAGTGTGGTATTGGCAGAAAGATCAACATGTAGAAAATAGAACAGAATGATCAAGATAGTGTGGTACTGGCAGAAGGATCAACACGTAGAAAATAGAATAGAATAGATAACCCAGAAGTAAACCCACACAAATATGGCCTATTGATTTTTCATAAAAGTACAAAGGTAATTAAATGGAGAAATTTTATATTTTCAATAAATGGTACCAGAGCAACTGGAGCCACAGGTAGAACAATAAGCCTGGTCCTAAAATCATATCTTATATAAAAATTCAAATGAATCATGGTCTTAAGTGTAAAATGCAAATCCATAAAACTTTTAGAAAAAAAAATGTTTAAGACTTGAAACCATAAGAGAAAAACAATTGTCACAATGGTAAATTGGATTCTATCAAAACTAACAGTTTTTCCACTATGAAAGACCTTGAAGATGAGAAGACAAAGTATGGTCTGGGACAAAATTTTTGTTAACCACATATCTGACAAGGAACCTAAATCTAGAATATAAAAAGACTTTTAAAAACTCAACAATATTGAATAGACAACCTTATTAGAAAAGGGCAAAAGATATAAGAATACATTTTATATGTGATATATGATGTCATTGTTTAGATATTAGGTGTACCTCAAAAGGTCATGTGGGAGACAATGCAAGAATATTCAGAGGTGAAATGATTGGGCTATGAGAGCCTTCACCCAATCAGTGAATTGTTCCTCTGATGGGATTAACTGAGTGGTAACTGAAGGCAGGTAGGATGAGGCTGGAGGAGGCGGGTCACTGGAGGCATGCTTTTGGAGGGCGGGGGTATATACTTTGTTTGTACAGTGGAGCTCTCTGCTTTCTGATCATCATGTGAGCTGCTTCCCTTTGCCATACTCTTCCACTATGATGTTCAGCCTCACCTAAGGAATGTATCAGGCTGTCTATGGACCAAGACCTCTGAAACTGTGAGCTCCTAAATGAACTTTTTCTTCCCTAAAGTTGTTCTTGTCAGGTCATTTGGTTACATTAGAAAAAAAAATATGAGCAGTAGATAAGCCTATAAAAACATTTTTATCATTAGCCATTGGGGAAGACAACTTAAAACCAAAATAACTTATAAAAATGGCTAACATGAAAAAATATATATGTAGTGATAACACCAAATGCTGACAAAATGGATCACTGATACATTGCTGGTGGCTAAAGGGTAGCATAAGAATGCTTATAATGGAAGTGTTGGTAGTGGTCAGATGCATCTACCCTTGTGATAGGATTGCACAGAACTGCACACACACACACACACACGCGCGCAAATAAGTGTATGAAAATCTGATAAAATCTAAATAAGGTTGATTAGTGGATTGTATCAATGTAAATTTCCTAATTGTCACATTATATTTTACAAGAAGTTATGATGGGGAGTAATAGGTGAAGGTTATAGGTATGTGTTTATATTATTTCTTACAACTGAATATGACTCTACAATTATCTCAAAAGTAAAGTTTTAAAAACAATTCATGGATCTGTACATTAAACATGTGTGCACATTATTGCATTTATCTTTCATTTCTATATTTTTAAAAAGAACACAAAAATTAAATCCCATATTATCCAACTAAATCTTTAATTATAGCTAAAGCTTACACATAACAATTACCAATTATCAGTTTCATGAGTAATCTTGAAAACTGGGAGACTGTTGACATAGATGTTTGAGAACACAAAGCCCTGAGTTAGCACATTTTGTAATAGAGCTAAGAGTAAAACACTAGAAAACATTTACAAGACATTTATCTGGAAGCTATGAAGACTAAAACATTGAGCCAGCATGGGATAAAGGCAGTTTTGGGGAATACTTATAGTTTTTCATTATCTTTAATCATAAAGTTGATAAGTTAAAGTTTTCTGTGACTCTCTAATTACAAGAGTTAATAATTTAAACTTTAATCTTGAGCTTATTTACTTGTTTTTAATTTGTTGCAGGAAATAATATTAACTTATCATGTATTTTTATAGGAAATTAAACTTTAAAATGCTTATCACATTTGTAGTTTTTAATACTGACCTTATAAATCATTCAAGCAGTTTAAAACCTATGCAAATTATTTTGGAATTATGGAAGAGACCATGACTTTTCCTTTTAAGTCAATATGAAAATTCTACTTAAATCTGACTAATTTTGTTTCGTAAGGATGTTTACCCTGTTTTCTTTACCCATGAATATTTCCTGAAGATTTTTTTCATGCTTAAAGTCAATGTTCTTGCTCAAGTAAAACAAGTTTATAAATCATTTATCTTAAAATAATTGCCTTATCAAAAGATATTCAATCTAAATAGCAGCAATTTTCAAAAAAATGTAAATTAATTACATTAAAAGAAATGATCATTAAGTTGAAAACAATAACTTATAAAATTCTAGGCTTACCTGTCCAAAGCTTACAGCCATCAGGGGTATATTATGACTGCAATTATATGAAGTCATGATAATAAAATATTGGATTGTTATAGTTGATCCATTAATTTTGCTCTGATTCACCTGAAAGTGCTTTAAAAATATACCTTTATTTGCTAATGCTGGAAGTCTTCTCTTTGGCATTTCTAAAGAATGTAAACAAACAAAGTAAATGGGAAATACATTGTAGTGTTTTATTTTTTATTATCATAATTATCATAATTATCATATCTCATACATATGAGTTTAATAACATGATTAAGTCCACATGCTAAGACTATAAAAAATAACTTTTTCATTTTTAGCTAATAATGTCAGTGTCAATAGGTGAATTTTAGGAATGGCTATCTCTCCTGATAGTTGGTTTCTCAAAGATAAAACAAACAAAATGAAAATGTTTGTCGTGGTGTATTTTTTGATAAGCAAAATCAGGACTATACAACAAATTCTTGCTTTAATGAGAAAGTAATAAACAAAATTCAGGACTATACTACTAATCTTGCTATAATGAGAAAGTTTATATTAAGAATGGATTTATTCTTACAAAAGGACAAATCATCTTGCCTTTCCATTAAAAATAAAGTAAAATCATAATATTATTCATTTTATTTTATTTTATTATATATATATATGTATATGTGTGTGTGTATATATATATATATTTTTTTTTTTTTTTGGTGCTCGCATTCAAACCCAGGGCCTTGTGCATGCTAAGAAAGCACTCCATCACTGAACAACACTCTCAGCCCCTAAATCATAATATTATGGAGGTAAAAGAATGAATCATGAATATTCAAAGATTAATATTCCTGTCTATACAGAACATAAGAATAATATCCACAGTAGAATTTTATGATATGACACATTTAGAATACAACTGTAGATATAAAATGATAGAACATACCAACCAACGTTGAGATTGTAGATGTCTGTCCAATGTATACTACATCCACATAGAAGAACTGTGATTCTGATGCTTTCTGCAAACTAATCCTTTGAAGAGAAAAATCTGTTCCTTCATATTTGGTTTGTATGAGATCCAGAAGATCTATGCAAGTGTAAGTCCAACTGAAATAATTAAATCAATGTATAAATTAGTAATAAAATACATTGCAAAAGTCATCAAACTTTTCAAAGAGTAAAAGCTCCTCCACCAAGATGTTCATCAAACATACTCATTAGCACAAAAAAGTAGGCAAAACAAGAAATACCAGCAGAAGTGTATATTGGTAGTAAAAGCTTTAATATTACAAACAACTTCAGGTTTTCTTTTATTTATAAGCCTTGGTAGTAGATACAGAAATGTAAAATAACATTATATAACAGTAGGTAAAGGGCACACATTGGTATAGAGAACTTTAACAAAAAACAAGACACAAAATAGAGTCAACTATTTTATTTTATTTTTAATTTTTATTTTTTGAATTTAACATAAATTTTATTAATCAAATAGGTAGAAGTTTATATCTTAGAGTATAATAAGCAGGATACAAGCAGCCTAAGGAAGTGTACATATATTTGAGAAAAGATAGACTTTAAGAATGTTTCATTGAGTTAAAACTATGATTTTTATCTTATAATAACCCACAAGGAGGTGATGGCATAGCAAAAAAAAAAAAAAAAAAAAAAATTCCACACAATGCTACTCCAGTGAGCTCTTCTGAAACTACTGTCAAGTTCCAGTTTTGCTTAACACTGGACTGAATTTACTGTTATATCTGACATTTTTTAACTAAACTAGTTCACTCTACTATCCTATTTTTCCAGTTCTAATACAGGATATAATATCAAAGCATGCTAATATTTTACAGAGCACAGAAGTAGTTGCATGAGTGCATACATTTCTTAAAACTCACAGAACTGTACACTTTGAAAGAGTGAATTCAGCTTTATGTAAGTTATACTTCAATCAACATATCTTAACATTAATGAGAAGTATTTTCTAAGATAGAGAATGTGTGTCTTTTCATTGTTATTTCTACTATAAATGGATTTTTTCATACATTGCAGAGAGAAATACAGTTAGGATTTAATTAATTTCAAGCTATAAGTATTTTTAAAAACTCAAAGAATAATTATACAGAACTAACTGTTCTTGAGTTTATGACAATTGTAGTCATTTAAAAGCATTGTCTAGGCTCATTCAGATACTTCCTTTATAATTCCTTATTTGCAGTTCTACATGTTTAACTTTTGGCAAAGTAGGCATTACTTCAAAATACCTTTTCTCCCTTTATCTTATATATTCATCAAAACATTCTATTTTCTCTACTATTACATAGCAAGCACTCCCCCCCCACTCCGTGACTGAAGTCCAGTAACAAAATTCTGATAAACTAAGCTAATCTCTTTCTACTCTTTTCCATTAGCTGAGAACATACTGGATTTAATATATGATTTAAATTCTAAAATTTACTATCATTTTGTATTTTTTATTACTGGGGATTGATTAGTGTTCTTTACCACTGCACTAAATCCCCAACCATTTTAAAAATTTTGAGATAGGGTTTTGCAAAATTGCTGCAGCTGGCCTAGAACTTGCAGTAACTAGAACCCAGTAACTTCCTGCATCTCCAGAGTTACTGGGATAACAGGCATGTGTTACCATGACTACCATGCCTTGTTTTTCAAATGGTCATATGTGATGAGGATGATGATGGTACTAGGCCACTTTTAATTTTCATAATATATACATTTCTAATCTATTTCTATTAGGAAGCACTTGTACAGACTATAAATATTCTAAGTTAGATCCATGTGCTCAAGATTTCCCCTCCCTCCACATAAAACAAAACAAGAAAGGAATTCATCTTTGTAAAAACATATAAACATATAGTATAGTAATAACTTAAGTTTTTCCAAATTCATAGTGCAACTTACTTGTTTCCATAAGCAAAGTTATATGTAAATTGTATATCAGCACTTCTAGTAATCTTGCCATTGTCTTGGTACTGAAATTTTAGACCAATATAATTTTTCAGGAATCCTTTGTATGCTAAACATAACTATATAAAAAATATGGTAAAAGTTAGCATATCTTCCCATTAAATTGTTTTGTAACAATTCAAATTAACCCAATCCAACTAAATAAATATTTGTTGAACCTTTTCCATATATACTATTGAGAGAAGGAAAGATTAATTTCAGCTAGTAGTTGTAGAAGAATAATTGAGGAAGATTTTATAAACAAGGAGATGGAGTCAAAGTGACCTAACAACTAATGATTAATTCTTTATTGTTTTCTTAGATATGATTTCCTTTAAAAATGAGAACAATTCATTCCCTATGGAGGTGAGCTGTCTACTAACTAAATTGTTCACTAAACTTAAAAGTCATTGCAGATGAAGAGAGAAGAGAGGTAAATATTCAGACAGATTAATCAGGATATGAATGTATTTTAGTATTAAGAGATAGAGATGAAAGTAAAATAGTAATTAAAAACTTGTTTTAATGGTCTCAAACTCCTTAAGCACCCGAACATATTTCAGAATTTTAAAAACAAGAAAAAGCAAAAAGTTATGTTTATTGGTTTTAAAATATTTATCCTAAAATGGCCATCTCTTCAATTCATGATTTTCTTTCATGTTTCCCCAACTAAACACTCAAGATCAGCTTATAATGGCTATCCATTTTGTTTCTTCCTAATAAAAGAAGAAAAATGGAGGATGTTATACATTTTAATTATTTTAGTGTTCAAACTATGTGCAAATCATGTCTTCTAAAATTATGAGATAAAGAAGAATACATGATATATAGTGGCACACACACACACACACAATTTTTTTTTCTTTTTAGAATTGTCAGAAGAGGAATCACTAAAGCACCCAGAATGTGAGCCACAGTGCCTGTTCAACATGACATGATTTCATATGACAAGCACTTTTCCTTGTCTTAAAATTTCATGAAATTTTATTACCAAGGTGTTTTTCAGATTCAATTAGCATATCATTTTGTTGAGCATACCTGATTATAAGGAAATAATAAAATGTTTCCATATGGTGATCTGTTTGGCTTAACATCTGTCGAGTCAAAAAGAACAGCTGGATTTTTCAGGGAATAACGACCACAGTAAGCATCAGTTTCAGCTGTCTTCTGCCCTCTATTAATACGTTCCTATAAAAACAACATTTCAAATGAAAACATGATTTGTTTCTTGATTTTCTCTCACCATACCCAAACAATTGTTCAAAGTTCAATACTGTTTCTCAAATGACTCTAACTTGAAATATTCTGTCCTTTCCTGGAAGTTCTAAAGCTCCTCTCTGACCCATAACCTTGTATTTGTATTTAATTATTTCTCAAGTCCTTTCTTATATTATGAACCAGTCAAAGATATTTATTCATTCCTTCTATGATGTGTGTTCAGTGTTTACTATATGGCAGGTTTTGGTTTGCTTTCTGTTTAATCTTCAAAATTTAAGTGATGAAGAACAATATTCCTATATACAGGAGCCATGCAGAATAGATAGGTAAGAGCCTGGTATTGGCAAATGTAGATAGGTAACCCTGGGTTGAGCAAAGAAAGGAGTGCGGGGATGGTGATGGGAGATGCAGTAGGAAAGGAGTGAATGTTAATTACTTGTGCAGCCCTCAGGGCCTCTAGTAACAAATTCAGACTTACATGTGTTTATTAAGGCGAGCAGGTTGCCCATTAAATAGAAAGGTTTTCCTATTTTTCCTCACTAAAACATCTGCTTTTGCAAAGTATAATATGATATATATTTTTAAGAATTCACAGTTACTTCTTGAGTGTTATAAATTAAATAATTTGACTATTTCCTTTTTATTCTTAAAATATTCATTTGGAACAAGTGCATATCTACCTACCTGACATGCTAATTTTGCTCACTTTCTGTTGGTTAGGTAAACTTAACCAACAGAAAGTGAGCAAAATTAGCAAATTTGTGGGATGTAAATGAAGCTTTCACAAATGAATTATTTTATTATGTGAGAAGATGCTAGGACAGGCCTTACCAATAAATCTGTAACAAAATTGTTTTTACAATTTGACTTTGAATAATAACAGAATCAATGCTAGTTCAAAAAGGAAATAACAAAGCCCCAATATTTATATGAATACTTATTTGATCAATTTCAAGGTTAGTGAAATATTCCATACCAGGTCAAAATCAGTTTCATAGTCTCTGAAGTATTTCACAACAAATCCTTCTTCAAAATGTGCAATTTGTGGTGGACATTTAGTGCTAACCATTTCTTCCACTGCCGCCTGAAACTAAATTAACAATATGAGCTATAATAACTTCTTTTTCATGAAGTCTTAGAACATTAGTAATTCTACTAATTAGTTCTAACAGTGTTTTTATAATTCCCATGTTAGCCATAATTATGAGATAATTATCAAAATAATTTTAAGTTAATGTGTATTTTAGTGTCCAATAATTTTTCAAAGTTTTATTTTAGAATAAAATAGTTATATCCAACTGGTTACTATTAGCATGGTTATAAGTTAAATGTTTTAAAGAGAATGAGAAAGAAAACTTAAATCAATAATTAAACAGATTCTGAATAAAAGACTTCCCCAAATATCTCAAAATTAACAAAAAAACCCCCAAAAAACAAAAACTATATACTCTAATGCAACCCATTTTTCAAAAGAGGAGATGCATGTACTATAAGTCTGTATTTCAGATTATCTAAAAATAATAAATAATACTGGAATATAAAGGAATTGGTACATTCATGAGTCCCTTATCATCTCTACATCTATTGATCTGGCAAAGCACAAAAATAATTATTGTTTAGAAATGAGGGCCCAAGCCAGGCAGGGTAGCGCTCCTTTGTGATCCCAGCAGCTTGGGAAGCTGAGACAAGAGGATTGCAAATTTGATACCAGCTTCAGCAACTTAGTGAGGTCCTAAGCAACTCTGCAAAACCGGTCTCAAAATAAAAAATAAAAATGGACTGAAGGTGTTGCTCAGTGGTTAAGCACCTGTGGGTTCAATTCCTAATTCCAAAAAAATATTGAGAGAGCATTAAGGACACGAGGCTGGAGTTGTGGCTCAGTGGTAGAGTGCTTGCCTAACTGAGGAGGCTTTGGGTTTGATGTCCAGCACTCCTAAACACACACACAGACACACACACACACAGAGACACACACACAAACAAAACAACAACAATAACAACAAAGGATTAGGGGTTTGAGATAATGTATAATGTCTAATCATCAAATTATGATTTAAATACAGGAAGGTAGTTGTCAAAATTCAGTAACCACAGCATTCTTTCTCTAAGGAGAGCTGCCCCACATGTAGGCATATTAAGTCCTGTTGACACAGACCCAAGAACTCCCCTTTCCTTCCCTCTATCTTTGTCATGTCTCCTCCATTCTCCCCTCACACCAAGTAGGAGAATATATTACTACTCCTTAAACATTTCTTCATAGAAGATTGACAGTTAGTTAATTTTCTATGTAATAAAATAACAAGAGATTTAAACTTCATTGTTAAGCATTTTTACTATACTACATCTCTCAAGGATTTTCTAACTTTTTACGTGATGACCAGTTGGATTTTGGATGAAGATGAATGCTGGCATGGATAGAGGGACAGAGAGCCTGCACTCAAAAGCAAAACAAGATTCTAATAACTTTGAGATACTTTGTCCAGAAAAAGGGTGCAGGCTTTGTGCTCAATTGTCTCTGTGTCCCCTTAGACAAAAATGTTCATGATATATAAATCTTAGTAAGCTGATCAAATTCTGAATGATTTATGTGAATTTTGGAAGTAATGTCTCTTTCTCATTTGTCTATAAAGGTTCGGTGAACACCACCAAATGGTGCTGGGAAAATGCATGGTAGGAATATTCCTGGAGCATACTTCAACTTCTGATGACGCTGGAGTAAGAGGCACTGAGGCAATCCCATCCCAGTTCAGTGTGAATGTCTCCAAACTGGGTTTCCCTTTGGTTTGTTCTGTAATATCCAGTGTGACATTATTCCCTTCAAGTACTTCATAACCAAGCAGATCAAAGTCTCCTGAAATGAAGTACCAAACAATTTTAAGAGTTAATTAGTAACATACTAAATATCTATAACAGACATTCAAATAATGCCAAATTGTTTTTATTTGGAGTCCCATTAATTCAAAATAAGGATGAACAGGGGAAAAGAAAAGCAGATCCCCGCATTTGAGTAGATTTATTCATAGCAGAAATAGCAAAACAGTGAAGTGCTACCTACCAAAGTTCTTTATGACTTAAGAAGAAATATTGTAAGATAAACAGAGGGATACAACTGGGGATATGCAGTATAGATCAATGGACAAGAGGATATTCCAAAAAAATATTTTAGTTCTGTGCCAATATCATTATTTCAATGTAGAGGGCTTGACTGGGCTATTTTCTTTATGTATGAATACGGCAAAAAGCCAATTTCCAAAAACCAGCCCAGACTTATGAGGCTTGTTCAAACAATGTCACTTTGAGACAAACAAGACCTTGTCCTTAGAGGTTTCTCCTCTTTGGAAGGATACTATACTAGTTGAATCCCATTGATCTTCTTTATTGGGTAAAGGCTGACAATATATTCAGCCATGGTTTTAGTACCATATTTTTTAAGGTCACTGCTGAAGCCTCAAAATTTCTTTCTGATCTATAAACAGATCAATAAGAGTAGCTATATCCTCATTTTTATAGTATTTTGAACAACTAACTTTTTGAAATTTTTGGAGCTTCAATTCATATTAAACAAAATTCTTCATCTCCTATTTAACCATCAAATTAACAATTTCATAAAATAAGACATAAACATTGAGGTAACATTCTACTTTCATGAATTGGAAAATAAATACACACACACCCCCCAGGGACCTACCTTATAAGCTTAGATATACCAAATAGCCAAATTGCTTACTAACTTTAACTGAAGACAGAATATCTACCTCAATATTGCCCAAAATGTCATGTATAAAACATTAATATGAGGTTAAAAGCTATTACTTGAAAATATTTTTAAAAGGTTGAGAGATCAAATAATTTTGCATTAAACCCAGGTGAATTGATTTTTTTTAACAGCAGGACTCCTTAAGGATGTTAATATTCTAATGAGTTCTGTCAATCTTCAAGGAGTCTGATATGAAATGTTTCCCTTGTGAATTAGACCACATAATCCGTTCTTCAGGCAAGATTTGGTCAGACTAATGTTTCCTGAATAATATGGATTTACTTAAATTTTATTTTCAAAATTAATATTTTCACTGATTGTAAAAAGTATAATACTATAGCAATGAATATATTTGCAGTGCACACAGTGTATTTCTCCTGCATTGGAGCTATATATTTCTTGAAATAAAACTAAAATTTAAATTAATATAGAAAAAAATGTACCATTTAATTTCCATTTCTCCTACCATTGATCGAGGCTATGAATCTATTTTCCTCTATCATTTTATGGAACTTTTTTTTTTTTAACCTTTCATAGTAGAGTTGCCCAGGGTATCGTTTATTTCCTGGGGAAGCACAAAATGAAATACAAGCTTACCTCTAGTTGATACAAAGGTTATTGTGTAGATAAAGCTCTGGAGATTCCTTTTTCTTATTACTTGAACTGTGTCTGGTTTTACAGACCAGAGGTCATTCAAAGCTGATTGCATTAGGAAGCCAGAAGCATCAGCAGGTAACAAGACTTTTGGATGAATTAAAAAAGAAAAAAAAAAGGCAGATGAGTTGAAATCTTTCTGGCTTACAACAGACAAAGTATGTTTTGTACATTTTTAAAGCAGCCATACTCTGTAACATGTGAGTTATCACTTAGAGAAATTAAGCTCTGAAATTGATTTGTTCAATAGTTTGGCTTTTTAATTGGTTTGTGATATTTTTGAGACCAGGGATCATATTTTACTATTTAATATTCCCATAATAAGAAGTATGTATTTTGCAAACAGTGAGTACTCATTAATATTTATCACTTGAAATAATTAACAGAAATAGCAAAAGAATTTTTTTAGAATTTATTAGCAAATATAGAAATCTTCTATTATTAACCAACAAATTAGTGTATCATAGGTCTATCTCTTAATTTGGGAAATTGAAAGATATGTTTATATCATTGTAAGGATAAATTTAATTTTTATTTTCTGAATTTATACCTGTGAGCCACAGATACATAAAATCCTTATATGGATTTAGATATATGTATTTATAATTATCCTTATAAAAATGATGGTATATGCCATAAAGTTGTGTATATTTATGTCATTTTCTATCCCAATCTGAAGGCTTTTCTTCATGATTTATTTTTCTCCTTTGTCTAGCATATTATTAAAATGATAATTACCAAACAGTACCACAAGACTTAGAGTAAATCCTTTGTAGCTACATCTATATGTAAAAAGAAATAACATCACCCTAATTATTTATAACTTACTAGTCTTTTCCATGTTATAGATCAATCTGTATTGGTGAAATGAACATGAATTAGCTCCCACACATGGGCTGGTTACTGTGATCTTCTGGACTTCATTAGTTGCATTAGTTGTTTCCCAGTTTTCCAATGTTATAACCTATTTTCCAATTTGAAAAAACAAATCTTTAATATATGGGAAAATACACTCTGAAAGTATCATAATTCAGCTATTTAATGACTCTTTATTACTCCATTTTACTGCAAATGAGTAAATGATATTATAGACTATTTAAAAGCGGGTTTTATAATAAAAATATTCCAAGCCACAGCTCAGTAATTGTTGATAATTGCATTCCCCTAAAAAGCATCTTATCTCTTGAAATTAATAAGCAAATGGAGCCTTTGGCTTTGGATATTTTCATATATTTTGTGGTATCAGTAATTCAATCCAGGGCCTCATGTACTAGGCAAGCACTCTACCACCCCCAGCCCTAAGAATTTTATTTATTTATTTATTTATTATTTATTTTTTTGTTATACATGGACACAATAAATTTTGTTTGTTTATTTTTATGTGGTGCTAAGGATTGAACCCAGTACCTCACATGTGTGAGGCAAGTGTTCTACCACTGAGCCATAACCCCAGCCCCACTGAGAATTATTTTTGATAAAGTGGATCTATCATCACAGCAAACCTGTACTTCCTGGATAATTGTTGACTGGGATTTGATAACTTGTTCCTCATTTATTGCATCTCCTGTTTGTTGTTCAGTATAGACATTTCTAAACTGGTATAGTCCAACATCAACAAAAGCACTCAATCTATACTCCTGCAGCAAGATTTCAATATAATATCTGGAAAATAAAATAACTAATGAATATTATATTTTTCCCCAGAATACTAGGCATGAATTTTTTTTCAATGAATAAAACATCAACATCCACAAAATCTATTAAATGATTTATATTGTATAAAATCCACACTTATAGAATAATATATTAAAATATTTAAAGTTTCATAGCAGTTTGTTTAAAATATAATGAATATAAGATATCTGAATTGTTTCCATTCCTGACCAATTCTTTTAGCTTAGTCAGTTGACTATTGATTGAAGAAGATACTAACTCCTATCCTTAAGGACCTTAAAACAAAATATCAATGTAGATTATGATAATAATTATTAGGAATACAATACAGAGGACATACAGAAGTTAAATATTTTTATATAGTCAAGAAAATGACAAGCAGGCTTAGACATATTATATATTTTGCAACTAAGTGGTTGTATGTGTCAAGGATGAAAGCCTTTGCAAATACCATTCAAATTCAAATATTCCCTAAAGGTCCATGTGTTAAAGACTTGGTCACCAGCTTGTGACACCATTGGAGATGGTAGGACCTAAAGGATGTGAGACCTAGTGGTATTCCCATGAAGTATATACTGTGACTCTGGCTCCTTTCCTTTTCCTCCCCCATCGCCCATATCCACCCCTCTCTCTCTGGTGACTGAAAGTAAAGCAAATTATATATATATCTCCTTCCCTGTGGCCATGAGGTGAACAGCCTTTTTCCTCCATTCACTCCCTGCCATAATGTACCACATTCCCAACCAGGGACTAGCATCTTCTGAAACTATAAACCAAAAAAACTTTTCCTCCTTATAAGTTTATCATCTCAGGTATTTGTCCCAATCCCACTCTCACATTTCTGAAAGTTAGCTCCATTTATATCTTGGGGAATAAAATAGTGCCTCAGGAAATTTCTACTGGTTAGACTGACTACAACCCTCTAACAAGACAGGTGGGATTCATACCTTATGTTTGGAATTCTTGACTCCAAAGAACTCTTGCCCATTGTCTAATTCTATCCAGAATAAGGCATTAACTGACTAGCTGTTAGAGATGAATGCAAAACTGCTGTGTCCTCATCTAAATCTCTAGAAATGCCACTATTATGATATCACATCATCCAACAGATATTCTTGTTGTATACGAAGAATAAATATCCACAGTATGTGGGAGGCTGAATGAGGGATATTTATCTTTCATCTAGGATGATGGAGCCCTAGATACTCCCCCTGACAGAACGGGTACTGGAGGATTACATCAGGATCTTGGCTGCCTTAGGAACCTGTTCACCAGCTCTTCAAAATCCAAGTAGCCAAGACTAATTAAGGAGCAGGACCTAAAGAAAGCATTAAATTCTGCATTCTTACTTTGAGCTTAAAAATATTAATTGGGCACTTTCTATGTGTAAGACAGTAAACTAAGCATTTTGCATAAATTATTATTTAATCTTCACAAAAGTCTTATAACAGTATTCTCTTTCTTCAAATGAATAACAGATACTAAGAGAATCTTATGGATTTAATTTTTTAATTAATAACTGAGATGGTATTCAAAGTACAGTAAAGAACTGATCAGACACCTCTCAAAAGAAGAAATATGAATGGATGACAAATATATAAAATGTTCAGTACCACAAGCAACTAGGGAAATGCAAATCAAAACTACATAGAAATTTTTACCTCAGTCCAGTTATAATGGCAATCATCAAGAATACAACTAATAATAAATGCTGGCAAGGATATGGGAGAAAATATATACTCATACATTGTTGGTGGAATTGCAAACTAGTATAACCACTGTGAAAAGCAATATGGAGATTTCTCAAAAGACTAGGAATGGAACCACCCTATGATCCAATTATCCCACTCCTTGGTTTTATCCTAAACTAAAATTTTAAAAGAACTAAAATTTTTTAAAACCTGAAAATCTACATACTATAGTGATAAACACTCATGAATGTTTATAGCAACACAATTCACAATAGCAAAGTTATGGAACCAGGCAAGGTACCCATCAACAGATTAACAAATAAAGAATATGTGGTATATATACACAATGGAGTTTTACTCAGCCATAAAGAGAAATGAAATGATGGCATTTTTTTGAAAGTCAGTGGAACTGGAGAACATTCAAAGTGAAATAAACCATACTCAGAAAGTCAAAGATTGGATGTTTTATTTCATATACAGAAGCTAGAGTCAACTAAAGGGGGAAAAGTGTAGGGGAGAAATACATGAAAATAGGAGATCTCTAAGGTAGAGGAAAAGATAGGGAGGAAGGAGGACACTAAAAGAGAGGAACTGTGGAATTAAATTGACCAAATTATGACATGTAGTATATGAATATACCCTAGTGAATTCCACCTTTATGTATATTGGTAAAGCAACAATTTATAAAAACTATAAATAAATAGAAGGAAGACCAGTAGAATAGAGGAAAGTGAATAGGGGAAAAAAGGAGAGGTAGAAAAGAGGAAGTACTGGTGACTGAAAGTAAAGCAAATTAAATTCCATTAATGTATAATTATATAAAAATTAACCTTAATATTATGTATCACTATAATGCACTAATTAAAATGCTTTAAAAATTGACCAAAAAGATCTGCACTTAGATGAAATGATACCTGATATTCTTATATCTGTAGAATGAACTGGCAACATGAACTGACTTTGGACAGTCTCTGCGAAAATGAAAGTCTATTTCTTCATCCCTTGAATCTATGCTTGACCATTTGCTATGGTCAATGGGATAGAAGCAAATGTGACAAAAACAAATATTTAAAAGTGTGTGTTTGATAGTAATTGCTATCATTATTGTTGGGAACCTATCCACCAACACCACAAGCTTGGGTTAAGCTCCTGGAATATAAGAAATCACGTAGGATGAGATGCTCCCCATATCTATATCTCAGTGCCAGTCATGCCATCTGAGATGTACAAATGGAATTTAGGTCATCCTAGATCATCAATCCCAAACTAAAGAGGCCAGGAACAAATGAACTGTCCAGCCAATGACAAAATTTTGTGAAATAATAAACATTTATTATTTGAAGCCTTTAGGCTAAAGTGGTTTGCTATGCAGTAAAACCTAACAGATACATATGTTAAAACCAAGGCCAACATCATTCTACACAGAGAAAAAAAAACATTTCTTCTAAAAACTGGAATAAGACAGGAATGCCCTATTTTATCACTTCTATTCAACATAGTCCTTGAAACTCTAGCCTGAGCAAGTAAGCAATAGAAAAAAAATAAGGATACAAACAGGAAAAGAAGAGCTCAAATTATCTATTTGCCAAGATCATGATCCTATATTTCGAAGACCCAAAACACTTCACCAGAAAACTTGTAGAATTCATAAACAAACTCAGAAAAGTAGCAGGATATAAAATTGATACCCATAAAGCAATTGCATTCCTATACACCAATGATGAATCAGCTGAAAGAGAAATTAGGAAAATTCTCCCATTCACAGTAGCCTCAAAAACAAAATTCTTGGGAATCAATCTAACAGAAGAGGTGAAAGACCCACAGTGAAAACTACAGAACACTAAAGAAAGAAATTGAAGAAGACCTTAGGAGATAGAAAGACCTCCCATGCTCTTGGATAGGCAGAATTAATATTGTCAAAACAGCCATACTACCCAAAGCGCTATTGAGATTTAATGCAATTCCCATTAAATTCCAATATTGTTCTTCATAGAAATAGAAAAAGCAGTCATAAAATTTATTTGGAAAAACAGGAGGCTCAGAATAACCAAAGCAATCCTTAGAAAAGTGAGGCAGGAGGCATCACAATACCAGACATTAAATTATACTACGGAGTTACAGTAACAAATACTCACTTGTATTGGTACCAAAGCAGGCAAGATGGCCAATGATAAAGAATAGAAGACACAGAGACAAACCCACATAAATACAGTTATCTCATACTAGACAAAGGCACCAAAAACATACATTGGAGAAAATATAGCCTCTTGAAAAAAAATGATTCTGGGAAAACTGGAAATATGTTGTAGAATAAAACTTAATCCCTATCTCTCACCCTTCACAAAACTCAACTGAAAGTGGGTCAAGGACATAGGCATTAGACCAGAAACTGTACACCTACTAGAAGGCCCAACTCTTCATCTTGTTGGCCTAAGAACTGACTTCCTCAACAAAATTCTAAAGCTCAAGAAGTAAAATCAAGAATCAATAAATGGAACATTATCAAACTAAAAAGCTTTTTCACAGCAAACGAAACAATCCAAAGCATGAAGAGAGAACCCACAGAATGAAAGAAAATCTTTGTCACTTGCACCTCTGACAGAGGATTAATCTCCAGGATATATAAAGAACTCAAAAAGTTTAACCCCCAAAACCCAAATTACTCAATAAATGGGCAAAGGAATTGAAAAGGCACTTCACAGAAGAATAAATACAGTCAACAAACATGAAAAATTGTTCAATTCTATTTGTTAACTCTAGCGCTATGGGTGTCCTATTGAGGAATTTGGAGCCCGACCCCACAGCATGTAGGTCGTAGCCAACTTTTTCTTCTATCAGATGCCATGTCTCTGATTTAATATCAAGCTCCTTGATCCATTTTGAGTTAACTTTTGTGCACGGCGAGAGATAGGGATTCAGATTCATTTTGGTGCAAATGGATTTCCAGTTTTCCCAGCACCATTTGTTGAAGATGCTATCTTTCCTCCATTGCATGCTTTTAGCCCCTTTATCAAAAATAAGATAGTTGTAGTTTTGTGGATTGGTTACTGTGTCCTCAATTCTGTACCATTGGTCCACCCGCCTGTTTTGGTACCAGTACCATGCTGTTTTTGTTACTATTGCTCTGTAGTATAGTTTGAAGTCTGGTATCGCTATACCGCCTGATTCACACTTCCTGCTTAGTATTGTTTTTGCTATTCTGGGTCTTTTATTATTCCATATGAATTTCATGATTCTTTTATCGATTTCTACAAGATATGCTGTTGGGATTTTGATTGGCATTGCATTGAACTTATATAGGACTTTTGGTAATATCGCCATTTTGATGATGTTAGTTCTGCCTATCCATGAGCAGGGTATATTTTTCCATCTTCTAAGGTCTTCTTCTATGTCTTTCTTTAGGGTTCTGTAATTTTCATTGTATAAATCTTTCACCTCTTTTGTTAGGTTGATTCCCAAGTATTTTATTTTTGGGGGGGATATTGTGAATGGAGTAGTTAAAAAGTTTTTTCTCAGCAAAAGAAACAATAAGAGAGATAAACAGGGAGCCTACATCCTGGGAACAAATCTTTACTCCACACACTTCAGATAGAGCCCTAATAACCAGAATATACAAAGAACTCAAAAAATTAGACAATAAGATAACAAATAACCCAATCAATAAATGGGCCAAGGACCTGAACAGACACTTCTCAGAGGAGGACATACAATCAATCAACAAGTACATGAAAAAATGCTCACCATCGCTAGCAGTCAGAGAAATGCAAATCAAAACTACCCTAAGATACCATCTCACTCCAGTAAGACTGGCAGCCATTAGGAAGTCAAACAACAATAAGTGCTGGAGAGGATGTGGGGAAAAGGGCACTCTTGTTCATTGCTGGTGGGACTGCAAATTGGTGCAGCCAATTTGGAAAGCAGTATGGAGATTTCTCGGAAAGCTGGGAATGGAACCACCATTCGACCCAGCTATTCCCCTTCTCGGTCTATTCCCTAAAGCCCTAACAAGAGCATGCTACAGGGACACTGCTACATCGATGTTCATAGCAGCTCAATTCACGATAGCAAGACTGTGGAACCAGCCTAGATGCCCTTCAATAGATGAATGGATAAAAAAAAATGTGGCATTTATATACTATGGAGTATTATTCTGCATTAAAAAATGACAAAATCATAGAATTTGGAGGGAAATGGATGGCATTAGAGCAGATTATGCTAAGTGAAGCTAGTCAATCTTTAAAAAACAAATACCAAATGACTCCTTTGATATAAGGGGAGTAAACAAGGACAGGGTAGGGACGAAGAGCTTGAGAAGAAGATTTACATTAAACAGGGATGAGAGGTGGGAGGGAAAGGGAGTGAGAAGGGAAATTGCATGGAAATGGAAGGCGATCCTCAGGGTTATACAAAATGTCATATAAGAGGAAAGGAGGGGCAAGACAAGATAATACAAATGGAAGAAATGATTTACAGTAGAAGGGGTAGAGAAAGAAAAGGGGAGGGGAGGGGAGGGGAGGGGAGGGGGGATAGTAGAGAATAGGACAGACAGCAGAATACATCAGACACTAGAAAGGCAATATGTCAAGCAATGGAAGGGAAACTGATATGATACAGCAATTTGTATATGGGGTAAAAGGGGGAGTTCATAGTCCACGCGAATCAAACTGTGTAATATGATGTATTAAGAACTATGTAATGTTATGAACGACCAATAAAAAAAGAAAAAGAAAAATTGTTCAACATCTCTAATGATTACAGAAATGAAAATTAAAACTATATTGAGATTTTATCTCATTCCAGTCAGAAGGGCAACAATCAAGAATGTAAGCAACAAATAATGTTGGCGAGGATGTGGGGAAAAAGGTACACTCATATGTTGCTGGTAGGATTGCAAATTGATGCAAGCACTCTGGAAAAAATAGTATCGAGATTCCTCAAAAATTAAGAATGGAAGCATTATTTGACCTGTTTACACCATTCCTTGGTATATATTCAAAGGAGTTAAAATAAGCATACTGCAGTGACACAGCCACATCAATGTTTATAGCAGCTCAACTCACAATAGCTAAGCTATGGAACCAACCTTGGTGCCCATCAACAGATGAATGGATAAAGAAAATGTGGTATATATGCACAACAGAAATTATGGCCCTTAAAAAAATGACCTCATGATTTTTGCTGGTAAACGATGGATCTGGAGACTATCATGCTAAGTGAAATAAGCCAATCCCCCAAACCAAAGGTCAAGTGTTCTCTCTGATATGTAGATTCTAACACACAGCAATGGGGGTAAGATAAGAGTAGAAGTTCAGCCAATTAGACAAAGGGGAATGAAGGGAAGGGCAGGGAATAAGGAATAGGAAAGAGAGTGGAATAAATAAATGTTATATAACATTCCTATGTTCATACATGAATACACCAACAGTGAAACTCCACATAATGTACAACCCAGAAAAATGAGATTTTAATTAAAATAAGTTATATTCCATGTAGGTATAATATGTCAAAATATACTCTACTGCATGTATATCTAAAAGGAACAAATTTTAAAAATTTTAAAACCTAACAGATACAAATAGTAAGTAAAAAATGATATTAACACATCTTTTGACATTCTCTATGGAACATACTTATTTTGAATATATCATGTCTCTTATCTTCCTGTTTTCTAGGAATCCTGAATGGCATTTTGAATGTTATTATCTGCTATTTGAATAATACTTTCATTTACTTTCTGGAGTTGACCTTTCAATACTAGATTTCATGTTCCTTATGAGTAGGGATTTTATTTTAATATTGTTTGTATTAGATTTCAAGTGCCTGTTCCATGGCCTGGGATAAATCAGCAAATAATAAATATATATTAGAAGTGTTACTAGTTCATGGGATTTTGTGATTGTTTTTTCCCTAGCAACATTCAAGTGCTCAGACATTGGAACAAAGAAACTAGAGAATTGGAGTGAATGAAAAGTCCTGAAAAAAATGAAAATCAGGATTAAGTAATTTTCACAAAATTATAGTTTCTGCAACAAGGTTAAATTAAATTTCAAATTTACCTGGTTAGCTAAATGTCAGTATTCCTGAAGATATAGAAGCAAACTTTAATAAAATTATAAAGAATGACCAATTGTAAATTCAAGCAATTAACTGTCATGCCCACCAATGAAAACAAAAGATTTTAAAATATAAGCTTACATTTTTAAAATATCACACAATCACTTTATGGTAAGAAAAACACCTTACTCTTTTCCTTTCTGAAGATGAATATCATCTGATCTTTGCGTTGGACTGGAAAAATAACTGTTGGCATTGGCAGAATGATATGCAATCCTCACCTTATCCCAGAAAAGCAGAGAATAAAAGGAGAATTTTTAATATTTTAAACATCTAATTATCTTTATCAGTACTGTAATCCTGATGCTATTCTTCTAAGATCTGTTATCCCTGACAACATAGAGTTTTAAAAAATTATGCAAGCTCACTCACTTCATCACTTTACCCTTCACTCACACCAACTCCACTCTACTGAGTATACTGCACAGATCATGGCTTTCCATAATTAGCACTGCAATGGACAATAAGAGGAAACATACTGGTAGAATGTGTTATTATTAATCATTCTTTTGCTCTGTGGAGAACTTTCAAAGATTTGATACAAATTATAAATTTAGAGGTAGCCCTGAAAGATATCAAAGATTGTTAAATGGTTCTACGTAGTACAGAGAGAGGCCTTTGGGCTTCCCACTAATGTCATCTTTGGAGTAAGCATGCCAAGAAGCTATGGTAAACTGGAATTCATAAATTACAAAAGCAATTTAAAGTTACATAAACCCATTTGTGAAGAAATCTTGCCATATAAATTCATCATAAAATACAATTTTGATTTGATTGGTCAGTTTCACACTTGTGAAATTATCCTTTGAAACCCTCTTGTCCTTCGGTACTATGACAAAATACAAAATAAACTAATGACTGTAGATGTCTAATAAAGTTTTAGTTGTGGTCATAAAAAATCGGAAGGAAGTTTTTAACTTATTAGTAGGAGGGTATTTGACTAACTTAATAAGCCCATGTAATAACATACTATTCATCATTAAAAAATGATGATCAAATTTTGTAAATACTACTATGTGACAAAGATGACACTGATCTTTTATGATCCTTTATATAAAAAGAAAATAGAGGTTAAAAAGAAATGACAGGCTTCCATCTCATAACCAAGTAAATGTAGAGTAGTGAAACCTTTTCATTGTTTTTCAATATCCTATATTGTGGCTACAATTCTTTCATAATAAAAGAAATCCTTCAAATGCATAAAGTAAATGTATGCATTTTTTCCTTTGCAGAGAAAAGTTACACATGAGAAATAATTTCCTTTTAAGCTATGGGTTTTCCACAAGTTTGTATCATGTGCTAAAATAGCAAAGAAATTGATCACATGAAATCATTTCTCATAAATTCTTTAATATATTCATTGATTTTTTACTTAGAATAAGTGAGATACAAAGATCATCACGCTATTTTTATAATATCAAGTAGTGTTTTGCAGTGTCCCTACCTTATCTTCTGGAAGTCCAGTCTGGCTGAAATAAATGGCATAACGGTCATCACCTTTGATGTAGAATCTATAAACATCAGAATCTGGAGCCACCAAAAATCCACTGAAGCGTGCAACAAATGTATCTTGTCCCATGGGCCAGGCATAGGAAGCTGAGTCTACCCAACTGGCACCCATATACCCTGGCGTTTTTTCATTATATCCAAGTATGTCCTCAAGATGTACTGGCCGGCTGTTATTCCATACCTCAAGTTTTAGACCTCTCCCACCTAAATATAATGAAACAAAAGAAGCCATTCATCAGAGTCATGATGCAATGTCTCAATGGCCTTATATTTGAGTGGTAATTATAGATGTCCTATGTCAATTAACATTTTTAGATCATGTGTGAAACTAAATCAATTATATGTACCCCTACATGTACTTGTTCCCAGAAGACAGAGTGCAATTAGGGTAATCTACAATTTATTTATTATTACCATATTTATCTGAGCCTCCATTACCACACATGTTAGAAGTGAATAATAATATTATTTGAATGGTTTCCATTAGGGATTTTATGTACTATATATGTAAAATATTTGGCACTAAATAGAACTTTACATAAAGATAATGATACATAATAATTAGTTACTTATGCTATAACTAATGTTGTTTCATATAGTGAAGTCTCAAAACTTCATAATCCAAACCATTTGATTACTAAATATTTGCCTTGTTTATTCTAAATGGCTTATAAAGCCATTAATCAAGGAAAATAGATTGTTAGCTTTAAGATATAGCTCAGCATTTGTTTTTCTGGTTTTTTTTCTTCTTCTTTTTTAAGCATTGCTTTTGTGCTAAGATTTTATCCTGTCTTGGATAGAATCAGAGAATACTCTCAATAAAACGTAACTACACTTGCCAGTACAAACACTGTCATGGAGTTTCTCTTAATCAGAAATTTGCTATCACATGTTTTTCTTTTTTCCTTAAAATGCAACAACTGTTGTGCTCATGCCTTCTTTCAGCAGCCTTAAGCCTGCCTGAATCTGGAAAATAATGACTACTCCTGTTCAGCTGCATTTGGATATGTTACAAATGTAGAAAAGATTGAACACATCAGCCTCCTATAGCACCAGCATTTCCTGATACGTACAACTTTCTCTAAAGTTACCAATTACAAATATCAAAATTATCTTCTTAAACTTGTGAGACTTTTTTCAAATATTTGAAACAAAGAAGTTTAAGAGTTTGGCAAACAGAATTTATTAGGCTCCAAATACCAACAATGACACAACTGTAAATAGATTTCAATGTGTGCACAGGATAAGAGAGAGATACATGCCCCACTCAAACACTGGCAAGCACTCCACTGGAAGGCCATGTACTGCAAGGGGAAAATCTGAAAAGAACTTCTAATGACATTTCTTTCATCTGTTTTCATTCTCAAACCATTCTAAAAAAGTAAGGATTTAACCCCTGCCTTTTTTTTTCAACCAGGAAAAGGCATTTTAAACATTTTCATAAAGTCTATGAAATAAAGGTACCATTATACTCTATCAATAGAGAAATGCTGCTTCTAGTAGGGTGTCAGGAGACCAGGCTGAGTTTATCTCCACAGATGCAGCTTTAATGCAGCTATTTTAATACAAATGTTTTCTAATACAGAAAATATAATTTAAAAACATTTATTATAATTCTCACCACAAATTCTAAAAAAATTCAAATAATATTTTTTACTAATGCTATATATTAATAATATTCCTTTATTACAAACATAGAAATTGTTATTCTCTCTTATAATAACTTACCTGGATATACAGTTTTGAGAATAGGAGGTTTGGGGGGTGTCTTGCAATATATACTATTTTCTGTGATATTCAGAATATCACAGGTTTGACCTATACAGAAGCAAAATGCAGAACTGTTACAAATGAAGCTTTATAATGCATATCACATCAGCCTATCTTGAGTTATTTTTTTCAATTAAAATCAAAGTTACATAAGCAAGTGACAAAGTTGGGGCCCTTTCATTTAAATATTCTACATGAAATCTTATCATTGGCTTAATAATAAGTATCATTAATTGTTATACTTCCATAAAGGGAAAATTTTTCTGGTAAAATATTGCAAGTCTGAGATAGAAAATTCCAGTTTCTGAGAAAAAATATGAAAAACTAGATAAAACTGTATCTTTGTAAAAGTGAAGACTTGTTTTGTTTCTCAGAGAAAAGTTGCAGAATACCCATGAAGTCCAGAATTTAAAGGTAGGTTACAACCTCTTAAGTAGGAAAAATGATAGTATAGTCCAAGTTCTTAAAATTAAAACAACAGGGACAATAATTTTGAAATGGTATTTTAACAGAAAAACTGTGTCCCAAATGGGCAAGGGACTAAAGAGAAAAAATTATAACTTCTACATAAACATAATTAGACTTCATAGAAGAGTCTCTTTTAAGAGTCTCTTTTAAGAGTCTCTTTTAAGTGTTTGCCTCATGAGGGTCAGCCCTCAGTATTTACTAGAGTTAACAAACATGAGGACAAGAAAAATGGAGAGAGATACCTTTGCCAGTTTCTGTTTGGTGGCCTGGAAAATGTAAACTTTTAATGCTTTCACTATTAGAATGACTTATGGATGCAAGAAAATTAAAATAGGAAATAGTGAATTCAAATAATATATTAAACCCACAGTCCATTTTACTGGAAGCACAGAAAACATTCCTATAAGGTTCATTATCTTTAAAAAAATTATCAATGATTCCAAATCTCAATATGGTTGCCATATTAATAGAATGATATAGAACAGAAATCTAACAACCTTTTGTCACATCAACAGTATCCTAATTAAAACAGACACAATATCAGATAAGAAAGCATATTATATAAATTACAAGTATTTCATACCCTGATTTTAATATTTAAAACATAAAATCTGATCCAAATAATGTGTTATATGAATGTCAAAAATCTTATGTTTTAACAGTTGGGCAGGTGATCAACAAGGATTCATGTGGGCTAGAAAGCTATTGTACATATATTAGAAGTTGCTTTATATCTGTTTCTCTTCTCTTCTGAAATCACATTCTGGCAGACTCATAGGAAGATTCCTTAAAAGGTAGAAGATACCCCAGCAAGGGGGCTGTGAGAAGAAAAATGTAGGTGCCCAGTTACAAGAGTGAGCATCCTGTCCTCTACCTATCAAGAAAGTGATGTCCTATGACTCAATGGAAAGAGTACCACTATGACATTCATCCCAACCTCCCTTTTCAGCTACATGGTTCACTATCTCTACATAGATCCAGAACAGACACATAAAAGTGACCCATACCTAGAGAACCAAGCCCTATATGTATTCATAAACAGATAACGCAATAATTTATGCTTTTTCCAAGGCCTGTATCATGCCAAACTACTAATGCACAGTATATGAAAAAGTATGGGCAGAATATGCCAAAATGCTAATTAAATTCCATCATAATTAAATAACTTTTTGGAAGTAACAGAAGTTCAAGGGGATTTAAGAGCTTATTAAATAGAGAATGGGTGTGTTCTTAACTGTGGTGGGGAATTTGTGGATGGCAGTGATGATACTTCCATAAATGCCTCTTAGAGATAAAGTGCCCACTAAGGGCTGCAAGGAGTGGCCCTCATGGAAAAATAGCAGAAGGAAGAGCATGGAGCCCAGAACAAAATGCTGTGTGAATACCCCCAGGTTTAAATGAATGACAACAGAGAAAAAACTATTATTTTTCTTACAAATTAAACAAGAATAGGCAGGATTTATTCCTATAAGTTAGTATATTAAGCATCATGAAAAATACCTCCAACTAGAACTTTCACTGGGAGATCCGTTTGATCAAAGAACCTCCCTCTTATTGTTAGTGTGGTGCCACCTCCAGTGCTTCCTTTTGAAGGTGAAACTGTAGTGACCTCTGGGGGAAAAAAATCACATTAAATATCATATGTCAGGAATATCAGGCATCATCCCAAATGCTTCATTTTAAAAAAAATTCTGAATTACCTAGCCACAGCACATAATTTAGTGTAGGTAGTGGATTACTAATTGAGTGAATTAAGTGTTTCATTATTTTGTCTCTGATGCAGTCCTGCAAAGAGGATAATAAACATGGCTTTCACAGACACTGACATTCAATGGGTGACTGGGCTTTAATGGTGACTAGTACTAAAGAAATGATTATCAGGAGACCAGGTGAGTAAGGAAAAACTGAGCTGAGTATAGATATTTAGCTCCAAAAGAAAACCCAGGCAGGGTACAGTTCATGCATGTAATCCCAATGGCCCGGGAGGCTGAGGCAGGGTTAGGGTTAGGGTTAGGGTATCTGGAGTTCAAAGCCAGCCTCAGCAACTTAGCAAGGTGCTAAGCAACTCTGTGAGACCCTGTCTCGAAATAAAATATAAAAAAGACTGGAGATGTGGCTAAGTGATTAAGTACCCCTGAGTTCAATCCCCAGTACCAAAAAAAAAAAAAGAAAAAGAAAAACACAGAAAGGCAGGTCAAACGCCTTCTCTTTCATAGGCTCTTGAAGAATGCATTTATGCTTAAGGACTAACATTTTATATTTATATTTTTTCATATAGTAATACATTTAACTATGATTAGACTTTCTGTGGCTTTGTACATAGAAGCTTTAGGTATGTTGATAAAATAACCCAGTACATGACAGACAGCAAATTCTTACTAAATATTTTCTTATTAATGACTTCAAAGTTTTATGCATTATATGAATTTTAAATAAATTTCTAGGAAAAATCAAGATATTTCACATTTGATTGATTCTAAAACATACATTTTTTCACACTTTAGTATTTGTAAAATTCAAACATATCTCTCCATCACTCCTGACTGGGTATGGTTCTTGCGGGAGGGTTTGTGCTTCCTTCTGCCACTCTACTAGGGAGACTATCAACCTGAGACTTCTTGAAAATAATTAAATTAAATTAAACTAAAATCTTCTTGAGAATTATTTTGGATCACACTTTACAGCACAAATCTGAGTACTGGTTTGTGGTTTAAATTAACAGGAAAAATTTTTTCTCCTCTTTCACCAACAACTAAAGTTGAGATATGAAAATTTTTGTGCTGTCTCTGTTAGTGTGACAAGTTCATTTTTTCATCTTACACAAAGAATGTAGTTTTGGGTGTCCTAACTGAATGTCAGCCTGCTTTTAGATTCTCCATATTAGGTATTTTTCCTTTCCTAGCAGTACATAAAATAACATAGTATACCTTAAAGTGATTATTACCTTTGATTTAATAAAATGAAGCATAATTACTTCTTTCCATACACATATACAGAATGAGAGAATTGTCACATACCTGCATATGTTTGAAACATTGAAATTTTATTCAGAGAGGAAACAAAATATGCCATTTTCTGTGGGAAACTCCTGTTTTAAAAAAAGGTAAAATTTCCAGCTTTTAAAAATTTCCTTTATTTTAGGATTTTTTAAAAACTATAGTGATAGAGATCATCAAATGCCTTGCAAAGGAATGCGTTGAAACTTTTGGAGGAAGATAAAAAGTTCCACATCTTGATTTGGCTGTTGGTTACACACACACACACACACACACACACACACACACATACACATTTGCCACAGTTTAGTATAACTGCTCACTTCAAATAATATTAATTAGTGCATCTTGTCATGTGTAAATTATTCCTTAAAAATGTTGATTTTAAGAAACTATATTGACAAAAGCAACCATAAAAATAACACAGGAGGATGACCTTTTGTAACAGCTGAGCTCTCCTGCTAAGAGTTTTCAGTTTATTATGCGATTTGATCTTGATGTCAACTACATGAGATAGGTGACAAAGAATTTCTTTGAATTTCTCAAGGTTACAGAGCCAATAAGCAGTAGAAACAGAATGGGAGGCCAGGCAGTTTGAGCAGAGAGCCCTGGCTCCTAATCTGGGTACCACACAATGCTCGCTCCCCTGTCCATTGATTAGTGTGAGATACAGATGGATGAGAGCAAATTAAGAACAATCCACCAGGCTTACATCATCCTTAATAAACACAAAACCTTATATTTTGATAGACACTTACACTTCCATAACCTGGAGGGATAGGAAGGGAAAGAATCCTAGAAATTAAATAACTTCAATAAAATTTATAATTAGAAAGTTTAATAAATTCAAATGAGAATTTCAAGGCCCAAAATGTATTCAGCATAATAATACTACATCAAACTAGAATCTAAAGGGATAATGTAAATCTTCTGCTTGAGATCAACAATGAACTTCCCTGCAAATCTAACCCAGGCATTACAATGTACATTTGTAGGACTAAAGAGTCTTTGGAAATATTTTATGCTAAATTAGTTATTTAAGAAGTTCCTACTAGAGTGTGTATTTTTATGTTATAAGCTTTTCAGTTGATTTGCAAAGATCTGAAACCATGCAAACTTCAAAAATCTTATGTCTGGCCAGATCCTGAATCTCAAAAATTAACTCTGCTTCTTAAGTTAGTGGGAAAATTGCCTCCTGAAATAAAATTTGAATGCAATTTATTTTGGATGACACTGAGGTGATTTTCACTAATTCATTGATAATGACTAGGCATTTCTCAATTAAGGGCAGCCTCAGTGAACCTTATCAGTTTGAAACAGCTGTCATTTGAACTTGGAGAAAATAGCAGAGAGAAGGTTGGCTATTAAAAGAGATACGGAATGGTGCCACAGTGATCCTTAATTAGTTCATTTGATATTCAGGAATGCTCCTGAAATTTGTAAATGTGAATTTTATAATTTATAGGGTGGTTTACCATTTTAAAAATGTTATGTAGTATTGAAAACTAGATTTTTAAGTAGTAAATATCATATTTTTAACAGTTATCTTAAGTTCCTGAGAATATTTTATATAGAAACACAATTTTCTCAATTATGAGGCATTAATATCAAAAGTTAGCCATTGGCTTTAGAAAAGAAATCATATAGTAAGATCACAGAATCAATAATCTAATGCAGTATTCTTGCTTATACTATATGTGAAATTTTCTGGCAGTTTTAAACAAGAAATTTCTGGGCCTGTTAATATGGAATATTGATTTATTTATACTTAGCAACCATATTCAGGCTTGATCACTCAAAATCTATTTTTGGATAATTATTTCTCTTATAGAGACATATGATGGATTTGGCAAGGAATATGTGTCATACAAACTTAGAACTAAGAAGTCTTTTTTTTTCACCTAAGCAAGAGTGAGACTAAGATCCTAAAAGAAGTATATATAGTTCTAGAAATCAAGCAAAATTTAATAGCTGCTTCTAACATGTTTTTCTAATATTTTGGGGGAAAATTACATTGCCCAGCCTTAACAAGTTATATGTAAGTAGTTCTGTCCTCACAGAGAATAGTTGTTAAATCATGGGGTTCTAGGTCATTTGTCTCATTATAAGTTACAAAGGTGTATATTTGCACCATTTCTGTATCTTCCACTCTGATTTGCTCTTGAATTATACTATTCATCATGGGTTTAGTCAAGTCTATATTAGTTTATAAAATAGCAACACTTTGTATTAAATGTTTTGTTCCTAGTTGTCTAGCACTAGATGGTCTCTAAATATAAGGATAGTGGATTTTAGTCCAACTGGAATTGTAGTGCCATGCAGGGATGGACTGATTATGACTTCCTCTTGTAATCTGTGGACACTGAACAGGAACAAAACCTACTTTGATTGTAGTATTGTCATTCTTTTCAAACTCCTAATTGCTGAATCTCTCTTCTGATACAAAAAAAGAAATCAACAGATCTAGTTTATATTGACATTAAATGGTAAATATTGTTGGTCTACTATAGTTATGTTAGTATTGAATGGCAAATAATGCAATTTATTTTAATTTTTATTAACAGTCTAATTTTCTCAATGAAAAACACTGTGACATTTTGGGCAGAACAATTCATTTAGATTTGGCATGTCATGGTACTGCCCACTAAGGGATTTAACATACCAGTTACCTTGACAGTCAGTAAATGTCCCTCACACATTTGCAAATGTTTCCAAGAGTGTAATTATCCTGCATGGCAGGGAACCCTGTCGGGATGTGAAGTAGTAGTAAGATGTGGTATTGGTGGCTGAAACCTTTGATCAGTCCTGGAATGCCAAGCTCAGGTTCTAGAGTTGGACTTCATGAATCGGCTTACCTAGTATTGCTTCTACTGGCTGAATATCCTTGGGAAAATTATTTAACATTCCTCTCATTTTTCCAGTGAGTAACATGGGCAGATAATAGTTTTCATTTTATAGGTTGTTTGGAGAATTAAGCTAGATAATGTATGTAAAGTGCTTAGCAGCATGCTTACCACTAAAAGTTTATTACTATTATTATCTATAATACATGGTTGGCAACATGTGTTAAGATTTTCATATTCTGATACTTCTATGAACATATGAAAGTCATTGAAATCAGTAAGCAAAACATCTGGAAATGAGTTCCAGTTCTTCTAAAAACAGTAAATGTATGTTATTAACAATCATGTTAAGATATGCAATTGAAAAGTCTACCATTTTTTGCAATAGTATTGCATTGATAGGTCAAAAGAAAACCTTTATGAGAATATTGATCAAGAGATTTTATCTATGCTAATATTAAAAATCAAAATTTAATTACTTTAGTTATTAAAAGAATTATAATTAAATCAGAAGAGTAGCAAGAAATAAAATAACACTTTTACATATTACAGTTAAAATGTTTTATCTGTTGTTTAAGTTAATGGTAAATTCCCAACAATTGAAAGGTCATGTGTGAGACACAAATTTTGAGTAAAAAGGAGTCACTGACACTTTAAATATTAATTTGGAGGGAAGAAAGTATTTAATTCTTTAATCTATGCATCTATTGCACAAAGTAAATACACATTTTATTTTATTTACCAAGTTCAATCAATTATGAAAACTATTATTTACAAAGTGACCTACCTTCCATAATCACTATCTAAAATGAAGCTGACATTGTGATGACCTGGAATTAATTAAAATACACAATCAATTAAATTCCAAATCACAGAAAAACGATAACTCTATAATGTAAAGCTAATTTTTAAAAGTGGAAAAAAATATAACATAAAAACTGTACTTAAACAATGGTGCATTAGTCCTCAAAGAAATAAAAGCTGAACTGTCTTTAAAAATTACCTATAATTTTTAAAACGTGCATAATAGGTGTCTTGAGATTATAGCTAGAAAAATTGAAAAAATATAATTATGAATAAATAATAATAAAAGAACAGATAAATAACCATGTGACCCTGACATTTCTTTTATTCATTCAGCAGCTACTTAATTGTTCATATCCTCTGTGAGGAGTTGAGAGATGCAGGGAGCACACAGTGTGTCCATCTCCTTATAGAGGCTACAATTGTCAAGAACAATAACACAACAGAGAGCTAAAAATTGTTACAAACCTAACAAGGAAAAGAAAAGCAGGATTTGAAAATATAAAACCAGATCAAAAAGCAGATTTTCTGAAGACATATATTTTATATAAAATTTTCAGGATGGGATGTTTACAAAAGGCTGAAACAGAAGATAGGAAACTCATTCAAGATTTAAAAGATGGATATGTCTAGGGTACATAGAGCAAGGGGAAAAGAGAAGCATGAAATTAAGGCACTAGATAAAATAGCAGAACTAGTCATGGGATCCTCTGGGCAAAGAAAGAAGAAAAAAAAGAAACCTAAAGATGTTTACTTTATATGTAAACCTTAAAAAGAAGCAAATTCATAGATGCTCATATGAAAGTGAAAGAAGCAAGGAAGAGAGGAAATAAGAAAAAAAAAGATAAAAACAGCAGAGAGGTGCATAGGAAAACCCAAAACAGGGAAGTAGAATCAAACACCTTTGAAGCAAGACAATAGATACTTACCAATGTAAGTTCCAGTTATCTTACAAGTCATAGAACCTATGTCTCCATTCGGATGATCCAGTTTTAGACCATACCTAACAAATTGTATATGGTAATATTAAATTGTATAGAGATGCTATTTGTTTTAAACGTTACTTTTCCCTGAAAATGTCTCATTAATTTCAGAATCTGTATTAGGATGGAAACCATTGGTACAACTAAAATTTCTGCAAGATGAAAATAATCCCCAGACTTCACTAAAGATATTTAAAGAAAATTTCACTTAATAGTGAAATACTTTGTGAGTAGCTTTGATATTGCCATTAGTATTTCTTCTAAAGAATTTTAAATATAATGAAATAAAATACTTATTTGTTTATGATATTTCTTAAACCATCTTTCCTCATAATAAAATAAACAGCCCATATCATTCTACATTGGAGACAGAGGAGAGTATAAAGTAGCACTTAATTATATAAATGAATGCTAATGTATAATATAAAATACTATGTATAATATAAAATATTATCATTCATGCTGTATTTTAAAGCATTTAGCTATGTAGCATTGCTAACAATTACTACTTAAATTTAGTATGCTTATCTCCTGTTTATAAAAGAAAAAATTATTTTAGTTACTTACAAATTATCAGATTGTGGTATGAGAAGCTCACAGGGCATTCCTCCAATATAAACTCTGCATAAATATTTTTATTAGAAAATATAAAATTATGTTTAATATATTATTTTAAAATGTTCTCCTCCCATCAAGCTAACTGGTCACCTTATATAATTTTCTCTCAATCAGAAATACCATTGTTTGTATCCATATAAGTACCATTATTAGTATCCATCACTCATTGCTTCAAAAAACATCTAGTGAACATGATTATGTGTCTCTAGGTACTGGATCATATTAGTAAGTGTGGGACTGCCCTGCTCTTGTGGGGCAGATATTTTACTGGGAGACCCTATAGTCATGATATTCTTCACGTATTTGATACGTTAGAAGATATTAAGTACCACAGGAAGCACTTGCCTACCGTGTATGAGGCCCTAAGTTTAATTCCCAGTACCACACACACAAAGTACTATAAAAAAGAAAGCATAGAAACAAATAGACTTATTCACTTAAAGTTCAAGCAATTTCTATTGGAAAAGTTCCAATAGAAACATAATCTTCAAATAAATGTCATACTGATAGAACCTGGTGCTACTGGAGGCTTGTAGGTAACTGGTATTATATTTTTTGCAACACCAGAATAAACTACCCAGCTTCTGTGACAACAAATTCCAGACTCAAAATAAATTGACACACAAACTTAAACTATAAAAAAATTACTTCCATTTGAAGAGAATACTGAACTTTTAAATATACTTTTACACACAAGTCCTTTCACTTGACCATTACACATGGTTTATAAAGCAAGTAAACTGAATTATTGTGCCCATTATAGAGGAGCATGAGTTAAAATTCTTCTAACCTATGTTATTCCAATTCAATAAGAAATTTAGCAGATGACACAGGCTTTCATTACATTTAATCCTTGCAACCATCAGTAACTATAATCCTTCTATTTAACAAATGAAGAAATTAAGGCAGAGAGTTTAATTATGACACTAGAGCTCCCAAGGCATTTCCTTGTGCCTGAGTTCCATTAGGAGGAGTCAATAGCCAAGGGCTGTGCACTAGGCAGTTCTGTTTTCCAGAGCTTGTTCATTAAGCCAAATCTCCAAATTCAGATTAGGGATAAATTATAGAGGACCTATTACAGAGATACACACCTGCAACTAGTGAGGGGTAGAGAAGGAATTCAAACCCAAGCTCCCACACTTGGCAATTCCCACTGGTGGTATGCATATACATATCTATCAGATTTTTTTCCACATGATCTTTTAGATGAAAAGCTCCATAATGGCACTCGTCCCTCTATTCATTTGTATCTCCTCTGTAATTTGTTCCCAGTCAGAATTTGGAGATAGCTGAATGGA
This sequence comes from Urocitellus parryii, assembly GCF_045843805.1. Classification (NCBI taxonomy): domain Eukaryota; kingdom Metazoa; phylum Chordata; class Mammalia; order Rodentia; family Sciuridae; genus Urocitellus; species Urocitellus parryii. Next base: position 28,817,605 of record NC_135537.1, read on the forward strand.
CAAGATCTGGGAAGCAGATCTCCTAGCTTCCTGCCCAGTACACAACTCTGCTATAGACTCCTTCCTAATGGAATTCAGGCACAATGAAATGCCTTGGCAGTCTTGGTGCCCTAATTAATGTGGCGCAAACGAAATAACTGAGTTTCTAAGAATTTCTCATCTGTCCATTAACAGGCAAGTGAAAAAATTTCCTATGCATATATGATCTGAGGATTTCCAGAGAACAAGAGCTAGGTAGGCTTCCCTCTGGCATCACTGATAATCCTGTTGTGATTTTATGAAGTAAGTTTCATTAATTTCCTGGTATAAAACAGAAATAAAATTCAATCACAGTGGGGGAAAAAAAGAATTTCTTTTTGGAAGTCAAACTTTCTTCTCCCTGGCATCATTATGACAAAGCATAACTAAGAAAATCCTATTTAAGAATTATAATGTTAACCATTTATAACAATTATATTGAAGCAAATAAAATCTTTACTTATACTCAATTTTATATATAAAACATTCAATGAGTTTCTAGTGGTTATTTTCTTATATACAAGGAATCAATATGAACATTTCTGGAACATGATAGCTGCATACAAATGTAATTTAATTGAGAGTTCTACCCCTCATAGAATGCCAGACAAGTCACCTTGATTTCATTTAGCAAAATCTTTCAAATTGCTTGTCTTACAAATTTATGTATGCATATGTATGTGGGTATATGAACTTTTATATTTGATAATCCTCTAGTTGTTGCCTAAATTGTTTATTTATCTGTTTTATACATGTATTCAGTAAGCATGAAACATCTTAAAAGCTGTGTCACAAGTCCATGCTTACTTCTGCAAGAAATGAACAGGGCTTTCCTTCTTCTAAGGCAGGACTGAAATATCCCCATATAAGCTATAGGAGGATACTATAGTGACAATGTTAGTTTCCATTCCAAATGTGGACAATTAGATTTTGATGTTAGTTAACTAGCCAATGTTGCAATCGTGTCCACAGTTGGTAAATAGAGGAATCAAGAATCAAACCCTAGCTTGTGCATGAATTATTTTTCCTCAGCACTTTTACAATACACCACAGTACAATCAGTACAGTAAAGTGCCAAATACTGTGCTAGAAGGCTTGGATTCTACTCCTAACCTTGACTAGGTTATGTGATCTCCAGGCCTTAGGTATTTTGAAAAATGTACAATGAGGAAATTAAATGATAGTCTTCCATTAATAGAGTTCTATGACTATAAATCAATTACTATTAACCTTGCTTTCATGTGCTCTCCATTAATAAAACCCATCACAGTAAAAGAAGGAATTATGTCATACCAAAAAAGAAAAGAATACATACCATTGTTTCATGTCAATTAATCAACCAACAGTCTATTTTTCTTCCTTTAATGTAACTAAAGAAATACTGGCTAGTCCCTTCACATAATTGTGGGTCTTAATATCAGTGGATCCATTATTATTGGAATATCATATCTCATCTATTAACTATAAGAACATATTTCCACATCAAAAATTACCTCAAAATTCTAACATTTTTCCCATTTGAGCTTAGTGCAGTATTACTTCCATAGACATCAGTGAAGATTCTGCCTTGGATTGTTATTAGTGTACCTAAAAACAAAACAAAAAACACAAAAAAGTTCTGTGTGGTTCTGTGTAAGAATATCTCTCCATATACATAACTCCAAAACTCTAGATTTTTCACAATAAAACCAGCATCTTGACATTTATTTCTAATGTTTTTCAGAGTGTTCAGCATTTGTCAGAAAGTTTCAATAAGTAAAGCAAAACATTGAATGAGTATCTATAAGTATTTATAGATTAAAGAGGTGTATCACTGAAGACAGGTTACATTTTTAAGTGAATATTGTTTGGGTCAATAGCATTTTATAATGATTCCTACTTTATACTGAAAAATAAAACAAACCTTAGGTGAAATAAAAATTAAATATAAAAAATAAAAATTCCTGAAAACTAGGTGAAAATTTATATAATCAGGACGGCAAAGTCTTCTACAGCATAAAAATGAAGAAACGAATAATAAAGGTTAAGACCTGTAGATTTGAAATAAGAATTAAAAGCCATCTGATGGAAAAATAATACATTTTCAGAGCAAATGATAAATTTAATAAAATTTCCCACATATGACATATAAATATTTAATATATAAATAATCCTTCAAATAAAATTATTAAACTTAATATAAAAATGACTAGCATTAAATTAAGCCAAGGAGATATTTCTTCTTTATTTAAGAAGGAAATGCAAGTGTTCATTCAATAAGACTAAAAAATAAATTTAATGACATAAATCAAATAATTAGAAAAAAATTAAAACTTACAAATATTTTCATATAAATACTTGAAAACAATTAGTACCTACAATTGTCCAGGTGGTAAAAAAAAAAGACAATCTCACATATTTCTGTTGGGTTTATAAACTGGTATAATCATAGTTATGATTATAATAAAACATTGGAAGTTAGCTAAATGTCCAACTGGGGAAAATTAAACACCTTATAGTAGATTCAGATGTAGTCATTGAAAATAATTTTTAATGTTTTCATTAAAACATTAAATACATGGTAATACATAACAGTGAGTACATGGTAATAATACATAATAGTGAGATTCACTGTGACATTTGTACATGCACAGGACATAATTTGATCCATTTCATTCTCCAGTACTTCCCGTTTTCCTCCTCTCTTCCCTCCTCCTTGATCCCTTTCCTCTACGTTCTTGGTCTCTCCTATTTTTTTTCTAATTGGTTCATTATAATCATACTCAAAAGTGGGATTCATTGTGATATACTTGTACATGCACATAGCATTATTTGGTTGATTTAATTCCCCAATACCTCTCTTTTCCCAGATCATCCTCCTTGTCCCTTGATCCCTTTCCTATATTCTGTTGGTCTCTCTTTTTTGTGTGTGTGTGAGATAGAGTTTTTATTCCTTTTTTTCTCTTTAGTTTCAGCATGTAAGAGAAAAGATCCACCCCTGACTTTCTGAATCTACTTAGCATGATGCTTTCCAGTTCCATCTATTTACCAGCAAATGCCATAATTTCATTCTTCTTTATTGATGAGTAGAACTCCTTGTGTATATATACTACCTTCTCTTTATCCGTTCATCTATTGATGGACACGTAGGCTGGTTCCATAACTTGGCTATTGTGAATTGCACTGCTCTAAACATTAGTAGGTGTGTATCAGTATAGTATGCTGACTTTAAAAACTACTTTTTAAAAAATTGATAAGAATTTTACAATCAGAATTTTCAGATATTATAACACTTTATATACTGAAAAGAAATTAAATGACCACAAAACCTAAAGCATTTTAGCTATAATAGAACAAACCTGGAGTTCCAGATAAAGGTGTGATACTCATTATTGTTGGGGTTCTGAAACTTTTTGCCTGTAAAATAATAATATTAATAAGCAGTCATTCCTATTTCAATTTTATGCAGTAGAAATACTTCTTAAATTGTTTATATCTCAACAATATTCAGAATATGATAGTCAAAATATTTTCCTTTCTTATAAAAATAAAATTTAAAACATTTTCTGATTTTACAAAATATTTTCCTAATCCCCTAAAAATTCTCTTTAATTTCAAAATATTGTTAGCTTGAAATTTTAACATATACCTTGAGAAAGAAGTCAGTTTTACTGGCTGGGATTTTATAAAACATCATATTAAAAATAATTGCTGCATAATGGACTATGTGCTAAGGTACGCAGATAAATATTTTTTAAAACCCTTAAATATAGTACTATGTGTCAATTACTTTTAGATTGCTTTATTAATTTATTTCATATAATTCTCACAATGATGCTATAAGAACCTGTTTGAACCCTGAATTACAGAATTAAGCCACTTTACAACTGAGGAATCCTATGGAAGAAATCTCCCACATCTTCTTGGGGGAATTTTAAGACTCCTGAGTTATGAGAAATAATTCACTAAATAGAACTGAGTCAACTATATGAGTCCTCCATCTGGGGGAACGTGTTAGAAGTCACTGTTGGAGACTGACTTGGTTCCTGGCTGTGACAGAATTAAGAAAACCTCCTTCACAATGAGTGAAGCAGGAATTCCAAGCAAGGGGGAGACAATGTTTTTGGTGAGGAGGGTAAAACTGAGCTGTTCAATGAAGATGGTAGAGAGACCTATTGAGAGGTTATTGCCATAACCAGGGGAATGATGATAAGACCAGTATCAAAACAAAGGTCATGTGTGAAAGAAGAAGAACTTAAGAGCTGAGTCAGAGGATAGGATCATTACAGTTTGGCTTCTGAATGGTTGTGCAACCAAAAGTGAAGGTACAGAGAAACCAAGGGTAGTAACAAGTTTCTAACTTGAGATGGAGAGAAATAATCAGAGAAAAAAATAGGCTGAAGGAGGAATAAGAAGAAGTCCAGTCAACTTATTCTGAATTTAGCTCATTTGGGAGCCATTTAAGTACGATATTCAAGGAACCAAAACCTGGCTCCACATCTAGGTAGAAAAATGGGAGCCAGAAATATATGGGAATCAGAATCATCTCAAGGACAAAGGTCATTATGGTTTTGCTTAGCATTCCATCTCATATTGGACGATTGTGGTATTCAGAATCCACCACTTAACACCTAAATACAATTTTTAAGAATATATGAGATGGTGCTTAGAAGAAAATGTAGTTTTACAAACACTTCTATTCATGGAAATTAAATCTGAGTGGAGGTTCACTATATTAGAAATTACACAGAGAAGAAAAGTAAAGTTGTGTTGCTGTTCAAGATGAAGTGGTGAATCCTTTGAAAATAGGAAAAGGGAGAATCAAACTAAAAGCAGAAATAGGAAAAAAGTGTGACCAAGAAAATAATTTGAAAGTATAAATATTTAATTCATTAATAAAATTAATTTAACGGAGGAGGAACAAACCAGAAATAAAAGAGATTCAATTACTATGGAGTTTCAATTACTGGCGGATATGGAAAGAAAGAACTTGTCAAATCAGAAAGTAAAAACCTAGTTCTTACAAAAAAGAAAGAAAGAAAACAATCTCAATTATTTGTAAATAAGAAAAGATCCACATACATTAAAGCTGCATGCCCAGCTATTGATATGACCTTTGCAGGTGTTATTTTCTGCAATAGGAATCCCATCCACACTGACTCTAACAGTGTAAGAATCTTCCGGCATTGCTCTGGAAGGCAAATGAAGAATATATGAGAAATGTAATCATTTTATTTAGCATATAATATTAATGAAGAATACTGCTCCAGATCACATGTTATTTTTGAAAGTAAAAATGTCTACAATTCAAATTGACTTATAGCCAAATTCCATGTGAGAAGGGGTCCATCCTGAACCACTCCATGTTGCAAATTATAATATCATATGGCTCAGCAAATGCCTAGTCTGTGTTTATTGGTGCTAATTAAAGAGGATAACAAATAAAATTAAAAAAACAATAATATTCATTTAAAAGTACTAACATTGCCTTGGTATATATTTCATGCTGTGTTTTTTTTAAATAAAGTATTAATCAACTTTTCCCTTAAGGAAGCTTTTGATGCTGAAAAACAGTTAGCATGGGTAATGTGGATGAAATCCTCTGGAATATATGCTGTTGCTAAGGTCAATACTGAAGATGTTGCAATTTTAAAAAATTAATTTTTTTTCCTAAGATGCTAATAATACACATCAATTTGGGCTGAAAGGAAAGAACTTGAAATGTCACTATGCAAAATGATCATCTTTAATCTTAATAACTATGTGAATATTTTGAACAAAATAAATCAAATTGGACAGGAAAGCATAATTTTGGTATTTTGAGGTACATCATTACAATTTAATAGTAGCCATTTATCTCCTAAAAGAGCTCAATAATGATAAGATAATGGCTCTAATAAAATGAAAAAGGATATAGGATATATTTTTATCATGCCCATATGTGGAAAGAACATTATAATTGAATATAATAAAGGTATAAAATGATCTAAACATTATGAAATCAAACATAACTGATAATCAGAAAGATTGCTTGCAATATACAGAGTGACAAAACTCTTCCAATACCAATATGCATAAACTATTTCTGACATCAAAAGAATGATGTTATTAAAGATACTTTGAAACAGACCTAGTATAGCATGTAATTTGAGTTGAATGACTTGAATCTTTTTCTACATCACAAGTAATTGACCGGAAAGAAGAAACTAATTGCACACTGTTTCCCAGCTCAGCGTTATCAACTCCAAAGTCAAATTGGTTTGCTTGAGAGAAACCTGGAAAAATAAGAACACTCAATTATTAATAACAGAATTCTATCTTTAGAGATCTATAATTACAATAATCTATTGTAATTCAGTATCAAATCATTCAATAAATAATAATGAGTTGTTCTGAAGTTAGTTGTTAACCGACTGCATATTTTTCCTATGATTATATAGGTTATCTTGTTTGGTAGCACAGAAATTGGCTTAAGTTAATTCATTCACAAAAGCATTATGGCAGAAAACACACGCACACACACACACACAGACACACACACACACACACACACACACACACACACACACACACCATCACCACCACCACCACCACTACCACCAAATACCCATGCTATACAAATACCCATGCTATATGTGGTGGGGAAAACTACTGTTTAAAAACAATGGACTAAAGGACCTAGAAAGCGTTGAGGAATATTATTTTATAATTCCTGTGAAGTAAGTCTTAGGTGAAGACTTGTAAAGAAATAGTTTAGGTAGGAAGGGATAAGGGAAAGTAAATCTTGAAGAAAAAGAAGCTGGGCATTACTGAGGACAACTGTAGCTCCATCTTGCTGGAATTTCTAAGGAAAATATAGAATGCCCTTCTAATGAAAGAATCAGTGGCAATATCCTCATTGGTTAAGGGTTCCCCCTGGGGGATATAACTTTTCCTGCACTTTTGGGCTGCACATAGGTATATGCGATGTTGGTTCCAATGTCCTAAGTCACATGTGAGTGACTTAGAGAACTTCAGGCAGGAAAGTGGAAGCATAGATTGAGTCAAAGTACTCAGGAAACTATTTACCACAGCTGTGAACTAGAGTTAAGAACAAGAGGATGTGAGTCTAAGTATAAAAGGCATCTGGTACAGTCCATGCTTTACACCATACATATCTGCTTATGCCCTACATTTAAAGCACATTCACCAAGTCTGATATCAGTTTGAGTCTGGTAGCTAGCTGAGAGCTCTACTAAAGATTTAACACTAGAGGGAGGGTTAGTGCAACAAGCCACAGGCCACCCTGCCATAACTGGCGCTGAGTCTATAATGAATACTCACTATGGCCCCTCTCTATCACACACTGTAGATTTACCTATCATTAGCACTGCAGATAATGGAGACACTAGCCTTCATCTTTGGGAAATCTGAATCCTTAATTGCCTTACCCTTGTTGGATTGCAGTTGATGCCATTGCTTACTCACAGTTATGCAAGCCAAGAGATGTTCCCACAAATATCTTGAATTCCAGATACACTCCTCCTTTCTGCACTAAGCAAAAACATTACCTCTTCATGATAAGGAGAATTGATTATCTCTAGAATTGTACTAAATATTCTAGATAAATTCAAAGTAATTAGGTAGTAATAATAGTTTCAGTTCAGTTCATAGCTCAAATTGTGATCCCTGGTGGAAGCCTTCTCTACCTGGAAACTAACACTACAAATATAGGATAGCCTAAGGTTGCAAGTAGAGATGGCAAAAATTCAATTTCTGGATCAGTGAGAGTGATGGTGAAGGGAAACACTCCTTTGTTTCCAGGTCCATGCATTCTATCTGCTGGGAAATAGGAGCATATATCTTCACGGTTCAATGCATGTGGAGTACAATGGACAACAGCAGGCCATTTCACAGGATATTATCTGCAACCTGGCATCTTGGCAGTGGTTTAAATTGGCTCTTCTATCATTCTATTAGGCTAGATATTTCCTAGTGACACAGGTTTTGTGGTCATGTGGTCATTATTACAACTTTCTCACTATTAAATGAAAATATTTTGTGGAATTACATGACAATAAATCTGATTCTACAAGCTCTCAGAAGATGGTGCTGGCAGAAACACTGTGGAAAGTGAAGGCAAAGCCCATATCTGGAGTAGGTGTCAGTTCCAGTGACAAGAAATCTCTACTCTTTTCATTAGAGAAGGGAGTGATGTAATCCACTTTTCACTTAGTAGCAGGGTGGACTTCTTGAGGGTAGTACCTCTAAGAGCTCAGTGTTGGTCTCTGCTACTGGCAATAGGGTAGGTTATTTGTTCTTGGTGGAAATAAGTCCATAATGTTGGTCCATGCACAGCCTCCACTCCATGCCACTTTCTATGGCACTGAGATAGCCAAAAAGAGAAGCTCCAGATGAGTCATCTAGTCGATCTTTTTATTGCACTCTTCTGTGTGGGATGCTATAGGAGTTAACTTGAGATACGTAGATTGGCATGCTTTTTACTCAACTACTTGGATCCCTTTAGCTGTCTCTCTAATTTTCCTTTTTCTGATCTTCCAATTCTGTTTTCAGGACCTGGCCGACTTGTCATCAACCACTGCCTACGAGTCCATTAGAGCCTTACCTTGAAGACTGTTCCCTCCATACAAAGTCACTGATTATGTGTGCTGCTCATAGTTCTCCTGACCAGGGAAGATGACAGTGGAAAGCAAAAGGCTAGAGTGACTTCAGAGCATTTATAACTGAAATCAAAGGTGATGCCACGAAACTCTTAAGCAAGACACAGGTATAGATGGTCCTGGAAACTCTTCAGAGGGAGCTTGAAAGTATCTAAGGGAAGTGCATTTTAAATAGAGGAAACAGAATGTGCCAAAGCCCTGTGGTGGGACCATATGTGTGGATTCAAATATGAGCAAAGTGAGAAGTGGTAACAAATTAGACCAGAAATAGAGGCATTTAGGTTATTTTTATGAGTGGGGAACCATTGGGGGTTTTGAAACAGAGGCACAGCCTCATCAGACTAATATTACCCTAGATTCACTGGCTGCTGTTCTGAGAAAAGAGAAGCTGCTTCCTAGTAAGTCATGGAGAAATGGGTGGGATTATATTATATTTTGGCTGGGATTCAAGAGAAGATTAAAGAACTATAAATAAAAGGAAAAAATACTGGTAACACTTTTCAGGAATTTACTGTAAAAGGAAGCAGAGAAATGAGGTGGTAGAGAAGGGAGTGCAGCAAAAAGGTCAGTGATTTTGCTTTTACTTTTTTCAGGTGGGTGAAATAACTGTATGTTGGTATGCTGATGGGCATGACCCAATAGAATGGGACAAATTGATGTAAATGTAATGTAAAATAGCAGAAAATTATTTTAATCTCACTACATGTGCAAATTCAAAACTACACTTGGAAGTGGACATTAACTACTTTTATGCCACATTAAAATTTTTTTAATATTTATTTTTTAGGTGTAGTTGTCAATACCTTTATTTTTTTATGGGGTGCTGAGGATCAAACCCAGGGCCTCACACGCTCTAGGCAAGGGCTCTATCACTGAGCCACAACCTTAGCCCACATGAAAAAATGTTTTATTATTGAAACAATATTCACCTTTGAAATAAAACTTATAGATGAGATCAATTTGATAGTATTCTACTAATTAAGCCCTACAATTAAGTATTCTTCTAATAATATGTTAATGACATATCTAGACTAGTTTGCAAAGAGAATTGCATACAACTATGAAATTATCTACAATATAATATTTTATAAAACTAAATTAGTAAACAGTTTTTGCCCAGATTACTTCAAAATCTAAAATTCCTAAAGTCTGAAATTTAAAAATTGTCTATTTAAAAATATTTTTCTAGAACTATTACAGGTACTTAACATTAGAGCACCAATTTGGTCAACATGGTGACTAATACTATTTTTGAAATTATAAAAAAAATTTATTTTACAGTACAATATTTGCATTCATGTTATTAATATAAGTTTATTAGCCATTTAAATTTCATATTACAATTACCTACAGACTATCTTATCCCACAGTATAATAAACTTAACCTTAGTAAATAAGAAAAAAAATAGTAAGCCTAGAGATGCAAATTTAAGTCTTTAATTCCTGTTTACAAACTATTTATCATGCTGTAAATGACATAAATGTCCTACTTATAATACTGTAAGATATTTTTAAGATATTTTCTTAAAATGCTGGAAGTCTCCAGTATTCAACAAAACAACCATTATCACAATTTGTGCTTTACGTTAAATGGTTTCAGTAATTGAAGTGACAGAGGGAGATTGGAAAACATTTGTGGTGGGACTCCTTTTTAAATTACTGGACATTTTCAGTGTTTTTCAAAGGCTCATTAGATAATATGAATACAATATTGTTTAGCTTAGCACAGGACAAGAAGTAGGCTTTCCTGAGCCAAATGTTCATCAAATACCAAAGCTTCCAAACTCCAGCCTTGGTAAAGCTGCCTGTGAGGTGACAGTGGGCACAATGACAGTACTGTTTCATGGGAAGGGTCCATGTTTTGGACCTTGACACCCTGGATTAGAATCCTAGCTCTAGCACTTCCTTGCCAGTATGTCCTTGAGCAAGCTATAAACTCTCTCAGCTCAGTCTCCTCATCAGAAAAAACACCATAACCTACCCTATTAGAAACACAAAGTGATAACTTACATATCACACTTAACAAGGTGTCTGGCTCAATAAGATATCAGGGAAGAAGAGTTCACTAGATATCTGCTCTTACTAGTCACAAAAAAAATCCTGAGATTTAGGTTTAGCAACAACATCTATTTTCAAAATAACACAGAATCAGTAGTTGGGCAATTAGGATTTGAGCCCAGTTTGCAGATGTCAGTGCTTTTACTCCAAACCTTATCTTTTTAGCATCTCTCCTATCCTTCCTTTGTATGTGGGAAAAGTAAGAAGAAACTCAACAAATGGTAGGGATTTTAATAAATAGTACTTTATTCCTCAAAGGTTAAACCTTGATCCAGCAACTCATTTGACATAAACTGATTATGAATAAATTTTACATATGAAAGAAAGATATTTGCATTGAATTTGCAGATTTGAAAGTAGAAAGACAGTTTCTACTAAAATGGAACTGTGAAAAAAATACATGAAAACAGCAAAGAAAGCCACTCTTTAACACACTCTTTTGCCAATTTCTGCTTATCTTTGGAGTTCACATTGAGTTTGGAACACACAGAAGGACTGCTGGCAACTAACTAAAGAATGGAAAATTTTACTTGTGGTGTGGTACAGGATGTGATGTATATATATTTATTTTTCTGTTAGGTACATGCCACATCAATGATAGCATAACATAGGTCTGCTCTTTAGCAGCTATAGTCCTGAAATAATAATACTAGCCAAGGATTCTTTTTAGCTTAGGAATAGTATGTCCTATGTATGTATGTATGTATCTATCTATCTATCTATGTTACAGGAGTAAAATCTATGAAAAATATGAAGTAAATAAGTAAGATCCATAATTCTCTTAATTTTGCTTGAAAACAAATAGAGGTGTATTCCTAATTTTTAAACTAATCCCAATGAGGTAAAATGAAATACAAAGAAATCACTTCCTAAAAGAATTTTAATTTAAAACTATAATTCTAAACAAATAATCTGGTACAAAGAAGACACCTTTGGAAGCCCTCCAAAGCACAAAGATTACAGGAAGGGTTGGGTGTACCCTGGAAACAGAGAAAAAGTTGAGGCTTCAGAGGGAAATTCCTGACCTGGTGATGTGTTCTTTTTCTTTTTTTTTTTCCTTCTTTTGAAGAAGTACTGGAGACAGGAATTGCCAGGCACACAAACCTGGGTCTCCTGATAGCAGCAATCCAAAAGTAACACCCATGTTGCTATCATGGAAAATATCAGTGTTGTATAAGCAGGCAGTTGTTATGTACAATGCATACTCTTTTGGTTTTTCTCTCTCTCCCTCTCTTTCTTTTTTCTCTCTGTCTTTCAACAGAACTGGGAATGTAGAAATCCACTGAAAAGTTGTAACATTCAAACCAACTGGGAGGAAAGACACAGCTGATTAATGGAAGATAACTTCTACAGAATGAAGCCAGGCCTATAACATGAAAGCAAACAATAGGAAAAATAAAATAGCCCTAATATCTACAATATATACTATATGATGGGTATCTTAGATAAATTTTCCTTTTCAATATTCTCAATAGTACTAAAAGGTAGAAATTAATAGCCCAATTTACTGACGAGGTTAGCCAAGGCTCAGAGAAGTAGTTTTCTCTGGTCATGCAAGATGTAGAGTGGCAAACGGAATTGAAAGCCAGACTGGACCAAAGTCCATGCCCTTTCCATAACATAAATTTTATATGATTCAATACTTCAGTTCAACAAAAATGTGGTGCCATACATGGGAAACAAGTAGAAAAAAATGACCAAAAGTAAAATGTTAACTCCCCTCATTTCACTGTTTTAAAAACAGGAAGATAAATATCAAGGAAGACTATTGAGCATGGCTACAAAGTCACAAAAGCAATACGATTACAAATACTCCACAACTCTTTCTTCCTCATCTAATCAGTCTTCTTAGAAGATAAAATTATTTCTAAGACATGCCACTGATCAAAACAGTTCTTTTTTGACTTCTTAACTATAAAACCATATACATTTGGCTTCTTAAGCAAACTTTTTTTTTTTAATATATTGTCTAAAAGGTCAACATTGTGTTTGGAAATAGTCAAGTGGCATTGGAATACTCCAGAGTGTTAGCAGCAGATTTTCTAGTGGGTGCAATTTCAGATAACTCAATTTCCAAATCAATAACTTTCTATAATATTTAATTTTTACAATGATTTTTACAAAAATAAAATATTTTAAAATCATATTGGACCAATATTCAGGTAATCATCCAGAATTTACACATACATTTGGAAAATGGTTTTGATTGATAAATTATTGCTGCTGTGTGCAATTATAAAAACAGAGTATCTATCCATCAGGACAGCATAGATGAGTTATGTGAAGGTATTCTCTTAAACTTTTTTTTCAAGTTCATTCATGTAGTCATAGTAGCTCTGATATGTTTTGTAAATTTATTACCATTGCTTTGTACATCTTCCATATACATCATGTGCACCCAAAACCCTATATTAAAATCTGTATTTATTTAAAATTGTGTTATTGAGGTATTATTGATAAACAATCAACAAAAAGATGTATATACTTAATGTACTATATACAACTTGTTCAAGTTGAAGATAAATAAATATACACCTATGAAACCATTTTCAGAAGCAATTCCATAAGCATATTCATCATCTCCAAAAGTTACCTCCTGCCATTTGCATTATTTCTTATTTTTTTGTTGTAATAAGAACACTTGATATAAGCTCTTCTTTCTTTCTCTCTTTCTTTCTTTCTCTCTTTCTCTCTTTTTCTCTCTTTCTTTCTCTCTCTTTCTCTTTCTTTCTTTCTTTCTTTCTTTTCTTCTCTTTCTTTCTTTTCTTCTCTTTCTTTCTTTCTTTTTGTACCAGGGAACCCAGAGGTACTTAACCACTGAGCCACATCTCACAATCACTTCCCTCCACCTTTTTTTGTTTGTTTGTTTGTTTGAGACAGTTCTCACTGAGTTGCTTAAGGTCTTGCTAAACTGCTGAGGCTGGCTTTGAACTTCTAAGCCTCCTGACTCTGCCTCCCAAGTCACTGGTATTACAGGCATGCACCACCATACCCAGCCTAGCAAAATTTTAAGTATATGTTACACTATTGTTAATAGACACTAGGATGTACAGTAGATTTCTAGGACTTCACTCATTTTGCATAACTGAAAATTCATACCCTTTGACCAATACCTCTGTTCCCCTTTCTCCAGCCCCTGATAACCCTTATGCTACTCTCTAATTCTCTGAAGCAGTAAAAACATTATTTAGACTTAGCCTCTGAGAAAGATATATACCAACACATTTTAATTGACTGCAATGTGCAATTAAATCAGGGAAAGGGAAAAACCAATAAATGTGGGGTACAGAAGTCTGCTGTTCAAATATAACTTCACTCTTCCATAATTCTCTGCCAAGAGTCTTCCGAAATTGAGACTGACACACTTGGTACTTCACTAAGAATCCTGAGCCTAACTTCCTCAGAAAGTCATCTCTCACCTAAAAAACAAAGGTGATAACTAGAGCAATAAGCATAGCCTTCTAAAATGCTTTAAGAATAGAATGATTTATCTTCCCTCTTCCTACCCAAGACTGAGCTGGATCAATGTACTTAAATTCCAGCCATTATTCCTAGATAAGAAAAAGTTTAAGCTGGGAGACAGAAGGAAATAGTTGGGTATTTTGAGTTTCTTTGATTTTAATCTGAATATTTCTCTCTCTGATGACATTTAAATTCCAGTTTAAAACCCAGCAGCCACTAAGCACATCATTTTAGCAATAATTTACAATATAAGGAAAAAATAGTTCAAGACATCTTAAAAGTAATCTTTAACAAATACATTGTTTTCAAATCTTTACTCTAGAAAAGAGCACTTTAACCCAAAATACATTTTCACAATTCAGGAGCATAAACATTTTAAGAATATCATTGAGAGATTGGATTCTCCAAAATATTAGAAATATTTAAAAATGTACCAATATATAGCAAAAACAATTAAATTTCTTACTTTGTCAACTATCTGACTCCAAAAAAAAAGATTCTTATTTTAAAAACCAAGTAGAAGATTTTGTTCATCTTTTAAAGACGTTTCTTATCTTACAAAACTTCTTAAGTATCTGAATACTACTATCATTTATATTTCAAAGTTCTTTTGGCTGACAGAGCCACATATTTCTATTTAATCCTAGGAGCAGCTTCTCGTTAAATATATTTGCTGATTGCCTTCTATATTTTCATCCTAAGACCAGGCAGGGGGAAAGAGAATCATACATAACTTATGTCCTGATGAAGCATGCGATAGGGGTTAGGTGGCATGAGAAGGGATCCAGAGTTTTGCTTTCTATTGCCTTTTATCTTTCATCAACATTCTATTTCTTTATCAAACTTTCTTTGCATTCTATCTCAACAGCCCCCAAATGCTTTATTTAATATAAAAAATAAGTTAGCTTGTTATTAGACTCATGAAAAGTAAAGCAAATAATTACAGAGTTGGGCTAAAGATATTCCATTCAATTCAATTATTAAATCTAGATCTTACTATTAATCAAATAATAACAGTAAGAATTCAGATGATCAGATTAAGAGTTTGAGGGATTTTATTAGCCCATCAAAGAGGGTTAGAATTTTACTGCCTTGGCCAAGTAGAGAAACAATGCTAGCTGGGTTTTTTATTTATTTGTTGGTTGGCTTTGTATAGGGCTTTTTGTTTAACCATAAATTTTAAATGTAAAATAGTATTCCTTGGCACTTGTGCATGCATACACACAGACACACATGAACAAGGATTGATACCTTCTCCTTTGATAGTCAGCCTTGTTGCTCCATTTATGCTGCCATATTTAGGTAGTACCTCCATGACTTTAGGGATTACTTCAGAGTCATCTGAAAGATAAAGTGCGAAAAGTTAAAATCATCAGGTTCTTCATTCCCAGCACCACATTTTGTGTCACATATCACAACATCATAAGAGAACCATTGTGAATATGATAGGACTAAAAGTAAATACATATAGGTTTTATTTTTTGGCTCAATGACTTGACAGGGATTGAAGTCATTAACTCAGTTAATATTCACCAGCTTTGTGTAAAGTACTATCTTAAGTACTCCAAAGAGCAAGAATAATACAAAATCATTTTCATCCTTCTTACCTATGCTATGATAAAACACTTATTAAACCCTTACTAGGTTTGGTAGCCCACAGAGCAGCAGAGAACACTAATTTGGAGAAGTAGATCCTTACCAAAGCACATAAGAAGTGCGATGGTATGTAGGCTGAAAGAATAGTCCAAGTATAAAGAGGAAGATTGTGTTTTAAGAAGAAATTGTTTACTGTGACAGGATGTCACTTCAGGAAAGATAATTTCTAGGATCTTTCTAGTGCTTTGATGATGCTGAGTTCTTAGTGAGTGCAAAGACCAGTAATTCTCTCAACAAACTAGGTTTGCTTCCTGGGGATACATCATTGCATTTCAGTCCTAACTTTCCAAAAGTTTAGTTTAGACAGTACAGAGTGAAAAATGGGAACAAAGTGTCCTGGGTGACTCAGAAGGAGCATTTCAGAGTACAGCTTGGGCTATCCTGGTTTCTAGAAAGAAGGAATTTCCCTGCTGCATGTTGGAGGAAAAATATAAATTAATTAACCTAGTCCTATCATGAAGAAATACAAAGGGAGTTTGAGATAGGGGGAACTGCCTGAGCAAACAGAGGGTGAGGAAGCTGCTTGTTCTTTGGAGAACTGCAAGCAATTCTTAGAAATATCTTGAAGATCACCATGATTGAAGTGCTTAATTTTCTGCTTAAACTATACTGTTCTTATAATTTAATTATAATTTAAAACAATTTCTCAGAGTAAGTTGAAAGATTTAAGCAGGGAAACAAAGAAAGGCCACAGAGATTAATATTTTGAAATGAATGTATGAAAAAAAAGTTAAGGAAATTATGATTGATAGTTCATTCCTGCTTGGAAAATTCATAGTGTGGACTTGACCTATAACTGCAAATGTTCTCCAACATAAAGGAGATCAGCTGCCAACCCCCAGACCCAAAGCCTCTGTACTTCTGGTCTCTCTTTGCCAAAAGTTCCAAGGTATTCCTCCTTGCAGTATCTTGGTCACTCCAGGCAACAGACAGACAAGAATAGGGAACCCCAAGGAGGGAGCAGGATCCTATCTCCAGACGGTGCTGTGTCTATCTCAAGTTCATCCTCCTTATCTCCGAACACAATTCCAATTTCTTATCTTATCACTCTCTTCCAGGCCCTCTTCTGGGTATTACTTTGAAGACACTGGGTAGCTGCCCTGGAAGTGACTGACATGTGTTGCCTTCCTTCAATGGGGAAAAGGATCCAAGAAGAGTGAGGGGAGGAATAAGTCAGGTTGTGCCTGTCCACCCCTCTCCTTCTCCCCAGCCCAATTTCAGTTTCTTTACAACTATGTCACTTTGAAGGGAGGTTCCACAATTCGAACAGCAATACTGATAAATTAAAAGCAATCTTTTAGGCTCTCTCTATTTTTCTCTATCCTTTCTGTTACTCTGTCTCTTTCTGTACTTTCTCTGTCGAGCCTAGTTCTCAGGTCTTCAAATTGCCTGGGATCTGCACCCACAACCTGGGTCCAGAGCAGGTGACAGGTGGTCCCACCTCTCCTGAGATCCCGAGAGCAGGGGTATGGTCTACACGGACCTCTTTTTGTTTGCCTCCCTAACTCCCTGACTGGGTTACCTGTGTGGGGATCCGCGGCACGCAGGAGCAACGCCCAAAGACCCCAGGTTCCCAGGAGCCACAGGTGTCCCATCGCAAAGCCAGTGCTGCAGAGTCTGCGCTCGCTGCTCGCGGCAGCTGCCAACAACTCACGCGCAGGACTAGCCCTGCAAGCGCAGGCGCCCCGCCCCCGGTTTTTGAGCTGTGACTCTGGAACTTGCGTGCGCGCACGCGCGCTCACACACACACACACACACACACACACACACACACACACACAGAGAGAGAGAGAGAGAGAGAGAGAGAGAGAGAGAGAGAGAGAGAGAGAGAGAGAGAGAAAACCAACAGGGAAAATCAATTGGGCCCTGGTATTGATAACCCACGGCTATCTCTGTAGGTATAAATGCCTCACTCTTTGGCAAGAGGGATTGGCGGTCAAGTTCTCCATGAATGCCGCGGCTTAACTTTTAAGTTCCAGGCCTGCATAATATTATTTACCCTTCCTTGGTCATTAATCCTCCCCAGGTAGATTAATTGTAAGACTTGCTACTCCTTGACAATCATAATAATTGATAATCTCAATAAGTCCCAAACACTGTAATAGGCACAGCCCACAACAATCTTGTTACGATTGTTATTTTTATTATCCTCACTGATCAAGCAATCGCCTGAGGCAGAGTGATGCTCAGTCATTTTCCTCTTTCTACTCTATCAAAGGAGCGAGAATCTCCACCCACTTCAGCTTTCAGATTTCCCATTTTAAAATGTTTGGTATTTTTACAAGATATTTAAGGAAATGGAATATGGATCAAATGTTCAAGGATATTATGGAATTGTTCATTTTGCTAGATAGGATGATGGTATTATTCTTAAGTAGGAAAATGTTCATAGGTTATGGACTTCCATGCTGAGTTTTTTTAGGTTTGGGGTGTCCTAATGACTGGCATTTGCTTCAAGTGGTTTGACCTAAGGAAAAATGTGAGATAAAAATCTGGAAAATGATGAAATAAAACCTGTAACTTTTTAAATAATTTTAGAATTTACGTATAGATATGATACGTTCCACTTTCTGTAAATTTGAAACTATTCATAAATAGAAAATATGAATTCTTTTTATTTACTTTTCATTTTTCTTTTGTTATTCTCTTTCAAAAATAAGGGATTTTCTTTCATGACATGGTCAATTCCCTACTTATGCTCTCTTTCAAAACTCTTTTCATCTCAAACAATTGTTTAAACAAATTTCTTCCTATCTCACTTGTAATAAATCCCCTTTCCTCCTGGGAGATGAAAGATAAAACAATCCACCCAGTTAAATTTGCATCCCCCCAAATAAATACATTTGACTTTAACATAAATAATGAATCTCTTTCTATGTCCTATGCAATGTTTAGGATATACTCATACTAAAAATTATTCAGTTCGTTTTATTTAACATTCAAACTTATCTTTCTGTATTTTAATTTACTAAATCTGACAACTCTAGATGAAAGAGAGAAAAATAGAAGAATTCTCAAATTAGTAAAACAAATAAAATTAAGTCCTTGCCTTTGAGGACTTTATCTGGTTGGGTTTAAGAAAATAATTTTGTTTAATCTTGGTACATTCATTTCATAACTTTTTGCAAACTGACTCCCCAAATCACTCTCTACTGAAAAGTTGGCCTACAAAGCTACCACTGACCTTACTTATCCTGGAACTTTATAGCATGTGACATTGCTAAATTTCCTTGAGATTCCATTCTTCTGAAGAGTCTTGGACTTCTTCCTACTTTTCTAATAACTTTTTCTCTTCCATTTTCTTCCTGAAAATTGGGATTTCTTAAAGTCCTATTCACCCTTCCCTCTTCTATGTATATAGACAGGCCAATTAGCAAAAAATCAGGTGGTTGAATATCAATTTGCCAATGACTTATTTGCCATATTTATTAAATTTGGATTGTACTGTTAAGTAGCAATACTCAGCAACCTTACTAAGAATAATTTATCAACAAAAATATCCAATTTAGGCTATTGCCTATGAAATATATAATTGTTTATTTTCACTATTACTAACCAAAATAAAATTTAGTGTGGGAATATTTTTAATATGGAATTATTTGAGCTAATTTTGATTTTTTCCTGATGTTTTCAAATTAAAGTTAACCTAAGTTAAATTTTGAGTGATTACACAAAAATTTAGTTTAAATACAATTCAGGTCAAAATTCTGATTTTTTTTCAAATGCTTTTAAATTTACAAATTAAGATGGACATGACAAATAGGCTAGTAGATACTAAAAGAGTATTAAAATGCTTTTAGTATCTAAAAAGTTGAAAATGGAGGCCAGGGTTGTGGTTCAGTGGTAGAACACTTGCCTAGCATGCGTGAGGCACTGAGTTTGATCTCTGGCATCACATAAAATTAAATAGATGAATAAAATAAAGGTATATGTCCTAATACAACTAAAAAAATTTAAAAACAAAAGTTGAAAATGTTATTTGAAAGTATTGTAAAATAAACTAGAAGTAGTTGGAAAAACTAGTGCCATATTATGTACTGAAATTGTAATTTCTAATGAGGAGCCATTGACATAGGCAGATTTTCTTATAGAAAAAAATCCATACAGTTTATAACAAAGAGGAAAACCATCCTAAACTTTGGATATATCAAGAAAGTGATTAGGAACACATTTATGTTGATTTTTTCCTCAAACTTTTAGTATTAAGATTCTTTCACCAATTTTCAGAGTATCTCAATCAACAACTGACATAGAATACTCAATAAATAATATGATCACTCCTATTTCATCCTGTTTTATTTTCCATTTAATCAAGATTAATCACCTGGTCCTGATCCATTATAGTTGTCTCCTCCAGATATTTTTAAAATATATTTTTAGTTGTTGATGGAGCTTTAATTCATTTATTTATATGTGGTGCTGAGAACTAAACCCAGTGCCTCACACATGTGAGGCAAGTGCTCTACCACTGAGCCACAACCCCAGCTCCAGATAATCTTTCTTTTATTCTTAATCTTTTAAAAACAAGTTAGATATAATCACAAGTAAGTATGTGTATATATGTGTATATATCTAATATGTACATGTGATATGTACATGTATATTATACATGCATGTATAATTTTCTATGTATGTGTTTGTGTGAGTGTATTACTATCACTAAAATAAAAAATCCTGTTAAAAGATGACAAATATTTCCATTAAAGTAGTCATTCGGTTCTGCAAATTTTAGCAAATTGGATACTCAGCAAATTGATCATGTGGTTAATGGGCTTCAATAAAGTTGATTTCCAGCAAATTAGCCTCCTTTTTTACCTTACAATGCTTAAATTTCTTAAAGAAGCAAGCACCATAATTTGCATAAATAAATTTTTAATAAACTCTTGTGGAAGGAATCAGTATTTTAAAGTGATTGCTCCCTTTAAAAGTGCTTATTTACTTGATAAATAAACACCCTGGAAAAAGATCACACCAGTGAGATTTTAAATCTTGAATTATTAAAATAACTTGATGAGATAATGTGACAATAAATAATGATAACCAGATGGAAATCCATATAGCCAAAACATCACCTTGGGACCAGAAAGAGTGGTTATGTAGTTTATGTAATTTAGGATTTAAATTATTTTTCAGCTTTAGGCTGCTCTTCAAATCTTTACAATACAGACTCATCAGGGGACATGAATATGAGAAAACTTTAAAAGAGAATTCTGATAATTTTGCCCTGTATTTATTTTTTAAGATTTCTAAAATCTAGTTCTAACAAGACCCTGCCTTACAAGATTGGCATAGTGGGTATCTGACAGGTGCTGTCTCCTAGGGCCCCGTGCTTGCTTTAATGCTCTGCTGTCACCACCTCGAAATGCTTAATAATTTTTGAACAAAAGCCTTCTTATTTTCATTTTGTGTTGTGCTTCCTGTATTTTAAGAAAACACACAGATTTTAAACTTGATCTCTGAAAGTGGTAGGGGCTTTGTAAGAACTCTTGCAGCACTAGAGGGAGTCAGACATTCAATTGTGTGTGTTTCACTTACCTTTTTAGAGAATGAGATGTGCTGAGATCTGGTTTTGAAACTAGACCTAATTGTGAATGATGGTGAACAAAACAACAGTACTTACAAAATGATAATTTGTCTTCAACAAATATTCAATATCCTAGGTATTAAAAATATAGCATTGAGTCAGTTATGATGTCACATGCCTTTAATCCCTGCTATTTGGGAGCATGGTAAGTTTGAGGCCAGTGTTGGCACTTAGCAAGACCTTAAGCAATTTAATGAGACCCTGTCTCAAAATAAAATGTAAAAAAGGTCAGGGATGTAACTCAGTTGTAGAGTACCTCTGGGTTTAATCCAGTAGCATGAAAAGAAAAGAAAAAATTGTAGCAATGATTTTGAACTTTTAAAAAAACTCTGTTCTCATAGACCTTACAATTTTATCATGTAATAGAAAGTAAAACACAAAAATCAGTAAAACACAGTTTTTTTGTTTTGTTTTTTACAGGTTTTCACTGTTTGGTGAAATGTTACACAAGTGGATAGTTTAAACAAAAATTCGTTATTCTGGGTGTTCAGCTTCTCATGGAGCTACATAACCCAGGCAATATCAAACACATTTGACTGTTGTGAAAATTGTTAAATTGAATAAAGAAACTGTGATATATATATACAATGGAGTATTACTCAGCCAAAAAGAAGAATGACTTTATGACATGTGCCAGTAAATGGATGGATCTGGAGACTATCATGCTAAATGAAATAAGCCAATCCCCAAAACCAAAGGTTAAATGTTTTCTCTGATATGTGAAAGCTAACCCACAATAAGAGGGCCAGAGGGGCTGTGCTAGGATTAAAAAAAAAAAGGAATAAAAGTTCAGTGGAGTAGACAAAGGGGAATTAGGGAAGGGAGGATAATAGGAAAAGGAAAGACAGTAGAATGAATCTGAAATATTTTTCCTATTCACATACAAAAATATACCACAGTGAATCTCACCATCATGTACATCCACAAGAAATTAATTTAAAAAACCAATTATGGGTAAATGGCAAAAATATCAGTGGAAGAAAGGGGGACAGGGTGGAGGGAAAAAGGGGAAGGAGAGGAACTGGGGACTGAACTAGAACAAGATGTATTCCATGCTTTTATAGTTATGTCCAAATGAATTCTACTGTTGTGTATAACTAAAAAGAACTAATAAAAAAAAAGAGGGGAAAAGAGTGCTAACATCATTCATTATTATTAACAAATTGTGAATAATAAAGGTCTTACGGAGTTTGGCAACTTCTGTGAATGGCAAAATTTCTATGATTAATTTATTCCTTTCAAACTCTGCTGTGGTTAATATAACGAGGGTATTTGTGATCATTTTTTTCTATTAATATTGTGTGTCTTTAAAAATGACTTTGTGAGAGAATTGTAAATTATATCAGATATGAGAGCCATTATGTAGTAAGGCATAGACATAGAGAACCATGGAATTCTATACTCAAAAATAGCCCCATTCAGGGCTGGGGTTGTGGCTCTGTGGTAAAGCGCTTGCCTAGCATGCATGAGGCACTGGGATCCATCCCTGCACCACATTAAAAATAAAAACAAACAAAATAAAGGTATTGTGTCCATCTACAACTGAAAAAAAAAATTAAAGTAGTCACAGTCACAGAAAGGTTTGTCTCCTGAGCTTTGTTGGAAACTTTGTCAATATGAGGATTAAAGCAATAAAAAAAGGGTAAATGTTTTGGATGAATTTTCAAAGATCTATCTTTCTTGCTTTACAGATTTACCTAAATGACAAGATAAATTTCTTGTTTCTATAAGATGTATCAAATTGCTTAAGACTTAAGGCTTTTATCATGGAGCTTCAAAGTGCCACTTGAATCATATATTTTATCATTATTTGCCTTGTGTTTTTTTACACATTCAATTTAAGTTGGAATGATGAAGAACAGGATGATGATGAAGGCTGTTGACTACAGCTTCACTTGCATTAATGTGATAGCACTGAGCAAGGCCCCAGTGTTATTTATGAAAACTTTGAGAAAATTTTTACACAAGAAAATCTCAAAATAAAAGGCCAACAACTTCCAAAAGTTGGGTTCAACTTTACAAAACTCTCTTCTTTAAGATTCCATAAAATTGGAGAGTACTTAGTTCAATCATGTGCACTGAAAATGTTCAAATTGATTTTTGGACTGAAAAAGAGGAGAAATCCAGAAGACGTATCCTTGTCCAACACTTCACTTACTGAAAGACCTTAACACATTGAAACAAGGCATAAAGGAGTGAATGGTTTCACCTTTTCCCTTCAGTGTATACCTGGAAAAATTTGGAGTTTGTGGGTGTCTTTTGAAACTACTAAGGCTATTAACATTTTGGAAATGTTGAAAAGTTTTACTGTTCTGTTTTGGCTTTTATTATTTTCCCAAATAAAGTTTGAATTGAAGAAGTGCAAGCATTACACTCCTTACATAATAGGTTCTAACAATGCTTAGTAATTCATTTGGCATTTTCTTACCTTCATGGTAAAGCAAGAATTTATGCTGTCATCACTTTTTGTTTTTTTGCACAGACATGCACTAACAATTAAGACTGTTGTTACAATCCTGAACAAAACTTTTTCAACAACCATAAAAGTCATCAATATTATCTAGAATAGCTCCAAATCGTCGTATTTTTTAAAAAACATCAAAAAACAGGATCAGAATATGAAGTACATTTTACGAAATATACATTCACTGGTTTTTCAAGGGGACAAAATTTATTTACCTCATAATTTTTTCAGTAGTGAGAATACTTTTAAACTCTACCATTTTTTCAATTTTTAAGTATGTAATATACTGTTATTAACTGTAGTTACCATGTATTATAGATCTCTTGAATTTATTCCTTCTAACTAAAATGTTTTATTGGCTAACATTTCCCCAAAGCCACTATCCTCCAGCCTCTGAAAGCCACCATTCTATTCTGTTTCCATGAATTAGTCCATCTATAAGGAAGACGTGGTATTTTCCGTGTCTGTTTTATTTTACTTAATGTCTTCCAGGTTCATCTATATTGTTGCAAAAGTAGGATTTCCATTATGTATATTTACCACATTTTCTTTGTCCATTTATCCATTGATATACATTTGTTAACTCCATATCTTGGCTATTGTGAATAATGCTATAATGAATATGGATGCAAAAATATATCTTTGAGGTCCTGATCTCAATTTCTTTGGATATATATACCCAGTAGTGAGATTACTGCATCATATGGTATTTTTAATTTTGGGGGAAACCTTTGTACCGTTTTCCATTATGTCTGTTATGGTTTGGATGTGAGGTATTCCCCAAAAGCTCATGGGAGACAACGTTGTGAAGGTTCAGAGGGGAAATGACTGGGCCACGAGAGCTTTAATACAATCAGCTATTTAATCCCTGATTGGATTAACTGAGTGGTAACTAGAGGCAGATGGGGTATGGTGGGAGGAGGTGCTCCATTGGCGGGTGGAGTCCTGAGGAATAAAGCCGGCTGTCTATGGATTGAGACCTCTGAAACTATGAGCCCTCCAATAAATTTTTCCTCCTCTACAATTGTGCTACTTGGGTCTTTTAGTCACAGTGGTAAAAAAGCTGACTAAAACAATGTCTGTTTTATACATTCCATCCATACCAGTGTGAAACCATTCCCTTTTATTCACCTTTGCCAGTGCTTGTTATCTCCTTTTTGTTAATACACATTCTAATAATTTGAGGTGATATAGCATTGTGATTTAAACTTGCATTTCTCTTGTGATCAGTGATGTTGAACATTTTTTTCATATACCTGTCTTCTTTGGAGAAATGTCTGTAGAGATCCTTTTCCCTTTTTTTATTGTTTTCTTGCTTTTCTGTTGAGTTTATGAATTTAATATTAACCCTTAATAGGATTAATATTAATTAAACTTAATTAATCTTGTTAATATTAGCAAGATGTTTGTTTTGTGAATATTTACTCTCCTTTCTTCTGTCTCTTCACTGGTACTGCATTGTTTCCTTGTCTCTGCAGAAACTGTTCATTTTGATGCAATTCCATTCATCTATTTTTGCTTTGTTTCCTGTGTTGTTGAGATCATATCTAAAAATTCATTACCCAAGCTAATGTCATGTGTCTTTTTCCCTATATTTTTCTAGTAGTTTTACAGTTTCATGTTTGTCTTTAGCCTATTCTAAGTGAATTTTTTGTGAACAGTATGAGAAGAGGCTGTAATTAATTCTGAGTGTGAATAAGTATTTTTCCCAGCACATTTATTGAAGAGACTATCCTTTCCTATTGTGTGTTAACATCTTTGTCAAAAACCAATTGATGCCATGCATGGTGGCGCATGCCTGTAACCCCAGTGACTTGGGAGGCTGAAACAGAAGGATAGCAATTTGGGTCCAGCTTCAGCAATTTAGCAAGGCCCGAAACAACTTAGTGAGACCCAGTCTCAAAATAAAAAAGGTGGGGCTGAAGATGTGGCTGAGCAGTAAAAGCACCCCTGGGTTCAAACCTCAGCACTAAAACAAACAAACAAACAAATAGACCGAGATTGGCGAAGTGGCACATGCTTATAATTGGGAGGCTGAGGCAGGAGAATCTCGTTTAGAGCCAACATGGCACTTTGGTGAGACTGTCTCAAAATTTAAATAAAAGGGACTAGAGATGTAATTCAGTGGTAAAATGACCCAGGGTTCAATCTCCAGTAACACGGCCCTGCCCCAACCCCAAACAATAAAAAATCCACCAAAACAAAAAACCAAATTTTAATTTTATGCTATAGTTGGAATGTTTGTGTTCCCCTGAAATTTGTATGTTCAAACCCTAACTTCCAAGATGATGATATTAGGAGGTGGACTTTTGGTCAGGATGAGAACAGAGACCTTATGAGTGAGAACAGTGCTGTTATTAAATAGGCCCAAAGGAGCTCATTCACCCTTTTGCAATATGATGATGCATGAAGAAGACACTTTCTATGAACCAGAAGACGACTCACTAGACACCAAATCTGCCAGTAAATCTCGTATTTCCAAGCCTCCAAAACTGTGAAATAAATTTGTTTATAAGCCACATGGATGGATGAATGTCAATCAGCCTTTAAAAAAGGAGATAAATCTTGTCATTTGAAACAATGTGATAGAGCCTGGAGGAAATAATGCTAAATAAATTAGCAACCACTGAAAACCAAATACTGTATGACTTCCTTTATATGTGAAATTTCAAACAGTCAAGCTCGTAGAAGCAGAATAGAATGGTGATTGCCAGGAGCTGGGAAAATAAGGAGGTGATTATCAAAGAGTATACAAAGTTTTAGTTATACAAGTTAGTAAGTTCTGGAAATGTACTCTACAGCAGAGTGTATATGCTTAAATTCTAAGAGGGTAAATCTTAGCTGTTTTTTCTCTCTCTCTCACACACATACATACACACACACACACACACACACACACACGCATGCCCAACATGAACATGAACATGAACATGATCATCACCACCACCACCACCACAAAGGAACAGGAGAAAACTTTGGGTGGTGATATGTATTTACGGCCTTAATGGTGTTTCATGGTTATATACTTACCACCAAATTCATTAAATTGTATAAATTAAATCAGTACAGAAATTTTGTATGTCAATCATACCATCAATGAAGATGTTTTTAAAAATAAAAATGTTATAGAATTATATAAACAATATAAAACATGCATAGATATAAAAGGAACACTTCTATAATATTACATAAAACTAAATATACAAAAGCCATAGGAGATTTTGATTTTATCTAGTGTTTTATTCATTGAAAAAATTATTATTAAAGAGAATCAAACTTGTTATGACAAATTTCAAAGTTATTAGATACCCATTTGCTGTTTGGTTTTCTCTCACTCCATATTTAGTTTATTATACACATTTTTTATTGTTAATCCATTTGAGTTAGTTATAATGTGATACTTGATCCTTACATACTTCAACATGGAACATGCTCATTCTTTAAGAACCCATTTGTAATACTCAAGAAATTTAACAGTCTATGTTTATAATTTTCCAATGTCCTAAGAATGTCCTTAATGGTTATTTATTTATCAGGGATGATACACTGCTTTACATCCTAATATCTCTGATCTTTTAATCAAGACCATTTCTTGCTGTTACTTTCTCCTTTTATTCCTTTTTGTTTCCTTCATGACATTGACTTTTTTTGTCAGATGTCAATGCCAATTGTTGCCATGTCAATGCCATATCAATAGTTTTTCAGAATGTCTGGTTGTCATTTTTAAATTGAGACTTAGCAGAACTGTGATATTTTCTTCAAGTTCAGTTTTCTAAATGGAATAAACTTTCTGGGTAGTTATATTTAAGCAGGACTACATGTGATTGGAAAAAAAAGGAGAGAAATTGAGGGTAATTGTAAGGGAGTTCTAATGACAATCACATCTTAGCTGGCAGGATGGGAAAAAACATCAGAGAAGTGATGACAATGATAAATGGGGCAGTTATTTCATTGGTAGTCTCTATAAAGCCACTGAGAAGTAAGAAAATTAAATCAGGACCATAGGAAATACAACTAGTCAATGAACGTGTGAGCTCTTTTTCACAAAATATGCCTGTCTGCAATCCCAGTTTTTATGGATTGGGGTAAAACATGGAGGATAGACCCTATACACAAAACTGTTTTGAGTACATGCTGTTATAGCAAATATGTATACATTTGCTAAGTCCTAACCATAACTTTGACTTTGTATCATGTCTCTTAAGAGAAGCACCCACAATTTTCATAATTTATTATTCTGTCAGTGTCCCTATCAAATAGGAGATAGTGTTGAAAGGCAACTGTCAGGTGGAACCCTTAAGTGACTAATCTGGTCATTTAAATACATTGATGATAGAACTAAGAAATAGAGAACCGTCACACTGTCAGTATCTCAGCCAAACCGTGTTTCAAACCACACAATGCATACTGTTATCTGAATCACTTGCAGCATCCAACAGGTAAGGGTTTAGCAATCAATTCTTTTTCCACCTTTCTATTTTGTGGCTCTTACCCCATTGAAGTCTAAATTTGATATAAGTAGCTGTCTAAAAAGGATTCATTCTGAAGACTATGCCCTCAACAAAAAATTTTAGGGAAGAATTTATAGGGCAACTGAAAGCCATTTTTTATCACTTTATTCTGATAATTCCAGGCACAAAACTGGAGCATTTACGGATGTCCAAGGTCCTAATAACCCCTGTACCCAAAACTGACTGATGAGTAGCATCATTTCATGAGTATCAATCAATTCTGTCTTTGTTCTTTGATTTTCTTTATTATTGTCATCATATGCCAATATTCATTGAATGTTCACAGGGTTTGCGCACTATTATACAATGCTCTATTTATACTTTTTCTTTTTACAAAGTGACATAGGATGAAAAAGAAAGATATTACCTTTAAATACAGTGAAAATTATTTTTCTTTCATTTGTTAAGGATTTCCTCCTCTCCCCTACCCTCTCCTCCTTGATAAAGTTGGTGAAAGAGAACCGTTATCAGTAGTGGTATATGCTATGTAAATCAGCTTCTTTCTTACTGAATTGGTTGCAGAAAACAATCCCAGTCAAACAACATCTATGTTCACTATAGCTTCATCTTATTTTATACCAGAACACATTCTGAGTTCCTCACATTGATTTAATTCAGTAACACTTTCATCTTGCAAACACTGGCTGGCCTTATTGGAATTGGGCCTGTTCAAATGATACCCAGTAGTTTAACAGCCACCAGCAGGACTAAAATACAGCTTCTAGTGCCCCCTTTTGGCCGGTAAGCACAAAAACCAAATAGAGTTTGAAGTCTGGTAAAATAGGTATATGCCACATTTTTTTCTCTATTGTCACTCATTAAAAATTCACTGTTAGGTAATGAGGATCCAAAGACAAATAGGATACAACCTGAGGCACAAAGTAGTTCATAGTAGAATGAGGGTAAACATTATTAAAGATAAGGTCAACCTTCCCTAATTGCTATTATAGCGATATTTCTCTATTTCAACCAAGTTGTACAACTTTATTTTTCTATTCTCATGGTAATTAATATTAGCTAGAAATGACTGAAAAATAAAAGCAGCTATTTGACACAGTGTAATTCATGTATATAAAACTAGAAAACACATAGTAAATAATTTAAATATTTCTAGAGTTCTTGCTAGGAATAACATGAATCTGTTTTCTTCTGATTATTAGTATTAAGATTTTATTATTTTAATTCCTGCCAGGTCAATATTATCAGATCTATTATCCAGATAAGGAAATTCAAGAAGAGTCAGTCTTACCTGATAATTCAGTATCATAGACGAGATTAGAACCTGAATGTTCTGAACGTACCATTAGTTTTCTTGGTAGGTTTCATCCAATGGCTTTTGTGTGGTTTCTAATGGTAAATATGAGGGGTTTTATGAAGTCACTGAGTAACATGAGATAGCCTTTTACAAGGGTTAAATACAAACACACACACACACACATACTCTCTCCTGGATCATTTTCAGCATCAGCTACTGAGCAGCTGTCACAGTTCTTTTGTGTTGAATGTGGAGCTTTTTATCAAGTTATGAAAGTCCCATATCTAATAACCAATCCCCAGCATCACCCAGTCCCTGGATTGGCACTGCTCAAATGATAACTTGTAAGGCCAAAGCTAAGAGATCACATAAATAATTTAGCTGGATCTTCTTTAATTCTATAAGAGAAGCTTATAGTAATCCTAATTATACTTACCAATGCAGTCATGCAATAATAATCCTATTAAATTTCCAACATTAAGTGAAAGTATGCAAGATTTTTAAAGAATGTATTCTTAAGTTTATATAAATCAATGATTTCAGTCAAGATGTTCACAAAGTTGGTTTATTTACAAGGTATCAATGGTTCTAGAAGCAAATGAGACATCTATATGATGTCAATGAAACCTCGTTTCTTTCCGGGTTAGAGGTGGGAAAGTTCTTAGCATTATCACTTTAAATCTAAGCTCTTTAGTACTAAAAATGGCTACGAAATATTTTCAATTCAGTTTATTTCCTGTCCCATTCAAACTATCTTCATAAATTGTTTTCATTTTCTCATATTCTTTTAGACTATTAAAATAGTATCTAAATGAACAATTTTTAATTTTTGGTTTGCTTCCATGAAGAATTCTAAGAAATAAGAACTACTTTTCTAACATTTTCTGTGTAACTTTTAAGATTGCTTTTCTTTTTTGAAAAATGAGTAGCAAAATGACAAGCATCCCTATCAGCACTTTAAAACATTGTTTTATAAGAGATCAAGAGAAACAAAAAACTCTTTTGGGTAAGTTTTTGTGACTGTGTCTTCTCAGGCTCAAAACTTTATGCGATTAAGCCCAGGATCAAAGACTACAAAATTCATTAGAAAGATGAAATTATTTCTGCAAAAGATTAATGTGAAGCTTTTCCTCAATTATACCCTATTTGTTGTTATCTTTCTTCATGCTCCCATGTTCATTCACTGGTTCATTTGCTCATTCATTCCCTTACCCACTCATTCACAAATAAACATCATACAAAGTCAAAGAAATCAAGTTTCCTCTCCTCTGGATGTATGCAAGTTGAAGAACCACTGTGTTGAAGAGAAACATACAGTTGCTTCTTACGGAAAAACAGTGGTGGGGAAATCTACACCAGAGGAGTCAGGATATTTTAGCAACTCAAGCTGAACTCTGAAGGGTAAGTAGGAATGAGATAAGTAGGAGGGAAGGACTTCCTAGGGTGATACATTTGCAAAAGTATTAGGGATGGAACAACTTGTTAACTTTGGGGAACTCTTAAGTAGATGATAGATCTAGAGGGGCATAAGTTTTATGCCAAGTTCAAATTTTGTCCTGCACTGAGACATTTCAAGTAGAGGAATAAAATGATCAGATGTGAATTTTAGTAAGGCCACTTAGCCAATAGTGTGAAAGAGATATTGGGGGAGGCATAGAACAACTAGAACAAGAAAATATTAGGGGTCTACTGCAATAATCTATGTTTATAAAGAAGGCAGAAGATAAATTTATAGCCTCACTGTACTCAAAGTGATCCTCAATTAGCAGCATGCAACCCCACTCAGAGCTTGTTAGAAATAAAGTATAATCTTGTACTGTATATCTCTTACCTTCAGAATCAGCATTTTAACAAGCTCCTCAGGTAATCTGTATGGCTGGGAAGTACCATTCAGAAATAGGGAACACAGCAGGGGTAGTTAGTGGGGGAAAATAAAATTGCTATTTTAGGTATGGTGATTTTGAGGTGTTTGAGGAATATCCAATGAAGATGATCCATAGCAGTTAAATATATGGGTCTGGAGGCTAGAAATAAGTCTGGTTTGGAGATGCAGTTTAGCATTTATCAACCTGTTGGTATTTGAAGTCACGGTTTGACCCGTTTCCTGGGATTTGCTCAGGAAAAGTATATCCAGTTAGTCAGGCAGAGGGCTCAGGAAAGAGCTCTAAGAAACATTACTTAAAAGTCACAATCAGCAAAAGGTACTCCACAAGAAACAGAAGGAATTTCCAGTGGTAGGAAGAAACAATGTGAGGAGTGGGACGAGGGTTCCAAGTGGCAGGATGGTCAACATTCTCACTTTCCAGCAGAGGTCACATAAGAATAGACAAGAGTCCATTGGATTTGGCAATCCTGATGTCAGAGTAAAGCTAATGGGTGGAAATTATTCACCCATTAAGTTCTTTCTTGACCTTAGTATGTGGGGATGCAATTTATAGAGTCTGCTTTCAAAGTTCAGATGAGTAGAGTATGTGGGAGGAGCTTGGTGTGGAGCCAGCTTGCAAATGTTCTCTCTTCCACTAGATGGTAAATTCTTTGAAGCATAAGGAAGGCACATAAAGATGAGTAAGACCCAGTACTAACCCTTGGAATTTGTAACAAATAAGAAATAAAGATAAATAACCATGGTACAAGAGGAAGCATTACAATTTATAAAACAGTATGGGGATTCAAAACAAGAATACATATGCAATCAGGAAAGACTTCTTACTTCTAAACTGTTAGCACAAAGAAATGCATAAACTAAATACTTAAACTGTATTCATTCCTGACTTTCTCAACAAATTTAATGAATTAGTAATAAACACAGAGTCCCATTCATTCCAAACTCCAAGCAAACTTCAAACTCATTCGTGAGATATTTATTAAAATAACACATTTAGGGAAAAAAATCAATACAATGTATACATCATTACTGAAAACTGTATACCATCATACAAAAAAGGATTTTATTTTGGGAAACTGATTTCTAATTTATGGCAAGTTGTACTTTCAGAAATAAAACACAGAACAACACAATCTAATTCAACCTTAAAGGCTGGCATGCTGAGCAAGGAATGTTCTTATTCTTTGTAGGAGCTCCTTCTTTACACTGTCAGGTACCAGGGCTGAAACACAAAAACAAAAACATCAGAGTAAGATGATTCTTGTTAAAACATGTCAATTTGGGACGTGACATTTTATTCAAGATCACCAATAAAGGAATTTCATACATAACTCTCATGTTTCAATTAAAAAAATAGAGATATCTGAAAAGAAAGTGAATACTTGTAATTCATTATTTTAATGAACTATTTAATACCTAAATACATTGCACACTGATAAAAAGAAAATATAAGAAAATTATTTAAACTAGCAGTGGAAGCCATTTTAAAATACACAGGCTGTCATACACTGATAAATTTGACTTATACACAACATCTCATACTTGGTCAAAATTACCACAAGCAAAGACACAAGACATAATGGGGAAACATTCTTTAAAAAAAAAAAAAAAAAAAAACAACAAAACTGATTCTTCTACTACACAGATATTTCAAACTGATTAGGAAAAGATCAGAAGGCTAACAAAAATGAGCAAAGAGATAAAAAGGAGAGACACTGTTCTTATGTAAGAGGGGCTCATTCTTAAGACGAGAAATGAAAATTAAAGCACATTCAGACAGCATATCTTAACAATCAGATAGACCCAAACTCTAAGGTCAATAATAAGAGAAAGGAGGCCTTTTTTTTTTTTAGCTAGAGGAAGTATAAACTGGTACATGCTTTGGAAGGTAATTTGGCAATGTCTTACAGAAATAATGAAGGCACATACTCTCTTGGCCCAGCAAAAATGCAAAAAACTGCAACAACAGTTACATGTTATATTTTTAACTTTCTGAATATTGATCTGTGTGACTGTTCTTAGAATATTAAACAAAACAAAAATTCAAAAGAGGCAATTAACTAAAACATAAAACTATTTGCTTGTGTTCAAGAGAAATAAAAAAACTTCAGATAAATTTCAATATTTCCACATACAATTAAACAACTAAGTACATAAATCAAATAAGGGAAATACTTTTTATAAATTGTTGAAGTCTATCTCAGAAGACTATAAACTGAAAGTCCACTGGAAATGAAATCAATATATACATTAAAATATTTTTATTTAGAATTAAGATGAGTGAAAACACATCATTTGCTTTCGGATAAGGTTTAATAACAAAGCAGCAGCTGGAAGGAGTTTTTTTAGGATAAGAAAAACTGTTGTAGTGGTTGTTGCATGCATCTATGTATGTATATAAAGTTCAGAAAACTGCATGTTGAAAAAGGTCAATTTCAGTGTATGCTAAAAAAAGTAAATGTCTGCTCCTGACAATTAAAGGAAGACTAAAAACAACAACAAAAAAGAAACAATTTATTTTTACTCTACTTTTCTTTAATAATAAAAAAAATTCTCATTCTCTAGCAGGGAGTTGCTAGACAATGAAATATCCAAGATGCAAGTGGTGAATAACAGATACTCTAACCTGCATAACCAGTTCCTCAACAATGTTAACAGATTAAATATAAATTACTGAAAACAGAAAAAGAAATTTGAGAAAATTATCTTAAAATATAAATTCACAAGGAAAACAATAATTTCTTTTTTCCATATTTCCCATGTTTTCCAGCTGCAAATAGGCTTTAAGAAATGGTTGGAAAGGATCATTGGATTTCATAGGTCCTCCTCAGGAGGGAATTAGTGTTCTGTGGTAATAATTTTAAACTTACTTACTTTTTACAATGAAATTATTGTTACTATTTCTGTGTGAGAGAAAAAAAAAAAACTTGTAGGTCATCTAATTTACCCGTTTCTACTTACAAATAAAAAATGCCACCAACTTTATCAAAATAAATGAAAAAAAAAAGGTAGTTAACATCTACAGTAACACATCATCAGTATTAATATAATGTTTCCTATCTTTCCCTTCTGTATGTAAACAAGGTACTTCAGAGGGAAATTAAGGAAAAGGTTGTTCTGAGTCTTAAATATGGATCACCTTGAACATGAAGCTGTGGAACTTCCAAATTCTTAATTAGACATTCAAGAAGACAGACCTTCATTTATTTTTAATAAGGAAAGAGCAGAACAAAGACTTAGAGGCTGGAGTAAAACTCTTGAATTATTAAATATTTAAGGGGAGACAGGCTATACCTCATAAAAGTTTGTAAATCCTAGCTTCAGATGATAATTGCCTCTGTAAAATCCCATATTTTGAAAACTGTCTTAACAATTCTATCAACTTATGTTGGTATACCATTTTAGAGCACTAAAAACATTTTACACCTATTATCTCATTTGTTATTTGAGATTGCGAGAGGCAGGTAGGCAATTTTAACACTTCCCTCATGAGGCAATGAAAACACCTACATGATTATGGAAAGGGTACTTTTTCTTATAAAAAGAAAAAAAAAACATCTGAATTAGCAAAGAAAAAAATGTCTGCACCAGCACGTTTCCTTTGACATAGACTATACTCCTTACCTCTGCCTTTTGGAGTGATTTCAGCCACCAAGTCATCAACAGTAACGTGTTCTAGTCCTTTTTCTTTAATTACCTCTTATGCAAAAGCAAAAAACAAATCATATCATTTAAAATCATTATCTGTAAGAAAGATTTTCATAAGGAAGGGTTAAAATCATGTTTTTAGAGTATATATTGGTCTTAAAAAAATAAAAGAGGACACTTCTTTTGTCTTTTCTAAAAAAATTTATAACATAAACACATTAAGTATTCTCCAGATTAAGAAGACAAGTCTGTTCAACTTTCAGCTAAATAACCTGTAACTTAAACAAATAACTATAACAATTAGAATAAATTTGGGAACTCTAATATTTATAAAAAGCTGGAACTTAAAACAGAACAGATTTTATTTTACTATAATCATACTAGCTCTTATTTAAATATAACAGAGGAAATAAAACCTATTATGTGAGTCAAACTTGTAATTCCATAGCTAAAAATTAAAAGGTAGAGCTACTTTGTTCCTTTGTTTTCTCAAGGCTGGGCCAAAAGAAATATAAGAGGGGATATGATTAACATCTACTGGATCCCCACTAGGTGCTTTACACCATTTAATATTCAGTTACATAGTGGACTAAGCATTTCTCTCACTTCAGAGGTGAGGCAATGGAGGCTTAAAAATTAAGAAACTCAATCCACATAGCTGAATCCCAGCTCCAGTTTTTTAGCCACCAAAGTCCAGAATACTTTAAAGTCAGTGCTTTTACTAACTTGCCTTCTTATAGTTAATGTGTAAACAGTTCCCATTATTTTTAATTGCAGAAACCATTATGAAACAATGGAGATTCATTAAAAATATCCAGAAATCAATTATGCCAAAAACTGAGCAAGAAAGGAGGCTCATCTTAGTGATATGTAATCTATCAGACAGTATCATCATCAATAATCAGCAATTTAACAATCTTCTCTTCTGTGTATTTTTTAAAAGTGTAATTCTTCAAGAACTTTTATGGTGAATTTTGTAAAAGAACACAGACAGGAGATATAATTCCTGTAAGTCTGCCAACTCTCAAGTGCTCAATTTGTTATGAAGTGAAAACATATTAGGAATACTGTTCCTGAAAAACATATATATATATTTTTTCCTTCTTTTCAGTGCTGGGGATTGAACCCAGGGTCTCATACTTGCTAGGCAAGTATTTGACCACTGAGGTACATCCTCAGCCCAGGAATCCATTTTGATGGCAGAGAAAACCTTGAGCGCCCATGCCTCCTCACTTGTTTGAAGAGATACACAAAAAAATTCCTAAACATTTTTTACAATCAGGTCTATACACAGTTTTAAAAGAGGAAATCACTGCTGAAAAATTCAATTTCTTATTGTTTAAAATTATGCTTGAGCATTTGGACTTTAAAATACTGACTATACTTTCTTCCTAGTGAATCCCAGACCAACCCAGTTCAAAACAATGGAATCAGTTTATTTTCT
This sequence comes from Urocitellus parryii, assembly GCF_045843805.1. Taxonomy (NCBI): domain Eukaryota; kingdom Metazoa; phylum Chordata; class Mammalia; order Rodentia; family Sciuridae; genus Urocitellus; species Urocitellus parryii. The sequence goes on from NC_135537.1 coordinate 28,854,229, forward strand.
AAGTAAAACTGATTACCTTTACAGTGTGCCTTCAACTGATCCTTCCAGCCACATTCAATTAATTTAGCTCTCAGCAACTCTTTGAGGCTGTTGGAAAAAAAGTGTTTTCAAAGTAAACAACAATGTACATCTTAGATAAGAATCTTTGAAACAAAGGTTCAACTACTCAACTAAAAATTCCCTAATTTTCAGTCCCAAAATGTTGTGGCCAAAATTTCATTCTATCACTGAATAGTTCTTTATTTAGTCTTATACAAATCATTTAAACTCTAGGTCCTGCATTTTATTTAGGTCTCATTTAAATAAAGAGTAAAACTAAATGTAGAGGCAGGGTTATAACAGTTCTCAAGAAGTTCTACTCTTTTGTCTTCTTACATATCCCATATCCTTTCATCACCAGGAATATCATGGGTCTTATACAACTTTGACACAGTATTGAACTTAGAGAAGATGCAGCTCTGAAAACTTCAAGTTCCAAAACCCACTCTTTTACCACAAATTCTTATTCTTTAGCTCTCTTATTTCCCTGCTATATCTCCCTCTAACCTTACAGATTGGCCCCCAACACAATTTAATAACTCAGAAGCTCGCATGCATATCATAATTAGCAATATCTTCTTTTTTCTTAATAGTAGAAAATGGTATATATGGCAACTAATGGCATCAGGAATGCTACAAAATATTTTATTATTTTTTGCCACATACCACTCTTAGAACTCCTCCAACTTCTCAGTTTAAACACGTCACATACCAAACCAGATTCTCTTTCCCTGCAAATTGCTTCTGTGAATATTCCTAGAGATCCACTAAGTGACATTTCCATTTGATCTTTTACTCTTTTTTTTAATTATTGGTTGTTCAAAACATTACAAAGCTCTTGACATGATTTCATACATTTGATTCAAGTGGGTTATGAACTCCCATTTTTACCCGGTATACAGATTGCAGAATCACATCGGTTACACATCCACTGTTTTACATATTGCCATACTAGTGTCTGATGTATTCTGTTGCCTTTCCTATCCTCTACTATCCCCCCTCCCCTCCCATCTTCTCTCTCTACCCCATTTACTGTAATTCATTTCTTCCCCTTGTTTTTTTTTCCCCTTTCCCCTCACTTCCTCTTATATGTAATTTTGTATAACAATGAGGGTCTCTTTCCATTTCCATGCAATTTCCCTTCTCTCTCCCTTTCCCTCCCACCTCTCGTCCCTGTTTAATGTTAATCTTATTCTCATGCTCTTCCTCCCTGCTCTGTTCTTAGCTGTTCTCCTTATATCAAAGAAGACATTTGGCATTTGGTTTTTAGGGATTGGCTAGCTTCACTTAGCATAATCTGCTCTAATGCCAACCTTTTCCCTGCAAATTTCATGATTTTGATCTTTTACTCTCAATAGAGCTAAAACCCAACTTTATATTTTCTCCTACTTCATCTTGCTTCCTTCTCAAAATAACTCCATTCTTTTGGTTCTTTGGGCTGAAAACTTTGGCAGCACCTTTTACTCAGATCCCTTGTTAATGCTTCACATCCAATCCATGAGGATATCCTACAGGTTTTAGTTTTAAAATATATACCTAGAAGTCAAATGTCTATCACTATCTTCATCAATATCCTAGTTTAAACCACCATCTTTTCCTTTCTGGACTGTTACCTAAGTTGTCTCCCTGCTTCTTTCATTGTGCACTTCACACTATCCTGAACTGCTCAAAACCTTCCAGTGCCTTCACAATTTACCCAGAATGAACTCTAAGACTTGACTACAGCCTAAATGATTCTACATTATCTCTTTTCTCCCTCACTCAGCTTCTGCAGTCTCCTTAGCTTCCATGTATTTCTCAAAAATAGCAGGCAAGCTCATCTCAGGACCTTGGCTCTTGGAACTCCTCCACTTCCTCATATCCTTCTGATCTGTTGGCAGTGAAACGTTCTCTACCCAAAATATCACCTCACCATGTTTATTCTCTGCTTTACTATTTTCATAGCACTCATCATTATCTGCCATATTACACATGTATTGTATGTTTCCTCCCTTTACAGTGTTAAGTTCCATAAAAGAACAGAATTCATTTTGTTGACTACTGTATCTCCGGCACCTTACAGGGTAGGCCATGTGATTGAAACTTGGAAACTAAGCTGCACAAATGAAAACAACAACAACAACAACAAAAAAAAAACACATAATTTCCTCTACTTAGTACTAGCTGTACTATCTTCTCAAGTTACCCATGGCACTGTTCTTGATGCCTCCTTCCTCATATAAAGAGCTGTTTCCACTTTTTTTTAAAAAAAATTTTAAGTTCTCCTTTCCATTTTTGCTGTTTTTCTTTCTTTTTAACCCAATAAAATCTTCTAAGTCATTTATCTGTTTTCTGTCTTGAATCTTCAAATCTATCCTTCACACAGAATACAATTTGTAAAGTGTAAATGTGATCTAATTATTCCCTTTCTTAAAATCTTCCAATAATTCCCATCATTCAAATATAAAGTGAGCAATGAATGTTTTTGCAAATCAGAGCATCAATTTTCCTGACCTTTCTTTGATTAAAAACAAAACACTGCCATTCTCAGTATAAGAATCTGGCTAAGGGTCTGGTGATGGAATATGGCCTAGGCCAGGCTGATCATAACTTGCCTATTACCTAAGTAAGATGGTAATCAAGGTAGGTCCTGTGTTCAACAAGGCAGTCTGAGCAGTGATATGTAAGTTTGAACTGCTAATCTCTGCCACCTGTTTTAAGAATAAAGCCAACAATAGAGAAAAGCAGAGGTGAGAGAAGATACATCCTTGGCAATAATTTTTGCATGCCTAAATTTAGTGATATATTAAGTAACTTTAAACCCTAGATATTTTAATTACATGAGCTTATATGTTTCTATTGGTTAAGCCAGATTCTGAGTTTAGTTTCTGTTATTTTTAGCTGAAATAATTCTAACTTATACCAAATCCATACTTCTGTCCACTCTTTCAGCCACATGCTTTTATACTTTACGTATAGCTTTCTCCTATAATTTTGTAGTACCCAGAGAATTAGTCATGTTGTACCAAGCTCTGTGACTTTGCACATGCCATTAGAAGATAATATCCTCTCCTTTACTGGCTTAGAGAACTGATAATCCTTCTAACCCAGCATAAGCATCTTTTATTGTTCTGTGAAATCTTACCCATCCCCTTAATCCCCAGGTAGAATTGAAAAAATTCCTCCTCTTCCATACACACATATATATTTCTCTTTTAAACTTTATCATCTTGCTTTTAGGAGTCTTTATTGACTCCTTGGCCCCTTCTGTATATTTCTAAACCTGTTCCTTCTTCAAATATTTACTTAACCAAATAGGTGTCGGTTATAGCATTAGATTCTGGGTATACAAAGTGTTTTCGCTATCATGGAACTTGGATTATATTGAGAGCTACGCACTAGTAAAGTAGGTAACTAGAACAGGATGTGATTAAATGATATGACTGAACAAAGTATTTGGGAATCCATAATTAGATTCCTTGAAGAAGCAATATTTAAAGTAATACATGAGAGATGAACTAGAATTTACTAAGAATGAACAGAAGAGAAATATTTCATAGAAAAGGAATGGCACATGCTGCTCCAATGTGGCTCTATCATGACGTCTTATGAAAACCTGGGTAACATTATGTCTTCAACTGTAGCTATCTGAGTATTTTTTTCTTCCTCACTGTATTATACATTCTTTGAGAATCTATAATAATTTATATATTTATTTATTATAATAATTTCTGGATTCTACATTGCCTGTGTTGGTCCAAGTCTTGCAAGCAATGTTGCACCTAAATAAATTCTTACAGCTGTTAGGAATAGAAGTTTTTGATAATCTCAACTTTCTGTAATTCTTTTCACTGGCATGTTTTGTTTGTTTCTTGATAATTAGATTCTTATAACATTATGTAACTATTAAAGATGGTATAATGTAATTTAATAACACAATCTATTACTTACCGTTCTCTTTCTCCAGTTTCTATTAACTTTTGGTTAATTGCTGCTCTCATCTGCGCATCTTTGTTCATCTTGCTAACCTGGACATCAACATATATGTTCAGATATAGAATATTTATAAAGTATTTTCTTCTAAATCCTCTGGGCAATCATCCTAACAGATTTAATATTCTATCAACTAGAAGGATGTTCAAGTGTATTACTTATATCATCATTCTAAATATAATTTACTTCATCCCAACTCATATTGATTATTCACTAAACAAGTTCCTTCCCCTGTATATCTTTTATTAATAACTATTATTTTTGGAACATTTATTAAACAATTAATCACCTAGTACTCTGTGTATTTTTAAAAAACTACATTTAATTTCCCAACCTTATCATTACATATTAACATTTTTTATTTTACAGCTGAGAAAACTGAGGCACAGGAATAGAAAATAGTGAAAGCAAAATTTCAACTCAGGTACTTTGTTCCTAGAAGCCCCCAAACACTTTAACTGAACATTATAAATGACTGGATCATTTCTGCACCTTAACTGCATTCAAAATTTGAGGAAGCCATAATCTAAATATCAGTACAAGATAAAAAAGTATTAGTGAAAAACGAAACCCATCAGATAAGATTCTAAGTGCTTTACTTTAGTCTTCACTAGGATTTAGAATTACAACTGCTACACTAGCTGTAGTCTATGTGTATTGTGTGTCTTATCAAATGCAGTATTCCCAGTGGGTTAAGTGGAAAACAAATCTCAAACTAATTCTTATCTCAGAAAAGTTTCAATTTTCAGCAAAAGCAGACAATCAAAACCAAAATGTGCAGAAAGGAGAGTGTGGTTAGGTTTTGGGGCCATCCAAAAGTTTCAATAAAACTTGGAATAAGCAAAAGCTTTCCTCAGCGAATCTGTCACTAACTTGACACCACACCACTTTTCCCGTCTCTCAATTCTTCTATATGAAAACTTACACTGGAAATGAGTTTTCAGTTGTTGTTGTTGCTGTTTAAAGGGGAACAGGGAAAAGGAAGACTTGAGAAAGAATCAAGAAATGTTTACTTTTGTAGTTGGAAGCTAACGTTTTCAAAATAACTACAAGGTCTAGTCAGTTACCATATCAGGAATACTTGATCTCGCCTTGGCCCCCTAAAATACGGATAGTGACCTTGGACAAGTCACTTAATTCCTAAAGGCCTCAGTTTTCTCACTGGTAAAACAAGGGCACTAGGGGATACCTCCCAGTTCAGACATTCTTTGGGAAAATAGAACAGGGCGGAGACAGCTGGAGAGGCGGGAGGGGAGGAGCCAGAAAACAAAGCGAGGACTGGCTTCAGGCCAACTCCAGTAGCACGCCCTGCCGGAGAGCCCTACAGGCCCGCGAGCGCGGGTCGGGGAAGCTAACGAAAGACAGCACATCGAAAGGAGCCTGGGCTGGGCCCGGGTCCCGGCCCTGAGGACCACGGGCATAGCTCACCACCATCACCGCGGGCGAGGGCCGTCCCTTCCCAGCGACGAAATGACCCTTGCGCTGACGACCGTTACCTACCACACTCTTCGGCTGCCCGGACTTAGACCCTCAGTAGCTCGGGCACCTAAGCACACAGAAAGCTAGAACACGCATTTCCGGGGCGGGGTCTCGCCACCCTGCCTATAAAGTGAGAATTTAACTAGCGCGGGCCGCCTCCTGGTCGCTTAGCCCGCTGGGTAAGAGAGTCCAGGTCCTGCCGTTGAGCGGGCCTTAAGTCCCCGAGAAACTACAGAACCCAGCATACATCAAGGGTCCGATTTCTCGCGCACACTACATTTCCCAAAAGGCAGTTTGGCGCCGCAGTGGTTTCTGGGATGGGAACCACGCCGCTTCCCAGCCTCAGTTCCAGGAGTGAAGCGCGGACCTTTCAACAAGAGCTTTATTAATTCCCACGCTTGGATCTTGGAAAGAGATGGAGGTGGCGGCTAATTGCTCCCTGCGGGTGAAGAGACCTCTGTTGGACCCCCGCTTCGAGGGTTACAAGCTCTCTCTCGAGCCACTGCCCTGTTACCAGCTGGAGCTTGACGCAGGTGGGAAGCTGTGGCGACCCCTCACACTCCCTTCCTTTCCTCTTTCGGCTGCCATCGGCCTGAGCCTTCCCGCGTTTTCTTTCTGTGTGTTAGGGCAAGCAGAACAACATAAGCTTCGTTACTGCCCGTCGCGCTGGGGTGCACACAGGGTGGTTGCCTCTGGATAACGATGCCCTTCAGCCCCGTGAAAACCGCTTAGGTGTGGCTCTTCAAAAGCGGGACCTTGGGCCCGCCCTCGACCCCAAGGTGGGGCACACGGGTGATGCCTGGGCTCGGACCGCCGGTCCACCCCGCTGGCCCTGCCGTGGGGAAAGCTCGGGACGTTCTCTGTTCTCTGGACGTTGTCTGTCAACGTGTTAGCTGAGAAGCCACACCTCCTTGGAAAAACCCCAACGCCTGTTTTCCTTTGACGCAGAGCCATTTCTTAGAGGAGAAACTACATACCTGTCAGAGCATTTTCAGTTTCCCAGGTCCGGGCACACTGAAGACTGTCGTAGAAAAAAAATATCGCTAGACATTTTTTGAAGAAAGATGATTTTGTAATCACACTGCTGATTGCTTTGTTTTAGTAACCACATTGCTACTAACTGTTAGTAGCTGGCCAGAACGTTTTCATTGTAAAAAGTACATTTACGTTGATGATAGAGCCCGGAGGTTTGCCCATTTTTTAACACACTTCTGATTCTGGTGCAGGTTGTCAGTGAGTGGATCACACTGTGAGAAATACGGGTCCAGAGTTAATTAATAGACTTTATAGTATCAAAGAAGTGTTTGTTTATCCGTTTATTAAATTCAGAAACATCTATAGAGGGCCTGTTCTGTTACATGCCAATGTTATCAAGGTGAATAGGACACAGTCCGTAGTGGATAACATAACTATTATTTCGTTAGGAAGAAAATGCCAAATAAGTATAAAATAATGTGGGAAGGCAGTGATGGATATGTGTATAAAATACAATGGTAATTCTTGAATAACTAGTCTGTGGATCTGGGCCAGCTTTCTGGAGAAGTTGATATCTAAGTTGTGCTATAAAGAATATAGGTTAACCAGTATGAGAGAAGATACGCTTGATTTTTCATTTCCTTTTCTGCCTTCCTCCCACCCCATTTTCAGTCTCTGTTTCCTAGTCAGCAAATAGTACCACCATATTTTGTGAGCTGATACATTAGGAAAAAAAAAAAAAAAACTAAAAAAAAACCCCAAAAAACACTTATTGTTGCTGACAAATTGATTGTTACTGACAAATTCATAGATTGCCTACCTACTTGATTCTTCTAGTCCTGGATGGGCTCATTCATGCATTCTTGTTCAGTTATGGGTCTGCTAGGCAACTGTGCTCATCATGACTGGATTTTTTTCATCTATTTGGGTGTTCTTTGCCATTGACTGATTTAAGATTCTTCCAGATGACCTTTGCTTAACTCTCCTTGTGGTCTGTCATCCTTCTGCAGGCTAGCTCAGGCTCTTTGGAGGTTGTGAGTAGCAGTGCATAAGTGCTTTTTTCAGGCTGCTCCTTGCAACAAGTTTTTTTGCTCCACTGGTCAAAGCAAATCAAAAAATCAAGTCTGGAGTCCCTCCGTGTGGGAAGGTCATAAAGATGGCGTAGATCCAGGGAGGCATAAAAATTGTGACTGTTAATTTAGTCTGTATAGTTATTTATGTTTGAGTATTTCTTTGTGAAGTCCTCAGTTCAACTTGTCAGCAAGTGCCCTAAACTCCTGATTTTTACTTCTCATGTTTCCTAGTCCAAATCGTTGTTTTCACTTGCCTAAAATATAGTAGTTTTCTGACTAGCCTTCTTGCTTTCACTTTAGAGATCCTTCATTTCATTCTCCATAAATCAGTAATTATTGTAGTTCCGGATTCTATATTGGATGGATGTTTCCTCCACTAGACTTTGAATTACATGATGTTTCTCTTTTATTCACTACTTTGTTTTAGTTCTTGGCACATAGTAGGTACTCAATAAGTTGAATGAATGAAGTTGTTGAGGACATTCCATTTGTGGAAAAACATGAGCTAAAAGGAAAAGAAGATCAGTAGGCCGTATGCAGAATGCTGTTGCAGTCCTGTATTGGTGAAAAATTTTGCAAAAAGAGGAGTTAGACTGATGAGGGCACTATTCATCTTTTGGACTTTATCCTTTGCTTCCCAGACTTTTTCATGTGCAATTGCAATAAAAGATAAAGTTCAGTTGTCATAGTTTTGCCAGCATTTTAATTTGCTAAGTGGAAATGCACTTTTGCTTTACTAGTTAAATCAAATAAAATAATCAAACCTAAAGTCAGTGTGGGATATTGTAACATTAAAAAATCAGAAATTGAAATCTCGCAATAAATGATACTCCAAAGTGAAAACATTTAAGCTGGCTGGGGTGGTGAATGGCTGTAATCCCCAGCAATTGAAATTGAGGTAGGAGGATCGCAAGTTCCAGGCTAGCCTGGGCAACTTAGTGAGACCCTGTCCCAAAATAAATATAAAGGGCTGGAGATGTAGCTTAGTGGTAAAGACCCCCTGGGTTCAATCCCCACTGTCTAAATAAATGAATAAATTAATTTACTTTATTAAAATCACACTGTCTCCCCTCGCCCATATTTCACAATGTTGGTCTTAGATTCTGTGTTTAGAAGGCAAAACCAGAGGTAATGTGGTGCTGTTTGAAGGTTTTTAAGTATAAAGGGAAATGAGCAAATTTGGTGGTTAAATCATTTACCCTATGGCTCTGTAGTTATTTAGAAGACCAGAGGAATGGAGACAACTGTCTGAAGGCTTTTATGAATTACTTGAGAACAAAAGAAACACAACAACAAAAACAGAACAAAAAAAAGAAGAGGTTGATTCTTTACAAAGTATCATTTCTAGAGATAGTTAAGGTATAATTGAGGAGCTCCTAATAATTTGATTTTTTTATCCTAACCCAAGGAGTTTAATTTAGCAAACCTTTCGTTGCACTCTTGGGTGTGTGAAATACTGTTTAAGATATGAGGATGCAGATGTGGTTTCTGGTCTCAAAGAGCTTGGCTAACAGGCTTATTTTCTTGTCTTAATATTATTAAATTGTTCTAGAACTACCCCTGCAACATAAACAGTGTTACTTTGTCTTTTTCCACTCCAAAAAACTAAGTAAAAGATGTTGGGAAGTGGGAAGGAAGGGGGAAGTGCTGGGGAGTCACATTGGCCAAATTATATTGTTAGATTGTGTACATGTATAAATATGTAACAATAAATCTCACCATTATGTATAACTATAAAGCACCAATTTAAAAAAAAACATGGAAAGAAAAAAAAAACCTAAGCAAAAAATTGTTTCCTAAAATTGTAATTGTCTTTTATCCAGCAGTTTCATGTCTGAATATTTATCCTATAAACATCCTTTCCCTAGAATCTTATTTAGTAGATCTTTTTATGTTTCCCCCTATAGTTCACCTAATTAATTTGTACTTTATTCTTTTACTTCTTCTTCAGGGATTCCTTTCTTGACTACATATTTAGAGTCCATACTGTAAAATCTGTACAAGTTAGAATCTCTTCTGTACTTTCCAGTAGTACCCCATGCTTCATAGACACTTTGCAGCATTCAGTGTCTGCTTTTGTGCCAAGAGTCTTGGTTCTGTATTGTGTCTATCTTTTTCAGTGCTTTATCTGTAGAGCTGGAGGTTGCTTGGTTGAATAGTGGATGATTTTGTATCACTTGCACATTAAACAGGTTTATTGAGATATAGTTAACAATAAACTGCATATATTTAAAATGTACAATTTAGCAAGTTTTGGCATGGATACACCCATGAGGTCTCCATAATCAAGATGATAAACTTAGCTATCATCCCCAAAAGTTTCTTTGTACCCTCTGTAACTATACACCTATCCCTCTGCTCTTCCCATATTCCTCCTATCCCCAAGCAACTATTGATATGTTTTGTGACAATATAAATTAATATGATTTTTTTAGAATTTTATATAACTGGAATTATATACGGTGTACTATGTCCCCACTCCCCGCACCACTCCTGTCTGGCTTCTTTTACTCAGCACGATTATTTTGAAATCACCCTTGTTGCAAGAGAAGGATATTAGAATTTATGCCTGTGATTGTGGATTTCTCTATGTGCCCTTGGAGTTTTATAAATTTTTTGTTTTATTTTTTGGAGGGGTATCAGGCATTGAACCTAGGGGCACTTGCTTAACCATTGAGCAACATACTAGCCCTGTTTATTTGTATTTATTTTTTTGAGACACTAATTGCTTAAGACCTTGCTTAGTTACTGAGGCTGGCCTTAAACTTGTGATCCTCCTGCCTCGGCTTCCAGAGCTGTTGATTACAGGCGTATGCCACCCCACCTGGCTAATTTTTACCATTTTTTGCATGATATATATTGAAACTTTGTTGCCAGCTTCATAAACATTAATATGTTCTCTTGATAAATTGACCCCTTTATCATTATGAAATAACCTTTATCCCTAACAAGATTTTTTTAGTTTTTTGCTCTGAGGTCTGTCTGATATTAGTCACCCCAGCTTTCTTTTGATTAATTATGCCATAGTATGTATGTGTGAGTGTATGTGTATATATGCATATGTATACACACACATACATATATACTTGTGTTTTAATTTCCTTTGTTGGGGCTATCAGCTGTACTTTTTTATTATTTTAATAATCACTTTAGGATGTATATTGGTTATATTTCAATGATAGTATATTATTTACCATGTATTGTAAGAACCTTATACTTTTATACCATTTCTTCCTGGCCTTCGAACTATTGTCATGAATTTTAGTCTTATATGTTATTGTATATTTCACAATATATTATTTTTATTTAAATAATTATCTCTTAAAGAAATTTAAATAAGAAAAAAATCTTGTATATTTACTTACAGTTGTTACTTCTGGTGTTCTTTCATTTATTTAGATCCATATTTTTGTCTATTGCAATTTTCCTTCTGCATGAATGAATTTAATTGTTTCTTACAATCTGGTAATTAATTCTTTCCATGTTTTAGTATGGAAGGATCTATATTTTGCTTTGATTCTTCCAAAGATATTTTTGCCACATATAGAATTCTAAGTTGACAATTTTTCTTCTTTAATTTTGTAAAGATTTTTCCCTGTAGTCTTCTTGCTTGTTTTATAACTGATGAGAAATCTGACATTATCTTGTCTTTGTTGCTCTGTACATAGCATACATTTTTTCCTCTGGCTGCTTTTAAGATTTTTCTATTTTACATTGGTTTTGAGCAGTTCAATAATTATATGTGCCTAGGTGTGGTTTTCTTCATGATTCTTATTCTTGGGGTTTGCTGACCTATAAACTCTGAGTTCATAATTTTCTTCCAAATTTTTCTCTTGTTCTCTCCTTTGAGAACTTCATTTACCTATTCTGGAAGTTCATCATTACCCCCCTTTTATTCTGCATTATTTTTTCTCTTTTTCAACTCTCTTTTTTAAGTCTGATTTAAATTTTTTTTATATCTTTTATGCCCCTGCTTATGATTTTAAACATATGAAATATACTTGTAATAACTGTTTTAATGTGCTACTCTGCTAATTATACCCTTTATGTCAGTTATGTATTAGCTTCTATTGATTGTTGATTCCCCTCATTATGGGCTTGTTTTCCTTTCCTTTTCTGCTTTGATTGGGTATCAGAAATTGTGAATTTACCTTATTGGATGCAGGGTATTTTTGTATTCTCATAATCTTTTTTTCTGGGTTTTATTTTAGCTGCTTGGAAACAGGTTAATTCCATTGAATCTTGCTTTTAAGATTTGATAGTCTGGTTTAGTCTAGGGCTAACTATTCCCCACTATGGAAGCAAGGCTTGCTGGGTACTCTGCCCAGTATCCCACAAATTAGGAGTGTTTTCATTCTTCCTGTTTGGCCTAGTCACTCTGCAGTCTTGTATGAGTGTCCAGTACCTTTCCCCACAGTCTTTCAGATGGTTCTTTCCTTGGTTTGGGGTTGGCTCATCCAAACACATGCTGAGTTCTTCAGGGAGACCTCTGCAGATCTCTGGGGTTTGCCTCTCTGTTTGCTACTCTGACTAATCAACTGTAACTTCCATGGTTTCTCCAGACTTTCAGATCAGTCTGCCTCACTTTCCCATTTTTTATGCCTTGGTCTGGAAACTTCACAAAACTTTGTAGACTGGGGCAGTGATAGGGTTCACCTCATGTATTTTGGGTTTCTTAGTGATCATTTTTCTATGTTACCAGATGCCTAGTAAATTGGAAACTGTTGTTTCATGTAATCATGTCTGATTTATTTTATTTTTTCTTATTAGTTATTTCTGGTGGAAAAACAGAATTGCTTCCTATTCCATTTTGACTACAAACAAAAATTGTTCAATATATATTTTTAAGTGAAAACATAATTTCTCTAGTAGAGTTTACTATAAAACTCCTGTCTGTACTCTGTAGGAAATTATGGGGAAGATAGCCAGATAAATGTGTTATGATCCCAGAAGCATTTTATAAAATAGTTTCATGGGAGCAGTACTCCTGACTTACGTCCTGCCCTGTTTTGTAATCCTTGCTTTAGAACTCATTATACACACTCATAACTTTTATCTTTTTATATCTTCATACACAAATAGCAAAATAAGCAAATAGAAGAAGACAGTTAATTCGTTGGGTTGATTTTAGAAGGTGAGTGGTTCAAGAAGTGACCTTTATAGGTTATTATTCTTTGCTTCTCCAACACTACTTTTTAAAAACTAATGTGTTTAGATAAATATTAGGTTACATCATATTTAATTGATGTCAAAAATTGGAAATTTTATGTAGTTTAACATAATAATATACTTTGAGAGTTCAAGAAGCAGTAGTGGACACCATCCTTAGCACCATTAACAAAAGAGTTGAATCTGTTTTACTTGAAAACAGCTAGGGATGTGGCTCAGTGGGTAAGCACCCCTGGGTTCAATCTCAGGTACCAAAAAACTACTGCAATGAATTCTTTATAAAAAAGGGTTCCTCTTCAACCATTTCAAAGATCCCAACAGATTAGAGGTTCCCTGCCTCTTTCTTTCTTTCTTGGGAAGGCTCTACAAAAGAGCTTGCTGGTGGTTAAGCTTTGTCACATTCTGGACACTGCTTTTCTCCTTTCGCTTGTTCTGCCTCCCATCTTTATACTCAAGAAGATTAATGTGATAAATGTAGTTACAACTTTTTATTTCTCATTTAGGGCTAGAGAAGCAGTCTTTTTCTGCACACTAAGAGAGTTTTATAAACTAGTAAGCATGCCTTGTGCTGCTTGCTTCTGTGTCACAATAACTTACATAGATTATCTTATTGAAATGCAACAACCAACTCCTGTTATATCAAGGTCTTTTAACTGGTTTTCCAGAGATAAATGTGTTTGCAACTGAGATATAGTAAGGCAAAAGGCTAAGAAACTTCTGACCTGTTCATGATTATTGAGGGCTCTTTGCTCCCATAGGGAGAAAATGTATTTGTTATATTGTTTAATGTTACTTTTTTGGGCTGTTACATTTTCATGGACATTTCCAGTGTTTCATCCACACAGTGGTCCTAAAAAAAATGGATAATTATTTCCTTCCTAATCCATAGAACGTATATTTGTTAACCATTCCTTGCAAGTACACACTTCCTCAAGTGAAACAGCTAGTTTCCTCAACTTCTGTCAAGTCTTTCAAAATTATGATTTCACATTTGTAGTGTTCCTAATGGGTCTTCCTGAATTTATCCCTGTTTTGCCCCAGTCTGTTTTCCACATTATTTCCACCTATAAAGGTCACTTCTTGAACCACTCACCTTCTAAAATCAACCCAACAAATTAACTGTCTTTTTCTATTTGCTTAGTTTGCTATTTGTGTATGAAGATATAAAAAGATAAAAGTTCGAGTGTGTATAATAAGCATTATAAGCACTCTCTTAAAAACTCACATCTGAACTTTACTCTCCTGCTAAACAACCTAATGAATTCTTAGTACACTTTATTATCAATAAAGAAATAAAGACAAGGACTTTCACAGTCTAACTCCTCCTGCCTAGTTCTCTAACTTCATTCATCTCTAGCCATTCTTTGTAACGGTTCTTTTTGTTCTGTGTGTAGCAGTATGTCCTTCGTTTGGTTCTTTGAACATACGGTTTTACTCCTACTTTTCTTGCTTAGAGTACAGAGTTATATGTGGATGTATGAGTATATTTCTTCTTAATTCTTACTTGCCTTTTATGTCTTGTCTTAATCCTTGAAAAACTTTCATTAGTCTCCCAAGTAAAACTCACTACTTTTTGTGTTCTTTAGTAACCAGTAATTTTTCTTTATAACATCACAGTTTAATATATAAAATTATGATGTAAAAATTATGTAAGATTTATGTAACTGAGTACTGTCCATTTCTTCACTTAATTGTAAGTGCTAAGAAGATACTATGTACTCTTTGCTCATCACTGTATCTATTAACATACTTTCTAGATAAATGATTGAATAAGTATAAGTTAGCCAGGATTCAAATCAGGTATTAGAAGCAGGAAAGGTAAGTAAGTATTCTACGAGAAGAAAATAGTTGTGATTAGAATACAGTAAAGCATATACTTTATATCAAGATAATATATTGGCCCATCATAGTCCACTTACATATTTTCTATTGCAGAAATTAATTACAGGTCCTGGGCAGCATTGAGCTGTAAGCATGGAGAGGCAAGTGGGAGCTTGAGAGGAAGAGAACATGTTTGTCAGATTTAAAATGAGGGAGGCAGCTAATGTTTTAGTGAAGAATGCCCTTTTCTGTAAGTAGGAAGCCTTGTGTCTATTCCAGCTGTGACACTGTTTTGTTCTTACTATTAGAAGGATTTGACATGATATTAGAGAAGTTGCAGTTGGTGTTTATATTTATTTCCATATCTGTGTAGTGATAAAATAAAAACATTCTCTTTATTTCTTAATGTGTGTTTAAAATGAAATATAATAAAATGGAAACATTTAAAATTATAAAAATACTTTATAAAATTGGGCTTATTATTTGTCCTAAAGGCAGGAAAACCTTCATTCTTAGAATTTGTTCTTATTATAAAAAGTGCCAAAAGAAGAGTTACGATTTAAAAAAATCTATCTACTACAGTCACTATGTTCTAGGTTCTAAAGGGTATAACCATATCCTCCTACTAGTCATCTGCACACAGTGCATATTAGATATCCAGAAATTATTTCTGAGTGATCATATAGTGAATTGCCCTGAAGCAGCCTTTGTGATTGTCATGCATGGTTTCTTTGCCTTTTAGGTATTCTGTAAAAAGGGACAATCTGAATAAAACTCTTGATGATTATGTTTGTTTATTTATTATATTTCAGCTGTGGCAGAAGTAAAACTTCGTGATGATCAATATACACTGGAACACATGCATGCTTTTGGGATGTATAATTACCTACACTGTGATTCATGGTATCAAGACAGTGTCTACTATATTGATAACCTTGGAAGAATAATGAATTTAACAGTGATGCTGGTAAGAAAAATAAATATACTATATAATAATAGAATTTATCCAGTTCTATTTGATCTTTAATTTTTCCTTTGAATCTGATATCCACGCAATTAAGGTACATATATCTTTAGTATATATAAGGCTCAATTTTTGCTTGATTTAATTTAAATTTTGTCCTTTGTTCCTGTTATCCTCAATTATTTATTCCGGTCTGCTACCATCGTTATGTGATCTATTTAATTGAATTTATAAATCTGGATGTAGCTAATTTGGTTGCTTTTTCCCATGTGATATGTTTTTAGTTTTAGTTATTTTTAACTATATAATTGGGTAAAACATTTAGGATTGTTTGATCCACTGTAAATTGATTCTTTTAATATTATAAAATATCTCTCTTTCTCTCTAGTATCTGGTAATAAATTTGTCTTAAAATCATCTTTGTCTGGTATTAGCATAATCATTGTTGGCTTTTTAAAAATTATTATCTTTTTCTTTTAATTTATCAGTGTTTTTTTTTGGGGGGGGTTGTCACACTTGTAGCCTCATACATACCAGATAAGTGCTCTAACACTGACCTACATCCCTAATCTTTTTCTAATTTTATTTTAAGATTGGGTCTTGCTAATTTGCACAGACTAGCTCAAACTTGTGATCCTCCTGCTTTAGACTCCTAAGTAGCTGGTATTGTAGGTATGTACCACAACTACTGACCATCGTGACCAACTGTGTTCTTATTTTTAAAGTGTATTACTTACAAAAAACCTTTTGTTTTCTTTTAAATGCAATATGATAATCTTTGTCTTTCTATTAGAGGGATTAATGTATTTATATTTAATTTAATTACTGATAGTCTTGGGTTTTATGTTGCCTTCTTGCTATTTCTTTTCAGTTTATTCTTTGTTCCTTGGTATCTATGTTCTTACCTTTTGGGAGGCTAAATTGATATTCTTCATTTTACTTTCTTAAAATTCCATTTGATTTTCTCTTTTGACTTTGTATCTAAACCTGTTAGTATTTTATTTAAAATGGTCAGTGTAGAGATTATAGTATTTGTCCTCAGCTTGTCATAGTCTGCCTCTAATATGATTCCACTTAAAGTGTAAAATCCTATAGTAATTTAACTCCTTTTACTTTCTTTCCCTTTCATCCTTTGAGCTACTTTTGTCATATGTTTTACATCTTCATATGTTGTAAGCACCATAATACATTGTTAATATATTTACTTAAAACAGCTAGTAGTCTGTCCATTGGTTTCTAACTACTATCTGCATCTTCCAGTCCTCTTACGCATTGTACCTACAAGGTATTCTAATTTGCTTGTCTCCTCTTAGTGCTTCTTTCTTAAATTTTTACCAAATCCAAACTTTTTAATTTTAGAAGAGACAAGGCGCTCATGTAATTTCAAAACCAGAAAATTAAAAATAGTGTTTAGTGACATCTTCCTGACCCTATCTTTTTTATCTGTCTTGTCTTCAGTATTCATTTTCCAGCAATTTTTAAAAAGTTTTTTGTTTGTTCTTTCAGAGGTAATGGGTTTTTTTGTTTATTGATTTTGCAAGTGATATATATGTATATCATTATATATGTGTGTGTATATATATATATTTTCTTAAAAATACAAAGTTTTTCTTTTGGTATTTACAATTCATAAGGCTTTCTTTTCAGCATTGTCTTCTACCACTTGTATACTATATTCAAGCAACACCAAACCCTTGCAGTTCTTGAGACAGACCCTGTGTCCTATTGCCACTAGACCTTTTCTTATGTGATTACCTCTACTTGGTATATGCTCTTAGTTCCGTGTCAGGCTGCTTTCTAATTTTTAATTAAGGCCCAGTTAATTATTTCTTAATTTAGGAGGCTTGCCCTGACATTCTGCTGACTCAAAAATATTCACACCACTGACTGTCAGATCTATATGGGCTGTGAACTCCCTCTATGCCAGAGCAATTTTACTGCACAGGGTCAGATACGATAGGTTTTGTGGGCCTAATCCTTGTCATAATTATTGACTTTGTTTTAGTGGGAAAATAGCAATAAACAGTTGTAAATGGATGATTGTGATGAACTTTCAATAAAGCTTTATTTACAAAAGGAGACAGAGGCCCAGAATTTCCTTGTGAATTATAATTTGCCTACCCCTGGACTAAGGCCATAGATCTTTCTTATGTTTCTATAATCCTAGCATCCAGCATATGACTTAGTTAGTATATTTGTTAAATGGAGATCAGCTGTAAAAAAACTCATTCAGACTCTTTCTTTTATTTCTAATCCAGTTTATAGGTTCAGTATTGGTGTTGCAGTGTTTGTCTCAAAATGTTAGGGAGGAAAAGTTACACATTTTCTGGTACTGAGAAATCTTCCCTCTAGGTGGCTCCAAACACCTAAGCAAAATTCCGATCGTTTCTTGTGTGAACAGAAGAGATAGAATCTGTCCTCTTAAGTCCAATTGATTTTCTTCACTAGAGCTGCCTTGACTTAGAATTACTTCAGATCCAATGTGTATAAACCAGTTAAAGTAATAGAACATATATGTGATTTAGTGACTATGTTTTGATTTGTATGACCAAATAAATTTTGTTTTAGAGTTGTGGATATACGTGTATGTATATGAAAATTTTCCTGTAATTTTGCCGATAACAAAGATTTTTTAAAAGTTAAAGCACAGTTTATAAAAATATTTTGAAAAGTGAAAGGTAGTATGCACATTTAAGGAGGTGGAATTAATATAGGATGCCTTACAACTAAGGAAACTAAGGAATAGAGATATAAATAACTTGTCTAAGTCAAACAGAATTTGAAGCAGAGTCTGGATTTGAACTAGTCTGTTCCAGTGTTCTACAATGTTCCACCCATTCTCCTTATTATTGGTTAATAAGACAATATATCAAGGTAAATAATATGATGTGGCATTGTCCAAGCAAATAGTTTTTTGTCTTGACAAATTAAAATCCAGTTTAAATTTTTGTGCTTAATGTTAACGTTTATATATTCTTCTTCTTTTAAATTTTTATTGACTCTTTTTAGTTATATGTGACAACAAAATTCATTTTGTTATAGTTATACAAGCATGAAATATATGTTATTCTAATTAGGACCCTATTCTTGTGTATGTATACAATGGTGGATTCCCTGTAGTGTATTCATATATGTACATAGGAAAATTATGTCAGATTCATTCCACTGCCTTTCCTGTTCCTGTCCCCTTTCCTTCATTCCCCTTTGTCTATTCTACTGAATATCTGTTCTTTCCCTCTCTGTGTTTATTGTGGGTCAGCTTCTACATATCAGCAAAAACATTTGGCTGGCTTTGAACTCATGCTCCCTGTGTCTCAGCCTCCTCAGTTGTTGGGATTACAGGCGTGCACAACCGTGCCAGTTTACAGTATACTCTTATGATATACATTTTTAGTAGTACCTTGGGATGAATTCTGTCCCCCTAAATTCATATATTGCAGCTCCAATTCCCCATGTGTCTGAGGTTAGAGTTAGGGTTTTTAGGAGGTAATGAAGAGTAATTAAATAAAGTCATAGGACTGAGGACCTACTCAAATAGGGTTGTGGACTTTAGATGGAGAGGAAAAGAGAGATGTCTTTCCTAATGCACAGATGAAGTAAAAGCTATGTGAGGATGCAGCAAGAAGGCAGCATCTGCAAGCCAACTAGAATGCCTCCTAGCAGCTGACTCTGTTGGACCTTAATGTGACCTTGTAGCTTTGAAACTGAAGAATATCTGTTAAAATTCCCAGTATGTAGTATTTTGTTTGGCAGCCCTACTAGACTAATACAGGTATATATTGATTTAGACCTGACTCTGCCTTGGACATGTTGGCTCTGTGATATTGGGCAAATTGCTCCCTCATTTTAGGCCCTTATGTCTTTATGAGAATATAAAAGGCTTGAATTCTCATCAATGTTGTCTCTGAAACCCTAAGCCCTAAAGAATTCCTTGGCACTGCATAGGCAAGGAAGATCTACCCTCCACTCTACCCGCTGATACAGATACAGCTCTATGTGTTTGTCTATTTCATATAAAGTTTTTTAAAAGAAGGGGCTTCCTGGCAAAGACAATTTGACAATTAGATAAGATTATCCCTAAGACTTGTTCTAGTATTTTATTATGTTTTCATATAAATCCAGAGAATATGTTTTTGAATATTCAATTATAATGATCATTTAACATTTGATATCGATATACAGTGTTATTTAATATTTATTCTTGTAAGGTATATTATTCCATTAATTTCAGATTTTGAAATTGCTGGCAGCCATGGACCTGCATAGTGTAGAGATTGTAGTTATATCCCTGAAATAATCACTTTGATGACTATAAATATATAAATTGTATAACTGCTTGTTGTCAAATGTTTGCTTGAAGTTTTTATGCTGTGGTTTTTAGAATCGTGCTTATTTACGTAAATTAACTGGGGAAGAACAGGAAAAGTGAGCTAGTCTTAAAATTAAAGAAAAAATATGTTAATATAGATATTCTGTTTTCCTTATAACTGATTCCTTTGGTAAAAATAATTCAGACTACTTAAATCAATCTGCTTCTTTTGTTTTTTGTCCTCTGAGTAATATTTCAAAGCTACTTATATGTTTTGATTAATTTGGCTTATTTGCAGCATCTATATAGATGCTATAAAGATTTCTACTATTATTTATTGGTGAAATCCCATTTCTTTGTTTCTTTATCTCTTTTATTTTATTTCATTTTTTTGGTTAGTAAAATAGAAATAGTTTGCTCCTGGGGAACATTTTCAGTGAAATCTGGTGATAGTAGTTTAAATAAATGTCTTGTTTCTTCTCCTTTAGGAGGAAGATTTTCCTAGATCTTTCTCAAAGGCTCATCTAAAACCATTTTTATTTGTTCTATTTTACAGGTTTTTCATCTTTCATTATTTGCTAGAAAAAATTAAAGGTGTACTCAGTTTTCTTTAGTTTTCTGAGATACAGAATTTTTCTGAATAAGAAATATTTTTCTTAAAACATTTATTGAATATTTCTATGTACTTAGTAGCTACATACACAAAGTGGTAACGTGCAAAGTGGAAATAATAATAAGATGCCAAAATAAGGAGGAATGACAGATGTTAAAGGATGTATGTTCAAGGAAGATTTCATAAAATGTCACCCTAACAGAGTTCTGAAGGATGAGTTAGAAGTTACCATGCAGATTGGGGCTAACTGGATACATACACAACTTAATAGGCAAATTTGGCAAACTTCACCAGGCATTATTATTCACTGAGGGTATTCTATTTGTGTGTATCTAATGCATAGATTATGCATGGAAAGACTTGGAAGGAATACAGGTTATAGATGGAGATGAGGCCACTAAGGTGACAGATGGTCAGATTTGAAGCAGACCAGGAGTGGTCATGTTATTTTGTATTCAGCAGTGGAAAGGTAAATGAGAAAGGCTGTTTTTTTTTGTTGTTGTTGTTGTTGTTGTTTTGTTTGTTTTGTTGTTGTTGTTTTTCCCCCTTGTTTAGTGCTATGCTGGACTGAAAGATGGGCATGGATAGGGTCACATTTAGGACTCAGAAGTTTGGTTTTGTCAGTTAACTCATTGATAATCAGAATTTGGAATACCAAATTTCAGTTTAAGTCACAAAGGATTGGTTGGAAGTCTGAAATGAGAGCTTAGTGATTGTATTTGAAATATAGATAAGCAGCTTAGACTGGTCGGTATATTTTTCTTCCATTGCAAAATTTTTATGGAAAATCATATACTGTAATTATGCTTAAAAAACTTGATATTAAATTAGAGCAGAGATTAATATGTTTTTATTCTTTTTCATGACCTATTTTATCTTTTCTATGAACAACTTAGAGGAACTGGTTATAGTTTCTTATTTAGTTTCTCTTTGTGGGCTTTACTTAAAGATACTATATACATGTACACTTTGTATGGGCACTATATATTTGAATGTTGTGTACAAACAAGCCATGTTCTTGCTCAGTATTCATTCTTGTGAATTCTGTTGCCCAATGCATGATCATTCATGTTCACGTTCTGTGCATGCATAGTTTATATCATATTGTGTCTTTTAATTTTAAGAATTTTTTTTTCTAGGTTCTATTTGTTTCTATTAGTTTAGGAAGACAGAAAATCTGAAATGTCACTCATGAAAATTCTGTAAGAATGTTAACTTACAGACTAATTTATACTCTTTACTCAGCATTCAAAATATTTATTGAATTCCTACTATATGTTGTGAGTACTGGGAATGCTGCAGCTACAAAATAAAATTTTTTTCTACTTTTTTTTTTAACATCAAAATGTAAACCACTTCTTTCTCTCTCTCAATACGACCTTAACATTGAAATAATAGCCTCCTTCATTATGTATTTATGTATGTTCAAATCAACATTTGTCTTTTCATATACACAGTGTACATTTATTAACTTTCCTGATAAATTAGAACTTTTTGGCATAATTTAGAATGGTGATTTTTGAAAGTTTTTACAAGTTGCCTTCTTTCCTAGTTCTTAATTATCATTCTCATCCCTACACTATTAGCACTTAATATGTATCCTCTAACAGTTGGATTATAAATTCTTGAATTATTTAGTTGAAAAGACATAATGCACTCTGAAAGTAGTTTAGTATATTTTCCAGGAAAAAGATCTACCTCATATTTTTTTCCCTTCAGCTGGTAAATGACAGTGTAGGACTGAGTGTCCCTAAATGTTGGTTTCTTTTCCCCTGGGCTAGCAGGTGTCCTTAGAGAGGAGTTCTTTAGTGGTTTTTTGTTGTTGTTTTTGTTTGTTTGTTTTGTCAGAGAGGTAGTTATAGGGCCCTGATCCTGACTTTCTGGAATAAAGCAGAGGAAGAAAATATGTGTTCTTATCTTTTAATATGTAGGCATTCACTGAATCCTCTTTTTACCTCTGTGCTCAGCTGTCTAGAATTAGTCTGTTGGGAATATTGAATGAACTGCCCAGAGACAAAGGGGACACCTCCCTTGGGGATTTCTCAGTGCAAGGGAACCAGTTGAAGATCACCCAGTCGATATAATGATGCCCTGTTAGAAGCAGATTCTGTGTCAGTCATTGAATTTATAAGTTCATGGTCTTGGGTTCAAATACCTGCTGCCTACCTGCTGCCTAGAGGTAAAGAGTATGGGTGCAAGCTAATAAGTTCTAATTGGGCTGCTTTTACCCTCAACTTGGGTTTTGTTTATCTTAAAGAAACTGTCTCACAATAAAGCCTTCTGATCTTTAAAACTATATAATAAACATGCTGAGCTCATTCTTGGTCAGTCTTCCTTCACAAGAGGCAGGCTGACCCACCAAGCTCCAGATTTTTCTCTACTTTTGTGTCTGCTTTCCTTTTTTCAGATCCCTTCATCGACCTGTCCAGTTAGACCTGTTGGTAACATCAATCTGTTTTAAACTTTTATTAAACAAATCTCCAGTCTCCTCTCCCATCCCCAGCATAGGGAATTCATGTTGATTTGGGGAATGTTTGGTGTTTTTAAGACCTTGTTTCTCAACCCAGAACACAGTATGTCTTTTCATTTATTTAGATCTACTTTTATGCCCTCAAGTAAGATTTTTGTAGTTTGTTATATTCTTATTATTAAATTTATTCTTAAATATTTTATAGTTTCTGCCACTGTTGTGAAATAGATTATAGTTTTTTTTCCATTTCCTTTTCTATGCATTTATTGATAGAGAAAAACTATGTGTTATATATATCCACAGCCACCTTATTTGATAATTCAGTAATTTTTTTAACAACTCCTTTTAAGTCTACATTTATATCATCAGAAAAGGAGATAGTTTTAATTCTTTTCCATTCTTTATGAAAATGACAATAATAGTAATATTTCATTTTTGTCTTACTGCTTTTATAGATAGAACTTCTGAGACAAGGTCATAAATAGTGGGGATTTCATATATCCATTTCTCTTAAGCTTGTGATTTTATTATAATAGTTTTTAATTTTTACTAAAAATCATTGGTTTTGACAAATAACTTTGTTGTTTTAATTTTTGTTCTGTTTAGATTTCTATTCAATGTTTTTATTAAGAATGGTTGCTAAATTCTATCAAATGCCTTTTCAGATTATATTTGCTATTAATGATCACAGAATTAAATTGATATAGTTCTTGTATTAGTCATATTTACATTAATATAACAAACACCTGAGGTAATCAACTTAGAATGAAAGAACGTTTATTTTGGCTCACAATTTTGTATGTTCCGGTTCATGATCAATTCTGGTCCATGATCACCTTGTTGCTTTTAGTCCTGTGGTGAGGAAGCACCTTAAGGTTGCAGCACATGGTGGAACAAAAACGCTCATCTCATGGCCAGGGAAATGAAAGACAAAAAGAGACTGGGTTCCCAATACTCTGTTCGAAATCACACTGCCAGTGACCTAAGGGCCTCCCACTAGGCCCTACAATTAAAAGGTTCCATCACTTCCTAATAGTACCAAGCACAGCACTCAAACTTAAATATATGGGCCTCGGAAGGGCATTCCAGATACAAACTAGAGCAATCTTCTAAGTATTTCTAGAATAAACCTTTATGGTGAGAGAGCATATTCCTTTAATACATTGTTAGATTCTGTTATTGACATTTTATTTAGAATGTTTGCATTTATCTTCACAAGTCCATAATAGTTGTATTTTGGTTTTGGTGTTATTTAACAGATTTTGATCAAAGTTTTTCTGGCTTTCTTAAATGAATTGAGGAGCTTTCTTATTTTTCTGAAGACTGATAAGTTTAAGATTAGAGTGATTTTTCCTTTTCAAAGATCCTCTTTGGCTATGTTGTATTTTGTTATTCTTTTCAATAGTAGTTTTCTAATCACCTGTACAGTTTATTCTGTAGTAATTGGTTTATTTAAATTGGTTCTTGAATTTATACACAATGGAATATTACTCAGCAATAAAAATAACAAGATCATGGCATTTGCAGGGAAATGGATGGCATTAGAGCAGATTATGCTAAGTGAAGTTAGCCAATCCCAAAAAAGACAAATGCTGAATGTCTTCTCTGATATAAGGGGGGTGACTCAAAATGGGGTAGGGAGGGAGGAAGTTCATCAGAAGAAGATTACCTCTAGATAGGGAAGAGAGGTGGGAGGGAAAGGAAGGGAGAAAGGGAATTGCATGGAAGATGGAAGGAGACCCTCATCGTTATACAAAATACATGTATGAAGATGTGAGAAAAAAAATTGTGTCACCTTAGATTGAGTAGAGAGAAGTGATGGGAGGGGAGGGGAGGGGGAAGGGAGGAAAGGAAGGACAGTAGAATAAAATAGACATTATTATTGCTGTGCACTGTGTTTCATGCACTGTGCTTTTCAGATTATTGATATTTCTTTCTGTATTTTTTCTCTTTATCCAGTCAGTCTTTAGAAAGATATTATTATGTTTTTAAAGAGCCATCTTACAGGTTCTTTTAGTTAATTTTCTGCTTCAGCAATTAAGGTTCTTTCTTTGGCTTTCAAATTCTGTTGTCACTTGAAGTAATTGATCTGAACAAAAACTAATTTCAGGATACCATTCCCAAAGGTTGTTTCAGTGTCAGAGTTGGTTTGGTCTGGAAATCTAAATTTTATCAAGTATGTCAAAGTGATTTTGCTAGTGTTCTTCTTGAGAAGCCCTGTATCTGGGATACAGAAGACTATCATGCTTATTTCTGATAATTTTTCTGTTTAGTAACAAAGGGAATCAACCTAATCTTTGAGCTTCTATGTTGGAAATGGTTGGAAAGTGTTGAACACTGATTAGACATTGGCTTTTTATGTATAGCAAAAACACTAATGTTTATCCATTTTACTATGATTAATAAATTTTTTGAGCCAAAAACACAAATGCATAAATACCACTCTCTTGTGCATGGGGTACAAATGACTCCCCTTGTTAACTCTGGAGTAAACACTGTTCAAAGTGGAAGATTGTAGAGCCAAGGACTTGAATTTTTCTCATCTTGCTCAGCTGACTTTATAAGGAGCCAGAAGGTGGCAGCAGTTCAACACAGTTTTATAGAGCCATTACACTACCAAGTAAGTTTAATTTGTGAGTTTACAATTGCTAATTTTTGAGAAATTTCAGTTGAAAGTGTGCTTACGAAGTAGAAAATATTTTAGAAAAGCACAAAAAGTGTTTAAAGTTTTATTCTAGATCATCATTATTTTATATCATATTATACCTCATTTTAAGGTATTTATCCAGTTTCTTAAAACTTAGGGTATTCTTTCTTTTTTAACGTTTATTTTATTTGTTTTTATTTTTTTATGTGGTGCTTTTATTTTATTTTTTTATGTGTTTTTTTTTTTTTTTTTTTTTTTATGTGGTGCCTAATGCGTGCTAGGCAAGCGCTGTACCTCTGAGCCACAACCCTGGCCCTGGGGTATTATTTCTGTTATAATTTTTTCCCATTTAATTGGAAAACTATATTGTTTCTGCTGCTAAAGAAGAATGTCATCTTATTTTGTGTCTTTAAGATCTAGAGGACAGTTGCTGGATTTCATTTGTAAGTATATTTGTGAGGTTGTGTCTTGAAGTGAAAAGTTACAGTTACTTGTTAGTCCAGCTCCTTGCATGACAGTATGTTCATCTCTAGACTTGAATCTCAGCTTATTTTCAATAGTTGAGCTGATTGACAAGTAGATAGTTATTTACGTAAAGATAAAAATCAAAGGTAAATTCTTAGAACTATGTGTGTTTAATACATTATTGAAAGCATCATTTTACATCCAAACATTAATTGAACTGCAGTTGGTTAGAAATACCTATTCTTAAAGCTTTAGTGAAAACATAAAGAAGGAAGAAGATGACCATCTTCCAAATGAAGTTAATGGTTATTAATGATGAAAGATTTTCTCCAGAAAAAGATCACTTCCTTCTAAAAAAGCAAAATATTAAATGTCAATACCTAATAATACTGGTAAATGGCATCTCTACTTAATTTTGATTGACCATTGTTTTAAATTTGAGTGTCTTTTTCCTGTAGATGTGTATATATTAGAAAAACAATGGTGTGCAGCATCACATGCCTGTAATTCCAGGAATTTGGGAGGCTGAGGGTGCAAGATTGCAAGTTCAAGGTTAGCCTTAGCAATTTAATAAGATTCTGTCTCAAAATAAAAAATAAAAAAAAAAAATTTAAAAGGGGAAAAAGCTCAGTGTAAAGCACCTCTGGCTTCAGTCCTCAGTACCAGAAAAAGAAAAAAGAAAAACAGTTCCTTAGTTGAAGCTTCACTGCGTATAACTGTAAGAGGGCTCCAAACTCCAGTTTAGAAATGTTTTTCATAAACATATAACTTAGGTATTGATATTTATTTATAATGTAGTTTACATACAATCCGTGGAAACTTTAATTTTCGTATTACACCTTATTGACTCAGGAATCTTAATTAAAAATACTATATAATATCCTTAAGAAAAACTGAGAATATGGTAGTTGTAGTCAAAGTGGGGTTTTGGTAGGGAAGTGGGGGAGGGAAGGGGTGTTCGAGAAATTGTTGAGATCTGAATGAAGTATTATTTGTTTAGAAAAAGGTTGGAAATGGCTTATTTTCTAGTATATGTGAAATAAGGGAAAGCCTATCAATTTTCAGAGTAAAGTTGTCCAGGATTTGAAGTTTGGCTGTGTCATCTTCTAACAAGGGAGTTTTAGGCAAGTTTTTAAATCTTTTTGGACCTGTCTTCTTAAAGTGGGGATAATATTTTCCACTTTATAGTGTTTGATGATAGATAAATGAGAGAGTAAAAAGTCAAAGCACTTATTTAATACTCTTGTACATTGTGGTCATTCAGTAAGTGTTCCATTCATCAGTGAAATTTTAATCCTTCTGTAACTGTAAAGGTAAAATTTCTAAGCTGATTCTAAGCTGCAAAAGTCTGAGTTAAAGTGTAAAAGACCGGGCATTGTAAGGTTTCTAAATTACAAGGCCTGGGCTAAAAAGTAAAAGACCAGGTATTGTTAAAATTCCTCTGCTACCCCTGGAACCTGTAATCTCTGTAGCTGTTAGGACAATACTGGAACTGCCCAGTAAATATTTCCATTGATTCCCTGGTTGTTTAATAGCTAAGGGCTCCAAGTAGCTCGGCACATAAGCATCCAAGCCCCAAAACCAATCAGTTTAAATGTGTACCCCGCTTAGGAGTGACCAATCACCCCTGCCCAGACTGTTCCCGCCAATGAATGTACTAATCCTATCTCAGAGTTGTTGTTCAATTTTCCCGCGCCTCATGATGATTTGTTCTGATGTATGCAAAGCCCCCCGCCCTCTCCAAAAAGTGTACTTAAGCTCTGCTTGACCTCTGCTCTGGGCTTTAGGCTGCTCTATCTTCCTGAGTGAGCCTGGAACCTCAGCATGCTGAATTAATAAATCCCCTTTTGCCAATTGCATGGAGCCAGTCTCTTGTGTGGTCTCTTTCTCCGACGCTCCGCCGGACCCTTACATAACTTAACTGTGAAATGTTGCCTCTGACTGATTTTCAGTTACCTTGAACATAGTTATATTAGCCTTTTTTTGTGAAGAAAAGGGAAAGGGTGAAAATGGACACTATAGATGCCAGTTATATAAGGTGTTATCACGAGTACACTTAGTAAAACTGTCCGTGAAGGTTATTCAGAGATAATTTAATGCTTTAGTGTAGGACTTACTAAAGAAAAAGTTTCATTGCTTATAGTCCAGTCAAAATTAAATTGTACTCTGAGAATTAAATTTCAAACATCATGAACATTTATGCAGCTTACACTGTATCATTTAACTCAAGTAATAGAGGTACTATGTTTTATTTGTATTTTAAGTTCATTAATTTTGGTTTCACATTTATATGCTTAGCATCTTAATTATTCTATTGAATATTGTATCACTTTATCTGATAATTAGACTTCTACCAACCTCAGTCATGTGTAACCATGTATTTAAAAGAACATGACTTAAAACAACAGTGTATGAAATGGAGAAAAGGAGTGATTTAAGGATTTTAGACCTACATTTCCCCTGATAACATTTCACTAGTTTAGATAAAGAGAGGGTCATATAGTGTACCACTGGAAAACTTTATTTTGAAACACCTGTTTTAAGGAAAGATTCCCATTGTATTTTATTTTAATATCTTCTAAATTATGTATATCATACATAAATTGGCCAGTATAAACAAAAAAGGAAAACCAAAAGTAATGTGTTTGAAGTAAAAGGGAATTTGCCTTCACATTCATTTCCCCTAGTACCAGGCATGCTCTCATCTCATTTTCCTTCCTAATAGAAAACACTATTAAACAGATTCGCATGCGTCTTGTCTGTGTCTTACTGTGTGCTGACATATCACAACTTTTGTTCCAGCATATATGGGTTTATGTTATACATATTCTGTGTGCTTTTTCTTTTCTTTTTTTGGGGGGGGAGGATGGGGTGGTATCTTTTTTATCTTTTTTTTGTATGTGTCAGTAATATAAATCAACCTCATGATATTTAACAATTATATGAAATTCCATAAGGCGGATGTTCATTTCCCTGCCAATGCTCTCCAAAGACATCAGGCACAGACCTGTGTTTGAGCAAATTGGATTTATTACTTTTTGCATTAAGGAAGAGTGTATACCATGGAGAATCACAGGGTATCTTGGAGGATTTAGAAATGATAATATTAAAGGATTGGGCTCATGTTAGGTGATTTATGGGGAGGATTTAAGAAAGTATTTGCATTGGATACTGTGAGGAAACTGGATAATTCTATTATGAGTATCTTTTTTTAAAGAGAGTGTGAGAGAGAGAGAAAAAATTTTTTAATATTTATTTTTTAGTTCTCGGCGGACACAACATCTTTGTATGTGGTGCTGAGGATCGAACCTGGGCCGCACGCATGCCAGGCGAGCGCGCTACCGCTGAGCCACATCTCCAGCCCCTATTATGAGTATCTTAATAAGTCTCATCTAGAAGGAGGGAAGAATAGACTGAAGTGCAGGATGTAATTAGTAAAGAAGCTGCAGTTGCTCACACTGGCCTGGATTGAGTGTCACATTTGAAGTTTTGACAATGTTTTATCTGTATTCACATATCATTATGGAGTGATACTATTTTGTCAGTATCACGGTGGCCTTGTCTGATATTTATATTCTGTGAAACTGTTTATGTTCAATAGGAGAACAATGCTGTTAATGCCAGGATAATTTACAGTAAAACC
Organism: Urocitellus parryii; assembly: GCF_045843805.1. Taxonomy (NCBI): domain Eukaryota; kingdom Metazoa; phylum Chordata; class Mammalia; order Rodentia; family Sciuridae; genus Urocitellus; species Urocitellus parryii. The sequence goes on from NC_135537.1 coordinate 28,883,868, forward strand.
AAAGCCTGGCTGATGGTACCAGTGCCACAATGACAGGGGAGCTGCTTTTTTCCTCTTCCCTTTATTAATGATCAGCGAGGTTATTTCCTACTTATTATCAGCACAAGTTTTCATTTATAGTGTTAAATGGTGAACATTGTTATTACATGAGGTGTGAGGAAACATTAAGTTGAATTGTTTCTGAAAAGTTTAGTCTCAATACCATTTGTTGACTAGTCCATTGTTTTTCTCATTTTGTAGAATACAGTATTGTATTCTAAATGCTGACATAAGCATGAACATATGGCAAAATTTCTCTTACTTGACCTTAACTTAACTGACTGACTGGATTAACTGGTATTCTATTCTAAACTCCCTCTGTAAAAAGTAGGGGCTAGAGACTACAGAAAGCTTGAAGTTTACTACTAATATATGCTACTCAGCATTATGCTAATACAATTCAGTTTTTTACTAGTTAAGTTTTACATTACAAATACTCAGATGTAATGTTTCTAAAAACTATTCATGCCAGCTGTGCTTGCTATATTTTATATTTATGATTTTATTTGGTATTATGCAAATCAGTAAAATATGAGGAGGGAAAGGAAATAAAGGTACTGTTTCAAAGGAAAGTAAAAAGAAACAGTGAGTCACCAAAAAAACTTGTGGCTTGTGTATAGGGCTTGTATTTTATTAGTATATACATCTGAATAGTTCTAGGAGTACTCTTTTTTTTTTTTTTTTTTTTTTTTTTAAGTTTCTAGAGCATTTAATGAATAATTATCTTTTTTTTTTTTTTTTTTTTTTTTTTCCCCAGGATTTTAAATCATTTTTATTTATTTATTTTTTTTTTTTTGTGATTGTTTCCATTTTTTTTTTTTTTTTTTATTGGTCGTTCATAACATTACATAGTTCATAATACATCATATTACACAGTTTGATTCACGTGGATTATGAACTCTCCCTTTTACCCCATATACAAATTGCTGTATCATATCAGTTTCCCTTCCATTGCTTGACATATTGCCTTTCTAGTGTCTGATGTATTCTGCTGTCTGTCCTATTCTCTACTATCCCCCCACCCCTCCCCTCCCCTCCCCTCCCCTCCCCTTTTCTTTCTCTACCCCTTCTACTGTAAATCATTTCTTCCATTTGTATTATCTTGTCTTGCCCCTCCTTTCCTCTTATATGACATTTTGTATAACCCTGAGGATCGCCTTCCATTTCCATGCAATTTCCCTTCTCACTCCCTTTCCCTCCCACCTCTCATCCCTGTTTAATGTAAATCTTCTTCTCAAGCTCTTCGTCCCTACCCTGTCCTTGTTTACTCCCCTTATATCAAAGGAGTCATTTGGTATTTGTTTTTTAAAGATTGACTAGCTTCACTTAGCATAATCTGCTCTAATGCCATCCATTTTCCTCCAAATTCTATGATTTTGTCATTTTTTAATGCAGAATAATACTCCATAGTATATAAATGCCACATTTTTTTTATCCATTCATCTATTGAAGGGCATCTAGGCTGGTTCCACAGTCTTGCTATCGTGAATTGAGCTGCTATGAACATCGATGTAGCAGTGTCCCTGTAGCATGCTCTTGTTAGGGCTTTAGGGAATAGACCGAGAAGGGGAATAGCTGGGTCAAATGGTGGTTCCATTCCCAGCTTTCCAAGAAATCTCCATACTGCTTTCCAAATTGGCTGCACCAATTTGCAGTCCCACCAGCAATGAACAAGAGTGCCCTTTTCCCCACATCCTCTCCAGCACTTATTGTTGTTTGACTTCCTAATGGCTGCCAGTCTTACTGGAGTGAGATGGTATCTTAGGGTAGTTTTGATTTGCATTTCTCTGACTGCTAGCGATGGTGAGCATTTTTTCATGTACTTGTTGATTGATTGTATGTCCTCCTCTGAGAAGTGTCTATTCAGGTCCTTGGCCCATTTATTGATTGGGTTATTTGTTATCTTATTGTCTAATTTTTTGAGTTCTTTGTATATTCTGGTTATTAGGGCTCTATCTGAAGTGTGTGGAGTAAAGATTTGTTCCCAGGATGTAGGCTCCCTGTTTATCTCTCTTATTGTTTCTTTTGCTGAGAAAAAACTTTTTAGTTTGAGTAAGTCCCATTTGTTGATTCTATTTGTTAACTCTAGCGCTATGGGTGTCCTATTGAGGAATTTGGAGCCCGACCCCACAGCATGTAGGTCGTAGCCAACTTTTTCTTCTATCAGATGCCATGTCTCTGATTTAATATCAAGCTCCTTGATCCATTTTGAGTTAACTTTTGTGCACGGGGAGAGATAGGGATTCAGATTCATTTTGGTGCAAATGGATTTCCAGTTTTCCCAGCACCATTTGTTGAAGATGCTATCTTTCCTCCATTGCATGCTTTTAGCCCCTTTATCAAAAATAAGATAGTTGTAGTTTTGTGGATTGGTTACTGTGTCCTCTATTCTGTACCATTGGTCCACCCGCCTGTTTTGGTACCAGTACCATGCTGTTTTTGTTACTATTGCTCTGTAGTATAGTTTGAAGTCTGGTATCGCTATACCGCCTGATTCACACTTCCTGCTTAGTATTGTTTTTGCTATTCTGGGTCTTTTATTATTCCATATGAATTTCATGATTCTTTTATCGATTTCTGCAAGATATGCTGTTGGGATTTTGATTGGCATTGCATTGAACTTATATAGGACTTTTGGTAATATCGCCATTTTGATGATGTTAGTTCTGCCTATCCATGAGCAGGGTATATTTTTCCATCTTCTAAGGTCTTCTTCTATGTCTTTCTTTAGGGTTCTATAATTTTCATTGTATAAATCTTTCACCTCTTTTGTTAGGTTGATTCCCAAGTATTTTATTTTTTGGGGGGATATTGTGAATGGAGTAGTTGTCCTCATTTCCGTTTCGGAGGATTTGTCGCTGATATACAGGAATGCCTTTGATTTATGCGTGTTGATCTTATATCCTGCCACTTTGCTGAATTCATTTATTAGCTCTAATAGCTTCTTTGTAGACCCTTTTGGGTCTGCTAGGTATAGAATCATATCATCTGCAAATAGTGATAATTTAAGTTCTTCTTTTCCTATTTTTATGCCTTTAATTTCTTTCGTCTGCCTTATTGCTCTGGCCAGTGTTTCGAGGACTATGTTGAACAGAAGTGGTGAGAGAGGGCATCCCTGTCTTGTACCAGATCTTAGAGGGAATGCCTTCAATTTTTCTCCATTCAGAATGATGTTGGCCTGTGGCTTATCATAGATTGCTTTTACAATGTTGAGGTATGATCCAGTTATCCCTAATTTTTCTAGAGTTTTGAACATAAAGGGATGCTGTACTTTGTCGAATGCTTTTTCTGCATCTATCGAGATGATCATATGGTTCTTATTTTTAAGTCTATTGATGTGGTGGATAACATTTATTGATTTCCGTATATTGAACCAACCTTGCATACCAGGGATGAATCCTACTTGATCATGGTGTATAATTTTTTTGATATGTATTTGAATCCGATTCGCCAGAATTTTATTGAGGATTTTTGCATCAAGGTTCATTAGAGATATTGGTCTGTAGTTTTCTTTCTTTGAAGTGTCTTTGTCTGGTTTCGGAATCAGGGTGATGTTGGCCTCGTAGAATGAATTTGGAAGTTCTCCCTCTTTTTCTATTTCTAGGAGTACTCTTGTCCTATGGTAAAATTTCTTAACTGACAACTAAAACTTTAATAACAACAAAAAAATTGTTGAATTGAATACTGAAACGAAGCTTATTTCCAGAATAGTAAGCCATTTTATGTATTTTCTTGTAAAACATTTTAATGCTGCAACCTATCTTATATCTTAAAATTATAAGGACATAGGCACAATTGAGAATTTGTTAACAAAAAACTGAGTTGGTGATAGTTTAAATGCAGTGTTTCATACTGCAGGCTAGTATCTGTATGATATTTCTAACTAGTGAATTAAAAAACTGGTAACTCTAAAGCTAAAAGAAAGAAAACTAGACTTCTGCATTGTGTTATTTATTACTGAGGAACAATTTCAGAACTTAGTGACTTGGAACAATAAGCATCTCATAGTTTGTGTGGTCAGAAGTCTGGGAGTGCTTTCAGTGGAGTGGTATGGTTGAAGCTTTCTCATTAGGTTATGATGTCAGCCATGGATACAGTCATTTGAAAGCTTGATTAGGCCTGAAGGATACATTTCCAAAATGATTCATTCATATGGTGCCGGTTATTGGTAGGAGCCCTCAGTTCTTCCCTATGATGTTCTTTCCATGGACTATTTAATCATCTTTATGGTTTGGTAGCTAGCCTCCCTTACAGTGTCAATCCAAGAAAAAGAATGAGACAGAAGATGTAAAATGTTTGATGATCCAGCCCTAGAAGTCACATACTATCCATCCCATCTACTTTATTTTATTTGTTTGAAGGGAATCAGTAGCTGAAAAAGTCATTTGGGGCCTGAAATTGAGGGACCTCAGGTGATAACTTCCTTTAAGTCAAATAGTTACTCAGGGCTACTCCCATGTTAAAGCTGTATTTTCCTCACTTCAGTGATTCTAGTCCTGCATTAGATTTTTTTTGGCATGGGTGTGTCCTATGAGTCATAAACAGTATTTTTCTTTAAATCCACTCACTTTAAAATTTTTTTAAACTTAAAAACATATTTAATAAAAAAATGTGTGGTATTGCAATTTGAATATGCTAGCTCAATGTTTTATAATATATATTAATTGCATAAAAGTTTCAATAATAAATGTTTCTTTGTGCTACATATAATCTCTTAAACTCCTCCCCTCCCCCACAAAAGTGATTAGTAATATATCTTAAAGGGAAGGCAGTTAGATCAGACTCTTGAATAAGAGAAAAATTACTACACTGCAGATGTTTATTTTGTGCGTGTATGATTCAGGGAAGAGGAAAGGGTTCACTTATGTTTGACTCCTTTTTAGGATACTGCTTTAGGAAAACCACGAGAGGTGTTTCGACTACCTACAGATTTGACGGCATGCGATAATCGCCTTTGTGCATCTATCCATTTCACATCATCCACCTGGGTTACCTTGTCAGATGGAACTGGAAGATTATATGTTATTGGAACAGGTGAACGTGGAAATAGTGCTTCTGAAAAATGGGAGGTGAGGTTTTTGGTTTTTTTTTTTTAAAGACTTTCAAAGTCCAGAAAGTATATGCAAATTAGACCTTATTTATTTTAAAAGAATACTTTTCAAGGAGAGCTTATAGGTGACCTCTTGGTTTTTTTAATATAAAGTCTTGTGTCTCTTTTTAAGTAAATTATAACATACATATACTTTGTGTTTAACTGATACGCTAGTTGTTTATTTTCATCTAGGGTCAGTATACTTGTCAGGATTTGCATTTATTTTTCAGCAAATATTTCTTGAGTGTTTTGTATGTATTAAAGCACTGCACTAAGCACTGACATTGTCTCCTCCTTGAAACAGTTGAAAAAGCTTATATTGAAATGTTTTTCTCCTCTACTTTCATGTTAAATTTGCTGATATGTTTACACTGGTCAAATAGTTTAACTATTCCCTACTTAGAAAAATACATAGTAATATAAATATGCTTATGTACTAATCTCTAAGATGCCATTTTTCTTTCAATGTTAAAAAATGAAGCAGATCTAAATGTGAGAGGTGGATTAGGATTTTAATGGCAATAAGACAATCAATTTTTCCAATGCCTGTTTTTGAAAATGGAAGAAAATGATTTGGGGTAGATAATCAAATGATTTATTGCTTCAATTCCTTTGAATTCCACTAATTGGTATAATATTGCCACTGTCTAAATCTTAGCAGATAGCCTTTAGTTTCAGGTAAATAGAGAGATAAAAGTTTAATATATTTACATGTTATAAAATATCTTTATCAGATCAACGATACATATTAACATCAGACCTTAATTATTTGAGAAAAACCTGGGAGGTTTTCAAACTAAATGACTTGCCTATCTTACTAAGTTTTTACTAAATGGTATATTACCAAATTATAGTATGTCTGAAAAACTAAACAAAAACATCATCAGTAGTCTGTTTATAAGAGACTGTTGCATTCACAGTTTCATATTCATTGGACCTTGTGACATTTTCTACTCTAGCCTTCAGTAAAAACTTAAAAAATGAGTTATTGTGTGTTATAGCTATAATTAACTGAAACATTTGGAGTTTTGAGAATGATGGTCAAGAGATAAAAATGAGAATTATTATTGAGTTTTGTAGATTAAGTTGGTTTTAAGCAGGAAGAGACAAGAGGACTCAGTTCACTCTCAACTTATTTTTTAAGAATATTCTATTCCACAGATTCTGCTGGAAGGAGATGCACATAGATTTATAATTCTTTTGATTTTTGCTGTGTGTGTCCCCTTGAAACATATTAGGCCTTTAAAATATGTTTTAATTCATTAAAAACTGAAATCTGTCTTATGCCCTTTTTAGTATACACTGCTATAATAAAAAAAGAACCCTTCTGAGATGTTGTCTGTTAATAATTATAGCTTTGTATAGATAATGGGGGAAGTGAGAGAAGAATGGGACTTGGACATTAATTAAAGTGAGAAAGCTACAGAATACATTAGTTACAATAATTTAAGAGAGTTTTAGGACTTTGGGGCAATTGGTGTGACAAAAAAAAAAGCTAACAGTAAAAGTGATTAAAGGGCATGATAGGGCACAAGAGGGCCAAGGGTGGTGGTGATGACTAGGGTATAGAAAGAAATTAAAAGATATGGAAGAGTGCGTACTTTCCAAATAATATTATGAGGGTGGTAGATCAGAATAGTGTTACAGTTGAGATGCTGGTCTTGTTCAGAAGATTAAAAACCTCAGCCTAGCAACTTTTAGTCTAGTCATCTGTTTCTTTTTACTCTTTCTAGTTCCTACCACTTGTAAGAGAAAGAAAAAAAGGAAAAACTAGCTGCTTATACTTCTTAAAACATGTCATTTTCGCTTCTTGCCTTTAGCTTCCATTGTCCTGCAAATGAGTTAAATTCAGTCAGCCAACTCAAAATTTATCTTTATAGGTTGTCTCAGTTTTGAGTATCTCAGGGCTTGTTGTTGTTGTTTCTGCTTTTGAAAATTGTTAGATGAATTTCAAAGACTTACTATTGAATAATTTTGGCAGAAGTGCTCAAACATATAGGGAAATAGATAACAGCTCACTTTTCTTTATGGAGATTTCAAGTAGAAAAAAATTGCAGGGACTCTAGGTACAGATTTCAAAAGAAAAAAGCTAACTTTTTCTTCTGTTTTTTTTTTTTTTTTTAATTTTTCCCCAACTGCAACTTTTCAGAAATCTTGTTTAGAAATCAGTCTTAAAACTCTCCTGTTCAGTGTTTACTCTAAGAGGTAGATTGTCTTTTAGAGCACGCATTTATGGTATCAAAAAGATTTTAATAAGATTTTGTGCGGCTTTAAATTTGTTTGGGGAAGGGAGAACAACATCAAGAATACATTTTAAATAGAGTTTGTTGAATTATCTTTTTAAGTGTAAATGGGCTCTTTGGTTTTGAGATTAAACTTTACTGATTTGTTCTCTGATGACTTTTATCTTTGTGAACTTCAAGAAAATAAACAGAAACACAAATAAATAAATAATAGGTATAAAGCAGACATGCACATACATGCATACAGCACACAATGCAGAAACAAAGAGTAAGAAAGCAGAAATAAGTCATACATGATAAAAGGGAAGAGACTAGGAGTGAATGTTGACTTGCCTGTGGTCTTTTTATGTAGAGCACTTTTACCCTGTGTAATTCTCCTTTAGGAGATTGCTTTTAGTTCTCTTTCTTCTTTAAATACTGTGTAGATGCCCTGTTATTTTCTTTAAAGCCAAGAGTATTGATCAGTTTTCTATTATACAAATCACGTTGGTGTGTATGCGCGTGTGCATGCATGCACAAGTTTTTTCTTCAAGGAACATTATTTAAATTTGCTTTTTTATTTTTTAATTCTTCCTAATAAATAGTATACAAAATAGTTGTTGGATTGTCACCACTTTTATGTATTCCCTCTGTGCTATGCTTGTACAATATATACATTTTCATGGTGTTTTTTTTTTTTTGGTAGATTATGTTTAATGAAGAGCTTGGGGATCCTTTTATCATAATTCACAGTATCTCTTTGCTAAAAGCTGAAGAACATTCCATAGCTATCTTACTTCTTCGAATAGAGAAAGAAGAATTGGATATGAAAGGAAGTGGTTTCTATGTTTCTCTGGAGTGGGTCACTATCAGTAAGAAAAATAAAGGTAAAATAGAATAAAATTCTGAATCTCTCTATAGTGATTGCCATCAGTATGTTTTGAAATGCAAAGCTGTCTCTGTAAATGCTGCTTTGTTTTTCCTGGGCACTATTGATTCTAGCACCTGCCACCACAGGTGGGTTGGATATCTGTAGATAGTTTCTCCTCAGGTATGAATCAGTTATGAGTTAATAAAATAAATAAATAAATAATATGCTTTCATAGCTAGTTATGCCTTTATATAAAAGGAGACATTATTACAAGACATTACTACATAATTCTTGAAAATTTTTAACATGTATATTTTTAATATTGCTAAGAATTACAGTTTTATGCTACTGTGTTTCTCCAGAGATGAACCAAAAATGCTGGGAAGCACAAATCTGTTACATTAACTACTTCAAATTTATTCATCTTATTTATATAAATTTTCATATCTGTAGCTGTACAAATATATCTTGTGGTAGTTATTCATTTTGGAATGAATAGCCTTCCTATAAAATATATAGTGCCTAAATTTAGGTCATTAAAAGCAAGTAGGATTGCTTTTCTTGCATGTACCTGTGAAGGATGTATAGATGTATAATTTTAGTTAATTCATGAAACTATAAGCCTGTTTTTATATATGTGTGAATTGAATGTATTAATTTAGGAGAGGATGCAACCCATATTAATAGAGTAAATAGTATAAGTAAAGATATGGGCTCAACTGAAATGTCTGAGTATTTTAAAACAAACAAAAAAACCCTATCTTCATAGAATAATAAATTTAGTTAATTTACAAAAAGCTTTTAGGATATGGTTGTTTATATGTTAAAAGTGTTTTTTTTTTATATTTGGTTATTAGTAATCTAGATCTCTTTATGTGTAGAAATAATTTCTACTGTAAGCATATTTTATTTTAAGAAACCCCCTTACCAGCAGTTAGAACAGACAGAAAAATAGTCCCCCACCACACTTTTTCCCTTATCCTCAATTTGTGGCTCTTTTCAGAAGATGCCTGTCATATACCTGCTGGGAAAATAGACAGACTATAGTCAAGGAGAAGGTAGAACCTTCAGAAGCTGATATTCTAGGTAAGTTAGTCACTTTGAAGGCCAGATCTTTGCTGTCCAAAAGGAACTTCTATGAGATGGACATGTTTCATATGTGCACCATTCACTACCATAGGTACTATGGTGTAACTATTGAGAAGTTGGAAGGCCAGCGTAACTGAGGAGTTGGATTTTAAACTTAATTTTAATTAATTGCTTGTGGCTGGTGGCTACTGCCTCCAGCCACAACTGGACAGAATAATCTAAGAGAAAATTGCATCAGATCCAGTATTTTTAAATAATCATTGAAGATAATGAGGTTATGAATATTTTATTCTTACACAAAGATTATTAATGTTAATTGTAATAATAATATTTAGAATATTTAATTTAAAATAAACATGTTTTCAGATTATTTTTATTATCCATTTTTGTAATGTTTCGTCCTAACGTATTTAATTTTCTTATAGATAATAAAAAGTATGAAATTACTAAGCGTGATATTCTCCGTGGAAAATCAGTGCCAAATTATGCTGCTATTGAGCCAAATGGAAATGGTCTAATGATTGTCTCCTACAAGTCCTTCAAATTTGTTCAGGTTGATCAAGATCTTGAAGAAAATATGAATGAAGACATGTCAGAGAAAATCCAAGGTGATTTTATGTTTAATCTTTATAAAGCTGTGTGTATTCCTATACATAAACATTTATGTCTGTTTTGTCTTTCCAGTTAGGTTATGGGTTCTACCAGGTGGGATAGATATGTAATTTTAATTTTCTTTTGTATTTCCCAAAAAAGACTTTTGTAAAATATACCACCTAAATAGTGGAAGCTATATAAAATTTAATAATTTTGTGATTATCAAAGATTTTTTTTAAATCTCTCAGCTTACTTGATTGCATGTTTAATAAATATTTAAATAAGTTAATAAGCAAATTAATTACTGTTGGCATTTGAAAAACCTGTATGATGGTATTAAGAGTACTAATGTTTTAAAATGAGTTAAACTAATATACATATTCTTATCTTTCATACTAAACTTATAGAGTTTTTTGAGGGCAGAATCAAGATTTTCTCAAGGTTGAATGAATGAATAAAGGTTATATTTTAGAATGAAAATATTAACATCTTTAAGAAGAAATTTATATTTGTATACAAAGATACATATTATTTTAAAACTATTCAAAAACATCCCTTCATAATCACTGTTCATATTTCTGATGTTCACAGCCAGGGATGTAATTTACAAATATTTCCACCAGGTTTATTATGTATATACACACCTCTAAGTACAAAAAGTTATGCTTGGCGCTTTAGTTAGCCTTTAAGCACCGTTGTTTCTTCATATATTATGTGGTTTTTGTTAGATTCTCTTCTATTCTGTCTTAATTATAGTGTTAAACCCTCCTAAAACTTTTCCAGATTGACTGTTCATATCCGCATGCCCTCTAGAACTTCGTTGATGAGCAGTTGGGCAGGAAGGAAGAATGCCCTGGTCATTGGAACCATTATGCCAGATAGCTAGGACCATGTAATTGAAGACATGTAGTAGGAAGGCATGTGATAGCCCAAGTGGAACACACCTTGTGTTTAAATCACTAATTACTAGTCCAGATATTGTTTTATTATTGACTTCTTATATCTTGAATTCATTATTTTTTTACAGAATTTTCACAAAATAATTTTCAAAAGTTAGGAATTTTTTATTAATCAGCATGTTTAAACTTTTCTGAGTATACATACTAGTTTCATTTTCTGTAAATCTCAGAAAGACTGGTATTGTCTGTTGGCTATTTGGTATTGTCATAATAATACAAATAATAATATTTTTTCTTAAATCCTAAAACATAATTTCTAAAAGCACAGAAAAACTCTAAAAACAACCAACAATCAAGAAAATTTAGATGTTTGTCTGTTTTTGGTGAGGATCTTGAAAATTTTGACTTGCCCTTTAGTTTGTTTTCATGCCTCTTTATACTAAAAGTTCATGTAATTTTACAGACTTTTGCTATCCTCATTGTTTGGCTGAAGTCTTCCATTGGGTGATTATTAAATAAAAAACGCTTGGATAAACTTTTGAGGAAGACATATTTTATATTCTTTTCAAACAGGAATCGTGTGTGTGTGTGTGTGTGTGTGTGTGTGTGTGTGTGTGTGTGTAAGAGGGAAAAGGGGGGGGGGAGTGAGTATAGGGAGCTAGGTATGAAATGGGGATGAGGCATTGTTGTCCATTGTATTTTATGAATCCTTATTTCCTGAACAGTAGGTAAGACTGGAAGAGGAGAATGTCAAGTAAAATTGCTACAATTCATTAAGGGAAAATTCCCCAAAGTCTATGTGGGTTCATTTATAATTACTTTTTTTTATGAGATAATCACTAGAAGATATGCTAAGATTCTTTTAGAGATGGATATTCTTTCTTATGTTCTAGTCTCTAATTTTGTATGTTGTAGTCTTGTTTTTATTACATAATGCAGTTTTCTTTTTTCAGTAGAACCTCTGTATTATTGGCAACAAACTGAAGATGATTTGACAGTGACAGTACGGCTTCCAGAAAACAGCGTTAAAGAAGATGTTCATGTGCAGTTTTTACCTGATCACATCAACATTATGTTGAGGGATTGCCAGTTATTGGAAGGAAAGCTGTATTCATCTATTGATCATGAAAGCAGTACATGGATAATTAAAGAGAATAATAGGTATATTTTTTATAGTTTTATGTTTGAAATTTTACTTTTTTGTTATTTTATTTTTACTTTTTTCTTTTATTTTTACTCTTTCTACAGTTGTTATATCAAAGATGAATACAATAGTTCTGTTTGCATTTCTGATTTTTTTTCAAATAAATTAAAAACAGATTTTTTACATCACACAGCATAATTATGGTTAAGATTAAAGATACTAATGTAGTTATTGCTTGCAGTAGGTAGAAGTGTTTGTTATTACCAGCTCTGGGTACAGTAATAACCCTAGGTAAAATGGTTATTTATTTTAATTTGCACTCTTAAACTGTTAAATAGAAATCTTTTTTTTTCTGTTAAACTTCATTTGCTTACTAAATAATACAACTACCATCCCTACTTTCCATCCAGAGATATTTCATGTTTTCTAACAACATACACATCTTTTTTTCTTTTTTTTTTAAAGTTTTTGACACATACTATGCACAATCTTGCTTTTGTTCATTTTCAACAATAAATTGAGTTAAATATAATTCATCAAGCAGTAATCCATCAAAGGTCTAGGGGAATTGCTGAATTTCATGCAAATAGTTTGAGTGTTCAACACATGAACATAGACCACTATTGTTTTGTCAGTAAATTTGAGGTTTTTGGTATGATTTTGTGTTACAAAAGATAATTACAATGAGGCGTAGGTGGTATTGTTGGCTTAAAAAAACATGATTTTCTGTGCTTGATTAAATTGTTCATCTCTCTCATTTTCCAGTAGTTAATGTTCTTTCTCACTTTGAAAGGGTTTGTTAACTAGGCTGTATCTTATTGTGTATGTTTCTTTTTGCTTGGATAGTAGTAGGATCTGATGCTGGTTTTAAAATGTAGAAACGCAGTCATGCTGAAAGGGCTATGTTGTTGAGGTGTGCAAAATAACAATGGTTCATTCTTCGTAACTAAGATTATGTGAGCTATTTTAAACATCTTGAGGTAGCAACTAAGAATGTGTTTATACATTCTGGTCACTGGGTAAAAGTTTTTAAAAGTTATTTACATGTATTTTTTCAGAGAGGCAGAATAGTTCAGTAGTGAAGAACATGGACTTGGAGCCAGGCTGCTTTACTAGCTTGTGACCTTGGCAAGTTATTTAACCTCCTTTAAGTTCTTTTTTCCCCCTTGCTTGTAAAATGAACATAATGGTACTTACTTAATTTGGTTGTGATGAGCAATAAGTAAATTAAAACATGCAAAGTGCTTAAGACGATGCATGGTATATGGTCAATGTTAGGTAAATGTAAACTGTCATTATTATCTTCATCATCAAGATTAGCCTTTTTTTGGTGTGGAGCGGATCAGTAATGGAACTTAAGGTCCCTCGACCACTGAGCCACATCCCCAGCCCTATGTTGTATTTTATTCAGAGACAGGGTCTCACTGAGTTGCTTAGTGCCTTGCTTTTGTTGAGACTGGTTTTGAACTCATGATCTTCTTGCCTCAGCCTTCTAAGCTTGGAGGCTGTGCTTGGCTTAGCCTTTTACTTAGAAAATATAACTTCATCTGGGCATTGCTGATTATGGTAGTAATTTTCAATGCTAATGATAGGATCTCCTATCTCTTAAAATAATATTAGAAAATTTTAAAATGCTGTAATTAATTCATGAGGTGGTAATAATAATAGCCTTAAAAAAGAATGATAAGCTTACATGTTCTGTTTGATAATAATTATAATTATATTTTTGAAATTGTATGCTTGCATTTGTGTTCCACAGCATGGGTTAGCGTAGCACATGTACCAAAGATGTCACGTGGTAAAGGTCACTTTGCTGTGGAACAGCTCCTAACATCCCATTTTTTTTCTGTTGCAGCAACGGCTGCTCACAGAGCATCTTACTTGAATTTCATCTCCTATTGCCAAGGATCAAAGGCCAGCTGCCTTCTGTGTCAGTCATCTGCCCTGACTCAGCTATTCCCTCTCCTGCATCATCAGTCCCTGATCTCAGGGTTCCCTAACAGACATTTTTTTAATTTTTTATTTCTGTTTAATGGTTCAAATGTACAGAATTAGATTTTGAATAAGTTAATAGAGACTACATTAACATCTTTATTTCCCTGTATTACCAAAGTTGTTTTCCTAATTCCTACATTTCTTTTCAATTCTTTAAAATCTATACATTAAAATTAACATTTGCATTGATTTAACCAACCTGATAATTTGATTAATAGATACAATTAATGGTTATTAGTTTGTGAAAATAAAGTTACTTGTCGGTTTCAGATACCAAGAACTACCTTATGGTTGTAGGCTTTCCTTTATAAAGTACATCAACCCCCATTTACCATTATCTCATATCCATGCTACTTGTGCATTTTTTGTACTTTAATTTTAACATTCTGCACACCTGGACAACCACAGTACTTTTTGAGTAGACTAATTTTTTGCAGTCACTCCCCTTTGAAAGCCAGCCATTTGGGGCATCATTCCATTGGTATTTTCTTGTTTGTTTATTAAGTTTAAATTATTTGCCCTTGAATTATAGGTTTTCTATCATATGCAAAGCTAAAATGAACAGGATTTTGGGTGACATACTTTCTGGATACCAGAGGAGTATTTCTGTAGAAGATTCTTCTGCTTGTTTTTGATAGTATAACTTGCATAGTTGTTTAATACCACTTTTCTCGTTTAAACTTTTAGCTTGGAGATTTTCTTGATTAAAAAGAATGAAGGATTGACATGGCCTGAGCTAGTGGTTGGTGATAAACAAGGGGAACTTATAAGAGACTCAGCCCAATGTGCTGCCATAGCTGAACGTTTGATGCATTTGACTTCTGAAGAACTGGTAAGCAGTTGCAGTAGTAGTGTGACTTTCCAAGAATCCAGAGTATGTTATGTGAGGATTGTCCCATGATTTTCAAATAGTATTTTGCTTTGACAAGTATAAAAGACATAGATTCAGTACTATTGACCTGATTAATGTCTTAAAATGACTTAAGTTCTATTTCTTACATGGTGCGAATTCATATATGTGGGGGATATTGTATAGGGGTGTGTGTGTATGTATTTATGTATCTGCATATAGTCTCCTTTAGAAGAATTAACTAATAAATGCTGCCAGGAACAAATAATTATTTAACACTTTATGCTAATAATCTACTTATCATTGACATTTTCTAAGTAATCTTAGATTATCACAAGGATATATATGTAGATTATATATAGTATAGTTATTTTTGACAAAGTAAATTCTTGTAATGAGTACAATGACTAAGACAATACTTATTCAGCTATGGGGTTGAAAATGTTCCCATGCTAATTTGGACAGATACAGCAAAAAGTCAGTTATATATTCATTTACCAAAAATTATATCAGTTTATGTAGAATGTCTGCTTTATTGCCATCTTGAATAATAATGATGAAGGCGGCTACATTAACAATTATCCTGTAGCCTTAGTTGCATCTTAAAATAGAAAACAAAATTTGGAATATTGAAAGTGAATGTCTTTGTCAAAAGGAAACATGACAAAAATAGAATTGGCCCCAATAATTGAAAATTTCAGCAAACACTGGAATTTATATGTAGACTACAAAACTTCAGTTTCATAGCTTTTTAACACAAGCCATGCAGGCTACAGAAATACTCCTCTGATATCCAGAGAATATGTTACCCAAAATCTTGTTCATTTTAGTTTTGCATATGATAGAAAACATAAAATTCAAGGGCAAATAATTTAGGTTTAATAAACAAACAAGAAAGTACCACTGGAATGATGCCCCAAAGGGCTGGCTTTCAGAGGGAGTGACTGCATTCATTCGTTCAGCAAGTATTTATTGTGTATAATATTTCCAGGCTAATATTAATAAAAGACTTGTTTTGAAACAAGTGTTTCTTCTAACTACTTTTTAAACCTGATGGTTTCAAAGACATATTTGTATTTATGAGAAAGTTACGTATACATAGACATCATTATGTTGTTATATTCCGAAAAGCAGAATGAAAATACAGTCCTGTCATCTGCAATTGAGAGCAGTTTTGTGTTTTTGAAATTTTCAAACTTACTTCATGTGGTGGCTATACTCTACTGTTAAATAGAATCATGAATGGCAAAAACAGACATTCCTATTATCATCTTTAGGAAAAGAGTATTTCACTATAAAGTGTGGTAGATTCTTTTTTATCAAATTAAAGAAATTTTCTTGTATTCCTAGTGTACTGAGAATTTTTCTTCTGAATGGCTATAGAATTTTCAGTACTTGTGATAATACTTGTTTTGTTTTCTATTTGATATTTTATTTTTAATTTTCATATCTAGAGATTTGAATTCTTTTATATCTTCCATATGTCTACATGATTGTGTTTTCCTTTACATTTTTGAGTACATAGAACTTGTTTATAATAGCTGTTTTAATGTCCTTCTGTGCTGACTCCATCATTCTGTCATCTCTGTGGCTATTTTTATTGGTTATGTATTTGAAATTAGTTTTAATTATTGCTATAATCACAACATTTCTAAGGGTGAGTAAATGCATTTCCTTACTATTGTTTTTTGACTTATTTTTTGACTTATTTATTTCATTTTATGATCTAAGAATCCAAATCCAGATAAAGAAAAACCTCCTTGTAATGCTCAAGAGTTAGAAGAATGTGACATTTTTTTTGAAGAGAGTTCCAGTTTATGCAGATTTGATGGCAATACGTTAAAAACTACTCATGTGGTAAGTTCTTATAATAGTGTTTCAAAAATTTTCTAAATAAGTAGAGAAGTTACTCAGATGATAATTAAATGACCAAATAAGTGTTTTGCAAAAGTAGCTTGATTATCAGTTAATGACTGTGCTATTGAAGTTGTACCAAATATTTATGCTTAAATCCCATCATTCTATAAAGTAGCATTGTTCCACAACACTAAATCTAATAAAACAGTGTTTCGTTTCATTTTTTTGGTACTACAGTGTGTTGATATTTTTCAATTGGCTTTTTTTCTGTACCAGTGTTTTATATACAGTTGTGACTCTATAATGCATAACTTTATATCTTCTTTTTTCATTGAACATTAGGACATAAACATTTCATGGTTTTCCTATCCCTTGTTAAATGGTTGGATTGTTTATCCTATAATATTGTTGTTGGGGGGTAGGTATATAACTTTTTAACTGCATTATTCATGAAACTGCTAAAATAATTCCTTTGTTATATGAAGCTTTTCTATATTCATGAATATTTATCTAATGAAGAGTTAACAGAAATCAAATTCATGAATCATTGACTGAGTGTCTGACGAACTGAGTTCAGTTTTAATCTCATCAGTAATGTTTTTGGTTATTGCCTGTTTCTCTGCATCTTTACCTGCACCTTCAGTTTAGCTGTAGAGATGGTTCTCACAAAATCAACTCTAATCTGATCTTTACTAATTGGTTTGCAAGACACAGCAGATTTTGTTTTAATATGAGTATTTTTTAAAACTGTTAACTGTTCATATATTAACTATTCTTTTGTGAGCAACTTTTTTATTTGACTTAGTGTTTCTTTGAATCATGTGGCCTGTTTTAAACTTGGAAAAATCCTTCTTTATCAATATTTAATTTTTTCCTTTTTTTCCCATTTTGGAATATTTTTATTATTCAACTCCTTAAATTGTGTTTTTTTCTTTCTTTCTCTCTTTGGTGTATCTCAAATATGTCACAAGTAAGTATTTTCCCTTGAGAATTACATTCTGTTTAAAAGCTTTGAGAATATTGCATCAGTACTACAGAATATTGCCTGGAGTGAGTCAGTACAATCACGATTTCAGCATTTGGTCGTCTGCTTTGATCTAGATTTTTAAATTTTAAAACTTATGAGATATTTATGCTTAGGGGAATCTTGAGTCATTAGATCATACTACACACTCAAGTGTATATTACAGAGTTGATTTTATGAGAACCATCTCTACAGCTAATCAGTGGCTGATTTGGAGCTATACATAAAGAAATTACTCTTATTACCAAATCTAGAAATGATGGGGCTTTAGGACACTCAGTCTAAGCAGAAGCAACAGAGTCAAGGGAATAACTTGTACTTTTGTTATTCTGTTTTTAGAACTCTTTGAGTCTTTGTTATAGGGCTTAAAGGCTCAAATGTTAAGGAATGTTTGCCAGATTTGGTCTGTTGTCTCTATCTTGTAGAGAATTGTGGGAAAGTGTATTTTAGCAGAATTCATGGAACCAATTAAAATAGGAACTTGATTTACTTAATCTAAATTTCCCCCACTTCCTTAGAGGTTTAAAGAAAATCTCTTAACTGTTCCTCTTATTTACTTTACCTCCCTTGTTTGTGTGTTTGTTTTGGTTACTTAACAGATGTCTTTAATGGCTGGGAATTATTCTCAAAATTGAGTTGTAAAATTGAGCATTTCTAGATCTTGCTTAGACTTGCAGTGGCACAGGACCAATGACTAGGTCAAGGTGCTATTGAAGCTGTACCAAAATTAAGTATTGCTTTTATAGTTAATTTTTATCCCTGTGCTGCTCTGTTTCCCATCACCCTATACCACTAGTAAGTTCTAAAAAGCATGTGGACAGCATCTTGCTCATCACAGGATCCCCAAAGTTTATGATTCACAAGTGTTTAATAAATATTTTTAGACTGATTTCTTGGTAGCAATCATGAAAATTAAAAAAAAAAAAGCTTCAGGTCATCTTTGCTTTTAAAAAATTGACTTTTACCTTTCAGTCTGCCTTAATACTCAGTGACTCTTCTAACTGAAGAGTGAAGTGTTTGGGGGAAGATGGTAATGACCAATCTGGGTACTGATGCAAAGCCAGATAATGAAAGCTATTTAGATTTCCTAGGAATTTTGCTTCCTGGATGTCGTTTATTTCCAACATATTCCATAGATGATGTCCTTAATTGTGAGCAAATGACGGCGATCACACAACTTCTCTTTAATGCCTAGGGTTAAATTTTAGAAAATCCCTCTCAAGGTGTGACTTGATAGAAGATTCTTACTTCTGATTCATTGAACCTTATATGTTTTTGTAATGAAGAATCTGGCTTCTCCTCCTAAAGTTATAATCCTAAAAGCTGTAACTTCTAGTTATTATTTTTGCCTAACTTTTATATGGAAAGCACCTGATCTTAGGTGTCATAATCTATTTTCTTTTAAGTTTTCAACAATTTGTAATATGTATTTCAAAATACCAGTCTTGCAAAGCTTGTGATACAGTGGGCTTAATTTTAAAACAAATTTTAAAACATTTTGGTATTTTTTAGCACCCCCAACAATTCAGGTATATAAGGTGATAAAATGCTCATATATTTTAAACTTGTAAAATGTGGACAATACTTTTTAAAATCTTGTTACTAGGGATTAAACCCAGAAATGCTTAATCACTGATCCACATCCCCAGCCCTTTATACTTTTCGTTTTGAGACAGGTCCTTGCTAATTTGCTGAGACTGGCCTCAAACTTGGCTCTCCTCTGCCTCAGCTCCCAAATCACTGGGATTACCAGTGTGTACCACCACGCCTGGCTTCATACATATTTAAGCATGTATGAAATGCTGACAGCTTCCATTTTGTACAGTATTCTTCATAGTATGTAAATATGGGCATAAATTAAAATATGATTTTAATAATATGGTGGTATGCTTTATTTTTAATAAAATGAAGTTGTACTATAAAATAGACTCAATAAAATATAAAGTTAGGTTCTCTGTGAATTTTAATTCATTTTAGTACTGCTAAATAGTATTGATTACTAGTTTAATGTTGGTTACTGAGAGACCTCCAATTAATCTCATTTCCTGTGTTCGATCATGTTACTTAAAATCAAGGAATCACAGAGAACCAAAATAAAACCTTTATTGCTGAGCAATTATAATACAAGGCTTAGTAGATCTTCTCACTGTACCCTGGAATTTAGCAGCTTTCACCATAATTACACAATGCCAAACCAACTCTTACTGCCCCAGGAGTTGTCCCTGGAGGGCCCTCAATTGCCTTAGAGGAAAAAGTAATAGAATTGAGCAGAACATGCCCAGATTTTTCCTCTCATTTGCCAACCAGTTGTGATTTCACCCCTTGGGGATTTATAAAAGCTAGATTATTATCAGTAGCTAATCTGCTAATTGTCATGTGGAAACATCAAAAGTTTGGAAGAAGTATAAATATATAATAAACAGAGACAATCCTTCCAACCTTGAAAAAACCTTGGGTTTGTAGAACTAGCTGTATTTAATCTCCATTTTATAGATATATTAGGCCAAGCTGAGATGAAGTTTATATGAGATTACTCATAGAACCAATATTAGAAGCTAAACTATGGGCTTCCAGTATGTTTTGCTATAATTTTCCCTAAACACTGGTATCATAACTTTGAAAATTGGAAATCCTAAGCTACTAGATTCAGTGCCTACTTTTGAATAAAATGTGATCAGAATTTGAAATGTGAATGATAGACTTCTGTGATAAACAGGTTATGTTTTCAGAAAATTCAGAGATTATACAGTCCCTCATTACACCATAACTCTCAGAGACAAAGTTTGATGAAACCTTTCTTGTATTCTGTACATACTTTGAAATTTTTTAATCACAGTTAAATCTGGTTTCATTTGCTAGAGCTGCCTTAGCAAAGTATCATTAACTGGGTGGCTTAAACTATTGTATACTACAAGTCTGAGATCAAGGTGTTAGATGTGTTAGTTTCTTCTAAAGACTCCCTTAATGGCATGGTTTTCGCTCTGTTTCTGCATCCTAATCACTTATAAAGGACAATAGACAATAGTCCTGTTGGATTAGGGTCTACCTAAATCACCTCATTTTAACTTTTTTAAGTTGCTATTCCAAACTACAGTCACATTCTCAGATAGTAGAGATTAGGAATTCCACATATGAATTTGAGGAGATAAAACTCAGTTCATTACCATATCCTTCACTTGGATTTTAACAGTTGTTAAAGTTTTGCAAATTTTTCTTTCTTTTTTTTTTTTTTTACTTTTTTAAAGCAGAAACATTTAGTAACAAGTTAAAGAAACTGTGTTCCCTTACCCATACTATTTCATATATATATATATATATATATATATATATATATATATATATACACATACACTAAAACTGAAGGCCTTTTTATGTAGTGATAATAAAATTAATGAAACTTAACATCAGTACACTTTTATCTAATATAGATTTAAACTTGAATTTTACCAATTGACCAAATAATGTTCTAAAGTAAAGTTTTTCCCCCTACACATGATCTAATCCTATGAACATACTGCATTTAATTGTTTTGTTGTTTGTACCAGGGATTGAACCTAGGGTGCTTAACCACTGAGCCACATCCCAGCCCTTTTTTAATATTTTATTTAGAGATAGGGCCTTGCTATTTTATTTTGTGTCTTTTATGTATTGTTTTGAATTTTTTCCTCATCAGATTCAGTGCATTTTTTCCCCAAAATACTGTGCATTATGCAAGTGATTGTTTCTTTCCCAGTGTATCACATTAGGAGGATCTTGGCATCACTTTCTCCTGTTTTGTGTTGTAAAATTTGATTAGAGTAAAAAAAACTTGGTGGCTATCACTTAAAGTTATTATCTTCTCCTTTGAATTAATAAAAAGTACTCGGTGTGAAGATCAGAGTAACCCTTTTGAAGGGTTAAGTGATAATGTCATTTTCCTATTCTCATCTTCCCTGTAGTGGGTTCCTGTATGTTACATTCGAAATAATGTCTAGTGTCTTTATCGTGGTCTTACAAGCAGTCTTCAAATTTTGACTCACTCTGTTACATTTTAAATTGAGACTTAACACATGTACATCAGATGCAGCAATGGTATATTCATATATGTATAGAGGAAAGTTATGTCAGATTCATTCAACTGTTTTTCCTATTCCTATCACCCTTCAATTCCCTCCCTTTTGTCTTATCCACTGAACTTCTATCCTCCCCCCCCCCACTTGTTATGGATTGGCATCCACATATCAGAAAGAACATTCTGCCTTTAGTTTTTATGGGGACTGGCTTATTTCACTCCATTTACCAGTGAGTGTTATGAAGTCATTTTTCTTTGTTGCTGAGTAATGTTCCATTGCATCTGTATATACACCACTATTTCTTTAGCCATTTATCTGTTGATGGGCATCTAGGTTGGCTCCATAGCTTAGCTATTGTGAATTGAACTGCCATAAATCCTTTGGATATATACCAAAGAGTGGGATAACTGGGTTAAATGGTGGTTCCATTCCAAATTTCTGAGGAATCTCCATACTACTTTCTGGAGTGGTTACACCAATTTGCAGTCCTACCAGTAATGTATGAGTGTATCTTTTTTCCCCATATCCTCAACAACATTTACTGTTATTTGTATTCTAGATAATTGCTATTCTGACTAATGTGAAATTTCAGTGTAATTTTAATTTGCGTTTCTCTAATTGCTAGAGATGTTGGACTTTTTTTTTTTTTTTTTTAAGAAGTATCTGTTTAGTTTCTTTGCCCATTTATTGATTGGGTTATTTGGTGTTTCGTTTGTTTTTGTTTTGGGTGTTAAGCTATTTGAATTCTTTGTATATCCTGGAAAATAATACTGTGTCTGAGATGCAGATGGCAAAGATTTCTCCCATTCTGTAGGCTTTCTCTTCATGTTATTGATTATTTCATTTATGGTGAAGAAGTTTTTTAGTTTGATGCCATTTAATTTATTGATTATAGATTTTACTTTTGCACATTAGGAGTCTTGTTAATGAAGTCAGTTCCCGAACAAATATGTTGGAGTGTTGAACCTACATTTTGTTGTAGTACCTGCAGGGTTTCTGTTTTAATTTCTAGGTCTTTAATCCACTTTGAGTTTTGTGCAGGGTAAGAGATAGGAGTTATCATTCTTTTACATATGGATATCCCATTTTTTTCAGCACCATTTGCTGAAGAGACTATCTTTTCTCCAATGTATGTTTTGGGCCCTTTTATCTAGTATGAGATAACTGTATTTGTGTGGGTTTTTCTGTGTCTTCTATTCCATTGGTCTTCTTGCCTTTTTTATTGCCAGCACCATGCTGTTTTTCTTACAATAGCTCTTCAGTATAATTTAACGTCTGGTATTATGATGCCTCCTGCTTCATTTTTCTCAGTTCGGGTTGTTTTTGCTATTCTGGGCCTCTTATTTTTCCAAATGAACTTGATGACTACTTTTTCTAATTCTATGAAGAACATCATTGGAATTTTGATAGAAATTGCATTGAATCTGTATGGCAATTTTGACAATATTAATTCTGCCTTTTTTTATTAATACTGCCTATTTTATTTGCTAAGAGTTGCTTTATGGCCAAAAATATCATCTGTTTTAGAAATGATCCATGTGCTGCTAAGAAAGTATATTCAGTTATTGATGGATGAAAATATTCTACATATGTCTGTTAAAGCTAAATCATTGTATTTTTTAGTCCTATAGCTTCTTTATTTAGGTTTTGTTGGAAAGATCTATCTTATGATGAAAGAGGCATGTTGAAGTCTGTCCATATTATTGTGTTGTGGTCTATTTGAATCTTGATATTGAGAAGCATTTGTCTGATGTACATAGATGCCCCATTGTTTACTATTGTTTCTTGTAGGATTCCCATAAACAGTATAAAGTGACCTTCTTGTCTCTTCTGATTAACTTTGGCTTGAAGTCCACTTTATCTGATATAGAATAGAAACCCCTACTTGTTTATCAGATCCACGTGAATGATGGTTTTTTTCCCATCTTTTCACCTTCAGTCTGTACATGTCTTTGTCTATATGAGGTGGGTCTCTTGGAGACATCATATTGTTAGGTTCTGTTTTTTAACCCAATGTCTTTTGATTGGTGAGTTTAGACCATTTGCATTCAGTATTATTGAGAGATGATTTTTATTCCCTGTCATTTTGGTTTATTTCTAGTTTTTAATTTGCATTAGTTTCTCCTTTGGTTAACTATTTTTCTAGTATAGTTCCTCCCTCTGCTGGTTTTCATTTTTATTTTTTATTTCTTCATGAAATATTTTATTCAGTATGTTTTGTAGTGTCGGCTTTCTATTTGTGAATTCTTTTAAATTTTTTAAAATATTTTTTAGTTTTAAGTGGACACAATATCTTTATTTTTTTACATTTATGTGGTGCTGAGGATCGAACCCAGTGCCTCGTGAATGCTAGGTGAGCGTGCTACCACTGAGCCACCACCCCAGTCCCGAATTCTTTTAATTTTTATTTATCGTGGAAGGTATTTATTTCATCCTCAGCTCTGAAGCCTAATTTTGCTGGGTACAGTATTCTTAGTTGGCATTCATTTTCTTTCAGTGCTTGGTAAACCTAGCTTATAAAGTCTGGGTTGAAAAATCAGCTTATATCTAAATTGGTTTACCTCTAGATGTGAAAAGCTGTTTATCTTTTTTTGGTCTCATGCCATGGAGCAGCTTGGAAAGTAGCCTCTTTTTTTCTGCCATCTTTTGAGAGCTCAAAAAAACCTTAGACATTAATTTTGGACCCAAAATGCATGAATAACTTTTCTATACAAGTTAACTGTCAAAACTAGAATACAAACATTTTATAGTATGTGGATTACCATATCTGAAGTAGTCCCTAATCAAGGATACACACTGATGGTTGCTTAATAGTTATCTAAAGTGGTTTTCAGGAACACAGTGATGAACGTGGATTTGGAAGCACATATGAGTTTAAATTATAGCCACTACTTACTAGCTTAACTTAAACCTCAAACCTCTCAATTTCTTGATATTAAATTTCTTCTACTATAGAATGAGATCATAGTCCTAATTCTCAGGTAGTGAAGCTTAAATACGGTAACAAATACCAATCTGCTCAATACATACATACTCAGTACGGAATAAATAATATTAACAATACATCCTACGTGTAGAGTATGAATTTGGAATTAAAACTTTCAATCTTGTTGGAATTTCAAGATGTACTTTACTTCTGAATAGATAAAACCTTTTTCTTAATATTATTTTTCAGTTTAATTTTGTAGTAGCTGTGATTAAAGGTTGTTTAAATGTCTTCACTTTGACATTTAATCTTCAGAAGTCTTTAATTACTAGGTGTTCCACAAAGAGAATTAAGAAACAATCAAGTGACTACTTGAAATGCATGTTCCAAATTTTCTCTAGAGAATATTTACTCTAATTGTAGTCTTCATTGGTGTTTCAAAGATAAATATGACCTTTTCTACAATAAACATGGAAATAGAATAAATAAGAAATTATATTTTTTATTGTCGAAAGATCTTATGAACTTAAAAGTTGCTTTTCTTTTTAAGCAATGCAGTATTTATTTGGCATTGACAACACATGAACTTTTGAAATAGTTAACTTTTTCCATTTAAATACCAAAACTGCATTTAAAGCCCTTCTTCCCCACTTGGAATTTTTTTAAAAAATTTTTACCCAGTATTTATGTAGAGCATTCTGAAGAGAAAGTAACATTTTATGATTCTTGAGTATTATCATCAGTATGAACCTGTTAGCATGCTGTGTATTTCTATGGTAATACCTTTAGAGGCATTTGAAGTAAGGGGAATTCTTTGCCCTTGTAACCTACTCCATTTAAAAAACTCCTTCGCTGGTGGTACTTGGTTTGTTTTTATTCTTGGCACTACTAATAAGCTACTGGATATGACTACTTATCTCTGACACTGTTTGCCCAAAGTAGCCATCCTTTTTATTATTTACTATTCCATTTTTCTCATCTTTCAAGTTGTAAACCCAGTGGATTTTTGTTAACAAACAGAATTTATAGTTCTCTAGTGAACAGTGGGATTTGTGGTACCTGTTATTTTGTCATGGTGGTACTGGGGATTAAAAGCCAGCACCTCACACATACTCAGAAAAGCAGAGCTACATCCCTACCCCGTATGTCACCTGTTTTTGACTCAAAAACTTTTAGAACATCTTGTTCTTAATTCTTTTGTGTAATTTCCCATGCTAGATAATGGGTAATTGTCTTACTTCTATTTTGTCCACTTAAAATTTAACACAGTATCTTTGTTCTTCAAACATTTTCTTTGTTTTTCTAATATGGATATTTTCTGTCGTTATACGATCATACAAAATATACTATAATCATGCTTTTTAATTACCACACTTAATTTCCATTGGCTTAGCAAAACTAGTTATTTTAGTTACTTTGTAACCTTTATTCTGATTTGGTTTTCCTTAGGAGAAAATTCAGTAATCTAAGCTTTTCTAAGTTTCAGGGAACAGAGAAATCCTTTTTGTATCAGATGATGGGTATGAGCGTATGTGGGGACTTTAAAGAACAATCGAAACTATCTCTTCAGATCTGGAGGACTAAAGGCCACTCTGGGGATCAGTGCACTTTAACAATAATGGAACACTCTTTGAAAAATAACACATAGTTCAAATTATTAGACAGTCTACTTGTCTCTTGGAAATCAAGTGTCCCTTGCTCTCTACCTTAGCACTTTACCATTTTGATCACATTGTCACTTTCTGTGTTTGCTTCTGCTAAACATTCTTTTATTAATCACTCCCTCACTTTCTACAAGTCATGGTTTCTGCTTATTGTGTCGTCCTCCTAGTTAGTTGTCTTTTACCTTCTTATTAGTTTGAATTACTTTTGCATGTGGACTTCCCCAAGAAGACTTCATTGTTTTGACCAGCTATTATCCAGTATGTGAAGTACTTGTTTGCCAACAACATTTTGATCATTTTCATATATTAATGGATAAAAGATAGGCATCTAACCCAGAAGTGAAACTACCTTTGATTCTGTTATGGAAGCCAGGAGAGTGGAATCCTACAGTACATAATTTGCCTGCTTTACAAATGGAACATCTTGTAGATACTGAGCTATCACTAGTTTGTTGACTATAAGTCTTGAATTTTTTAGGCAAGTTTACCAATACTGATCAAGGGAATTCTGGCTTTTTTTGTCTAAGCTATTAAAAGTTGGAAAAGTTGTCCATTCCACTATAACAAGAGAAGATTAGATTATCTAAATAATCATAACTTAAAATTTTTTTGTTAGAGAGTTAAGGTTACATTACATGACAGTCTCATCTTCCTCCTATTATCAGGTGAACTGGTGTTCCTATCCCATCTCTCCTCGGTGGTACCTGCAAGCAGGAACACCAGTTCACCTGATAATAGGAGGAAGATGAGACTGTCATGTAAGTGGGTATGGGGATTCAGCCAACAAATTGCTAAAGGCCTAAAGTAGTAGGAAACAACAAAGTATGGAGCCCTTGTATGCACAGACATAAGGATATTTTCATACGGTTGCAAGTTGTTCTTTATGGACCTTTACCAAGTACTAATGAGAAAGACTGGTAAAAGAGCAGGAGACTAGAGAAAAACTGGTATAGAATTGGAGGAGGGTAATATCTTATATGGTGGAAAATGTTTGTAGTCCTGACTGGATTATTTTTCTTGTGTAATAAAAGCCTACACTGCTGAAGGAAGTGCACCAAATCTCAGCACACCATTGTCTCAGAAGATTCTTTGTAGCTTAGGGAAACAAAGAAGAAAAACACCACCATATCCATGTTGGGGAAGAGAGCAGAAAAATCATCCAGAGTAGTAGAAGTTTCCTACTCCTTTGGAAAGTGAGCATCACTGGAAATGCTCCGGCCCTGAAACTGAGGCCATAGATATTAAAGCAGAAAATACAGAGTATCCTATCTTTAACTCTCTGATCTTCTTCTGTCATTAGACTAGAAAGCACCAAGTAATAGATAATGGCAGTCTGCCATCAAAAAAAGAGCAAGAGCATAGAGACTCAGTGCACAGAGAATGCCTAACGCTGGGAGTGGAATAGTACCATTGAGAAACATTCTCCAGCAACTCGGTTTCCCCCAAAGCACAAGGGGACACTGAAGGAATTTGAAGCTAGTGATGCCCTGAAGCTAACCCTATCATCAACAAAACCCAAATTCAGATCAGTCCTGTCTCAATCTCCCAGTGAAGCACATAATCTCCTACACTAATGGCCTAGTAGAAGTGTGTTCTTTCTCAAGCATAAGTACTGTATACCATATTCTCTGCCATTTTATATGAATTCCAGTATTTAATCAAAATTATAAGACAAACAGCCAGTCATGGTGGCACATATCTATAATCCCAGCTACTAGGAAGGCCGAGGCAGGAGGAGAGCAAAAGCCTGCCTGAGCAAATTAGTGAGACCTTGTCTTAAAATAAATAAATGAAAAGGGCTAGAGTTGTAGTTTAGTGGTAGGGCACCCTGGGTTCAATCCCTAGTACACACAGAAAAATAAAAAGTAAAAGTAAAAGGTACCCACAAAGAAGTAAAAACATCCCATTGTCAATAACAAAGGAAACAGTATAACTAAATTCAGATGACCCATGTTTTGGTCATCAGGCAATTTAAACAGTATTTAATATGTTAAATGAATAGTGCAAGGGTAACAAATGCCAAATTTTAGCAGAGAAGTAAATTGCAAAAGACTGATGAAAAATGCAAGGAATTTAAAACAAACTAGCAATCAAAGAAGAATGCTTCCAACAAGCTTTTCAGTTTTCTCA
The DNA here is from genome assembly GCF_045843805.1 of Urocitellus parryii. Lineage (NCBI taxonomy): Eukaryota > Metazoa > Chordata > Mammalia > Rodentia > Sciuridae > Urocitellus > Urocitellus parryii. Next base: position 28,912,316 of record NC_135537.1, read on the forward strand.
ACACATCTTTTATTGTTTGGATCTTTAATCTTTTTGGAAAACCTCGTGTTTTGAAAGCATGATCTACAATGCAGAAAGGTTCAGAGGTACACCTTTTAATCAAGGATGAGAACTGTAACTTCATCAGTGGATTAATCCATTTGACTGGTAAATAATTTGAATGGACTACTAGTTGGTAACTGTAGGCACATTGAGCATAGTTGGAGAAAGAAAGACATTAAGGGAATGCTATTGGGGATTATATCTTGTCCCCGGCTCCTTGAATCCATAGTATTTATTTCTCTCTCTGCTTCCCAACTGCCATGAGCTGAGCATTTTTTCTCTGCCATTCTCTTCCACCATCATGTTCTGCCTAACCTCAGGCCCAGAGCAATTGAGTTTGTTTGCTGTTTATTGAACTTCTGAAACCAAGTGCTCAAAATAAATTTTCTTTCTCTAATTTGTTCTTGTCAGGTATTTTAAGTCACGGCAAAGAAAAGCTAACTAGCACAGTATGCATGGAACAAAAAAAAAAAAAAGAAAGAAAGAAAAATCAGTGACCTTGGAGATAGGCTATTAAAAATTATAAGAACTTAAACCAAAGTGGGGGTGGGGGTTAAAAGAAAAACAAATCCAATAGCTGTAGGGTTTTATCAATGGAACATTCACCAAAATAGACCATATTCTGGCCCATTATTTTAAAAATGTAAAAAAAAGTAACAAGTTTTAAAACAATAGTAATTTTAAGCAAAATGTTGTTGACCATAACAAATTAGAAATAAATAATAAAAATCTGAACAATTCACAAATACTGGGAAAATAAACACGTTTATCAGTAATCTATCTGCTATAATGGAACTCAGTATTTTGTATTGAATGAAAACGAAATATTGTATATGTGGGATGCAAAGTAGAGCTTAGAAGGAAATTTGTAGCATGACATGTTATATTAGAAAAATGTCTTAGTTTAATGGTTTAAGCTTCCACCTGAAGAAACAGAGAAAGAACAAACTAAATATAAACCAAGCAGGAAGAAGGAATCTGAAGATTTGTCTTCAACTATAAAGATATCCAGAGAAATTGAAAACTGAAAATAATGGAGAAAACTGATGAACCTGAAACCTGGTCTTATGAAAAGATTTAAGATTGTTAAATCTCTAGCCAGACTGATCAAGAAAAAAGACACAAACTACCAATGTCAGCAATAAGGAATGGTGATATCAGTATAGATAATAAATGGAATATTATAAACAAACTATATTTCATTATATTTGACAATTTATGTGAAACAAATTTCTTGAAACTTCATTTAAGAATAAAATAGATAACTTTAATATTCATGTATCTGTTAGAGATTAAATTAAAAGAAATCTCCAGGCTCAGATGTCTTCACTGGTGTATTCTCTCAAAGGAAGAAACAGTACAAATTTTGTATAAACTTCCATAAAATAAAAGAAACCCTTCTTAGTTTATTTCATGAAGCATTACCCTGATGCCAGATAAAGGCATTAGAAGAAGAAAAAAGAATGGAAAGGAAGGAAGGGAGGAATAACTTTAATTAATATAAACAAAAAACCCTAAACAAAATGCTAGTAAATCTAGCAATAAGTAAAAAGAATAATATTCATGACCAAGTTGTGTGGTCATGAAGAGGAATTCAGGGCTAACTCATTATCTGAATATCAATATAATTCACCATATCAGCAAACTTAAAAAAAAATGCTCTTGCTAGCAGACACGGAAAAAACATTTGACAAAATTTAGCACCAGTTTATGATAAAAATGCTCAGCAAACTAGGTATTAAAGGTAACTGCCCCTAAAACCCTAGAATTGATCATTATACTTCATAGTAAAAGACTAAGTGCTTTCTGTTAAGATTGGGAACAGGCCAAGATGTCTGCTCCAACTACTCCTGTTAAACATCATTCTGGAGATCCCAGTTATTGCAGTGAGTGAAGAAAAACTCATGAAAGCCTAAATTATCAAGAGATTCCAGTACCATTATGAGAAAAGTGAAACCAAACACTGTTTAGTTGTTATCCTAAAAGCAGTGTTGATATGCAGTTCCTATATCTATCCTTTATTGGAACCTTTGGATGGAAGTGCAATCTTGCTTTCCAGTGTGGCAGCTGATTAACCTAAGAAGCATCAGATAACTTCAGTGGAACCTTTTTACTTTAGCAGTGTGGAATACTTGGTTTTAAAATGAAGAATGAGGAGGATAAGGTTTATTTGTTGAGTAAAATGAATATCACACAATCTCATTATATACAAAAAGAAAAAAGTCCATCAGTTCTTTTATATCATATTGTTTAAAATTTTTTTTAGTTGTAGATGGACAATACCTTTATTTTGTTTAGTTACCTCATTTTTAAATGGGAGTGTTGTGTCTCAATTATTATAGGCTGTATTACCATTATAAATTGACTATTTTGTTTACTTTGTTTTTAAAATTGTCAGAAACTGAGTGTATAAAGAATCAAAATCTTATATGAAAAAGTGCATTATCTTAAGATTTAAATTGAAAGCAGTGAGTATATGTTTGAAACTACTAAAAAAAGAGAATTTATATGACAAAAAATTATAGGCAGAACAGTGAATTCTATATTTTTGAAATGGTGTAAGCGTTTAGAAATTATTTCTAAAGTAAATATTTTGGGATTAGAACAAAGAAAATATATGTTAATACTGTTTTCATAGCTATTCCCACAAGTCCAGGCATAAAATAAATGCTACATGAGTTGTTCCAAAGTTGCTTTGTTTTCCTTATTACTGTTACTTATCTCGTTTGTTTAATTTGGAATGCCTGTACTATACAAAGCAGAATGAATAGAAGGGTAGAATGGTATAATGAACAACAATGTTTAATAATGTTTTAGTGCTGACCATTATCCAAGGGTTTGAAATATGTTGTTTGCTTATAATAATTATGCAAGAAGTACTGTTATTACTGAATTTATAATAAAATAAATCAGGGCTTAACTATGACTATCCAAGGATATAGTTAACACCCTCAAAGAATATATGATAAGTTCAACCAGAAAGGTATGAATAGTTATGATATGTTCTTTCTTTGTATTAACATGGGAAAGCCTTTTTAGAGGAAACAATGCCATTCGTAAATGGCATGGGACAATGGGCATAACATACCACAAGTAGAAAAAAACATGAACAAACAAAGAAAGGGGAAAGTAGGAGAAACAGTTTGTAAATTGTGATCCAGTTGTGCTGCCTGTTTTGAGAAGAGTAGTAGGAGCCAATATTGGAAGGGCATATTGGAGCCAGGTTTTGAGAAATTTTCAAAATGTCATTCAAGTTTGTATATTTTTCTTTAAACTTTGGAAAGCCAAGAGGAAAGATTGAAAAATGTAAGATTTCTGGAGGTGAGAACCAAAAAGCACACAGAACTATGTACTTGGTTAAATCTGGAAGCTTCTAGCCAGGAACCTGTAATTTCAGGGCTCAGGGGACTTAACCAGGAGGATCACAAGTTCAAGGCCAACCTTGGCAATTTAGCAAGACACTGTCTCAAAAATATAAAAAGGATTGGGAATGTAATTGTGGTAGATCTCCCCTGGGTCCAATCCCCAGTACTGAGGGGCAGGGTAGGGGAGACAAGTCTACAAGCTCCTAAACCCTAGTAATCCTCCAGTGAATAGTTCTTTAAGAACCTAATTATAAGCCTTTTCCCTTAAAGATTACATAACATTCGTTCAAAAAATGTTCAGAATAAGGAGACAAGAAGACAGACTTCTGGTTCTCAAGATTATTTAGGCTTATAGCTGGGTGCAGTGTACACACCTTTAATAATCCCATCTGCAATGGAATCTGAGTCAGGAGGGTGGCCAAGTTTAAGGCCAAACTCAAACAGGAATCTATCTCAAAATAAAAATTTTAAAAGGACTGGGGTATAACTCAGTGGTAAAGCACTTACCTACGTTACTCAAGACCCTGAATTCAATCCCTAGTACTCCACCACACATACAAAAAGATACTTAGTCCTGTAAGATGGGTGTCATATTAGATTGATACTGTTGTTGTAACAAGTTTAGTGTCTATAAACAGCACAAATTTATTCTCTTACAATTCCAGATGTCAGAAGTTCTAAAATATGTTTTCAGGACTGTATTCCTTTTGGAAGATCTGGGGGAGAATTCATTTCCTTTCCTTTTCTAATTTCTAGATGCTGTTTGCCTTAACTGGCTTGTGGCCCCAACATCCATCTTCCAAGCCAACAGTGTAGTATCTTCCAATCTCTTTGCTTTTGTTGCCCCAATTGTCTGTTGATTTTTTTCCCTTCCTCTTATAAGTCTTGTTAATACATTGGGCCCATCCATATATTCTCTCCACTCAAGATCTTAAGTTTAATTACATCTACAGAGTCCATTTTGCCATGCAGGGAAACTTACTCAGAGGTTCCAGGGAATTAAGAGGTGGATATTTTTGGTAATAATATCCAGCCCACAGATGATATACATGCATAGTAATAATCTAATGATTACTGGATATATATCATGTTGCAATATGATAAATAACTGGCTGGGGATAAGAAAAATTCAGCTGGCAGTTTTCAGTTCAAGCAGCTCATATAACCATGAGAATTCTGAGAATAACTGATGGTTGAACTGCACCGTAGGGGATAAGTAGGAATTCATCAAGAAAAAAAAAAAAAAAGACAAGAGGAGTCTGGTCAGAATACCCTTGTTAAAGGGGCAGTAAGTAGAGGCAAACTGAAATTGCTGGCTTTGTTGATAAACAATTTTTTGACATAATCACAGAAATGAAGTGTATATATAAGTAAATGGGAACAGAAGAAAAAGAGTATCAGAGTAAAGGGCTCATAAAAAGAGACCTTTATCCTCCTCATCTTATTTTCTAGTTTATCTCCCTTGGTGGTTAACCTTTCACTTGATGGCTCAGGGTCCTTGTTCTTTTCTCATTGCTGTTTAGTCAAATATGGGAAGATCAGAAATCATTTCAGTTATATACTTCATACTGTTAAAACTCATTTGGCTTATGAAAATAAATATACCTTTATGAAAATATTATTTCAACTTGTATTTTACTTCTATTATTATTATTTTTTCAGCTGTGAAAGACGTTGGTAAACAAGAAAGAATGAGCATGAAGGTGCAGAGCTGAAGCATTGAGCCTGTCATAAAAGAGCAGTTAGCTAGTAGTAATTTTGAAAATAAACCTTACTTATTCACTGATTATCAGGAGCAAAGGTAGAGAAGAAATTATCTGTGGTCTCTGTGTGGTAGCCTGTCTTCTTTAAGAGAGTGAGTTTCCTGAAGGTCGAATCCAGTTATGAGTCTCAATTTGACAATTTTGTATAAAAATCAATTCCTTTAGTCATCAATATTGCAATAACAATTATTGACATAATAAATATTATTGACTTAATACCATAATTAAGCAATACACTCAAGTAAAAAATTTGTAAACATACCTGAGTTTGAATTCTAGTATTGTGATTTTTCTGTGTAGTATAGAACAAGTTTCTTAAGCTCTCCAAGATTATTCTTTCATCTATTCAACGAAGATAATAACAGCTTCATGACTTGTTGATAAGATTTTAAAGAGTGTAATAGTAGCACATTTCTTTCAGGAACCATATGAGGAGTCTTTAGGTTTTAAAAAGTTTAGACTAGTTTCTAACAAAAGTGCTCAGTTTTGTCAGTATTGTTAATTTATTATCGAATAAATTATTATTTTTTTTTTTTGTCACTTTAGGTAAACCTTGGAAGCAACCAGTACCTTTTCTCTGTCGTAGTAGATCCTAAAGAAATGCCCTGCTTCTGTTTGCGCCATGATGTTGACGCCCTACTCTGGCAACCACACTCCAGCAAACAAGATGATATGTGGGAACACATTGCAACTTTCAATGCTCTAGGTATAAAGCAAGCTCTTTGACAGTGTTTTCCATTACACCAAAAATTAGTTATCATTAAGTTTATTTGCCTTTTTCTTTTTAATTTGAGCTATCCTAATTACGTTTAGATTGATTTGTGGTATGACTGGTTGCTTGTATTAGTTGTGTTTTAGTTGATGAAGGTTAATGCTATTAGAACAGAGATAATCTGTTCTTATGCTTGTATGAAAGATTAACACAGAATAGAAATGGAAATGGTTATCTAACCACTTGAATCATTCTAATCAGTCATTTGCTTATTTTAATTCTTTTAAGTTATGCAATATTATAATATGAACAAGGGAACTTGTATTTAGGTTTCTTCATAGTAATCTTTAAAAGTAGCATAGAATTGCTCTAAGGTAATGTACATTAGACAGCATGTTCCACTGAACTTAAGTGGCCATTATAATGGAAACACTTAGAAAAGTGGCATTAAGCAGAAATTACTTTTATTTGGTAGAATAAAAGGGAAAATACTGATTTCAAAACTAGGGACTTAAAATTTTTTAAGCCACTTAATTATAGGAGTGTGCAGTCATTTATTTTATGTAAAAATACATTAGTAACTGTTGTGTAGGAGAAATTTTTTGTTAATTAGCCACCATGGCTTTATTGAAAGGTTGTCTTAAACTGACAGAAGGAAGTAAAATTATTCATTTTAATGGATAAATGTGCACAATCCTAACTGTAGAGATTTGTCAGTTATCTTTTATGGTATAGTTAATAACTTAGGCTACTAAACTGGTTAATTCAGACACCAAATAGATTTTTATGACCTGAAGTTCAAAGTTTAATAGATTTAGCTATATATTTTGAGCCTCTGTATTGTCATTCCTATTTTATTAAAAATCTCCTCTTTCAATAAGAGGAGAGTTCTGTCATATGTTTCAGATGCTCAGATCCTCCATTTGTATGCCCAAACCCTCTATTATAGAGGAAATCTGCTATGCTTGAGTCTAAATTAAATGAACTGTACATTAGATATGTACTTTTGAGATACAATCTACATTACTAATTCTGTCAAAATTAGTCTGGACAGCTAATTCTAAACTACTCACATAGGAGTCTATGTCCTCTTCACTTTTCCTTCTTCAAACCTTACAAAAACAGTATTGATCTTCCTGTGCCCTATAGCTTTGCTCATTGTTTTTTGTTGAGATTTTGGTTTTCATTAGTGTTACATTTTTTATTGCACATGTTATAAAATTTAGAAACCATGTACCAATCTGAAAATTCTAGATTATCTTTCAAATCATAAATGGTCCTTTTAATATGAAGAGATACTTTTTATTAAAACATGTGCATGATTTAAGATGATTTAAGATTGTTCAATTTCAAGGGTATCTTAATTAAGTTTTTTATTAGATACTTGAGTCTTTTTTAGCTTGAGTAGTTTCCAAGTTCTGCTTTTGGGGGCTGAAATACAAAAAAAAAATTACTGTATAAAAACACCACAAACATTGTAGGGATCATGGGAGAATGCATTGTGAATTAGTACCTTCAGGGATGCATTATGAACAGCCTCTTAAATAACTTCATGATATTATGTATTATACAGACATTTTTCCTATTTGATAAGAGAAAATATGACTCTGCTATATTTGTTATTCATCCACCTACATACTAAACTGGCATTTAAAGATCTTTTGGCGGACTGGGGTTGTGGCTCAGTGGTAGAGCACTTGCCTAGCAAGTGCAAGGCCCTGGGTTTGATCCTCAGCACCACATAAAAATAAATAACAGTATTATGTCCAACTACAACTAAAAAATAAATATTTAGGGAAAAAAAAGATCTTAAACATTAAGATGCCAAAAGTTTTCAGACTTGTAGTGTTTTAATTATTCATGGAAATTAAATGGAATTATATTGTGCTGTTCTTGAAGAGATGAATTCCTATTTTGTTTCTTAGGAATTAAAGCTGTATTTTTGAACTGGTTGGGAGAAACTGTGGGTAAATTGCTAATGGTTCTGAATTCAACCATGATTGAATATTTATGGTATATATTTTACTTAGGCATTTTAATTTGTAATAGAAGTTATAAAATATTAAATGTTAAGCCATTATTTTCTCCCTTCCGCTTAACATACTTTTTGTTGTTGTTGTTGTCTGTCTGTCTTATATTTTTGGCAGGTTATGTCCAAGCATCAAAAAGAGACAAAAAATTTTTTGCCTGTGCTCCAAATTACTCCTATGCAGCCCTTTGTGAGTGCCTTCGTCGAGTGTTCATCTATCGTCAGCCTACTCCCATGTCCACTGTGCTTTACAACAGAAAGGAAGGCAGGCATGTAGGGCAGGTTGCTAAGCAGCAAGTAGCTAGCCTAGAAACCAATGATCCTATTTTAGGCTTTCAGGCAACAAATGAGAGATTATTTGTTCTCACTACCAAAAACCTCTTTTTAATAAAAGTAAATACAGAGAATTAATTTCTCCAACATGTTGACTTCTCTGTACTGGGAAATATTCAGCAGTGACTAAAGGACTGGGTAGTTATACCATAACCTGTTAAGTTTTAATGTGTTAAAAATATCTCATATGGATTTTTTATATTTTAAAGGATATTAGAAATGTATTTAAAAGATTATGATACTGTAAAAACTATGGAATGAAACTGCAGATTTAGAAACATTGGCTTCTGTAAAAAAAATGTAGTATTGGCAAGTATAATTATTTTTAAAAAACAAGCTAGAATCTCATATTTTATAAATGAAACGTGTAATTCAGTGTTTAAAATAAAAATATATATCATGTACTTTTCATTGATTAGGTTGGTACGTCTGTAGAATGTTTAGGTTAACAGTTGAAATGTTGAGTATTGTAAATACTTATTTAAATGGACTAAATATCTGAGTCTATGCAAAGCAGGAAGTATAGCAGGTTGAATAGTCTTAAAGTTGCTCAGAGATCTTGGTTGTCTTTCAGATGAAGCATAGCTTTATTTAATTTTTAATTGTTTTGCTCTGCCACCTAGATAAGGTTAACTACCATGTTATCCATTGTTGCATAAGAAAGTACCCCAAAACCCAGTGATTTAAAATGACTTTTCACTGTTCTGTAAGTTGACTGGCTGTGCTCTGCATGGCCTCTCAACTTTTAGTATGCTAAACTGGGCTGCATCCCACAACAGAACAAATGTTTGAAGAGGGAAAGCTTCAATATGCAATACCATGCCTGTAGTCCCTTCATATTTGCAAGTCACATGGCCAAGTCTAGAATCAGTGTCAGAGAGGACTATATAAGGACATAGACAGCAGGAAGTATGATTCAATAGAGCCATTAATGTAGTAGTCTACAAACAAGAACTAAGGACAATAAATTCTCATTGTTAGAAAAATAATAATTTATTGTCATTATTTTTCTAACAGCTTAAACAAAATAATTCTGTTTGTACATTAATTTTTTTCACCATGATTTTCAGTTTTATTTCCCTAGGTTTCTTTTGTTCCCCCCACCCCCTTTTTTTTTTTTTTTTATTGTTGTTGTTGTTGTTGTTTTGGTACTAGGGATTGAATTCAGGGGCCCTTAAACCATTGACTCACATCCCCAGACCTTTTTTAGTTTTGTTTTTAGAGACAGGGTCTTACTGAGTGGCGTAGGGCCTTACTAAGTTGCTGAGGCTGGCTTAGATCATCCTGCCTCAACCTGTGCCCAGCTCCCTGGGTTTCTTTTAGTTTTTAGTTATCTGGAGTTTTTCTTAATAAGACTTTACTCTAAAAAGCAGAAAATGAAGATAAAAAGAGGTAAGATAGAAAATAGCTGTTCCTAACTTATCTTGTGTCAATCTGAGCAAGTATTTCACTAAATTGGATTTTAATGAAAGAAGAAAAAACAGGCTTAACAGAAAAGAAGGGAAAAGATGGGAATTGCTTACATGTTCTTAATCCCACCTCAGAATGCAGTTTCCTAGAGAGAAATTTAAATGGGTTTAAAATATATTACTGATTTTTGCCCCAATTTAAAATAAAAGATTTGTAGCTTGGGTATATGGAAAATGTCAAAGTCAGAAAATATGGTTTCTAGATTGCAAGATTACATAAATTTACTTTTGTCTTCTCCCTGGTACCAAAGAAGTTGCTTTCAAGTTTCTTCTCATAAATATACAGTTTTGAGGAGTTACTAAACTATTAAGTGAAAGTAATATTCCCTAATCCATAAACTCAAATGTGAAAATCTAAAATAAAGTCTCATTATGGAGAGTATAGTTATTATATCTTCCCCCACTATGGAATTAGGCCTCTTAATACAAATAATGGAAAACAGACCTAAATTAACTTAGGCAAAAGAGAGAAATTAATGGCTTATATTGCCAAAATTTCAATAATAGCTCTGAGTTTAATCATTGATACGTTAGTGAACAATTTTCACTCACAGCCACCTAGCTCCGTACGTGTTTACTCCATATTTTAATAAGTTCTTGCCTCACTATAGTGAGAAATATGGTTGTTACATCCCTGCATTCTTATATCGAATAGGAAACCTTTGTCCCAGAAATCATAGCAAAAGCTCATTGTGAATGATTGATTCTTAATGGGTTAGGTTCCCATTTATGAGCCAACTACATGGTAGAGATTTTGCTTTTGGAAAGTACCCTCTGGCTTATATTTAAATAATACTCTCCGTACCTCGTGCCAAAGAGTGGAGATAGTAATACACAAATGGAATTATAAATTATGGTCTAGCTTCTGAAATAAAGAATGGATGTCACTGCCCCCAGATATAGGAAATGAGCACTGAAATGCTATTTACTACAAGAAAAATTATTAATAAAAAGAAATATAATGAAACAATGTGGTTATGGTAATAGAAAATTTCTGATAAATTCTTTTTTTTAAAAAGTAGCCATTTTAACAGCATTATTGAGGAATTGACTGAAAATAAAAGAAAATTTCAATGAAAGAAACATTGAAAGATTTCACAAAATGGAGACAGGATTGCATTTAAGAAGCAGGGTTTGTGCACAATTTCAGCCTTTGCCTGGAATGTGAACTGTGGCCTCCTTCAGCCTTTGACCACAGGCATCTGAACCACTGGACAGTTAAATTGTGCATAGCAATTCAAGATGCATACCAAGGGGTCTAAGTAATCTTGTTTATGGACATTTGCATTCTGTTTGTACTTTCTTCTATCAGTCCTGTCACTGTTTTTTCTCAACATACAGTAACCCTTATCAGCTCCCACTTTCCTGCCTTCATTAGAGCACTGATTCACAGCCGTCTGAATCTGTGTATTCCAAATTACAATTTATAAAAGATTCCCTCTTCCCAAATAAAGTCCTTTTTCACTTCTGCAGTGTCTGAGTGTGGATTGACCAACACAACAGACAATAAAATGCATATTTAAAATATTTTGATTGGGAAATATGTAGTTGATCTTCTGTGCCATTGCCTAGCACATAACTCCTAAAATCCTTGGAAGCTCCAAAATGATAAGCATCTTTTATTTACAAATGAGTTGAATGAGGGGTGGGTGGCTGGTCACTGTGAGGGTAAAGCCATGGTCAGAGGATTTAATTAGAGCATTGGGACTTTCAACCCCGACCTCTAACCTCCAAAAAGTGTTAAAGGTCAAGTGGATCATGAGTGGCAGTGATTTGGTCATGCCTGTATAATGAAGCCTCCGTAAAACCCCACATGGACAAATCTGGAGAGCTTTCAGATAGCCCAACACATGAGAGATTCCAGGAAAGTAAACAAAAACATTTACATGTAGGGAGAGTAATTCATCCCAACTCCATGGGGACAGAAGTTCCTATACTTCACTCACCCTGTGTATCTCTGTCTGGAGCTTTGTTTATATCCTTTAAAATATATTTTTTAATATTTTTAAAAAATTTTTAAATACATTAGTTGTTCACTAGTTTATATGTGTTTCCTGAGTCCTGTGAACCGCTCAAGCAAATTGATCAAATTTGAGGGGTTATGGGAAGTGATTCATAGCCAATAATAGGTCAGAGAGGTAAAATAACCTGGGCATTGCAGTTGGTACTGGAAGTGTGAGCAGTCTTGTAGGACTGAGCCCTAAATCTGTGGGATCTAACTGAGGAAAATTCTAAGATGCTCTACATTTAATTACAAGGATCAAAGGCTAATCTGTTATTAAGCAGGAAGCCAAGAACAAATAAAATTTTACATTCTTGAATGTATGTTAAAATCTTAAATCTCAACTCAAGGCCCAGACCCCAATACATCTTGCTTAGAATCTCAAACAATATAGAAGCAACAATTGTGTCTGAAGGATTGCCCTTCCATTTCTCCTATAGCGAGTCAAGTGTTAGTGTAAACTACTTGTGCCAGGACTTGGTCCTTTCTGACTAGCATTTGTAACAACTCAATAAACCCATTTAATTCAATGAATCTTCTATCTCAAAAGTTTTGGTTTAACACTAGTGCTAGAATTGTGTGGGGAAAATCACTTGTATTTCATATTACAGTTGCTTTTGGAAAATGTCAACCAGACTAGAGCTGACAGGAATTTTCAATAATAAAAATTGGAGGAAGAAGGCATGGTGAAGTCACTGGCTATTTTTACCATAGGTATCAGCAATTCCACATCTGGGTATACACCCCAAAGAAGTAAACTACATAAATGTTCATAGTGACATTATACATAATAATCAGAAATTATAAAAAGCCCAAATAACTATCAATTGATAAATGAACAAATAGAATGTGATATATCCTTACAATGGAATATTACCTGGCAATGAAGGAAGTAGTGATACATGCTCAACACAGGTGAATCTTGAAAACAATAGGCTAAGTGAAAGAAGCCAGTCACAATACACCACATATAGTATAATTCCATTTATATAAAAAGTTGGATCTATATCTTAAAAAAAAAAGCAGATTAGTGCTTGCTAAAGGTTGAGTGGAATAGATAATGGCAGCTGATGGTAAGTTTATTTTGGGGGTGATAAAAATTTCCTAAAATTGATCAATAACTATACCATCCTGTGATTGAAATGTATAATTTAGGGGCTTTTTGACAAATAGGTGGATTGTGTGGTATGTGGATTATATCTCAAGTCATGGAAACAAGATGAAAGAAATGTTGCCAAGGTCAGCTTTCATTCTAAATATGTATAGATTTTTTTTTCTTAAATGGTGCTTTTGCCTTCAGTTTGTTTATATATTTTATTTTAAAAGAATTTAAAAGGAAGTTTGTTTTGGGGCTCACAGTTTCAGAGGTCTCAATCCCTAGATGGTTGGCTCCATTGGTCTGGACTTAAGGTGAGGCAGTACATCATGGCAGAAGAGTGTAGTGGGAGAAAGCAGCTCAGGACATGGAACCCAGAAGCAGAGAGAGACAGCACTCCTTACCATGGATAAAATATGAACCCCAAGGTACGACTTCATTGATCTACCTGCTTCAGCCATACCCTACATGCCTACAGTTGCCCCATTTAATCCCTATAGGGGATTAATGCTCTGATTAGGTTAAGGCTCCTGTAACCCAATCATTTCACCTCTGAATTTCATTGCATCATCTTACAAATGAGCTTTTGGGGAACACCTCATTGAAAGCATAACAGTAGGGATATTAAGTTACCAGTGATACTGTCATCAAAATATCTCCAATGAAGTACTTTTTCTGTAATGTTATAAGTAGTTATTTGGACAAAGGCATACTCTATTTTGTATTTATTTTATACAGATATGTATATTTATCTAAAACTGTGAGTCTATAGAAAGTGATTTAAACTATCAGCCTTTTATTCTTGGTAACATGCAATCTTTGAAAATCACAAAGAACTCTATACATTGCTTATTTAGGAGTGGAGTCAGAATGAGTGTTGAATGTTAAGACTCCCCCACTCCTAAAGATATGTGTGCTACTAAGTGGTTTTATAGTTAAAGTGAACTGATATTGTAGATTTTCTTTGAGTATGCTATTGTTCAAAATTAACATCTCTTTTGATTTTATCCTGTATATATCTTTAGTAATGAAGGATTTAGACCAATAAATGAGAACAGCCTTTGTTTACATGTCCAGGATCTAGTTGAAAATCACTGCCATGGATCTTGGAGAAATAATGCTCATTGTACATAAAGATATGAGGCCTTTTAGGGCCTTGGGACTGGAGAAAAGCTTTAATGTCCATGTAAGGAGTTTCTAATGATCTGGAAATTCTAATTTTCTCTGTCTTTCTGTTTCTTGCTTCTCTCCTTCCCATCTTTCTCTTCTCTCCCTTCCTTCTCCATCTGTCTTTGGCAGCCACTGCCTAGGTGGAGTTTCCTCTCTTTACCCAGACATTCATCTGCCATACACCTGCCAGAAGAGAGTTACAATTAATGGAAAAATAAATTCATTTGACAACTGGTGTATTAGGATCATTTTAGTACGTAAAAGACAAAGTTTACCTGTTCTTACCTCTGTTGACAATTTATTGGTATCACGTGGCAAAACAACTGTGACAAGCTAATATTCCTATAACTGAGAGTGGGTGGGGGTCTTTGATAATGAGAGATACTTGTCATCTGAGGACAATATAGAAAAAGGCAGTTTGAAAGAAGAGGTTGGGAATAACAGGGATGGATCACATAATTAACCTAGTCTGCTATGTTTATTATTGGGAGCAAACTGTGAAATTTGCATTTGTACATGTGTGTGGGTATGTGTGTGATGGGGGAGAGAGTATGCTGGAGGTGAACTGTTTACCATTATATTACAATGAGAAAATAAAATATTCTCCAAATACAGTGGCTTTTCCTAAATTTGAGCGTCAGATACATTTGTTCATTGATCACATATATAGCAAGTATATGCTTCTGTGTTACTTTGCTAGGTGCTGAGGATGATCAAAATGTCAGAACAGGTCTTTCAGGAGTTTTATTTTATAAAAGGAACAGATTTCCCCCAATATCTACTGTAAAGTGGAGACAATGATTCATTCCTCAGTGCTGTTTTGAAAATTGTATGTTATATATATAGAGTGCCTCATTTTTAAACATGCTACTTTCCTCAAAGGAGTTTATGATATCTTAAAGAATATGCAACTGTTAGACATGAAGTGAATTGTGATAGCATGATATTGGGTATTAAATGAAATTTTTCCTCTCATAATTGATTAAAGCCCCCAGAGAAAGAACAAAATTTGCTAAGTGTGCTACCTTGTAGGCTTGGAGAACCACCTGCTGTGGGTACCAGGGCTTGCTGAGAGACTAGTGTTATTCAGAACCTTTCTTAACACTACTCTCTCCTATTACCTCCAAGTGATTTTAGAGGATTGACATGGAGATAAATTTGTTTTTTTTTCTTTTTTTTATTATTTTTTTTATTGGTTGTTCACAACATTACAAAGCTCATGACATATCATATTTCATACATTAGATTGAAGTGGGTTATGAACTCCCAATTTTACCCCAAATGCAGATTGCAGAATCACGTCGGTTACACATCCACATTTTTACATAATGCCCAATTAGTAATTGTTGTATTCTGCTACTTTTCCTATCCCCTACTATCCCCCCTCCCCTCCCCTCCCATCTTCTCTCTCTACCCCATCTATTGTAATTCATTTCTCTCCTTGTTAATTTTCCCATTCCCCTCACAACCTCTTATATGTAATATTGTATAGCAATGAGGGTCTCCCTTCATTTCCATGCAATTTCCCTTTTCTCTCCCTTTCCCTCCCATCTCATGTCTCTGTTTAATGTTAATCTTTTCTTCCTGCTCTTCCTCCCTGCTCTGTTCATAGTTGCTCTCATTATATCAAAGAAGACATTTGGTATTTGTTTTTTAGGGATTGACTAGCTTCACTAAGCATAATCTGCTCTAGTGCCATCCATTTCCCTGCAAATTCTATGATTTTGTCATTTTTTATTGCTGCATAGTACTCCATTGTGTATAGATGCCACATTTTTTTTATCCATTCATCTATTGAAGGGCATCTGGATTGGTTCCACAGTCTAGCTCTTGTGAATTGTGCTGCTATGAACATCGATGTGACAGCATCCCTGTAGCATGCTCTTTTAAGGTCTTCAGGGAATAGTCCGAGAAGGGCAATAGCAGGGTCAAATGGTGGTTCCATTCCCAGCTTTCCCAGGAATCTCCAAACTGCTTTCCAAATTGGCCGCACCAATTTGCAGTCCCACCAGCAATGTACAAGAGTACATGGAGATAAATTTGGCAAGGGTGAAAGAGGGAGTACCTGACCAGTGTTCTAGTTGGTTATAAAGTTTGGGGGTTTAAACAAAGGGTGACTGCATTTATTTCCTAGCTGGATATCTGTTTAGCCAACAGGCTTTTCCACCTACCCAGTGCTGCAGGAGCAGGGTAAAGAGCAGTATGGGCAGGAGGTTTGGTAGTGAGGTACAGTGAGGAAAAGTGGCAGGACTCAGGTACCTAAGTTCCCAGTGCCTGAGAGGTATGAAAATGGGTTCTCTTTAAAAATGTGGCACCAGTGTTAGGGATGAGAGTAGATGAGATTAGAAGCCAGAGGTTCTCCAGAGACCACAGGGTGTGAAGCAATGAAGCAGTGCAAACCAGAGCAGCTTCAGGTTGTTACTATATGGGAATAAGATATATTGTGTGACTGGTTTTCCCACTGTCAAAGACAGAAAGTTTAATTCACGAGTGAGAGGAGGCAGGGCAAAGCAGCTAAGCACATAAGCATTTGTGACAGTAGCAGTAGGTTGTGATATAGCAATTGAGCATCTGACTACTATAACCAGATTGCATTGGTTCAAATCTGTAAAAGGGCGGTGGTGGTAATGATTGTACCTACCATACAGGACTATTGTAAGAAAGAAGTTCATACATGAAAGAATATTTGGCATAGTAAACAATTATGGCTGTTTCTACTGGTATTCTATATACATCCTGAAAAGAGGTACTACTTGGAGGGGTGGACACAAAAAGAATTTTAGACTTTATAAGAATCTGAGGTTCCTCAGGGAAAGAAATGGCTTATTTATCTTCATACCTACAGTGACTGCCTCGTAGTAGATGCTCCATGAATGTTTCACAATAGATTAATGATAAAGTAATGTTGAAGAATATATGAATTTCAGGCAAAAGGATTGTTAATGGGAAAGTAAAACCAGAAGCAGGATGTTAAAGCAGGTGTGTGAAGCAGCCACTGCCTTAGCTGGGATAACACAGGATTTCTCGGCCTCAGCAGTATTCACATTTGGGGCTGGCTAATTCCTGGTTATGAAAGGACTTCCTAGAAATTATAGAATCTTTTGCAGCATCCTAGCCTCTGCCTACCAGATATCACTAGCATGGACCCTCAGTCTTTATAACCATGTCTCAAATCTTGCCACATTTGCCCTGGGGAACACAATCATTCCTGGGGTATGTGTGGGAATAGGGAAAAATAAGCTCCGGACATTAGGTTAATGTCAGATTCGATAAGGCTGGAAGTCTCTAATTAAAGCTCCCAGAGCTTATTTTGAAGATAGGGAACTGTAGGAAATTTGGGGCTGGGAAGTAGTGAGAATAAAGTGATACTAGTATAGTTTCTCCTGGTAGGTGGAGCTCAGTGGGGGAGCACTTGCCTAGCAAGTGTGGGGCCCTGGGTTTTATTCCTAGCACCAGAATAAAATAAAAAAAAAAAAAGGAGATGGTGTTCTGTAAAAGCCTATGGATAACAGGAACAGGAGGCATAAGATAGATCAGTGTGAGGGGAGTCCTTGCAAGAGCACCTGAGAACACACCTGGAGTAATAGCAGTGGTAGTCAAAGAGAACATAGACAATATAGAGAAAGAGGACAAGGAAAGAAGGAAATGCAGTACAGATTTCTGATACATCTGTAATCAGGAAAAAATTGTAGAGGGATTATATCATCTATAATTTGAGTCATTCTGTGTGGGAAAATCTAGCCTTTTAAATTTCTTTGGGAAAAAAAATCTCTTAAGGACAGAGAATTCTCCTTTTAAAAACAAATGCAAAAAAACCTTTGGGACCTTGAAACAAAAGTAGTCCAATACTATCTTAAATTCATACATTTATATCTACATGACTGGTTGACATTTTTGCCTTCAAGTCTGTACTTGTAAGCATTTTAAAATTCTATTTCTTATAACAACTAATACATACAGAGCACCCACAATGCACCAGCTCCTATTCTAGCACTTTACATATAAACTATTATTTCATATCTTATTGTTTTCCAGAAAAGGAGACTAGGATACAGAGAAGTTCAATAACCTATCTGAGTTACGTAGCCAGTAAGTAGCAGAACCTGGATTTGAGCTAAGTCAGTCTGTACTCTGGTGGGTTCTTAACCACTTTTAGGTCTTGCTTTGTACACGTGGGTAGTAACTAACTGTATTTTGTTTTGTTTTGCTGTTTTCAGTCCTGGGGATGAACCAAAGGGCTTGTGCCAAGCAAGCCCTTGACCACTGAGCCTAGGTCTACATTTTGATAATATAGTAATGACAACTTAACACATTATGTCCCAGGTCTCTAGTAATGATTAAGAAATACATTTGTACCTTAAGTGCTAATATTCTAGAGACTTGGAACATACATGGCATCGCTTTCATTTTGCTGCTTGGTTAATTTTTGCTCCAGTTTTCAGTATTCAATATCATCGGAGACAAAGACTCTGGGAAAATAAGTAATTAAAAATATTTAGATCAAGGACAAGGTGGCACACACCTATAATCCCAGCTACTTGGGAGGCTGAAGAAAGGATGGCAAGTTTGAAGCCAACCAGGGCAGTCCTCGTCTCTAAATAAAAAATGAGCTGGGGATGTAGCTCAGTGGTTGAGTGCCCCTGGGTTCAATCCCCAGGACAGCCAAAATAAATGAATAAATAAACAAATAAATAAGATTGTACTTGATGTTTCAGTTTAGAAGCTCATGATTTCATCCTGTGCTTGGCAGAATGGTCAGGATAATTTCCACCATGATTTCTACAGCACTAGTTTGAATTCCTTCCAAATGAATGCTTTTTTATGATCTCCCTTCTGATCTGAGGGAGTGACTGATCCCAGCTGTGTGATAATTCATAATTAGGCCTGAAAAGGTTATTACAGCTTGGTGCAATGGAAAGGAAAGCTGCCATTCAGCTGCTCGTGAACAACTTTCCTTCAGGCTGTGCTCTTCCATAGTTGTTTAACCATTCTTCAAATCCTGTCTCCCTTTTTTCTTTCTTCTTTTTTTTTTTTTAATAACCTCTCTTGATGTGATTTTCTTAAAGCATTACTTCAACCTTTGTTGAATGCTGGCCTAAAAGCACTTGTTTACTTACCCAAAGACCGTGTTTTACAAAGATAGCAGCCAGCTAAGCTCCTAGATCTACTGGTGTCTGTGAGTCATTGACGCAGCAGGAAAGCCTGTTGACCTATTTGCCAAGTCTACCTACAGTGGAGAAGAGTTGCAGTGACAGATTTTTTTTTTTTAAATGAGTGAACTCTAGTAGGGATTCAATAGTCCTTTCCACTGCATTCCTGGTAGGACTTTGAGATGACATGAGGACTCATAAGGATTGACTCATTGTAGAGAGAGAAAGGAATAGTGTGAGCCATCTGTTCCTCAGCAAATGTGCTCACTTGTGTGTTAACAAGTATTGATCTTAGATCTGATGGCAGTCTTAAAGCAAGCAATGAGAACTTTCAAACTAATGTGGAATTAGAAACTCCAATCAGTCTTTGGTTATCCAGTACCAAATATAATGGGTTGGGTCAGAAATGTTGCTTTTTATAAGCAAGAAAATTCAGCATTGCTTAATACATATTTAAGGCTATTCAGAGGGAAGTGTTTAAACAATTATGTTCCCTGATTTTCTCCAAAAATTATATTTAAAACCCCATGAAATAATGTAAAATATATGTTGATACTATTATTTTGTTTTCACCCAGAGAAAAGTAATGTGCTAATTAATAGCATCCTTTAAAGAGTACTGCCTTGCTGGGTTTGCCCATTGTTGACTTCTAAATTTAATCAAAATAGGAATCCTAGAAAAATTCATTAACTTTTTTTTATTAGTTGCCTAATGCAACAAATTATTAAAAGAGCAAATTAGTACAAACTTGGGAGCTTTAAATAACACAAGCTGATTATCTGAGTTTGGGAGTTTTGAAGTCCACAGTGGGTCTCTCAGGGCTAAAAGCAAGGTGTGGGCAGGCAGCATTCTTTTAGGAGGCTGTGGGGGAGCATTTTTGCCCTTGCCTGTTCTAGCTCTAAAGCCTGCTTGCATTCCTTGGCTCATAGCCTCTTCCACCTCAAAGCAGGACATATGGCTACTCAGCTTTTCCCATGCTTCATTATTCTGTTGTGACTCTCTGCTACTTCTTCTAGTTTTAAGTGCCCTTTTGATTACATTGGATCTCCAGAGCCATCTCTCTGTTTTAGTTAGCAGATTAGTGATATCAGTTCCATCTCAAAACCTTAATGTTTCTTTCCCATGTGCAGGAACATATGCACAAATTCTAGGGATTAGGAAGCAGGCTTTTTTTGTGGGGGGCATTATTTTTTCTATTTCTGCTGTTCATAGCCTGCTACCTAGAGTACACAGATTCTTTTTTTTTTTTATTGTTGGTCGTTCAAAACATTACATCTTTCTTGATATATCATATTTCACAGTTTGATTCAAAAGGGTTATGAACTCCCATTTTTTCCCTGTATACAGATTGCTGAATCACATCAGTTACATCAGTTACATTTCCATTGATTTACATATTGCCATTCTAGTGTCTGATGAATTCTGCTCTCTATCCTATCCTCTACTATCCCCCCTCCCCTCCCCTCCCCTCCCCTCTTCTCTCTCGACCCCCTCTACTGTAAAACATTTCTTCCACTTGTATTATTCTTCCCTTACCACTCACTTCCTCTTGTATGTAATTTTGTATAACCCTGAGGATCACCTTCCCTTTCCATGCAATTTCCCTTATCTCTCCCTTTCCCTCCCACCTCTCATCCCTATTTAATGTTAATCTTCTTCTCCTGCTCTTCGTCCCTACCCTGTCCTTAGTTACTCCCCTTATATCAAAGAAGTCATTTGGCATTTGTTTTTTAAGGATTGGCTAGCTTCACTTAGCATAATCTGCTCTAATGCCATCCATTTCCCTGCAAATTCTATGATTTTGTCATTTCTTAATGCAGAGTAATACTCCATTGTGTATAAATGCCACATTTTTTTTTATCCATTCATCTATTGAAGGGCATCTAGGTTGGTTCCACAATCTTGCTATCGTGAATTGTGCTGCTATGAACATCGATGTAGCAGTGTCCCTGTAGCATGCTCTTATTAGGTCTTGAGGGAATAGACCGAGAAGCGGAATAGCTGGGTCAAATGGTGGTTCCATTCCCAGCTTTCCAAGAAATCTCCATACTGCTTTCCAAATTGGCTGCACCAATTTGCAGTCCCACCAACAATGAACCAGTGTACCCTTTTCCCCACATCCTCGCCAGTACTTGTTGTTGTTTGACTTCATAATGGCTGCCAATGTTACTGGAGTGAGATGGTATCTTAGGGTGGTTTTGATTTGCATTTCTCTGACTGCTAGCGATGATGAGCATTTTTTCATGTACTTCTTGATTGATTGTATGTCCTCCTCTGAGAAGTGTCTGTTCAGGTCCTTGGCCCATTTGTTGATTGGGTTATTTGTTGTCTTATTGTCTAATTTTTTGAGTTCTTTGTATACTCTGGATATTAGGGCTCTATCTGAAGTGTGAGGAGTAAAGATTTGTTCCCAGGATGTAGGCTCCCTGTTAACCTCTCTTATTGTTTCTTTTGCTGAGAAAAACCTTTTTAGTTTGAGTAATTCCCATTTGTTAATTCTAGTTGTTAACTCTTGCGCTATGGGTGTCCAATTGAGGAATTTGGAGCCCGACCCCACAGTATGTAGATCATAACCAACTTTTTCTTCTATCAGACGCCGTGTCTCTGATTTAATATCAAGCTCCTTGATCCATTTTGAGTTAACTTTTGTGCATGGCGAGAGAAAGGGATTCAGGTTCATTTTGATGCAAATGGATTTCCAGTTTTCCCAGCACCATTTGTTGAAGATGCTATCCTTCCTCCATTGCATGCTTTTAGCCCCTTTATCAAATATAAGATAGCTGTAATTTTGTGGGTTGGTTTCTGTGTCCTCTATTCTGTACCATTGGTCCACCCACCTGTTGCCTGTTTTGGTACCAGTACCATGCTGTTTTTGTTACTATTGCTCTGTAGTATAGTTTGAAGTCTGGTATCGCTATACCACCTGATTCACACTTCCTGCTTAGAGTTGTATTTGCTATTCTGGGTCTTTTATTTTTCCATATGAAATTCATGATTGCTTTATCTATTTCTACAAGAAATGCCGTTGGGATTTTTATTGGCATTGCATTGAACTTATAGAGAACTTTTGGTAATATTGCCATTTTGATGATGTTAGTTCTGCCTATCCATGAACAGGGTATATTTTTCCATCTTCTAAGATCTTCTTCTGTATCTCTCTTTTGGGTTCTGTAGTTTTCATTGTATAAGTCTTTCACCTCTTTTGTTAGGTTGATTCCCAAGTATTTCATTTTTTTTGAGGATATTGTGAATGGGGTGTCCTCATTTCCATTTCAGAGGATTTGTCGCTGATATACAGGAATGCCTTTGATTTATGCGTGTTGATTTTATATCCTGCCATTTTGCTGAATTCATTTATTAGCTCTAATAGTTTCTTTGTAGACCCTTTTGGGTCTGCTAGGTATAGAATCATATCATCTGCAAATAGTGATAATTTAAGTTCTTCTTTTCCTATTTTTATGCCTTTAATTTCTTTCGTCTGTCTAATTGCTCTGGCCAGTGTTTCGAGGACTATGTTGAACAGAAGTGGTGAGAGAGGGCATCCCTGTCTTGTTCCAGATTTTAGAGGAATACCTTCAATTTTTCTCCATTCAGAATGATGCTGGCCTGTGGCTTATCATAGATTGCTTTTACTATGTTGAGGTATGATCCTGTTATCCCTAATTTTTCTAGAGTTTTGAACATAAAGGGATGCTGTACTTTGTCGAATGCTTTTTCTGCATCTATCGAAAGTCTATTGATATGGTGAATAACATTTATTGATTTCCGTATATTGAACCAGCCTTGCATCCCAGGAATGAATCCTACTTGATCATGGTGTACAATTTTTTTGATATGTTTTTGAATCCGATTCGCCAGAATTTTATTGAGGATTTTTGCATCTAGGTTCATTAGAGATATTGGTCTGTAGTTTTCTTTCTTTGAAGTGTCTTTGTCTGGTTTAGGTATCAGGGTGATGTTGGCCTCATAGAATGAATTTGGAAGTTCACCCTCTTTTTCTACTTCCTGAAATAGCTTGAAAAGTATTGGTGTTAGTTCCTCTTTAAAGGTTTTGTAAAACTCTGCTGTATACCCATCCGGTCCTGGGCTTTTCTTAGTTGGTAGTCTTTTGATGGTTTCTTCTATTTCCTCAGTTGTTATTGGTCTGTTTAGGTTGTCTATATCCTCCTGACTCAATCTGGGCAGATCATATGACTTAAGAAATTTATCGATGCCTTCACTATCTTCTATTTTATTGGAGTATAAGGATTCAAAATAATTTCTGATTATCTTCTGTATTTCTGAAGTGTCTGTTGTGATATTGCCTTTTTCATCCCGTATGCTAGTAATTTGAGTTCTCTCTCTTCTTCTCTTCGTTAGCATGGCTAAGGGTCTGTCGATTTTATTTATTTTTTAAAGAACCAACTTTTAGTTTTATCAATTTTTTCAATTGTTTCTTTTGTTTCGATTTCATTAATTTCAGCTCTGATTTTAATTATTTCTTGCCTTCTACTTCTTTTGCTGTAGTTTTGCTCTTCTTTTTCTAGGATTTTGAGATGAAGTATGAGATCATTTATTTGTTGGATTTTCCTTTTTTTAAGGAATGAACTCCAAGCAATGAATTTTCCTCTTAGAACTGCTTTCAATGGAGTACACAGATTCTTAAATCAAGATTATAGGTTGAAGCTTTTAAAATTATCATTTGTTTGATAATATACTTATACATACATTTTATTAGTGTGAATATATATATATATATATATATATATAATGTATATACACATATTAACAAGTTATCTTTCAAGTATATCTTGAAAGAATCTCTACCTCAAATCCTGCTTGAAATAAGACAGGGTATAAACAAAGAGATATAAGTAGAAATATTTACTACAATTATTTAAAAACTTGTTAATGAAGTGATCATGCAAATGTATAGTAAAAACGCAAAGTGATCCTCAAATAAATAAGATAGCAGATCAAGCACCTTTTAAAATAACTTGTGGGAGACAGAATTAAAAGTGGTTTGATGATAAAATAGGTAGAAAAAAACAACAGCTGTAATACACCATGAGCAGACTACTGAAGAGATAGAGACCAGTTTACCATAGTGGAGCCTGATGACTGTTCTGGGTTCAGATTCAGTCAGGTGGGAAAGGGAATAAGGCTGCAATCAGAGAGATTAACTGAATGTCTCTGTGGTCAACTGGATCTGTAGCCTTACTTTCCTTGCCCTGTTCACAGATCACATCTCTCCAAAGCATAAAATTTGTTGCTGCTACTTCTTCCTTTTTAATAAAAAAAAAAAAAAAACCAGAATGGATTGATACCAACTAAAGCCAGTTGGTAATGATTTTAGCATTTCTGAGAAAAGTATTCTCATTGTAGCCTTACAGATGGTTCTCTGTTGACTCACAATGAAGTAATGGAAACCCTGAATTTCCTTACTTAAGTTCCAGAATTTGTTTCCTTTTTTTTTTTTTCCCCCTGGAGAATGACCTAGTCAGAAAAGAAACTAAGACTCAATATAAGAGAAAATCTTAAGTGGCAACCTTTCATTCACTTTAAACAAAAATAAACAACTTGTGGCAGGAAGGTAGTACGGAGGATTAGCAAAATAATTTTGGAAAGGAATTTCCCAGAACTGAGAACCTGAGAGTCTTCACCTCTTGTCAAGGACCCACCTCTTGTCTAGCAAAATAAGTATGGAAAGACCCATGCCTAGATAGTGGCATGAACTTACACAATACCAAGTTTAAATACTGAGCCTATAAACTTCAAAGGGAAGAACCACAAACCACTTAGAAATAATAATCATGCTGATGTCATATATTTTTTCAAGTATTCTGGCAAATAGAAAATAATGCATATTAAGTTAAAAATTCTGTCATAAAGTTATTTTTACCCCACAAAAATAAAATGGTAAGAAGCGTCTCCTGAGAATAGTTGTATAGTAGATTACAAACCAACCAATCCAGTTAGGAACTAGAGGACAGAGGTCTGAGAGTGAGAGTGAGTGCACCTTGGATAAAGGTAGATTTTAATAGAAAAAAACCCACAGTAGTTGAGATAGTCAGAGTATGCTAAATATACCTAGTACACTAAATAAAAAGGTAAGAGAGCAAGTTATATATAAAATCCCTGAGCAAAATTTAAAAATGGACAAGAAAGTCATGTTCCACATACTATGCTGATAACTTCCATGAAATTAAGCATTAATCTTAATTTCCCCTTTGAGTAGCATTGGGTCAAACTCTTCACTCACAGAGGAGGAAACACAATCCTAACAAACTACTTGGGTTTTTAACAAATAATACTTACACAATCTTAAATATGAAAGAGAGGAGGAGGTATACTAAAAAGCCATGAGGTATGAGTCATGGCTATGCCACAGGATGTCACCAAATCTTTAGTACAGTTGACCAAAATCTTAAAAGCTTGGATGAGAGATGTTTATGGAGGCATGTGCTCTATTCATATTATGGTACAGGCAATGTGCAAAGAGGCTCGGTCCCAGTCTCTGGAGTGGCAGTGATAACATAAACTTCCTAGGAATCAACTAATATCTTTGGAGGTAAGGGTGAAGGTTTGGGAGGGTGTGGTAGAGTGACTACCTTTCTCTTCCAAATCCATGACTGATGGATTTGGAAGAGAAAGGCAGAAATTTCACCTATGTTTGAATTGCCAGCATTAAACCTTCATCAATTATAGTAAGCAAGTACTTTGGTTATAAGTGACAGAAGTACTTGGAAAGATATAGCTGCATGAACAATAAACTATCTGGGATCTCAAAAAGTGAGCCAGAACTTAAATACTATTGGCAAAACATTTCCTCAGCTTCTTCTCCATCTTTGTGTATTACTCCCATTCTCTTCTGCTCTACCCTGGATTTCTCCATCTACTGGTAATGTGACCAACAATAGTTTATACTGTTATATCCTAATAACTTTATGCTCCACAAGTTGGAAAAATCCCAGTGATGGCCTTGAGATGGTCTTGACTTGGTTCATGTACCCATTTTATTGCAGTCATTGTGGCCAAAGGAGCAAGACTCATTCCAATAGTTCAGATGTGCAGCAGGGATTAGGTCTGGTTACAGGAGGCCAAAAAAGCACATGAAAGTATTCCGAGCCTAGCTTGTTTCCACAACACAAACAAGCAAACAAAAACTCCAGAGCTAATACAAATACAAAGAATACAAAAAAAAAAAAAAAAAAATCAAGAATTTTAAAAACTCTAACTTGACTCCAGGTAAAATAGCAAACCATGAACTATCCAAGGTTTTATTAACCTATTGGACTATGGAGATTAGATTATATGGATACCAGCTCTGCAAACATCCACCCAAAGGAATTTTCTGTGTCACTCAACCTTATAAATCCCATACAAATTAGTCATAGCTTTCTAGTCACAAACCCAGTAAACTTTCCTAGCAATCCAGGTTCTCAAGGTAGCCTTTGTCTCTCTGCAAGAAAGCTCGCCTTCCCTTCTCCACCCTTACCATCCTCTATAAAATGTGCTTCTCCCGTGCCCTTCTACAAGTCTTCAGGTTCTGCTTTTTATTTGCAGCAATTTATCACATAAACTCATCTTTGCTAATGTGTTACATTGCCCAGGTAACAGAGCTCATTGTTGACTTCCTAGGATAAATCTCCCTGTATTCAAACTGTTTCCCTGGACCAATTACTTTTCTCTAAAATGCCAGTCTTTTTCATTTAAAATGCTTGCAAATCCTTCAGGTTATTAGGTTTATGGTAGCCCCATTAAGCAGAACAATAATGATTTATGTAAGAAGTTAGGCTTGATCTTTGTTTTGTTTAACAAAAAGGTTCCCAGTCTGCTGTCAGGTTCTTAAATCCCATAACCTTGCTTTGTTAGGATGGCTTTGTTGCCAGTGTCTTTTTGCAACTTACTTAGATCCTTTCCCTGTTTATTTTTTTCCCCAGGAAAGTGTCAGTCCTCTTTGAAATTATTCTTTAGGATTTATAAGCTGGAAAGACCAGCTGCAGTGTTGAAACATCTGCTGAGAAAGCAGCAGGGACTTGGGTCAGGATAGATGTTGGTAAAACTTCTAGATCTGCCCTTCATGCTCCCTGTCACTTAACTCCCATGAGCTTAAGTTTCCTCAGCTATAGAACTGCTGACAATACCTTGCTGAGCATTGCACAAACTAAAGAAGATACTGAAGGAATTACTCTGCCAGACCTCAGTGTCTCTGGTCTATGATCCAGTTGTGGCCTTTTCCTTGCTGCTGTATCTCCCAGGTTCCCAACTTCCAGCTGGAGTCAGTCCATAGGTAACCCTGGGGGATTAGAAGTGTGGGAGAGGGAGAAGCGGAAGTGTACCCTCCATCTTCTCCACCTTGGGTGGTGTATCATAGCCCAGTTCCTGCTCACCAGGTGCGGCATGATGTCAGCTTCTGCCAGGTGCCTGTGACACCTGGGCTGTTGTCATTCTACATCCTCTCTCTATTCCTCTGGCCTAGGAGTAGTCATCCTAAATTCCTGCTTCAATAGTCTCTGCCTAACCTTACTGTTCCCATTTGGCTTCTAGTCTCTTCCATGATTCATGCAACCAACTCTGTGCTTTACACTAAGAGTTTTAAATGCTGTTTTCTGGTTAGTCCCTGACTGAACCACTTAGCATAGTAAGCATTGTAATGGTATCTTATAGGTATTTATTTTCTTTAATAATATCATCATAAAATATGAGTTTAAGAAAAAAAGAGCTGGGCAGTAAAGTGACAAAGACAGGTTATACTCTGAAACTATTCCAATATTGGAAAAGAGACCTTGGTATAGAATTGGGCCTGATTCTGAATACAGGATAGGAAAATGGGGATTTATGGCCAAGGAGGAGAGTGGGCATCAGTGGATGGAAGATTATTAGGAAGAAACATTGGACTGGAGGATAATCAGATACCAAGGGTGAAGGATGAGAAATCAGATCAAGTATTAAGGGTGGGAAATTTATCTAAACAGACTTAGAAAATTCTTGCTACAATTGGGTAATTCAAGCCCAACAATGATGGATGACAGTGTTGTGGAAGCTTTGAGGGCTCAGAAGAGCCTGACTAAAGTTTAGTCATGGGGAAGTCTTTATCAATATCTAAGAATATTTCACTGATCAATAGAAGGTATAGTGTGTATGAATATTATAAAGAATATGGTAGCATACTAATAAAACAGTTTTGAATTCCTGCTTTCATACCTCTGTTCAAAGTGGGAACAAAGCAATGATAACCACATGTTTATGTGCTCTTAGTTAATGGTATCAATGACCAATAAGGGGGATAAACACTCTTAATTGTTAATATTAATTAATGATATCATTAAAGTTGTCAGAATCGAAATGGAATCCCTTGTGTCAACCCTAAGGATAAAATAAAGCCAGTAGATTTAAAGGAGGAGTTCTTGTGCACAATTATGTGGAAGTAACTATCCCAAAAGACTCTGCCAAAACCACCACCTTACAAATGTCCTGTTGTACAAAGACATTTACCTTGCAACTCTCTGTTCAACCTCAGATGCATGCCACCCTTCTTATTAATCCTTATCGCCAAGGATTATTGTTTCAAAATATTTTATGTAATCTTTCTCATTTTTCCCTTGTAAAACTTCCCTTTTCCACAACTTCCTTGAATATCCCATAGTTTACTATGGCATATGTATTCTCATTGTGTGAAATTCTAATCCCAAACACATAGCATTATTCTTTGGATAATCTCTCTCTGATTATTATTTAAGATATATTATCGCCCTTAATGGAACATTTAATATATTTCATTTTAGAATCTCGGTTTTCATATTATTGAACAGTATATGATATTTAACCAAATCACACCTAATCGTCCCTTTGGGTGGTTATCCATCTTTGCTCTTAGTGTTCATGTTCAATTGCTATGATGCTCCTATCAGAATGTTTCAATATCATTCCACAAAATCTTGCTTTATGTGCTCTTAGTTAATGATATTAATGACCAATAAGGGGGGAAAATGACATAGATATACAGAAAGGAAAGAAAAATAACAAGAGTCCTAATGAAACTCAAGATCCTGATTCCAATATTCCTGAAACCAACATATTTCTTCTACTGATGAAATTTCCCTATATCCTCATAATAAATTTGCCTTTTTGCTTTTGCTAGGTTGCTTTCAGTTGAGCCACTTGCTAGCAAACCTAACAGCTAAGTCATTGGCAGGCCCACTCTATCACAGAAGAAAAAAAGAGGGCTTTTGTCTTGAACAAACGATCAGAATGCAAGATAGTGACTACATAAGGCCCTTCGACTCATCGTGCATATTGAAGCAGAAAGGAGAATTTGGAATTTTACCTCAAAGACATCCGTTTAAAACCAAGAATCTTTAACACACACACATGCACATACAGAGCTTTCAAAATTTTTCATTAGTCAACATACGAAGTCTCTGTGTTTTCAAATCACTCTTGAAGGATTCTGTGAAGTTGTAAACATTTACCATCACTCATTCCCAGCTTCAATCTATGTTTCCCTCACTTGCCATCCAACTCTAAATAAATCTGGCTCACTTTCCCAAAGTTGTAACAAAAATGTTTAAGCAAAGAACTCATATTTTTTGACTTCTGCCTTTACTAATAATTTGGCAATGATAAATAATTGAATTTCCTTGCATTTTTGATAAGGATAAAAGTGAGTCACCATGCGTATATCTTTAATTTCAAACTAAAGAAATAGGACCATGCCCCAAACAATTAAAAAACTAGTAGAGTTACAGATAATACATCCCTTGACACTGATCAGTGCATTGCCAAATGAATAATTGGATTGGAAAACAATTTCATATGCACTTAACCCACCTATAATTGGCTCTTGATAGTTCTTTATTGCCCAGATAACAAGGACTTCAGATTGTTTACCTTTTATTCTCAATGCCTAGTATAAATGCTTGTCTAATTGAAGATGTTCAATAAATGTCTGTTGAGTGAAGAAAAAAAAATGCCAGGCTCCATCCAGCTGTACTGTTTAGCCTGTGTCAAGGTTAAAGTCATCAACTCTATCAGGCAGGGAGCAGTTCAGGAAAACAGAAACTATATTATGTGTTTCAATCAGAGGGGTTTTAATACAGGGAAATAGTTACATAAATAATGGAACATGAGAATGTAGGAAGAGGATTCTGAGGTAGGCCCAAGGTAATAGTTCCAGAAAGATCTATCCTACCATTGTCCTATAGAGCTGGGGAAGGTGAGGCAGTTTTGAGGTTACCATACAAATCCAAGCAGAGGTCTTAAGGAGCTGATGATCAGAATTTTGAAGTGGGGCTTTCCCCAGTTGTGGCAACTATTGGTATCACAGTAGGGGCAAAACAACGTCAATTCTGGGACTGCTAAAATAACTTGGAAATGGGAGAAACTACAACCACAAAGGCATTGCTGACAAGACCAGAGACGGAGTACAGTGTTCCTCCTCCATTTAACAATCTCTATAGCATAGTTTCTCAAGCAGGGGTGATTTTTCTCTCCAGGGGACCTTAGAAATGTCTGAAGACATTTTTGATGACCACAGCTAGGGTGAGGAATGTTGCTGGCATCTAGACATAAAGGCCAGGGATCCTGCTTAGCATCCTGCAGTGCACAGGAGAACCCCCATCAATAGTTACGTAGCCCAAAATATCTAGTGCAGAGATTAAGAAACCCTGCTTTCATAGAACCTAAGTGAAGGCAGAAGACAAGGCAGTCATACAGGAGTCCTAGTCCACAGTACCAGAATGGAGCCTATAGAAGGGTAGATCTGTTGCTCAAAGAAAATACACAAAAAAGATTGGCATACGCATCTGTCATATCTGGATACAAAAAGGTATGAATGTGGACTGGTGTTTTAGCTCAGTGGTAGAGTGCTTGCCTAGCATATGTAAGGCACTGGGTTTGATTCTCAGCACCACATATAAATAAAAATAAAAGTACGTTGACAACTAAAAGAAATATTTAAAAAAAAATCCAAAAAGGTATGAATGTCCATAGGCCAAATCAAATTCGATAAGTGGAGAAGGATAAACATTATGATTAATTTTCAACAGCAAATTAGTAATGGTTTGGATATATGGTATCTTCCAAAAGCTCATGTATGAGACAATGCAAGAAGATGGGGAGGTGAAATAATTAGGGAAATTTAATCAGTGGATTTATCCACTGATATGGATTAACAGAGTGGTAACTGTAGGCAGGTGGGATGTAGCTGGAGGAGGTGGGTCACTGAGGTTATGCCTTTGGGATTTATATTTTGTTCCTGGGGAGAAGAACTTTCTCTCTCTGCTTTCTGGTCGCAATGTCCTGGCCTACTTTCCTCTGCCACATCTTTCCACCATAACATTCTGCCTCATCAGGAGCCCAGGGCTATGGAAATGGCCAATCATGGACTGAACCTTTAAAACCATGAGCCAAAATAAATTTTTCCTTCTCTATTGTTATTACCAGGTCTTTTGGTCACAGCAAAAACAAACAAAAGAGAACAAAAAATAAATGGTTTGAAATTCTAGCAGTGATAAGTAAAGTACAGTAATTAAAATGTAAAGTATGCTGTGGCTAGAAATAGAACACAAATGGTATACATAGAATTCATTTTGAATCCTTGTGGGGCACCTCAAAATTTCAAACAATTATCCTCTCTAGATAGAGCTGCATCTGAGGCACAAGGAGAGGTTACTGTCATCACTGAGCAAGAGAGAGGGGCACACATACAACTGTCCAACACCTTAGCCAGTTAGCATAATTTAAACATTAGATCCATAGCTGAAGATTTCTGTGAATCTGTTTTTCCTGGGTGTTTTTGAACCTGGTTACTATTGCCACAAAACAAATTTCCTTAAAACAGTGGCTTAAAACAATGACCATTTCATTATTCTCATAGATTCTAAGAATCAGAACTTCAGTCAGGATATGGTAGAGATGACTTGCTGCTCTTCCAGTGTGTGGGACCTAGATTTGGCAGGCATAAAGACTGGGGTGACTCAGTGTCTGAAGACTCACATCATCAGGAGCTTTCTTCAGTCACATATCTGGCGCCTGGGCTGAGCTGAACAAAGGATGCTGACCAGAGTGTCGACATATGTCTCCATTTGGCTTCACAGCATAGTGGGCTCAGGATTGAGTTGTCCAGTTTTTATATCTATCGTGGTGCATATCTCCAAACTCAGTTTTAGAGGACTAAGACTCCCATTCTTTTTTATTTGTTTTAATTAGTTATAGATGACAGTAGACGGTATTTTGTCACATCATACATCAATGGACTATAATTTCTCATTCTTCTGGTTTTACATGTGTGAAGCTATACGGGTCATGCAATCATATATGCACATAGGGTAATATTGTCTGATTCATTTTAATATCCTCCCTACCTCATACCCCCTCCCCTCCCTCACTCCCCTCTGTCTAATTGAAAGTACTTGTATTCTTCCCTAGCCCCACTCCCTTATTATCCACACACCAGAGAAAACATTTGGCCTTTGGTCTTTGGGATTGGCTTATTTCGCTTAGCATGATATTCTCCAGTTCTATCCATTTATTGGCAGATGCCATAATTTCATTCTTCTTTAAAGTTGCGTAATATTCCATTGTGTATAGAGACCCCATTTCTTAATGGGGGAGTGTCAAGATCACATTAAAGAGCATATGGGTTGGAAGATGTTGTTGCCATCTTGGCTAAAAAAAAAAAAATCATGCTCAAATATTTGGAAAGTGTCTTCAAGATAAAATATAGCACTCAAATTTTAGATCTGTCCCAATGATTGTAATTGTATAACTAACTTTATACTAATTTCTTCATTTGGGGGGATACAATTTTTAATTGGGCAAATGTATGATATTTTAAGATCTTTAAAAGAAATGCAAGATTATTTTATAACATGATTAATGAATAGCTTCTGTGTATATGACTTAAATAAGAATGAACAGAGGTTTCTAAAGAAGTCAAAAAAATGTAGGAAAAACAAAAACAATGGGGATCAGGTGAGTTGAAGGAAACATTTTCAGTTTATAGTCACTGCATTTTTATCACTAAAAAGAGCCTTGGATATCTCTTCATCCAGTCTGTATCATTTTATAGATAACAGATCCAGTGAAGTGGCTGGAGGAAGAAAATTATTTTCTTTATAAAGAAAAAATTTATAGCCAGGAGTAGTGATGTACACCTGTAATCCCAGTGGCTCAGGAACCTGAGGCAGGAGGATCGTGTGTTCAAAGCCAGCCTCAGCAACTCAGTGAGACCCTAAGCAACTCACTGAGATCCTGTCTCTAAATAAAATACAAAAAAGGGCTGGTGATATGACTTAGTGGATAAGCACCCCTGGATTCAATCTCTGTATTAAAAAAAAGAAGAAGTAGTAGAAGGAGAAGGAGAAGAAGAAGAATTATAGGTAAATCTCTTGAAGGATTATGTCTCAATTGCCAGTCTTTATACTTACTATTAGTAAATCAAATGAATACCTGAAGAGATTGAACATAATTCTTCCTCTGAATGAGTTAAAAGTATAGAAATATATATATTTTTTGTCTTGGTCATTTTAGACCTATATGTGATATATAAAAGGGATCTTTGAAAAATATAAAGTTAAATTATTTGATTAGGGTAACTGTTCCTAAGAGTTTTAAAAATTCTTTATAAAAATGTAAAAATATATTTTAAAAATCCAGAACAAATTTAGTGAAACTTTCATACTGAAAAATGTAATAAGCCAAACATAAGGCATTTAAGTAGGCAATGACTTAAGTCGCATCGGCCCTTTCTTTTTAAATTACTTATTTACTTCTCATTACAAACCAGTAGCAATGAATGGGTATTTCTATTAGAAAGTGAGAAAGAAAATATATATTATCTTTATGTGGTTCATTACTTAATTCTTTATATCTGAGAAAGAATTTCTATTGCTGTGGCATATTATCAAAATACTAAGGTAGTATGAAGCAATACAACAATGTCAGAGAATCAAATATAAATATGCCTAAAGTCCATTAATTATGGGGAAAGTGCTATCTAAAATTGATATGAAATAATGATTGATAAGAGGTTATATGATGTCCAAGAAAAAAATTACATATTCCTTTTTGAAGATCTAAATTACCTCAATTAAGGTCACTGTTCTTTTTATAGTTTCATTGGTTAGAAATGAAAAACAAGACTAAGATGATAAATTATATTCTATTTCTCAACCCCTTAGTCATTTTTTAGTTCTTCATTCACCATGACATTTGACATTATTGAGAACTCCTTGAAACCATTTTTCCCTCTTATTTTCTGTTAAAATATTATTTAATGGTTCTTTCCTACCATCCTATTTTTTCTTGATCTCCTTTGCTAGAATCCTTTCCTCTTTCCATTCCTCCCCTTTTCTAAAATAGAGATAATTCACATAGTAATTCACTTTAAATCTCACCATTTAAAATGTATGGTTCAGTGATTTTTAATATGTTCATGAGGTTGTGTATCTTAGTTCATTTTTTGTTTCTATGACTCAATCCATGGACTAGGTAATTTATAAAAAATAGAGATTTCCTTTGCTCATAATCCTGAAGATTGGGAAATCTAAGAACATGGTACCCCAACTGTTGAGCATCTGCTGAGTGGTTTCTTGCTTGGTCATGTTGTGACAGAAGGGCATCAAATAGGAAAATATCAGAGAGAACTCACTTTTCTGAGTCAGCTATTCTCTTGTTAGCTCTTAATACATTAATCTGTGAATGGATTTTTCCACTTACGAATTGCCCCCTTGTCCCCATCACCTATTAAAATACCACCCTTCAAATATCTTTAACATATAACTTTGTTGATTTCTGGGGGACAAACATGCAAACCACAGCCTAGTGCAACCATCACTATTATCCAATTCCAAAACATTTGCATCATCCCCCAAAGCAACCTTATACTCATTATCAGTCATACCCCATTTCCCCCTCCCTTTTTACCATGG
Source organism: Urocitellus parryii (assembly GCF_045843805.1). Lineage (NCBI taxonomy): Eukaryota > Metazoa > Chordata > Mammalia > Rodentia > Sciuridae > Urocitellus > Urocitellus parryii. The sequence goes on from NC_135537.1 coordinate 28,947,361, forward strand.
CAACCACCACCCTACTTTCTATCCCTATGTATTTGCCTATTTAGGACATTTTATATAAATGAATTCATACAACATGAGACTTTCTATGTTTGGCTTTTCACTTATCAGAATATTTTCAAGGTTTATTATCTTGCAGCATATATCAGTACTTTATTTGTTTTATGACTAAAACAAATATTTGGAGCGAACTCTTGGAGCAATACCAAGCAATTCAATACATGAGTACTTGAGGTTCCAGAAGGAGAAGAGAGAAAGAAATGAGCATAAAAATATTTGAGGAAACCACAGCTAGAACCAAATTTAGTGGAAAACATTAACTTATAGATCCAAGAATCTCAATGAAATCCTAGCAAAATAAATGCAAAGAGAACAATACTTAGGCATATCAGAGTCAAACTGATAGAAGCCAAAGATTTAAAAGGAAGTATTGTAATAACCAGAAAAAGTGATATTTTACAAAGAGTAAACTATGATAAATACCTGTCCACAGATATATATCTTTCATAAATAACTTTTAGTAATAAAAATAAGGAAAATTCAAATTAAAAATTGAATAAGTTACCAATAGATCTGCACTACAATAAGTAGTTCTTATTATTAAGTAGTTCTTATTATTGTAGAAGAACCAAGTTCTTCAGGTACAAGGAAAATTACTCTAGATGGAAACTCAAAGAAATGGAAAACACTGGAAATAATAAACTGGTAGTTCAAAGTATACACACACATATTATTTATATATATATGTGTATATATATGTATATATATAATTTTTATTCTCTAAATTACATTAAGGACATATGATATCCTAAAATAAAATTATAACACTGTTGATCTTATATAACACCCATGCATACACATCTCTGTCTACCAATACATATCAATATATATAACAACAATCCTACATCCTAAGGAAGGTAGACATGAAATTGTGCTTTTGTAATTTTCCTGTGTTTCACCTGAATTAACTAAATATTAACTCTAAGTAAAGATGGTTATAACCCATAGAGCAACTAAATTTGATGCAGAATAATGAAAGGAACAAGGGCTCCTAAAGAAGTACTTAATTTCAGAAGTGGGGCATGGAAAATACAAGAAAGACTTGAAGTACATGGTCAGAAAGTGAAAAAATATTCACAGAAAGATGGATAAGAGGCTGGGGCTTAGTGGTAGAATGTGTACTTTGCGTTTTCTAGTCCCTGGGTTCAATCTGCTGCAACCAAACAACACTGACTACAATAAAAACAGCAGAGTTGGGTGGAGTTCTGTTGTAAAAGCATTGGACTGATCTGAAAGAGCTCCCAATGGTCCAAGTGGGAACAATTTGAGCAACAGAAAAATAACAATAGTTATTTGATTATAATCCAAAGAGTAAAATAAAAATATATGAGTCTATGCTGATATAAATGCATTTTGAATAAACAAATGAAGATAAAGGGATAGCTCTTATATAAGAATCCCAGTTAGTAAATGTAGATAGAAAAAAGATAATAGAAAATTACCATGTGAATATCACAATAATAATTGTTGCAGGCAAAAGCTATTAATCAATGTGGTCCAATGTTTGAGAAGCAGTGGAATAATTTGCATAGTCTCAAAATACCACTTAAGATATTAATCACAAAGGGAAACATAAATGTTTATCATTTCTGTGGTATTTTTGTTCAATCTAAAGAGTAGAAAATATAAAAAACCCCAATTTAGGAGATATTATATAAAATAATTGATTAGTAGTTTTCAAAAGTGTCAAGATCATAAAAAACAAGAAAAAGCTGACACTGACATACATTATAACATTTTTACAGTTCTTTATATTCAAACATTTTTTCTCCACCTGGAATAGCTCAAAGAGTTGACAATTCCACAATCATAATAGGAGATTTTTAATGTATCTTTTTCAGTAACTGTTGGATAAAAAAAAAAAAATTGGGAAGGATTGCTTGTTGGAGCACACTTATAATAGTTGCTCTGAAGTCTTTTTAAGATAATTTAGCATCCGTCTGACTTTGCATTCATATTTATTATTTGTTATTTTCCCAAGTGAAGTAGTCAGGAAAACTAGTTGTTCATAGTACCAGCAGGTCACAATGATTTTGTTTTCATTAGAAATGTAGATGGAGTGAAAGTGGAGGCAGAGAGGAGGGAGGTTGTAGGAAGCACCAACAGATTTCCATGGCCTCTGGCTTGCATGGCTGAGTAGTTTTTATTGAAATTGGATATGAAAGAGAAAGAGAGATAATGTAGAATTTGTTTCTTCATAGGCAGAGGTTGAGGTGCCGTGGGACAGCTCCACAGATATATCCAACAGGCAATTTGGTATTCAAGTCTGAGCTCAGAGAAGAAGGGCAGACCTAGAAACAAAATTTGTGGCTATTATTGCATAAGTGGTATTTAAAGCAATAAAAATGGTTTGAAAGGTTGATTTAAAAATATATATAATGAGAACATAAGTATTTTAAGAAATAAACAAAAATGAGGCGTGAAGAAGGAAAAGTTAAAGAGGAAGGTGGAAATGCAGAATATGAGACAAAAGTCTATGGAGTAATGTCAAAGAACAAAGTTTCAATAAGTTGAAAATTCAAATTAGGCTGTATTAGTAATTATGATCTTTTAAAAGTTCCATTTGATTACTTGGCACCTGTAAGAGTGACTGCATTCTGTTTTGGTCTGATCTGTTGGGGCACAGTGCAGAGCTCAATCCAAAGCAATGGCCTCCCACACATTCTAATTAACAAGACAGGGAAAAGAACACATGACCAGAAGCAGAACAGCCTAGTAACGTGACAACTGGAAAGGGTATTGGTGACTGGTGATATTTGCCTATTTCAGTGTTGTGGTGACAGAGGAAAAAAATTAGTGGATTTTTGGAATGAAAATGAATTGAAGAAGTGGGGCTAAAAAGTGGGCAATGATGTTTCTTAAATCTTGATTGAGAAATAAAGGCATGCATGAGACATGGCATAGAAGCATATAGAAGAGAAGCATGCGATTTCCAGGCTTTATCAAAAAACTTTTCTATATAGTCATTTATACCTGTTTAATCTCATATGCCTGAAGCTTCCTCTCAGAAAACAAAAATAGATGGCAAATATTTTAGCAACTGAAGTCCAAGTAATATAAAGCCACAGGTAGATCTTTAAGAAAACTCACATCCCCAGAGCTGCTGCTTGAAAACAAAAATAACTCCATTATATTTGACCTGCTGTTGCCATGCAGAAGGAGCCAGAGGTAGTTAAGGCTTCATAAATTAGAAGTTACCTGTTGAATCTCTTCTACATACAGCCAGACAGGGGTACAAACTCTTCCCTATCTGAGCTCATTAATCAAAAGTAGACTGCTGCCCTCACCTCCTGCCATGTCCCTGGTGGTCACCACGTGCTTAGAACATTAAATAGACCCACAGCTAAGCAGGGCATCCTTTCTCCTACCACCCGTTAATAATACCAATTACTTGGTATGCTTGTTTTCCTGGTTTCTTTCTACTGCTCTTCACAGAGTTGTTTATAATATGGGTTCAGAGAGTCTCCTGGACCATTCTTTGAGGAAACTGATTTGCTAAGGATACTCTGATCATCAAAACAGTATTTTGGCAGCACATCTCCAGAGTTGTAAGGGACTGGTTTTCAACTCAAGAGATACTTTTTTGTGCCATAGTTTTCCTAGTTTTAGAAATTGTCACCAGTTTTCTTTTTTGCAGAGTGATAAATTCAACCTAGGAAAGTCAAAAACACAATTTCTATTTTTTACCTGTCCCATTCTTTTATTATTTTAGCAAAAAGAGTTTGTCTACCTCTTGATACATCCAGGTAGTGGGTGAGAGTGTTCCCAATACTGATAACAGCCTGAAAGCCAATAATTGTCTCTAAAGGAACCAAGAAGGGAACAAATTGAATCTGTATAGTCAGTTTTACCTGATAACACCATCAGAGACATTATAATTAGACAGGAAGTGTGGGCATGATGATGCTTGTATTGTCTAACTCAGCACCCACAAACAACTTAAAAGGAAGTCAGGGTAACAATTCAGAAATTAGAAAATAAAAATGGATGAGAAAATGAAAGGTTTAGATTATTTGATCAATGTAATTAAAATATAATGGGAACAAAATGTCTCAGAGGATAATGATCAACTCTCCCAAAAGTGAAGTAAAACTCATTCCAGTTGTAAATTGAACAGTGAGGATCCTAAAGAAAAATCTCTGTAGTCACTTAACTCTTTGCATGTACTTACCACATACAACAAATTCCTGTCTACTGAGAAATTATCTTGCATGGAAAAACAAATGGACTGGATGAACTAGACCATGAAAAAGAGTCCTCTGACTTCATAATGGAGATTTTATGCAAACTTCGAGGTCATAGATGCATCACTTTAAAAATTGGCTTCATTGTCTATGAATCATTGAGCATTTGGGTGAACAGATTTGGGAGGAAAAAAAATAAAGATTCAGAGACAACTATCTTGGACAATTTATAAAAATGGTGTTGCAAGATGATACATTTAAATAACTGTCCAAACTTTAGTTATTTGCAACAAGTGGGTGTTGTTTCTTTGTAAAGGTACAATAGTAATGTCACCACAAAGTGGGTCAAAAATATTTTTCAGAATATGCACGTTTTTGAGAGCCCACAGCTAAACTAAAGTTTCAGTCTCAGAGCAGCTAGCAACTGTGCCTTAATAAGAAATAAAGGGAATCTAGACATGGGTGTTTGGCCTCTCATGAACATATTTTACTTGGATCTTCTGCCTGGCAGATGGCCTAATGCCTAGTTGTCTGACCCATGATGAGGGGGTCCCTCATATAAGAAACTTGTTCATACTGGATACCCTTGTGGCTGTTGTCTGACCTGTGTCAGGTTTATGCCTGTTTAACCATCATTCTGGTGCTGGGAGCTCCATCTTGTATTTATGAGGGAAGAGATGAAGATTTGAAGAGTAAAATTGGAAGAATGAATGCTCTACACAAATATCATAAAGTTTCAATTCTATGCTGAGTATATATTTGAGTTTTGAATGAATTCAAAGTATAGCTAATTTGTCCAGTTACATGATTTCTCCAGTAACATTCATCTGTTTTGGTGTGGGCACAGAGAAGGTGGATGGCTGAGTCTGGGTTCAAATACTGGTTGGTTGAATTTTGAGCAGATGACTTGCAAATGGATCATCACAGTGATGGTTCATATAATCTAAGCTGGGAAGGCAGCCATGATAAGAGGAGGGTGTTGGAGACAGGGAAAATGCTAGGTTATAAGTGGAAAGTCTAGAGGGGCAAATGAACAGTTTCAGGGGGAGTCAAAGGAGGCAGTTAGAGGACTGCAGGGATGGATTTCATTTTTAATATTGCCTTGGGGATGTCTCCTTAATATCTTTCTTTGTGATGATAGTTTTAAATCATATGACATGTTGTACTATTCCAGGAGAGATGAAGAGTTTCCAGTGGATCTTGATTTTACTTGATTTCTTGGCATTAAAGATTTCATTGAAACTTCCTTCATATCCACCACCAATTGATTTGAAGAATTTTTAAGGATAAAAAAGAATTCTAGGGGTCAATTGTGATAACAGTAAAGGCAAAATGTCCTAAACCAAAATCAGCTATGATTTCCATCATTTATCTCTGTCAGATAAGAAAACTAATTTCTTCTCTCACTCAACAGTATTTCTTAAATATTTACCATGTTTGAGGACATTTTTTTTTCTAGTTACTAGAGAAAAAATGATGAACAAAGTAGGTAGCTTATAATCTCATGTGAACAGGTAGAGAGAATGAGAAGACAAGTGAACATGTAAACAAATATTTTCAGATGAAGATTAGTCCTACGAAAACTATAAAGCAATTAAGGAAATAGAAGTAACAGAGGAGAGTAAGGAAATAAGTAATTTCAACAGGATGATCAAGGAATTAATCTCTAAGGAGGTGACATTTGAGTAGAGACCCGAGTGATATGCTTAAGCACAATGGTCTGATATAAAGTTGAGCCTGTCATTATTGAGGAAAAGCAAGAAGGTCAGTTGAGAAGGAGAGTGATGAGCATGGGGTAGAGTGGGAGGTGACAGGATAGGAGAGGTAGATTGAGGACAGGACGTATACGACTTTGGATTGCTACAATAAGGACTTGGGATTTACTATGTCAGGGGAAGTTACTGGAAGAATTTTAGCAGAGGAATGATGTGACCTGACTTACATTTTAAAAGCTCATTTTGGCCTTATGTGGAGATCTCAGAGGTAAGAGGGTAAGCAAAGAAATCAGTTAGGAGCTGAATGAAATATTCCACATTAGAGGGAATGACAGTTTATCCTAACTGGGGGAAGCAATGGAGGTGGAGAGAAAATGGTCAGATTTAAGACACATTTCAAGGGAGAGCTACAGGACTTGCTAGTGTATTAGGGATGGGATGTGGGGGAAAAAACAAACAAACCAGGGATCAAGTCTGATTTCCTGGGTGTTGACCTAAATAATACTGAACCATGGCCGTACTCATTGATACGGGGGAAACTCTGGGTGAGCACTCAGAACAAAAGCTCTTTGGAATCATGTTATGTTCATAGAATGTTACAGGGTTATGCGTCCTGCTGGGGCCCAAGGGGGAAGAAATAGTTATCTACTTTAGTATATAGAATATGAAGCAACTGTGTTTTAGTAACTCCAGGAAATTAGTTATGCATTCACAAACTTGTCAGAATGCAGCTCAAACCTACCTAGTCAGTTCTATCCAAGAAGCCCCTTCCAGGTTTTTAAGGACTGGATCTGTTATAACAGATCCTATTTAAGAATATATGAGCCCTTTCTCCATTTTTTATCAGGGGAAATCCTAATAAACTGTTTTAGTCAGCTTTTTCATCTCTGTGACTAAAAGACCTGACCAGCACAATTGTAGGGGAGGAAAAGTTTATTTAAGGGCTTAGTTTCAGAGGTCTCAATCCATAGACAGTGGGCTCCATTCCTCAGTTCTCGAAGTGAGGCAGAACATCATGGTGGAAGAGTGTGACAGAGTATGATCAGGAAGCAGAGAGAGGTCTCCACTTGCCATATACAATTGTATACCTGAAAGCCACGCCCCCAGGTTCAAAGAGGCACAGACTGAGTAGAAAAATCAGTGGCTTTTCTAGGCCAGTTAAGGAAGAAGTTGAAGCTCAAAAGATTCTGCTGAGCTACAAATATCAGATGGTCAGACACCCTGAAGTTCTGGAAAAGGAGGATCTTGTGTCTTGATGTCAAGAAATAGTACAAGGGGCTGGGGATGTGGCTCAAGTGGTAGCGCCCTCGCCTGGCATGCGTGCGGCCCAGGTTCGATCCTCAGCACCACATACAAAAAAAGATGTTGTGTCCGCCGAAAACTAAAAAACATTAAAAAAATTCTCTCTCTCTCTCTCTCTCTCTCTCTCTCTCTCTCTCTCTCTCTCTCTTCTCTCTTTAAAAACAAACAAACAAAAAAAGAAATTGTACAAATGACTTAGAGGAATAGATGTTGTATTGAAAACATAGATTTTTCTCAGTTTACAATGCGGTTACAACCCAAAAAACCCATCATAAGTTGAACAAGAGTAAAGCAAACATGTAATTAATTTAACCTAACTGAACATCTTAACTGAGCAATACAGTATAATGTAGAATATCAATTTATCTTCATGCTTGTGAAATTATGAGAATATCTTACTGCATATTATTAGCTGGGAGAGATCAAATTCAAACTAAGAAGTTGGTTTCTACTGATTTTGTATCCCTTTCACACCATGGTAAAGTTGAAAAGTTATCAGTTGAACAATTGTTAACTTGGGAACTGTTTGTACAGGCTTTAGCTTTCCAGCCTCTGTGGTAGACATAGTACATAAGGAGGCCGCTGGAATAGTGGTTGGCACCCATTCCCTATGTACACCATAGCATTTCAGCTTCAGATTTTCCTACTTGGTGCAGATATTACTCTACCCAGGATGTGAAATGAATTTTCCAAAGATCTATAGATGGCAATTTAGAGTATAGTGGAAAGGGAAAACTGAGACTTGGAGTATGACAGACCTGGTACTCATTATCTTTGTGACCTAGCACAAGTTTTTAAAATTTTCTTAGCTTTAGTTTTCTGTTAAATAAGATCATAAGTCTACATTTGGAGTGTTACTTTGAGTCTTAAATGTGAAGTCTATGTCTTATTGTTCTTAGTGTTCAACAAATAGCTATTGCTGTTGTTTTTGTGAGCAAGGAAGAATGTTTAAGGTTAAAGTTCAGAGCCTGATATTTTGAAGTTCTAATTGAGTAACTGGAAATCTAAAATTCTTTCTATAAGACAGCTACTCTGATTACTTGTGAAAAAATATAGTTCTTCATTCCATAGTCATACTCTTTGCAATGTTATTTTGTAGTTCTTCACATCAAAAAGTGCACTCTGTTTCCTCCTTAAGTTTGGACTGGCCTTGTGCTACACTAACAGAACACAGCAGAAGTGATGTTGTGCCCCTTCTCAAAGAGGGATTAAATCCTTCCCTGCTGCCATGTGAAGGCCAGCCTGCTGAAGGATGGGAATCTATGGGAAGCAAAGACAAGAAGTACCAGTTGAAGCCATCCTAGACCTGCAGGCCTCAGTCAACTCCAGCCAAGGCATGAATGAGCCTAGCTGTGACTTGAAGAGTCATGTGACTAACCCCACTGATGTTAGCTATGCCACAGACTTTTGAACTAAATAAATAGTTGTTTTAATCAATATTTCTTCTTGTGCAAAAAAAAAAGTTGACTCCAAGGATGGTGATGATAATTATGATTTTGGAGGGTAGGGTGGCAAGGGAAACTGTTCAAGAGGAAAACTCTTTTCTAAATTGGCATATTCTTCAACTCTCCCCAAACCAAAATTGTCCTTTACTATTTTCTAAGACTTTGCCATTAGTGTTGTTCCTCCTTTTTAGTTTCCTCTCTCAAACTTCTAATAAGTTTTCCTTCACTTTATTGGTACACCCATACTACCCACTGTTCCAATGTTTTGGCTTATACATACCCTGATTTTTTTTTTTTTTAACATCACTTGCACTCAGAGAATATAAGGAAAGACAGTAAAGAAAATTCATTCAGTCAGATTTAGAACAAGTGCTGTACTATGAAAAAAGAATTAATTCAAGGACTACAATAATATGGAGAATGGAAAATAGATGCAGAGAGGAAGGATGATCTTTGCACCAGAAAATTTTATATATTCTCTTGGGCCCAAGAAGCAAAGTCTGAGATATAAATGCAATGTCTCCTTGCTCTGGGTCTTCAAAGTATCATCATGGTCTACATTAGAAATCACAAGGTGCAAAGAAAGTGGGTTGAGCAAGTAATGGATGTGGGCTTAAATTTCAATCAATTACTTATTGAGACCTTAAATAATTTTACCTCTCTTTACAAAGTGGGAAAGTTATTTACTTAATTAGTAAATAACTATTTATTTACTAATTATTTAGTTAGATATAATTTACTAATTATTTAGTATGACAATAGTATCTATTATCTTAAAATACAAATAATAGGTTCAGTTTAACAATAACTTACCTTGCATGTTAATAGTGAGTAGTCAGTGTGATAAAACATATGTAACACTTGAGATACTTAATGTACTAAGCATTTAATAAAGTTTTAGCTATCTTGTTTCTGAGCACTTATAAATTTTGATTCCTTAGAAGGTTGGAATATACATACATATAATATATTATTATGTATATTATATATACATATATATACATAAAATCATAGCATATATTTTATAAAATCTTTAGTTCTTGCCAATAGACATAGTCTCCTAATGAATTAATTCTTTGGAGGATTCATAATTGAATGGTGTGAGAGACCAACCTTGCATGTGACTGAGTCACACTCCCCAACTGGGTGCTGAGGCGTTCATTCGCAGAAATGTGGCAGAGCTTTCCCCACCCTTCTTGGGTTTGAGGGTCGGTGTCTCCTGCATGGGTGTGTCTTGCTACAGCCCCATGGATGGAGCTATGCTCACCTGTTCCTTTGTAATATAACCCCTTGCCCTGTTTAGGGTAGAATCTTCCATGGAAGTGCCTTGAGTGTGTCCCCTTCTCTTACTGTGCCCTTGGGTGTGGCCTACCCAGGGTCAGTCAACCTGCTGACAGTGGACATCATGAAGATAGACTCAGCCCCCTGAAACCTGACCCCTTGCCTCATTTGAATAGCTTCTCCTCAATAAAAGCGGTCAGCAAGTGCGCTCGCTCTCTCTCTCTCTCTCTCTCTCTCTCTCTCTCTCTCTCTCTCTCTCTCTTCCTGTGGACCCTTAAAGTGAGAGGAGCCATCACAGCGACCCCAAACAAAAAGGTATTTGTGTCTTTTGTGTGGTTATTTTTGCACAGCCTAATTAGCCCAATTCAACTGGAGTGACCCCTGAGCCTTTTAGTTGTGAACAGAAACCCAGCAGAATGGATTATTGGAAATGGTAGAACCTATGAGAAGGAACCTAGTTGGAGGCAGTGGTTTTTTGGAGGTATGCTGTTGGGGACTATATCTTGTCCCCAACCTCTTCCTATCTCTGTTTCCTGGATGCCATGAGGTGAGCAGCTTGTCTACACTGTGTCCTTCTGCCATGATATTGTGCCTTCCCTCAGGTCCACAGCAATAGAACTAGCCAACCATGAAATGAAACCTCTAAAACTATGAGCCAAAATAAATCTTTACTCCTTGAAATTGTTTTCCTCAGGTGTTTTATCACAGAGATGAAAAACTAACATATACATAAAATGAAAAAATATATATATATGCTCTAAATTTCCTACAAATTATTTGCAAAGATAAAAAGTTAGTAGATAAACTTAACAATTGAAAACTTCAATGTCCAATGCAAGGGCAAGGAAAATTGTTATATCCATCAATTTATATGATAGAATATAAATATGATTTCATTAATTTCAAATGCCATACTGAGATAAATGAATAACCTTACACCAAACACATTAACAAGTATTTACCAACTGCCAAGAAGACATTGTACTTATTGGAAATAATGAGCTTAAAAAGTCAGAGATTCTACCCATGACTTCATTTTGGAAAGGGAGACAGACATGGACCCATGTAGATGAAACTTCCAAAATTCAAATATTTATTACAACAAGGCTGTGTTGCTATTTTGTGTTTATACTTTCTTCAGATTTGCCTTGTCCTCATTATGCCTTTTTCTCAATACCTTGATTACAAATTTTTTAAAATCATAACACTTTAATTTCCAGTCCTTGATGGATACTTTTAAGAGGGAAAGTTTGGGGGAGAGTACAGGGAAGAAGCATTGCGAGAGGATGGTCAACATGTATAATGTGACAGTTAGAAGAAATAAGGCCTAGTGTTGTATTGCAGGGTAGGATGCTATAGTCAACAATAACGCATTGTATATTTCAAAATAGCTAAAAGATTTAGAATGTTCTCACCACAAAGAAATGACAAATGCTGAAGGTGATGGATATGCATATTACCCTGATTTTATTATTACATAATATATACATGTATCAAAATATTTATATGCCATAAATATGTACAGTCATTATGTGTGAGTCAAAGAGAAAAAAATAAAAGAGGAAAAGATTGTTAGAGGTTGACCTCAAAGTCAGTGGGCATGAGACTGGCTTCCTGACTTGTGTCTGGGTACTTCTGAGGATGGTCACCAAAGGTAGACCTAGAACTTCCCTCTGGCTGCCCCAAGGGTTGTGCTTGGAGCCACCAGCCAGCCCCAGGAAAACTGGAAATTAACAGAAGTATCGTCAAAATGTGAGACTCGGACCTTGAGAAAGTCAGAGTATGTGTGCACAGGGATGTTTCTTGATTATGAGTATTTCACTTGAAAGTCTTAGTCTAACTATTTGTAATGTCCACTCAGCTGTGCTCTAAGATCCATTCATAAACGTTTACTGGAAACTCCTGGATTTGACTTATTTGTGTGACAACAGCAGCAATAACAATCACTTTAATGCGTATTATAGATGCCATGCATTTTACATACATTATTCTAATTCTTTCAATAATCCTATTAAGATATAATTTTTTAGATGGGAAAACTGAAGCTGAGAGAGAAGATTAGGTCATTTGTTCTTCTAGTTAATGTGTTTAGAAAGTTATAGAGGCAAGAATTTGTATACTTAACATATGCTTGTTTTTTGAATCCCACTAAATATATTTTTTTAAAGATAAAACTATGTACCCTCTTACACACTTTTAGGTTTACCTCTATTTTATAATTTAGTAATTAGTTTTTTTAAAATACATTTTAATATCAACTTCATATTTGTAGAAAAAATGCAAAGATAGTTCAGAAAATTCCTATACTCCTATATCCAATTCCTTATTATTAACATTTAACATTAGTATGCTACACTTGTTATAATTAATGAACCAATATTGATGGATTTTAATCATGAGCTAAAATTGTTATTCAGATTTCCTTAGTTTTTACCTAATCTTGTATCCCTTCTCTGCTCTGGCATCCCATTTTGGGTACATGTTGCTTGGCTATCATGGATGCTTAGCCTCTTGACTGATGATTTCTCTCTTTTAAAAAATAATTAGGTATATTTTACTTGTAATATGTAACATAAAAATAAAATTCATAACACACAATTACTATTTATTTCAATATTACTGAGGAATCACTTATTTATAAAAATGTCTACATATTTAATGTATACATCTTGAGTTTGGACATAGCTATGAAACATAATACCAATACCGTGATTAAGTTACTAAATACATCATTTACAAAAATTTCCTTGTGTTCCTTTGTGTTTGAGTATATGTAAGAACACCTAACATGAAATCTCTATTGGTAATATACTTTAAAGTGCACAGACAAAGCCAGGTGTGTAACTGAATACTCTCATTGAATAACAATTGGCAGTCCTTGATTTTTTTATGACCTTGCAGTTTTTAGGGGTGGGAGCAGTTACCAGGGACTGAACTCAGGGGCACTCGACCACTGAGCCACATCTCCAGCCCTATTTTTTATTTTTTATTTAGAGACAGGGTCTTGCCCAGTTGCTTAGTGCCTTGCTTTTGCTGAGGCTGGCTTTGATCTCATTCCTCTTGCCTCCATCTACCTAACCACTGGAATTGCACATGTGCGCCACCGCGCCAGGCTAACCTTGCAGTTTTGAGGAGCACTACTTACATGTTTCATAGAATGACCATCTATTGGTATTTGCCTGCTATTTTGATTAGACTGGAAATAATTCATTTTTAGCTAATTTTTAATCATTAAGGAAATATAACATATACAATTTCTGAAATATTTTAATATTGATATTTTAAACAAAACTGTCAAACTGTTCTTTTTAATTGTATCCAACCTAATCCAAATACTTGAGCAATTTGATAGCTACCATCATCTATTTAAAACATACAAAAAGCTCTTTTTTAATCAAGAAATCAAACATCATTTTCTCCTTGAGCCCTAAATTTTATTCTACCTCCCCCTTCTGTGTTTTATGCTAGGAAATCATACTTATATGCTTAAAATTATTTCATTGATACCTTTTCATACTTGTTTTTAATAGAACTGTTTATAAATTTAAATAAAATATTTTATTAAATATGTTCACAATTATATTATTGCCTTATAAATATCAAATGTAAAATATTACAGTTTGATAAGTATTAAAATCAATTTAATTAAGCCCCTACCAAGATGAATGGAATCTCTCCCAATTAGTTAATACATCTTTAGATGAACATTACTTTACTTGAGTGAGATAAAGTTCAGCTTCTACTCACGTAGGTGAGTAGATGAGAATGAAACTGATTTCATTATGATAAGTAGATGAGAATTAAATAGATTTCATGATGATTTCCCTTAATTTTTAAATGCTTTATAATTTATATGCCAAACATCTCAAAGCATTCTAGCATCAAAAATCATTTTTAATGATCTATTAGCTGAACATTCTACTAGGTCTATCCTCAATTTTGTTGAGAGCAAGGAATTGAAAATCGACTCACTTGCAAAGATTTGTTATACTGTTGTTGGAGTCATTCATTTCCCCAATTTCTGGGAACTGAACCAAAAATGTTTTACCAGTACTTTTCAAACGGCTATTAATTATATCTGTTATGTTTGCACTAGGGTCCTCTATTTTAACCCAATACACTCAGAAAAAAAATAGAATATGAAATAGTAACAGCTTCAATATGCTTTTCCAGTAGAATAGTTTGATAAAATTCTGTATCTCTCATATTTTATATGCTTTAAATATAATTTATCAAAAACTTGGGGCTCCAGATAGTTCAATTAATAGAAAATTGCCACTCTGAATCCTAATTAGCAAAGCCAGAGATTATTGGCAAACCAGTCAACCAAATCAAATATACTCGTTGTTAGAAAAAGTCTAGCTTTGTTTTTTTAATCCAAGCAAATGCATTAACATGTGCTTCAATAACTATTATGAAAAGCACTGGAAATAAATCATGGCATGCATCTTGTATGATAGATTTCCCCTCCCCAAGCACTTAAATCTCATTTAGTATAACGTAGAGACAGTATGATTAGTGAATCAATTTTTATAAATCAGAAAATAATATATCATGTTATTTTTATGATCTAATTTATAATAAATGTAAAATTATACAATACCCAATATAATGGGTAGCTAAAATAATTGTTCTGAAGTGAGGAATATAGTAAATCAAAGATGGAAGCCTTTCCTAAGTGAGTTTGTAGGCAGGCCTTGAACTCTAGAAGCATATTTTGGGAACTGTTAAGTAAGTATAATATTCAGAATCCTATCAATTTTTTTAACAAAAGAATAAAACTTCTTTTCTGTTTATGAAAGAATATTTTTATTGTTAAATTGACATGGAAACTAGCATATAATTACATATTTTACAATAAGAGATAGAAAATATTGACCACTTCATAAAAGGGACTAGTATATAATTAGAATAAATATTTCAGGGCTGGTTTGATAAACTATATTTCAATGACCTTGTTGAATAATGCATATGAATCTATCTTTAAAAAATCACATAAAATCTTTATATGTGGATATACTTTCCACTAGAAAAAAACTGAATAGTCCTGGAAATTATTCCAACTACTTTTAAGAAGACTTAGTGTTGCTCAGCTATACTGCTTTGGCACAAATGTATCTTTCATTTACGAATATTTTGAATTTCTGAAAAAATTGCTCATTTTAGAAAAGCAATTTTTAGCTTTTAGTGTTTCTTGACAATGTTCGGATTCTCTCCCAGGGGGCAAGGCATTCTTTGAAAAAAATCTAGGGAGAGAGAGGAAGAGGTGAAAACCGCCTAATCTTATGTATTTTCACAAAGGTCAACGTATCACATTTCTGATGCTATGTGCTCTAGTTTTATCAGACATGTATAGACTGAGAAAGAATCTTGATTAATCAACAAAGAAAGTTTTCCTGAATACACTGTTTTAATTGTATTTTGCTGGTGCCCTAGACATTATTATATCCTAGGACAAAGACATAGATTCAGTGTAAGTCATGGAGATATCTTTGTAAAATGGGAAAAGTGTTTTGGTTTTTTTTCCTGAGGATTAAACTCAGGGGCACTTTACTACTGAGCTACACATCCAACAGCCCTTTTTATTTTATTTTGAGTCAGGGACTCAGTAAATTGCGCAGTTAGCCTTGAATTCGTGATCCTCCTACCTCAGTCTCTTGAATAGCTGGGATTACAGGAGCCACAGTGTCAGGCCAAGAAGAGCTACTTTAAAAGGTAAAGTAGGGAAGGGAATCTACTTCATGCTGGGAAAGAGTCCATATGAAAGCTGAGAAAATGAAAATAGATTCCCTTAAAATTTTACCCCAATATGATCTGTCCCAATTCTAGATTTGCTTCTGCCACAAAAACTGTTATCTTGACATTGCTATCTTGGTACAACATTCAAACCCTGCTCTATTTTCTGATTTGTATATTTTAGCTTCATCTTTGAAAGAAAAAAGAGCCACTCCTAGTTATGTCTGCCCTTGACAGATAGAGACCCTGAACATGGGCACTAACAACAGTGCTTTTCTTTTTAGTTGTGCCACACCTTGGCACTCCAAGGCATCATAATGGATCTGGAAATGACAATATGAACAAATCAGGATGCTGAGATAATGACCCTTAATTGAGCATGCCTTCCTTTTTAAACATTTCAAAATACATGTACTTTATAGCAAAATCTGATAATAGAAAATAAATACTGTCATTCAGAAATAATGGTGTGATTGTTTGAGAACATATCCCTATCTATTGATCTGTGTTAGTAAATCCACATATATATTTGAAATATAATGAAAATTGTTTTGAAGTTTAAGTTTTAAATGTTAGGTACATTAGAACATCTTTTATATTAACAAGTTTACCACTGCAACATAATCTTTAATGGCTGCAGAATGTTCCACTGCTTGGTTGAATCACAATTTAGATCAATCCAATACAGTTCAATGTTTAAATTATCTTCAGCTTTCCACAACTCTAAGGAACTATGTAATTAACATCTCTGTAGATAAATCTCCTAATAGTCCCTTAGTTATTTTCTTAGAAATTGCTCCTTGGAAGAGAACTCTCAGTTAATATTTAAGGCTTTTAGTACATACTCTCCAGAAAGGTTATATCAATATACACTCCCACATGCAACATATGAGGGTCTCCTCAGAGGCTCATATGCTTAACTTGAGAAAAGGTAATATGTCTGGCTTTGGTAAGGAATGTGTAAATAGCATACTGTTTCAGGAATGTGTGAATCTTCTAGAAGAAAAACTATAGAGACCTTTGGTTTCCCTTCCTTGCTCAGTAGTCTTTTTATGGCTCCTCATTTCTAGACTTTATAAATAGAGATTTAAGTATCTACTGAGTTTTGGCAAATAAGTCAAGATACTTATTCCACCACACATGAAAGCATGTTGTGCTGTTGGCATCTAGATGGTTTGAGGCTTTGATTAACTACTCAAGCTGCATGGTCCTAAAGCTTGGCTTATTTCCGTATTTGAAGAGCTTGTTAACTTGATGTCAGGAAGTAGCAGAGGCCGATCCACAGAGGTGAACTATTTATACAAGGCAGAAGCAAAGTTGGGTTTTTATTATTTAAAGTCATCATGGGGTCAAGGCAACAGTGTTTCTCATGAAACAAATAATTAGTTATTACCTGAAAAAAATATCATAGCAATGACAATGATAAAAATAGGACATTGAGAGAGGTTATGACATTTCCTTCCCTAGAAAGACATTGAAAATAGACTGGAATTTTGATTAGTAGAGAAGTTATATGTGTGACTGAAAGATACCAATATGACTAATGAAAAGATTGTCTCAGGACAGAATAGGACTGAGGAGGCATATGAAACGCAGAAAAAAAGATCAGTGAACTTGTATTTGGACTTTAGTTATTAATTTATCTCCCCACAACAGATACTTATTGAGTATTTTCTCCATTGCAGAACCTGAACTAGCTTTTTAAAAATTAGATCTTTATGGTTATATATAGTAGTTGTGTTTGTCCTGATAAACTAATACATGCATGGAAATTGATTTCAATTCGTGATCTCCTCTTCTTTCCCTCCCTTGTTTCACCCCAATCCTTCCTCCCCTTTCTCATTCTCCTTTCTCTTCAGTACTTGACTTCCTTTTGCTCATCTATTAATTTATATTTGATTAGTTCTTTATATTATCCTATCCTTCCTCCCTTTCCTTTTTTTTTTTACTCTAGCTTTCACAGATGAGAGAAAACATTTGACCTTTTTCCCTAAGTCTGACTTATTTCACTTGACTTGATATTCTCCACTTCATTTATCAGCAAGTGCCATAATTTCATTCTTTTTTTATGGCTCACTAGAACTTCATTGTACATATATAGCACAATTTCTTTCTCTGTTCATCTACTGACAGGCATTTGGGTTGATTTAGCTATTGTGAATTGTGCTGCTTTAAACATTGAGGTGGCTATATCTCTGTAGGATGCTGACTTTAGACTTTTTGGGAAAATACCAGAAAGTGGGATAGTTGGGTCATATGATGGCTCCATTACTAATTTTTTGAGGAATCTCCATACTGCTTTCCAGAGTCGTTGTACTAGTCTGCAGTCCCAATGATGTACAAGTGTACTTTTCCCCCCACAACCTTGCCAGCATGTATTGTTAGTATTCTTGATCATTGCCATTCTGAAGGGAGCAAATTCCCTGATTATCAGAGATTGTGAACATTTTTTCATATATTTGTTGGCTATTTGTGTTTTTTTCTTTTATCTATTTAGTTCTTTTGCCCATTTATTGATTGTTAAGTTTGAGTTCTTTGTATATTGTAGATATTAATCCTCGTTTGGAAAGGTAGCTGGCCAAGATTTTTCTCCCATTCTGTAGGCTCTTTCTTCATGCTTTAAATTGTTTCTTTTGTTCTACAGAAGCTTTTTAATTTGATGGCATGTTACTAATTGATTGTAGGTTATTTTTTGTGTGTGTGCTTTGGGGGTCTTGTTGAGGAATCTGATGCCAGCACTTATGATAGAGTGTTGACTATGGTTTGATTCAGCAGTTATAAAGTCTAAACGAGGCTCTTAAATACAATGGTCAGCAGAACTGACATAATCTTATCCTCAGATCTTACAGTTTAGGGGAAAAGATGAACATTAAAAAATGTTTTTAGTTCCAACATGTAAAGAGGGTGGAAGTCTTCATTCCTGTGTTTACAACAAGAAAAAGCTGAACAAATAAAGATTAATGACTTTTCTTGATCCATTAGAAAAGAGATCTCATGTGATCCATGAGATCACAGGGCAAGGTGCCATACTTAAATCTGGAAAGAGGTGAATTTGTAGGGTCATGCTGAGATCTGCTTACCTGGAGCAGAAGTTAAACTGACAAGAACATTTAAATGATGATGCTGAAAAATCTTAATGCTTTGTACATTTTAAAGAAATCATTTAGGATGTCAAAGAATCCCACAAAAGAATGCAGAATCCAACTCTATTACAAATATCTGAAGCAGCCTCATTGGAGGAATTGGGGGAAAGGTGCTGACTTACAACATTAGAGATGAGTATAATCTGTAAGACTAAAGGCAAAAGGAACTACAACATAAGCACTGTACTTTAGTTGCAAAATAGTCAGGGTATGTGGTAATGGTATACTTATAGGTATACTGGTATTGAATAATTAAGGAACTGGATGGCAGATGGTCGGAGTGAGGTTTTCTACTGTTGGGATAGGAGTTTGTAGATAAGCAAGGAGAGAAGGCTAGAACAATCCATATGGTAATGGACAGAGTTGGAAATATCAGTATGAACTCATGTTTAGTTTAACATAAATACAGATGGCTCTGTGTGTACATTTGCTAGGGTGCACACTAATATTTTAATTTCAGCTGAGAGAGCCTAGAAAGACACCCACTGTCAACAAGTGCACCTACAACCCAGATATTGGTTTCTAATGTTATTCCTCAGTAAAAGGAGCCAGTGCTCTTGGAGAAAAGTTGACTCTAGGGCTCTTGTAGGAAATACACAAGATAAACCTGGAACATCTTGTACAACCAGAAATATTGAAGTGTCAAGACCAAAATCAAAACCTCTCAACCCACAATGTGCAGGTAAGTCAAAAGAATATATGAGTCAAGAACATAAAAAATAGAAGCGTCAAATGAAAGACCTCTTAGTTGCCAATGCCAGAAAAATATTATGATTATATAATGAAGTAAATATTATATAATAAATATTATATAATTTATGTATTAAATACATATCCATGACTCCATGATATTGAATAAATGAATCAATTATTGAATAAATGAATCAATGAGTACAAAGAAAAATCTCCTATGAATCAGAATTTCAAAGATTTTATGTAGATATTCCACACTCAAGGAGGTAAAGCATAATTCTCCACTTCTTAACTGTGGTCTGCACATGGTGACTTCTTAGAAAAACACAGGATGGAAAGGGGAAAAAAGTAACTATTGTGGAATAACCTCACAAACCCTCTTGCCAGATGATCAAAGTTAACAACAGCAGTGAAGAGTCATATTGATATTATGTATCCTCTTATGATTTGATGAAAAATTAAAACTTTATCTCTGTGGTCTTCTCTTCTAAAGCACACAAGTCCTTTGTAACCAAGAGACAAATGTTAGACAACTTCCAACTGAAGAACATTCTAAAAAATACTTGACTAGTACTTTTCAAAACTGCCAGGGTCATTAAAAATAAGGAAAATCTGGGCTGGGGTTGTAGCTCAGTGATAGAGTACTTGCCTAACACGTGTGAGACACTGGGTTCAATCCTCAGCACCACCTAAAATAAAGGCATTGTGTTATCTACAACTAAAAAATGTATTTAAAAAAAATAAGGGAAATCTGCAAAACTGTCATAGCCAAGACAAGAATAGACATGCCTCTAAATATAATGTCGTATCCAGAATGGGATCTTGACATAAAAAAAGGACATTAGGTAAAAGCCAAGGAAACATCCAAAAAGTATGGACTTTAATCATTGATAAAAAATTAATGTTTGTTCACTAATTACAATGAAGATATCATAGATGTTAAATGATATTAGAGGAAATTGAATTTTGAATATATGAGAACTTACTATATTATCTTTGCAATTTTCTGTAAATCTGAAACTGTAAAAATTTTATTAAACAATAACAAAAAATATAAAATTATAACCATAATGAATGATGGCTCCAAAATGTCTACCAAGGGATGGTTTAGAAGATTGAAAGGAAGGTTTTAAAGAGTAAATTTGAAGTGGCCATTGGTTTTATAAATAAGCATAATGTTTACACTTTGATTGTGTTCCATATACAATAACAAAGATTTCCAAAGTTCTTTTTTTGATATAAGTATGGCAAAAGATGAATTTCCCATGTCAAAAATTGTTATATCTCTGTGGGTGGGTTGGAGGGAACTTCTGAAGAGATCAGCTATGAAGGAAGGCTTAGCAGGGCTATATCACCTGTAATATGAGGAGATTGGGGAAGACTTTCTGCATAGTACTCAGGCAGCATCCAGTCAACTGGTGATGACAGAGGAAAGAGCATTTCAAACCAAGGAAACTGCATGTATGAAATTCCACCAGAAGAAATTAGACTGATGAGATGGAGGGCAGGAAGAAGGCTAATACCAGTTGAGATGAAAAATGAAGATCTGTGGTGGACAAGACAAGTTCAAGGGAGACCTGGCAAGACCTTGTCTGCATGCCAATGAATTTTTGTATTTATCCCTAAAACACTAAAAAAATAATCCAAGGGATTTAACCAAGGCATTGAAGTCATTTTGGGGGGATAATCTATGACTGAATTACGGAGTGTGGATTGAAGGATGGCAAAATATAGGTGCACAAATTAGAGAAGTAGTGGTAAGAGGAGACTACAGTGGTCCAGGTCAGAGATGATGGCTCAGCCCAGAGACAGGGAGTTGGTGAGAGGCTGGATACAGATAGAACCCCAACTATAATGAAGTAGCAGTTTGAATATGGACAAGTCATCCACATTTCCTGATGTATAAATTTTCCTTTAAGATGTGACTGACACTCAGGGTAGAATTCAATTTACAGTTGTCTCTTAAAAATCATTAACTTTCTTATAAATTAGCAATGTTTGAGAGTTGTTTCAGAGCAAAGCATTATCATTTATGTCATAAAATTGAGAAGTAATTTTCCTACTTAATAAATCATCACATTGCTTTGATCTTCACATTTTAAAAGATTTTAGTACTGAAAATCAAAAATGGTGAAGTCTTAAAACAGGACAATGAGGAAAGGTTAAATGAGTTGAGGAAAGGAAAATTAAGTGATGATTTGATGACTGTTTTTAGTAAAAAGTTACAGAGCAGTGTGTACTCAATTATTCTGTTTTCATAGGGGTTCTAATGAGAAAAAAAAATGACTTAAATTGCTAGGGAGGAGTTGGAAAATGCTACCGATTCTGTGATAGATCATAGCATGAATTGTAGAATTTTCAGGACTGAAATCCATAAAACTAGGTCAGACAATCATTTGCCTTAAGTATTTGAATTTTCCTTCATAAAGGCAGGTAATTGGATCAGAAAACTCCTGGAGGTCTCTTTTAACCTTTTCATTCTTTTAGAGACAAGATTACTATCTGCTGATTCTTACTAGGTGGCAGCTCCCTTCATTACATTCCTTGAACCTTACCATAACCATGTGAACCTGGATCATTGTGCCTGCTTTTTAGATGTCAAACATTTCTCTTCCTTCCCCTCTTTCTCGGTACCTTAGAGCATCTTTCTGGATGTGAAGGGAATAATACCTGGGCCCTCAAAACAGCTTATCAATCGTTCTATGTATAGCAGTTAAACTGTTTATTGTCACGGACTAAGGGATGCAAAAATAAAAACTATTCCTCAGTTCTGCTTGATGGTGAAAACGTTATTTTGCTAAGCTAAGAAACGTAGTTATTGCCAGTTTATGGTTCAGCCTCTGCAGTCTCCCTCCTGCCCGTCCTTCCCCTCATCTCCTTGAGTGGCAGCTGAGACTAGGGGGAATTCTGGTCTATGTGACATCATGAGGTGGGCTGATGAGGGGAGTCTGTGGTTGTCTTCTGACTTTGCTTGTGTGTCCTCAAGGGTGCCTTGTCCTGTCAGGTCTGGGTGTTAGCAACACAGGCTGCTGCGATGGCTGATGGCCTTGTGTCCTATCATGGCTTTCAGTTATGTAGATACCAAGGTTTGTTTCAGACTCACCTCAACTATAAGCTTTGTTTTGGTCTGCTGTGAATTTCTGTACTTTTCTTGGAGACCTGATTACTGTCAGAAGCTTTGCCATGTGCCTCTGGATCTGGAGGAGACTGGAGGGGAATGTACCAGGCCCAGGCCCACTTCTCTCTCTCCCCCATTGCTTCTCTACTTCCTAGTGTTCTGTAGATGTGTAGGGACTCTTCTCAAGGGTTTTCAGTAATCCTAGAGAAAGCAGGCTATACCTCCTGTGTCCTACACTCTCTACATAGACCTGCAACCTGAAATTATAATTTGAGTGGGGGAATGTGGCAAAAGCTTGGATACTCCATATTCTTTAATTGTTTTGCTTAATTTTTGAATTCCTGCCAGATTCCCCTCTTTTCTTATAGCCCATAGAAAGTTTCAAACAACTTTCTGGTGGTTAAGAAAGAAAGCTATTCTGTACCAACCCACATTTTTCTCTGCTCTATGTTTTGAGTTTTCTAAGTTTCGCTGTTAATCAGTATGTCTAAGCTTTTAGAACTTTCTCAAGTACACTAGAAAATTCCCAGAGAAAAACTAAGCCACATACAAACTATAATCTTTTTCAAATACTTAACCTTTGAAATGGAAAGCCAAGCCTTTTAAAGCTAATTTTGAACAAAAATCTCAAAATTTAATGCTGTTTTCTTATTGGATTTCTTTATATCCTTTTTTTCTAGGTAATAAATCTCAGCTTTCTGGTCTATTTTTATCTTCAAACAATAACTTTGATGTTGGAACTTTATATAGAGTACAAAAATAATGAGTATACAGCTTATTGGCTATAAAGTGAACACCAGTGATCCCATTATTCATATAAATAGAACATCACTGCTATTTTAGGAACCTCTCAGACCTCTTCCTTCCCAGATTCCACCCCATCTTCAAAGGAAACAATGGTCCAACTTCTAATACTATAGATTAACTTCATCTATTTTGAATGAAGCATGGAGGATGTATTAATTCTGTCTGGCATGTTTAGCTCAATATTACATCTCTGAGAGCCATTCCTGCTGTTGTGCATAGCAGTCTGTCATTTCCATTATTATTGTATGAATATTCCACCTGCTGTGTATTTATTAATTTTGATGTTGATGGACATTCAGGTTGTTTCCAGTTTTGGGCTATTGTAAACAATACTTCTAAAATTATCCCCTTAAATTTTAGTTGGCACACATTGTATATTGTATGCATGTCTTTTTTTTTTTTCCTTGCTACAAGTTTATTCAAAACAAAATAATCCCCTCCAACCTCACTGAGGTGGCTGATCATGTCCATGACCAAATCCACCTTTAAACTGATCCACCTCTAAACTGGAATTCCGTTGATGACCCAGTCCCAGCCTTGGCTTTCTTGTCAGTACCAGGAGGCACAGCACTCTGTCTATAGGTGTCTGTCAGCTTCCCCTCCTCAGTCTTGCAGACTGCTAACCCTCCAGACCTTTAGGCCAAGGCCTGCCGGTTTCTGGTCGGCTACAGCACAGAGTGGGAGGCACAATCTCACGCAGCAGGTGGAGATACTTGCGGAGATGCCCTCCTTGTTAAGGTACCAGTAGAAGTGTCTCCAGGAAAACTGTTCCTTCACAAAGCCTTGAGAGTTGAGAGACCGCATAGCCTTCATGATGTGAAGGTTGGGCACATTCCTGTTTGCCAGCTCTGCGTGCTTGAGCACGTGGAAATCCCTCTTGGCTACCATTATTCCCTCCTGAAAAAGGAGTTCATAAATGGCAATCCTAATTTTCTTGGGCATTAACATTGCAGAGGCTTCAGGGTCCAAGGCCGAGGCTGGAAAGCCATTGTATATATTTCCATGGGAAATCTTTGGAATGAAATCTTCATTTTTAATTGAAGTGCTTAGACTAGATGCATTGTTATTATTTTAATAGTGTTCTAGCTTGACTTTCTCTAATGCTTTATCTATACTATTGATGGAATATTCTTTATAAAAATTAGTTCTATTTCTGTCATTTATACTTTTAAGCCATTTTGATTAATATCCCATTGCTCTGGGAATTAATTGCAAACTCCTTCCATGGCTAACAGGGCTTTCTAAACATCTGACATCTGTTTGCTTCCTCTTTCACTCTTTTTCTATCAAAACTTTGTTCACCTTTCCTACATGTTTCTTTCACAAACTGTTTCCTCTACTATAAACCCTATTCCCTATCATTTCTTTCCTATTTCCATCTCCATTCCTCACCATAGTTTTATCTGGATAACTCCTACTTACTGAAGTCACAGTTTGTCATTTGTGAGATAACATAGAAAGCTGAATTGTCAAACTCAGGAAATTGCAACATTGGAGTGAAACCTGAAAAAGTCTGAGCATGTTGATGAAGTGACTTTTAGGCCAATTCTTCCCAAATGAGGATATGTTTTAGAATCTGTGAGGGTCTAAGTGATGCTTAGTGGTATCATTTACACAAAGGGAGCCATTTCAGTTATAGAATATCTTCTCCTTTATATGCCCCATTAGTTAGATAGCTTGCATTTTCCAGTGAGCTGTGTCCTATAAATTCACAAGTTAGCGCTCTACTTACAACAAGCAACCTCAATAGATCAGAGTTAGCCTATATCAGAGAAGGGAATCTCTTCATTAAAAAACAAAACAAAACAACAAAACCATAGGGCTTTCATTAGTGTGTTTCAAAGGGACAGAGTATGGCATCTCTTTCTAGAGACTGATTCTTCACAATTTCTTCCTTCCCACAGAGGTAGATTGTAGCCCTGCTTTCCTTCCCAACTTCCTGGAGTAAGCAATTCTGCCTTCTTCATTTGGATAGGTATCCCTACCAGTATTGCCCTGATTTCTTCGGGTTTTTTTTTTTTTCCCACTGAAGTGGTTTCTGATGTATTATAACTTCTTGGTTTCCAATTCCCTTAGCCCTCCACATTGTGAATTCCATTAAGATGTTGATTATGTGTATTTTAATTACTGTGGTGTGCCTGATGCTTGACATTGAACCTGGACCATAATAAGGATTCAACGATATTTCCAAATCGTGGAATTGTCTAAATATGTCTGCTCCTTTACACTGAAGTCATTTGTTTAGTTGGTATATAAGCTGACATGTTGCCTTTAGAGCTTGTTGAATAAAGTTTATACATAGTTAACTTTGATGGATGATTTTAGCATGGCAGGAAGAAAAAGATTCATGGGTTTCTTGTACAAACCTTGTCATAATAATTAGATTTTATATTCTGATCGAATATAAAGCATAATATATGTCTTTGACCTTTCCAGAGATGTTTTATTTATTTCCAGGCTCATTTCTGCTGAATGACTTTGTGTTTCATTATCTTTCTCTTTTTCTGTCATTTATTCAGTCTTCTCCTTTTCTGTCGAATTGTCTATCTGCATCTGTTTGTAATTTATATTTTCTTTGTTTTTCTTTAAAATCTGTTCTCTTTCCCCAATCTTTGTCACCTCCAAGAATTTAAAAACTTAGATTTCTCTTGTGTTTGAATTTGAGATTGAAATAGATACTTCTTGTTACCATAAATAATTAGTGGTTTAGAGGAAGCTTTGCTCACAAAGCTGATCTCCATTTTATCCAGGAAGTTGACTGATAAGATTATGGTAAAATGATAGCACTGATAAGATTATAAGCTCTTGCAATTTCAAAATTATGCCACAACATCTCAGTGAAAAGTGATATATTCACTTGCTGATCTGGGCTCAAACAATACCTCACTTTAATACGATTCATAATATTAATGTTGCGTTCATGTGATAGCTGACATTTTTCTGAAACTAAGGCATTATCAGGTTTGCAAATAGAATCTGATACTAACTGCCTCCACATGGAGTCTTTTGAATCAGATATGTCCATGCCTTCATATTCCATAAACTGGTTCAATTGTGTCAATTTTTTTCCTCCAACTTGCTTCTCTGTTCTAATTGCTGCTAAATCTCTTTTCAGATAGTATTTATAATATCATTGGCTTCACTGAGTGTGAATACATCATTTATGTAATTAGTTCACCTCTATTCTTATCCCATTATCTAGTCTTATTAACAACAATTAAAGTAATACAACTTGGGTTCAGTCTAATTTTAATCATATGTGCAAATATGGGCACTAGAATTATAGGGAAGTAGCCAGCAATAAGGTGATCATCTCAATGTTTTAAAATAAGTTCATATTAATTTTTTCTATAATTATACAAATAGATAAATACAAGTTTAAACTTGGAGAATCCTCAGGTTCTTGAGACTGTGTTTTTGGATCCCCAGAGGGTGACAGAGACTCAACTGAGAAATAGCAGCACTGCCCCTCTCCCTTCAATTCTTAGACCAGGGAGTCTCAAAGTTTGGTCCCTGACCAACAGCATCTGCATCACCTGAAAAGTGGTTAGAAAAGCAATTCTTTGGCCCTAACCTGAACCTACTGACTTTGGGTGTGAGGCTTTGCAATCTGTGTTCTAGCTTCCCAGTTGATTCTCAGGCACAGTACAGCATGAGAACTGCTGTTATAGATTATGAGTAAATGCTATTTGCCTGGAATAGAAGATTTTAAAGCAATATAATTGTATGTATTCTAGGATAGGCATGTAACTTGGTAGCATAAATCATTATGTAGCATAAATCATTAAATCTTCTATCTCAACCATATAAAAGGGCAACGTTCTTATAAACCATGCTTTAAAGCATCAAGAAGGCAATAATAAGATTAAAATAGGGCTATTCTAAGACTGGAAGGTGGGGGCATCATGGGCTGGACCCTAAAAGTTACCTATGATGGTCAAATTGAGCCAGTAGAGAGTAGGGTCAGAGAGTGTAAAAGTGTGTTCGAGAGAAATGATGTGAAATCTGAGTATTAGGAGTTAATAACCAGTGTTCATTAACAAACCAAACCTAAGTTCTGAACTAGTTGGAGACAATAGTTTGCTAACTTTCTGTTGCCATGGAGAATCATTTGGACTAGATAAGACCTGTTATTGTGAGATGGCATACTGCTATTACTGTTAAAACTTCAGTGCCCTGACAAGTATGGTTTAGAAAGATGTGTAAGGGTCATTTTTTTAAATTATACTTGAGAATGTATCAGAATCTGAACATGGTCTATGTCCATCCGGCTGGCACCTAATCATTCAGGAGTCAGTGTGCACTTCACTTCTCCAAGGGAATTCTCCTGTAAGGGATTTTTCCTATGTGCTTCACAGTGTTCTGAAATTCTCCCATCATAGGACTTTCCTACTATAATGTAAAGGTCTTGCTTCTGTCTTTCCTAGTATGTTATAAACTTCATGACAGAGTATGTTAGGCATCTCTACAACTCCACCATCTTTGGGGATTCCCTAGAAAGGCCATGGAGAACTTCATATGGATGTACTTAAGGATAAAATCTGTTACAATTGTGTAATAAAGTTACACAGCCAAATCATAAGAGAAAAACAAAACAAGCAGATTCTGGAAGAATCCATGTGCAGTCTTTCTTACGTTTATTCCATCCTACAAAGGGACAAAAATAACATACTCTTCCCCAGCAACGAAAACACAGCAAACTTCCTGTGATTTTTCTGCCTAGGCAAGCTCATTAGAGACAGAGCGCTGCATAACATGTTCCAAAATTCAAGATCCCCAAAAGGAAGGCAGGCACACAGCCTACACTGTCTAACCACAGTCTATCCCTTTTTCAGTTAACTGTTTTCTAGGAGTACTCCGAGTGCCATATTCCCAGAGGCTAGGGAAGGCTAACCCTTGCAGGAGGACTCTTCTAAGGATAACTGTCGAGCCTACTGTGTTAGTTCTTCTTTGTATAAGGACCACGTCTTATTAGCCATATTTCCTGCTATTTCTTTAGCAACGAGCACATTGCCTGAGACAGAAAATCTTCAGGAAATAATTTGCCAAATGGATTTCTTAAGGCAAAATTGATAGACATGCACAAAACAAAAATGTGTTTCTAGAAGTTTTGGCCTGTGATTGTTTGCATGTGTACATGTACACACATAGGGAAAACACTTGAAAATGTTCCACGTTTGACTGTTAACCTTTCTTTTGAGTTACTTAAGAGATATAAAGCTCTGGAAATTTGCAAATTTTGAGAATTCAAGTCACTGACTCACTGAAGCTCTTATTTACCTGTCAGAGGATCTGAGGGCTGGTTCAAGACTTTGAGTACCCTTTAATGTGGCTCAAGGTGATTGAATGTACATAAGTATAGGAATAAAGCTGTCCTATATTCCCTCCTTCCCAGACAGAAACAAGACAAGAATGCCCACTCTCACCATTCCTTTTCAAAATAGTCCTTGAAACTCCAGCCAGAGCAATAAGGCAAGAGAAGGAAATAAAAGGGATACAAATAGGAAAAGAAGAGCTCAAATTATCTCTGTTGATGACATGTTCCTATATTTAGAAGATACAAAAACTTCAGCAGAAGACTGCTAGAGCTGATAAGCAAATTTAGTAAACTAGCAGGATACAAGATCAACATATATAAATCAGTTATTTTATACTCCATTATTGAGTCTGCTTAAAAAGAAATTAAGAAAACTATTTCACTCCCAGTAATCTAAAAAAAAAAATGCCACTTGGGAATCAATATAATAAAGGATGTGAAGGACCTCTACAATGAAAACTATAGAACACTGAAGAAAGAAATAGAAGAAGACTTTTGGTGGTGGAAAGACCTTCCATGTTCTTGGATAGAAAGAATTAATATTATCAAAATGGCCAAACTACCAAAAGTGTTACACAGATCCAATGCAATCCCCATCAAAATACCAATTACATTCTTCACAGAACTAGAAAAAGTTATAAAATTCATTTGGAAAATTTAGAGACCCAAAATAGCCAAAGCAATCATGAACAAAAAGTGATGCTGGAGGCATCAGAATACTGGACCTCAATTATACTTTAGAGCTATAGTAACAAAACCAGCATGGTACTGGTACCAAAATAGGCTTCAAGACTAATGGAATACAACAAAAGACACAGATAAAAACCCATATAAATATGGTTATCTGATACTATACAAAGTTGCCAAAAATATACATTTGAGAGAATATAACCTTTTAAACAAATAATGTTAGGAAAACTGGAAATCCATAAGTGGAAGAATGAAATTTGATCTCTATCTCTCATCCTGAACAAGAGCCAACTTAAGGTGGTCAAAGACCAGAAACATCAACTGCTGGAAGAAAATGTAGGTCCAACATTCCAATGTGTTGGCATAGGAACCAACTTCCTTAATAAGACTCCTAAAGTGCAAGAAATAAACCCAAAAATCAATGAGTAGGATGGCATCAAATTATAAAGCTTCTGCACAGCAAGGAAACAGTTAAAAGCATGAAGAGAGAGCCAAAAGAATGGGAGAAAATCTTTGCTTCCTGCTCTTAAGATAAGGCATTAATATCCAAAATGTATAAAGAACTCAAAACACACACACACACACATAAACAACAACAACAAAACCCAACCAACCAAACAA
This sequence comes from Urocitellus parryii, assembly GCF_045843805.1. Classification (NCBI taxonomy): domain Eukaryota; kingdom Metazoa; phylum Chordata; class Mammalia; order Rodentia; family Sciuridae; genus Urocitellus; species Urocitellus parryii. The sequence continues at coordinate 28,977,470 of NC_135537.1, forward strand.
CAATAACAACAAAAAAAAAACCTCCAATTAATAAATGGGAAAAGGAACTAAACAGAAATTTTTCAAAAGAAAAAAATACAAATGGCCAAAAAATACATGAAAAAATGTTCAACATCTGTAGCAATTAGAGAAATACAGATTAACACTACGTTGAGATTGCATCTCACTCCAGTTGGAATGGCAATTATCAAGAATACAAATAATAATAAGTACTGGTGAGAATGTGGGGGAAAAGTACACTTATATGTTATGGATGGGACTGCAAGTTAGTGCAACCACTCTGGAAAGCAGTGGAGACTCCTCAAAAACTAGGCCTAGAGTCACCATCTGACCTAACTATCCACTCCTGGGTATACATATCCAAAAAGATCTAAAATCAGCATACTACAGAGATACAGACACATCATTGTTTATAGCAGCACAATTCACAAGAGCCAAGTTACAGAACCAAACTAGACACCCTTCAACAGATGAATGGATAAAGAAAATGTGGTGTATATTCACACTGTAATATTACTCAGCCAAAAAGAATGAAATTATGGCATTTGCTGGTAAATGCATGGAACTAGAGACTATCATACTAAATGAAATAAGCCATACCCAAAATTTTAAAGGTTGAATGTTTTTCTCTCATTTGCAGAAGCTAGTTCAAAATATGGAGGACGGGGAAGAGAGAGACAAAGAAAAACGTTGAGAGTAAGGGGGAATTCCATCAAAATAGAAGAAAGATTGGTGAATTAGATGAAGGGGATGGAAGGGGAGGAGGAGGGAGTGGATAAGGGAAGAACAGTGGAATGAATCTAACTTTCCTATGTACATATATGAATATGCCACAGTGAATCTCACTCTCTTGTATCCACTAGATACTAATTTTTTTAAAAAAACTACTAAAAATTTAAAAAAAGAAGTTGTATTACTTCTTCAATAAATAATTTTCCTTCTCTGTCAGGGGGAAAATAACATGAAGCAGTTTTATACTTGTAAGAAAATGAAGATTTCTGTCAGAACAGATCAAATATGACACAGAAAACCTGAAGCACCCTTAGCATTTGCTCGGTAACTGAAAAAGTAATTGAGAGAAACACTGAGTACAAACTAATTACATACTTTTCTAAGATACATGTTTTAAAAGTGTAGGGTCCATCTGGCCTTGACATCTACAAAATCCCTATATAATTAAAAGGGAAGGAAATAAACAGTGGAAGTTTAAAATACAAAACAAAAGGTGACTATGATTTGGCCTCTCCTCTCAGAAAACTTATACTGGAGCGAGGAAAAAAGACCCAAGAACAAACAGGATGTGCTAAGTACAAAAAGAGAATATTATATAACTACAGAAACAGCATACAGGAATAAGTTATTAATTCTCTAAGAAGGCAAACTTCAGTATAAGGCAAATTTTTAATTTTTTGTGGGGGAGGGGTATCAGGGATTGAACTCAGGGGCACTCAACCACTGAGCCACATCCCCAGCCCTATTTTGTATTTTAGTTAGAGACAGGGTCTCACTGAGTTGCTTAGTGCCTCACTTTTTGCTAAGGCTGGCTTTGAACTCACGATCTTCACAGCCTCCCAAGCTGCTGGAATTACAGGAGTGCGCCACCGAACACAGCAACATAAAACAATTTTTAAACTGGATTTTGAAGGATGAATAAGAGTGAAAATGAAGAAAGGGAAAGCATGCAGTGTTAGAAAAGTTTTAAACATTGGATCCTGGGTAATTACTAAAACCACAGAATGAGGATTTTTATTTTAAGCAACATTGAAAACTAAGGTACTATTAGCAAAATATTTTCAGCAAAATATTTTCAGGATGATGTGTGAAGTTCACTAAAAAATATGGAAAATCTTGAAGGGTCAGAAAATAAAAAGAGAATGTGGCAATCACAGAAGTGTATGAACCCAGACACAGAGGCTGGCATTGCCAAGGGGATGACAAGTTTCATTTGTAAACTCAGGATTTTTTGTGTCAGTGACCACTGGGGAGAAAGACTGAGTGTTTGACTCTGTCTGAACAATACAGAAAAAATGCTGAGACAAGCAGAAAACTAATACTAGAGATTATATACAAATCTCTTCATAAAAAGAGTAGAGCCGACTTAGTAGTTGGCAAATAGCCTAAAACGAAGATGCCATGAGTGTTAGTCAGCTTTCCATTGTTATGACAGAATACCTTGGATAAATGACTTAGAAGAAGAAAAGGTTATTTTGGCTCAGTATCAATCTCTGTTTGCTTTGGGCCAGTGACAGACAGTACAGAACATCATGGCGGGGAGGCCATCGTAGGGAAGTCCTGCTGACCTCATGGCATCTAGGGAGCAAACAGGAAGAGAAAGGGGCCAGGGTCCCAAAACCCACTTCAGGGGTACACCCCAAGTGACCTAACTATTTACCTAGAGGCCCCAGCTCTTGAAGGTTCCACCACCTCCCAGTAGTGCCATTGGCTGGGACCAAGCCTTTAACACGTGGACTACTGAGGGGTGTTTTAGATCTAAAATACAGCACCAGGTGTTTGATTTCAAGGGTTTATTAGAACTTCTGTCCTATGCAGTAGTTGGTGACTTTGGAATTATAATGGCAAGTAGAAGAAGTAGAAAATATGAGAGAGAATAACTAGAAGACTACGGAAACTGTCAAGGTGAGAAAAAGCTAACCTAATAATTCTAGTTTCCAGTCACAGTCAAAAACATGGGTCATAATGAATTTACACATTCTGATGGCACAAGAGTTTGCTAGAAATCAAAATCCCTCCAAAAAGCAAGGCTAGTTAGTAATTTCCAAAGCAACATTCTGAAGCTGTATAAGCAAACCCTATGAAAAATTTTAACACATAAAGAACGGTGATTGCAAAAATAAGGAGTTATTTAAGACTCGCAAAGGAACATAGGTAAAAAAGTTGTATAGAAAGGAGCTGTGGAAGCTAGCCATCACCAGGGGGGAGAATAAAGTCTTTGAAGCATTTTCATTTTTCAGTTAAATGCACGAGTTTCATAATTAACTCTGAAAGATATTCATTCATTTGTGCTTCCATTTGTTCACTTAATAAACACTGAAAATCAACTATGTGCCATATACCATGTCAAAAGCTAGAAATACAAAATAAGACTCAGTCCTTGTGCTTTTGGAGCCCAATGTCTGTGAGGCCTTCATGTAATAAAAGACTGTGGAACAGTGAGATAGAAGTTATAACAAGACTTATGGCCACACCACTCTGCCATACAGCCTGCGGTGGAGAGTGGGAGGAGAGGATTTTTGTTTTTGAAGAAGAGCTTTAAGAACTGAACTTTCTCTCAACAAATATGTTCGAGTGTGTACTATAAAATGCTGAAATAGAGCCACGCGAAAAATTCTCCTTGAGAATCGAACAAAATGTACTCATCCCTGGAATGAGCATTTGCTTATTCTCAGGATCTTCCTTTCACATTTAGAGTGGGGTGCATGAAGACAGTGGGCCAGACTTGAAGATTCCAAGGGGGGATCCTTCTACACACTATCTGAGTCATCCACCCCAGGGAAGATTTTGAAGTTGGGGAAACTGGAGAAAGGTTTAGGTTTGGAGGCTTATGAATCACTCTGTGAGCTTTACAAGTGAAATTTCACACAAGCTATATTCCTGGCTACCTAGATCCATGTCTATGTCTATTATAGCCAGTGTGAATGCAATATATAACAGCAAGATAAATCATATTAGAAAACAGAAAGCAACAAACATTGGGGCATTAGGTATATCAAGGGACAAGAAAAAATGATACGCAGCGTTGGACATGAATCTGTTTCCATTCAGTGTCTTCCTTTTCATTTGGAACTGGGGATCATGCAGATAATTAGAAAGAAATGACTGCTTACTCAAGATGCTACACTGTAGGGTAGTGACTAAGTATAGAATCCAGAATCTGTGTAGCTCAATCCAGGCAGCACCACAGATTCCTGAAGGACTCCGGGCACAGCAATGAACTTAGTAAAGCCTTAGATTTCTCATCTGAAAAATGGGGATGTAGTTGCATTTTTTCCTTAATCATGTTATGGGGAAGATTACACGATGCACGCAAATACTTTAATACATGTGATGATAATGAAGAGCCACCCAGGCTTTAAGAGTGGGGCATGGCCACCAGGACCCTTTGGTTCAATGGTTTTCTAAGTTTTCAGGCTCTTGGTTTCACATGGGACAGGGCTGGCTTCATGGATGTGTGAATCACGCAGCAGCTGAGGCTTGCTGAAAGAGGAACTCCGCACTTGGTTTAATGGTGGGCTGATGCCATCTTAACATTAATAATTTCTTAATCAGTTTTAAACAAGAGCTCTGAATCTTTATTTTGCAGTGAACCTTGCAAATTTTATAGCTGGTCCTAGGGCAGGGAACAATAAAAAACCCAAGTTTGAGTCTTATCCCATATCAATTAAATTAGAACCCTCAAGGCTAGAACCAGAGTATTCTTACTTTTAAAAGCTTCATAATAAGGTAAATCTTACACATAGCAGAGTTGAGAATCAGTGCCTTGGGTTTCTGGTTGATCTGACAATAGTCCAGTGGACTTTTTTTTTTTCTCCCTTCAGTGGCTTATATAAGCTTGATGGGGGACATGGTTTTGGTTTTCTTGGTATGAGAATTTAAATACAAGAGCATTAACATATTTACTCCATCTTTGAAACATGTGTAGCATTAGACTGCATACTGAAATGCCCACATGACTACATGATGTTGGGCCCTAGAATCAGATCTTAGGACAGAACTCTTCTGAATCTGTAAAATAGGACTGAAAATAACACTCAACATCCTCTATTTGTTGTGAGAACTAAATGAGGTGATACATATCAAGTGTGTTACAAAAACCTGACAGACAGTAAGTGTTCAATAAATGTGAACTATTATGAATCATCTGATTGCTGCAAGTTGTTTTTGGTTTGATGGGGATCCCTCGATGACATAAACATCCCTCATCACAGGAACATCAGGGTATTTGTTCCAAAGGACATATTTAACTATTTTTCAGAGTGCAGAGTATAAAGAAGGCACTTAGAGGAGGAAGAGGAAGAGTGGGTAAAAGCCTCCCTCACCACAGCACAAGACCAAGTTGTAAATAGTTCACTTTCCCTGCCAAGCTAGGATGAAGAAAAAATAGATGTTGTCTTTAGGCATAATTAAGCCATAAACACTCAGCCTTAATTTGTAGTCTGAAATTTTAATTCCCTATTTCCTCTGTAAGGGTCCGGCGGAGCGTCTGAGGGAGAGACCACACAAGAGACTGGCTTATGCAATTGGCAAAAGGGGATTTATTGAACCAGCATGCTGGGGCTCAAGGCTCACTCAGGAAGGGAGAGCAGCCCAGAGCCCAGAACAGAGGTCAAGCAGAGCTTAAGTACACTTTTTGGGGAGGGCGGGGGGCTTTGCATACATCAGAACAAATCATCATAAGCGGGTACACATTTAAACGGATTGGTTTTGGAGCCTGGATGCTTACGTGCCACGCTATTTGGAGCCCTTAGCTAATAAACAACCAGGGAATCAATGGAAATATTTACTGGGCAGTTCAGGTATTGTCCTAACAGCTACAGAGATTACAGGTTCCGGGGGTAGCAGAGGAATTTTAACAATACCTGGCCTATTATTTTTTTTTAGCCCAAGCCTTTCAATTTAGAAACTTTACAATGCCCAGTCTTTTACACTTTAACTCAGACTCTTGCAGCTTAGAATCAGCTTAGAAATTTTACCTTTACACTTCCATTTGAGAAAACAGTGGCATTTTGCTACTATTGCAGGGAGAAAAAAAGTTACAACTTTTAGTGGAGAATTACAAAGAACTGGGTAAACACTGATTTAATTGGAATTCATCAAGAAAGTCCAAAGCCAGAAATTATCTTCTTGACACCTGTTTGACATGTTTACCTGGCATGGTGGTTCTGTCTGACAGCACTTTGGGACAACTTGGCAAACTTACATAAATTCATACCGGGGATCTAGACCTACCCATAACCAATTATTTCAATTTTTGAAGATGAATTCTGGGACATCAATAGTGGAAAAATATTCCGCCACACTGTTGATTCTAATATGTACCAAGATAGGAAAGATAGAAATGAGAAGAGCCCTTGTGGAACCCTCAAAGACAAAAGCTCCAAAACTAACTCCAAGCCAGACAAAACCGATGACAACCAAACAAATAAACCCGATACAAAGACAGTCTACTTGACATTCTGGATGAACTGTGTCTCCAAACAAACAACAATGGTTAGATTCAGTTTTTTAAAAAAGCTATAACAAAACGTAACTCCAACCTCCTTGCCTTGAGTAAATCCTTTTTTGGTTGAACAACTTCAAGGATCCAAGCGCTGGCCCTGTGGGTATCCTGGCTGCAGAGCAAATTCCAAGTCTTGGGTAGGGCTTTTCTGCAAGCTGTCCCTGACTTTTAAGCTTTCTTCTTATCTCAGCTGTTTGGAGTCCCCTTCGCACCTCAGCTACACCTGAGCTCCCTTGAGCTCCCTTTATTCTGAAACCAGATTTAAAGGTAGGTGATTAGTATAGCTAGGTGCATCCGGTCTGATATGGAGTCTAAAAAGGAAAATGGAGTTCATAAAGAAAATGAACCGAGAAATCAGAACTACACTTGGGAGATTGAAATGTTAATGTCCCCAAGGCACCAGGGCCCCAAGTTCTAAAGAACTGTTAATGAAGCAGCTCTCAGCAAATAGGGAGGTGCTAGTCAAATCACCCCAGGACCTTCCTTCCAGGATCACTCCTCCCCACCCCCGTGGCTCACCTGTCTTCTACCTTTTGGCCTTCCCATCTGGTCCCCTTCACTTGCAAGATAGAGGGAGATAAGCAAGATGAAGGACAGAAATGTAGGAGAACAAAGGAAGACCTTAGCTATGAAAGGGATAAGACCTCCCCATCCTATGGATTCTGCCTTTCAGGTCCCCTTCTTCCTGGGGGAAGTCTTTGCAGCTGTCCTTTCACTTTCCACTCTACACTTGCCTCCATGTGCTTCTCGGGTATACTTCAGCATCCGGGAAGCAAGGATTTGTCATAGTAACCCACAGTATCAATTCCCCTGCAAAGCGTGGAGGGAACTTCTCTATAATGTTGTCACAGCAACACAGCCCACCTGTACCTGTACCTCTACTCCTCGATACCGCCTTTCCTGAGGGATGCTACCCCTCCCACAGACCTGTGTCTAGCATCAATTTCTAAGACTTCTGCAAAATGCTTCTTGCAGTATGTGGAGGGGATTGCAAAGGACACCTTAACCCCAATACCTGAGGGTCTACCTGAGTCTCCAACCTGCTTGTTTACTCTGGGGGACCCATCCTGGCCTCTGGGTGACTCTGAAACAAAGAGTCTCCTAAACTACAAAGGCAGCTCTTTTAGGATGACTCTATATAGGGAGTGACCCTATAAAGAGAAGTGAGAAAAGGACAGAGGTAAAACATGATTTAATCATCTAATAACCACTGAGAGGGGGCTGCCCATTGTAAACACCTGGATGAACCCTGGATCTCTTCTCCACCCAGAAGCTAGTGCTCTTTCTTTAAGTAAGTCAGATCAAGTCACTCCCCCTCTTAGAAGTTTCCAGTGAACTCACTCCACAGTCTTCACCATGGCCCAGAAGACTCAATGGGGTCTGCACACCTGCTTATCTCATCTCCTCACTTACAGTTTTTGCTACTCATGAGCTTCAACTGCATTGACCTTTTGGCTATTCCTGGGACATACCAGGCACCTCAGGGCCTTTGTACTTGCCTTTCCTCAGCTCTGCAAAGGAATCCCCTAGAACCCAGCGTGACTTTCCTCCCTTCCTTAAGAGAGAGACAAGCTGAACCTCCCTTATTTATTTATTATTTTTCCTTTTTGTTTTGAAGAAATGATAGGCTCCCAAGAAATTGTCATGGTGGTGCAATGAGGTCCTGTTTAACCTTCATCCACTTTCTCCCAATTGACACTCCTTATTTAAAACACTCCCAGTACCCATCTCTCCTACTCTCTCTTCCCTTACCCTGCTTTGTACTTCTTCATGGTATTTACATCCATCTGTCATGTCCTATAGTTCTTGGTTTATTGTCTTGTTTCTCCAACTAGAATGAAAACCCCATTAACGTGAGACTTTATTTGGTCCATGGCTGAATTTTCAGTGCCTAGATTGGGGAATATTAAATCTAAATTGGTTCCAAGTAAAGTTCTAGGCCATATGTTGGAAGTTCATTGAAAAGACATCCCTTGGCAGAGGTCTTCCTGCAGAGCACTGAGAGCAGATGTCCAGCATTTCCACTTGAATGTCTCAGCATGTTACCAGATAAGCCACAGCAGGGCAGGGACTCTTTGTTTTCCCCATGAATTTCTCCCCAGTACCTGAAGCAGCACAGAGTTATCACCTGTGCTCAATATATATTTGTTCAATGAATATGCAAAATTAAACCCTTCCCATCCTTCAGTTCAAGCATAAACCTGGAAGACAACATTAAATTCTCTCTTTTCTTTATGCTTTACATGAAATTACATATCAGTTTTTATGGATTGTACTGTATTTATATCTATGCAATTTGCCTAGTCTTATGGCCACATTTTAGACTTTGAATATCTCTCACTTGATTGTTATTACAAACCTGATCTCCCTGGGTTTAGTTTCCTTCTAATTTATTCTTTTAGTTTATAGCTAGAGTATAGACTTTTCTTCTAACCAGATTTAATTGTGTCTTTTTTTTTTTAAAGTTGTTAAAGACTTTCTGTTGTGCTCAGGGTAAAGTTCAAACTTCTTAATATGATTGATATGTTTTGAATGCTTGGATCCTGCTTCAGTCTCTCCTATCAATCTCAAATCCAGTCATACTGGTGTGGGACCTTGTCTTAGCTCTGGAACTTTGCACACATTTGACAGGAGGTCTTGCTGCTGCCAGAGGAAGCTTTTTCCTTCTCCCCACCCATGCAGCTACTCTAACCACTTTCCCTCATCCCCTTTCAAGATTGGGCTATGTGCCTTATGGAAGCACCTTCTCCAAACACACCCTGTATCTCTGCAAAGGTCAAGGCAGCACCTGACTTGTCCAGCACTGTATCACTAGCATGGAACACAACCTCTGGTACACAGGAGGGATTTAGCAAATGTCTCTTTATCGACTCTTCAGGTATAATGCATAGAGAGCGTAGTGCCAAGGAGAGTATGCTGTGTTGTTTAAGTTCAAATCTGTATTTAGAATATATCCTAAAATTTCACACAAGTATTAATTTTTTTTTAACATGCAAATGTATTCCTAGGGTCTGGGAGTATGCTTAGCATGTTGTAAATACTTAGAAAATGTGAAATGCATGTTGCATATATTATCACAGCAATCTTTTTAAAAATATTCTTGCTCAGTTCTGGTACAAAGTCAAGTTGATGACAAGAATGAAAACTTAGGCAAAGGAGGAAAAATTTAAATCATTACATCTGTAGTAATGCGGACACCTTCTGATTTTAGTAGAAATAACCAAAAAATTTCCTGTTTTACAAAATTTTCTAAGATATTTAAGTTATTTTTAAGGGACACATAAAATGAATTTGAATTAGATACGAACAAGATAACACCCTCACAACACTTACTTGTAGAATCTTAGGAAGGCAATATGGTATAGAGGCTAGGGCAGACTTGGAATTCCACATTGGTCTGGTCACTCACTAGATGTTCAAACCAGTCAAATTGTATTCCTGGAAGTCTTCATTTATAAAATTGTAACATAAGAATAATACCACCTAAATTTTAAAGGATGTATTAAATGAGCTAAATGCTATATATAGCTCTTGGTATTGAAAAACCAGCCTCTACCTCAGAGCAAAGCCTGTCCAAGGAAGGGACATCACCTTTGTCCTTGGAAAGATCCACAGAGCACATCCCCACCCTGCTAAGTGGTTTATCTACAAATAATAGGAGAGATCTGCTGCGCCAGGTGTTCCTGACTCAGTCAGGCTAGGTGGGGATCCATAGCAGCCCCCTAGCAGCCACCAATCATCATGAGACAGGGAAATACCTGGGATGCCAGATGACCCTCCCAGTAGTTTATGGTGTTGGGAAACCATGTAGTTCAGCATGAACACCCTCTTGGCTTAAACCAATCAGTTCAAATGAATCCCCCTCTTGTAGTAACCAATCACCCTTACCCAACTTGTTCCCGCCAGTGAATGTGCTAGTCCTGTTTTAGAGTTGTTTTTTGATTTTCCCGAGATGTGTGATGATTTGCTAAGAGATGCTATGATGTATGTGAAGTCCCTGCCTTCTCCAAAGAATGTATAAAACTGCTGCAAACCCTGGGCTCCGGGCCTCTCAGCATCACCAGTTGCTGTGTGTGCGCGCGGAGAACTGAGCTAGCTCGCAATAAACACCTCTTTGCTGTTTACCTCGATCTTGGTCTCTGGTGGTCTTTTGGGGGTCCCGAATTTGAGCATAACAGTATACCCAACACATAGTATTTTGGAAATAGTGCCTGATACTATTTTCATTATTACTTAAAGGTAGTCCAGTCCCCCTTCCTGTAACTATTTCTGCTGAACAACAGTTCAACCTTTGTTTTGATGCCTCACTGAAGCTACCTGGTGATCCATTCACTGACGATGCCTTAGTACCACCACCATGCAGCATGCCTAAGATTTTAAGAAAGCAAATGTAAACTAGTCTATAATATTTATAACGAAGGGAACTCCTGTTGCAAAAAATAACAAGGATTATGCATTCCAGGGAAACTATGTGGAGATGTCTACAATGGAAATAGCCTTTAATGTTTCAATATTGGGAAGTTTATGGTGTGGTTTTCCCTGTTTCAATTGAAGTCACAGATCAAGAATTGTCTTGGGGTGGAGTGATGATCAGAGAGCAATTTTAAGAACACTACTTCACAAGACGAATGTTAACAAAAGTCAAGTGGATATATTGTGCATGGTTGATGACCATTCTGACATAGGCATATGTCCAAACACATTAACTTGTATACATCAACTATGTGCAATTTTTTATATCAATTTTACCTCAATAGAGATGTTATAAACAGAATTCTTGCTGAATTAAAAAATATGCTGGATTTTCTGAAGCTCAGCAGGAGAAAGCAAAGTTTCAAGTAATGAGTCATATAGAAGGAACATCTGTTGCATCTAGGAATGGGCTGTTGGGACCAAAAACATTTTTTGGAAAATAGAGAAGCTAAACCTATGCCACAGATAGTTTCACAAATAGTTTCCAAGAATAAAGCAAAAGAGAGAGAGAGAGAGAGAGAGAGAGAGAGAGAGAGAGAGAGAGAGAGACAACTGAGACACACAATTGGATTCTGCTCTTATGGCTACCAAACCAATGTTCTGTGGCATCATGCCAACCTTATTGTTTTTGTTCTATAATAAGCTCTGATCTTTAAAGTTCTCTTGAGAGAATCAATCAGAATGGAATTTCAAATGTTATTCGCATTTGATTACATGATTCACAAAACACTGTTCTCTAAGCTCAGCATGCACATGTATTTCTTGTTCTGAACTGTACTTACACTGAAAACTAGAAGACCTCTGAGAGTGACTCTCAGGACTGATTCGAATCCTGTCTTTGCCACTGATAAGCTGTGGACGTATTCAATGAATTATTTCACTCAGTGGAATGGATTTGCCTCATATTTCACTTGGGAACTATATCTACCATGTATAATTGTAAAGAATAAATGATAGGCTCATTACAGAGTATTCTAAATGCTTTCCCTTCTATCTTCTCCAAACAACTTGCCAACGTTAATGAAATCTCTAGATAAATGCCCTGAAAGGCAGGACAGAGAGTGTTATTGGTAGCAATGCATTTTGTAGTGGATCTTTCATCCTGTGGGTGACCAGCATCAAAGTCTGCTAATAAGTGAGATTTCAGAAGGGATCTAGTATACTCGATGATCAGTGTAAAAAAAAAAAAAAAAAAAAAAAAAAAAAGAAAAAGCCTAACTTACCTTTTATGGGCATTGGATTATTCTTAATAAACAGCTAAAATATTTAAGCATGAATATTAGTTATTTGTTGACTGACATCTATGAACCAGGCACTTTTCAGATAATATTTTATTTAAACTCAGTACAACTGGACTTAATGGCATTTTTATCACTTTTGACATGTAGATGGAAGTCTTGAGATGCAGAGTTGGATGCACTGACAAAAAGTGGCAGAGTCAGGGTTTAAATCTGGCCTGCCTTCTAAAATTGGGCACTTTATCCTTCACTCTGGTTCCCTAAATCATGCCTTTCTTTACATGGGTTAGCATTATTTAGCACTTTCTAATCAGTATGGTCCTATTACAATTTTAAGGATTTGATCCTTCTTATGTTCATCTTAAGACCCATGTATTGTCTTTTATTACTTATAAAATACATTACATAGCTATAGTTTTTCGTTTGTCAATCACACCTCAAAGAAGGCTTAAAAATCAAATAAATGCATAAATTTTTAAAAATTTGATTACAACTTGATGTCTAAGTAATCCAAACCCATATTTTAAAAATTGATTCCTCTCTTCTTTTCTTATTCCCTTCTTTTCTGTCTCTCTCCTTCCTTTTTCTTCTCTTCCCTTTGGTCATTTCAGTCCATTAAATATTATATATGTACATACAAAGATGTATGCACAGAAATGTGGTAAAGAACTCCAGATATATGTGCTTACAGTGTTAAAGTACACCATGTCAGGGAAAGGCACTTTCTAAGCAATGGAAAGTTTGTACAGAATGAATGAAAGATAAAGGGTGGAGTTCAGGGCTTGGTTTATTGGAAGGAAAAATAGGCGATTCTGTTATACATAGGACATCAGAGAGACCCTTTTACTGTGTTCACATTCCAAATGCCCACATTAGAGTTTTACCCCACTGTACTAAGGTGCTACTGTATCCTGGAATACTTTTGGAAGATGAGTTGGAGTTTTTGGTACTGGGCATAACCCCACTAGACCCATTTGAAAGCAGATGGAATCTAGGACATTATGTTTTTGCTCCTGCTATGTAGAAAGCACTGAAAATTGAATAGTAGTAGACTGGATTCTTACCTTCTTGGAGCTTATAGTCCAGTTGAAATGCACTTTTTTATTATCCAGAGGGAAGAAGAAGGGTAAAACTTGTGAGCTATCCTAGATAGATTTCCAAGTTGGAGGTCTCTCAGAATACTGGAAAAAGGGAAGGAACTGCAAGTGGAGATACTTGGTAAGGTAGCAACCAAGGTGATGCCAAGACAAACGTGGCTTCCTGCCTAGTGTTCCTGTTGCTCTGGTCATGCAACCTTCAGACTGCAAAATAGTGGTATGCATTTCTGAACAACTGTGGCACACTTGATCAATTCCTCCATGTCCTCTTTGTGTTTGAGGCATGTCTGGCCAGGTCCCTGGTCCAAAGCCCTTCTAATTTAAGATACATACCCTTCCAGTGAAAAAGTGATATCTAATAAGTTAACTGGCAACTCTCTACCTCCCTTTCTTCTGTAGAAGCAGATTTTATCTAATTTTCTTCTGTTTGAAAACATTCCCTAGATATTGAAGTAGCACCTTTAGGATTTATTTATGACATACCAGTGAACAGTTAGAAATACGCTAAACTTAGATTTCTAGAAAGATGGAGAGAATTACAGAAAGGAAAAAAATTAAAGGTTAACATATGCACAAAATAGTTGAAATGAAGTGAAATAAAATGGTTCCAGTGAAAATGGATTTCCATGGATACATGTGCTTTGATTCTGTGCCAAGTGCTTTAGAAACTAACAACCCTTTTTGTGGGGTGGCAAATAATTAAGGAAACTGATATGAAAACTCCATGAAATTATATTTAAAAGAATTTTTTTCTTGCCTTTATTGTTGGGAATTTCTGAATAGAATAATTTACTTGGCTTACTGGTCTCAAGGCTTCTGAATCTTTATCTGCATTTGGTTAGAAAATTCTTAGTCATGTAAATATCATCTGAAAGACTAATTTAATGAGGTTATGGAAAATAAATCATGGCATTTGAGTTTCTTTATGCTGCTTCTGATGTCCTAAATGTATACACTGAAGAACAGGTATGTCATAAAAGCATACACCTAAACAAATAAAAGCTAAAGAATATACTGCATGTATATATCAGATACATGTGAAAGATAATGGTCTACTTTGTAGTATCAACTTATCTTTAAAATTATGGAGGTTGTATATGCTACCACGTATGAGTAAAACTCTCGAATACATATATACAGCTCATAGTTAGCTGTCCTGTATTTTCCAAAATGGTTGACATTCTCATATTTTCTGCCACCATATCAGACACCATGTACATGCTATGACACATGTTTCAGATTTTGGACTAAGAAATAGTATTGAAGTACAGTAAGCCCTCCCTAACCACAGGCCCCACAATTGTGGATTCAACCAACTGCAGATGAAAAAGTTTCTGAAAAACTACTGCATCTTTTGTTAGCTAGCTTTTTGTCACTATGACCAAAACAAGAACCACTGAAAGAAGGAAAAGTTTATTTTGAGCTCCTGGTTTCAGAGGTTTAGTTTATGTTTGGCTGATTGCATTACTCCTGGCCCAAGGTGAGGCAGAACATCGTGATAGAAGGAAGTGTGGAGGGAAGCTGCTCATCTCATGGCTGCCAGGATGGGGGCAGGGAGGAGGGAGAGGGGGGGACAAAGAATTAAAGCCACTTGAAATAACTAGTATTTTTATTTTTTTCTCTTTTAGCAATGACAATACATCTTTATCATGTTTTCTCTTTTAGCTATGACAGTACATATTTATCATGTTTATTATCTTCAATCAAAGAAAGAAAGGATCTAAAAGCTAAGTTTGTAAGTAGCTTAGAACCATTGTGTAAATATATATAAATGTGTGGATTATGTAAAAACATTCTATTCTTATATTGTCTTATAAATAATATCTATTATAGAGAGGGGCAGGGAATATGAGCCCTTCCAGAGCACTCCTCCAGTGACCCTCCTCCTCCATCCACACCCCTCCTGCATACAGTTACCACCCAGCCAGTCCATTCAAACTAGGATGCAGGCCATGTCTCTCATAATCCAATCATTTTACCTCTAAACATTTCTGCATTAACATGGGAAGTTCTGAGGGACACCTTGTATCCAAACCATAACACATCGGTACTGAACATGTATAGGCTTTTTTTCTTGTCTTTATTCCTTAAACAATACAGTATAATGATTTATGTTGTATTTGACAAAGAATCTAGAGGTGATCTAAAGTACAGGGAAGAATATGCATGGGTTATATGTAAACACTCTACTATTTTATATAAGGGATCTGTGCATATGTGGAATTTTGTATCCTCTGGGAAATCCTTGAACTAATCCTCCATGGATATAGAGTGATGTGTGTACATAGAGAGAAAACAACAAAGAAAACAAACACATAAGAGGCCCAAGAAAATCTAGCCATTTCCTCTTTATAAGAGACCTACCTAAAGGAAAGAAAAATCAGAATACAAAGGCTGGATATAATAAGATGAAAAAATGTATACTTGAAAAATATTAGCAAAATAAAAAAAAGTGTGGCAAAAATTAATAAAGTACATTTTCATAAGTTTCATCTTTCCGGATGAAAGTATTAATGAGATAAATAGATACATGTACATTCTAAAGAATAAGACATTTATAACATTGCATACATCAAACACAAGGATATGGCTGGTATATATCTAAATGCATAATATAAAAATAAGTAAGGCAAAAATATTAGAAATGCAAGAGAAATGATAGAACTACAATTATTGTAGAAAAATATAACACATCTTTTTCAAATAACTGATAAGAATAAAAGAGGATATAGTGGATTATATACTAATAGATTTCTATAATAAACTTACAGAGATCTTTATTTCCAGGAACAGAAATTGTACACCAATTTTTCATATCTATGGATATGGAAAGCCTGAGAAAAAGTTCTACATATTAATACAATAACTAAATAAAACATATTTTAAAAATGGGTCATCATGCAAATTAAAAAAGAAGTTTCTAACAGACAATATAATCACTTGGAAATCTAATCCTCTCTAAAAAACTTTTAGGCTGAAAAGGAAAGAAAAATTAAAATTCACATTATAAGAAAACACAAATGAGAAGATGACTAGAGTATAAACCAGATGCCCAATCCAGATAAGAACAGCACACAGACAGCGATGCATACTCATCCAAGGACTGCTCGGTACTAACATGGAAGACAACTCTGTTAATCTGAAGATGGTAAGAAAAATAGATTTAAAAGCCAAATACAATGGCATTAATGATAACAACATACCAATTGGTACATATTGTACATTTTGTACATATTGGAAATCATCAATTTATGAAGTTGGTGATTTATGAAGTCAGCGAAAAAATTCCATTTGCAATACCAATAAAAATCAATAAATTCTTAGAAAATGTCTAATATTATGTTAAATTCTTTTTGTATATAATAAGTAGTCTAGAGATGATTTAAAGTATAGGGGAGAATGTAAATAGGTTACATGTAAGTACTATACAATTTTATATAAGAAAAATAAATTTCATGGTTCAAGTTTGTTTTCTTTCTTAAACAAAACAAAACAAAACTTTATTTTACTTATTTATTTTATGTGGTCCTGAGGATTGAACCCAGGGCCTTGCACGCGCAAGGCTAGCACTCTACCACTGAGCTATAACCCCAACCCCTCAAGTTTGTTTTCTTAAGGAATGTTGTGCTAAGCATGTAATTCTGAAGATTGAACCTAGGGCTTTGTACATGCTAAGACAGTGCTATTAGGAAGAGGAATTCCCTCTTCTCCCTTTCCATCTCCTTCTCCCTCTCCTCCCTCATTCCTCTACTTGTATTATATTTAATTCTAGAAATTGCTTTCTCATGGTCTTTGTCCATTTTTTTTAATTGCTTGAGTTTCTTGCTCTTTATAAGTGCTCTTTGTATATTCATCCTTAGTATATTTGTAGAAAGTGTTTTCCTCATCTGATCATTTGTTTTTTAATGTGCTTTTATGATATTTTTTATTGTACAAAGATTTCTAATTCTCCAGTTATAAGACTTCTTCACATTTTCTTTTAAATTTTCTATGTTTTATACCTTATTGGGCAAAGTCTTGCCCATGTCAAGGCAGTGAACATATTCCCCTGTTTTTCTCTAATGCTATTTTTTTAAAAATTGTTTTTAACATATCTAGAATATGATGAAAAAATGATATGAATAATAATTTTTCAAATAGAAATTCAATTGCAACACATTAACTAAACAATTTGTTATTTCTTCAATGATCAGTGGGGCCCATTTAGCATACGCATTATTCATCTCCCTTCTAGGTAGGCTCCTCTCACATCAGCTTTCAGAAAATCAGGCAACTCTTCTCCCAGAATAGTTTGGGGAGAAATCATCTGGGCTAACACCCTAATATTTAAAGTATGTGTGTGCATTCACACACATTGCACATATATGCATACACACATATGCTGGGTTCTGGATTGCCTATCTGTGAATGCATCTCTTTAGGTCTTTCTTGCTATAATACCACTTTCCTTACCTAAGTTTTATGACCTATGAAATTTGACAGTACTATTTCCTTCTCATTTTTTTTTACCAAATTTCCTATGCATGTTTTCTTACAGATAACATTTAGAATCCAGATATCAAATTCCATGAAAACTCCTACTGTGATTTTAATGGAGAGCAAATCAAATTACAAATTACTTTGGAAGCTTTTACAACACTGAATCTATCTGTACGGAAATAGAATGAGCTTTTTCTTTATTCATATCTCCCTTTTTGGCTTTCAATGAATTATTATAGTTTTCTTCAGATAAAATTTGAGGGCTAAGGGAGCACATATATAAGGCCCTAGGTTTAATCCCCAGAATTACATATTTAATACATCATTCACTAAGAAAACAAAGTCAAGCTAAGCAATTTATTCTTTCTTTCACTAAAGGTGTAGAAAAGACTATAAACACCTAATGCTGCTAATAAAGATTACCTTTAGGCTATGGATTAAAATGAAGGAAAGTTAAGCAGTACTTACATTTTTCCATTCTATTTCATTCTGCTGTTTCATTTGTGTTGTAATAAGATTTATCCCTTAGTTAACTTTTGAAAATCAAAATAGTATTAGAAAAATAATTTTAAAACTATTGTTTTAGGATTGTTTTAATCTTAAAATTTACTTTGGGATAAAAGTTAGAGGATTTAAGAATCAGATCAAGTCATACTGAATCCAAATATATCAATATAAAATGAATTTTTCATTAGTGATCTTTGAAGCCAAATATTCAAGTCATTATATGCATGAGAAGTCTGTTGGCTTTTTAGGGTATTATTTGTCATTCTAGCTTGCTCTAAATATTTATTCACTAACTTGTCTGCCTCATTCTGTGTAGTATTATGGACAAAAGTAATTCAGCATTCATTTTGTCCCATGTGACAAGTGCTCCATGAGAGAATTCAGTAGCCAAAGCTGAGGTACCTCAAAACTCACTACAGTTTGTGGCCCAGGAATACATTAGAGGAAAAGAAAGAAGGGTTACACTCCATGCAATTTTTCAGTGAATGAACAATCTGGCATTTTAAATGATGTCTTATTATTATGAGTGGCCAAAATACTGGGAATTCAGGAAGGAGTGAAAGGTACTTAAGGAAGCATGCTTGCAGTCAAAAAAAAAAAATTGTGGACAAATTGAATGAGTAACAATTCACATAGTAATATACCTCTCTTTAGACAAGAGAAAAGAGGTACAAACAGAAAGAAGGCTAATACTGCCAGCCCTGAAAAATTGGTTAAGAATTTGATTGGCTGTTCAGGGCAGGCAGCATTAGCACTAGTGATGATGGGGTGGGCAGCTATCAACTGCTATTATGGGAGGAGGATCAAATCTGCCTGCCCCTGGAGGTTTCTTCTTCTATCACTTCTAAAAGTCACTTGGAGTCACTTGTACTGTCTTAATCTCCTAGTGGATCTGGCAAATAAATTAATGACTCATTGAATAGTATGGCACCTTAATCTTCCGTATAAAATGGCATTTAAAATTTACAGAAAAATTCCAAAAAGAGGAAAGGAACTCCTGTGTACTCATATTTGAGCGTGTGTGTGTGTGTGTGTGTGTGTGTGTGTGTGTGTGTATAAGTTGGAGGTGTCATGCCCCTTTATCCCTAATACATTAGTCTCCCCTTATCTGTTTGGTATGTTCCAAGACTCTCAGTGGATGCCTGAATCCATGAATAGTACCAAATTCTTTAAATACTCTTTGTTTTTCCTCTACATACAAGCCTATGATAAACTTTAATTCATAAATTAGATACAGTGGGACATTAACATTAGCTAATAATAAAATAGAACAATTATAACAATAAACCATAATGAAAGTTATTTAAAACCTACAAATTATTTATTTCTGGAATCTTCCATTCAATATTTTTGGACTGCAGCTGACCATGGGCGACTAAAACCATGGAAAGCAAAACCAAGGTTAACAGTGGGACTATTGTGCTTTATTGTGCATTTTCTAAGAAAGGCGATGTTGTTTTAAATACAATTTTTTTTTTTTTGCCAGGCACAGTGATGCACACCTGTAATCCCAGCAGGGCTTGGGAAGCTGAGGCAGGAGGATTGCAAGTTTAAAACCAGTCTCAGCAACTTAGTGAGACCATGTCTCAAAACAAAAAGATAAAAAAAGAGCTGGGTATGTAGCTCAGTGGTTAAGTGTCCCTGTGTTCAATCCCTAATGCAAAAAAAAAAAAAAAATCAAAATTAGAAAACTTAACATTGATATAGTGCTATTTTTGAGTCCAGAGTCTATATTCACATTTCCTTAATTGGCTTCAAATTGTCTTTTACATTTATTTTCTACTACATCAAGGATTCAATCAAATATTATTTTTATCTATTCTAACTTTCTTAATAATTAATCAACTATTCAAAAAATATGGCATCCCTTATCTCTGTTGAATATTGGTACAAGATACTGCTAGACATGAGTGTAAACTAGTGTCCACATCTCCCTTACAGGAGATGGAGGGAGGCTGGGGCTGGTCCCTTCTTAGGAGCCAGTGTTAGGATTCAGAGGATCAGAGTGAGTGGATCCAGGGCAGGGGCTCTGCTGCCATAACCTGGGCAGCATCTTCTGGTGAAGGTGGCATAGTAAATTTGTACCTACAATCTAGAGATAAAGGGAAATTGACATATTAAGCGGTGGAATAAGGATTCAAACCCATGTCTTTAAAATATCAGTCCTGTTATTTATTGATGTGTACATCACATATCTATTCCTTCCTTTTTGTTCTTTTCCTGTAACCATCTTAAAATTTTTCTGCCCATTAACACTGTTATTTTCATCATTTTAAATATTTTGTATTTTTGACTATAAAATCCCCTTCTCCTGAAAATACATTTTTGTATATTTATTTTTTAGTTGTAGTTGGACACAATACCTTTATTTTATTTATTTATTTATTTTTGGTGCTGAGGATTGAACCCAGAGCCTCACATGTGCTAGGCAAGTGCTCAGCTGCTGAGGTACACAACCCTAGCAGCCTCCTGAAAATACATTTTTTAGCTCATTTCTCTCTTGACATTTTACTATTTTAAAGACGTTTCTTGAACATTGCTTCCTTTGTAAAGGCTGTTCTGACATCCTCAGAAAGAATTTATCATTAATTCTGTATATTTCCAAAGCACTTTGCAGAACTCTATGTCAAAGATGTATTTCATTATAAGAACTTACATATGAATTCACAATTGGGAATAGGGGTGACCTTGACCTAGTACAGTTTCTGGCACATTGTAGGTGCTTTAAAATTATTACTTAATGAATGAGCTTTCATATTCATACATTTACTGACTTCAATTGCTATAGATTTATGAACTGAAGAATGCATAATCTATGCTAACTCTCCAAACAAACTCAGAGGCAGCTGACATCTGAAGGATTTATAAACTCAGATCATTGCCTTAGATCAGAAAAGGCTGATTAAAAAAAAAAAAAAACTGGCCTTTGGAGTCCAGCAGGCTGTGCTTTAATCAGATGACATCAATTCTTCTGTTTGTTGAAATGGATTTTAGCTTAAACAATCATTTATTCAATTCTCCAAAGAAAAGAGCTTAGATTTAGATATAGGCTGACTATTCAATAATTCATATTTAATTTTGTTTTTGATGCTGGAGGCTGCTGACATTGAAGGGTACCCGATGGAAACCCATGCAATGTATCCAGTGCAGAGGGGGCTCAGATTCAGATACATCCATCTGTGTCTGAAGGGAGGAAGGGACAGTCACCAGCAATTGATTTTCATGAAAGACCTAAAAGTTGTCTCCTTGTATAGAGCGCACACACAAGGAAGGACAAGCTAAGAAATAAAATATTGGCATGAGTACAATGAGATGTTTTGAATTTAGCAGGAGTATAACTTTTGGCCCAATGTTACCAACATCAATTTAATAATTTTTGAACTATGCATATAACCATTTATAATGCTAGTTACATACTAATGACAAACAGACATTTAGACTTTTAGAAAAATTCTCTCCCAAGTTTCTCAAAATGTAGGTGTGCCCCTGAAATTTTTTGCATGTATATACTACTCCCAGGTGGTTCTTGGTCTATTGCTCCTCCCTTTTCTATCCCCATTCCTCAGAAAAATAATCTCCCCACATGACTACTAAACCAAGGACTTCTGGCTGACTACCTGACCTTCATTATTTTCCCCTTCCTATCCAAATCCTGATTTTGCCCAGTTATCCTTCATTGTACCTCACAGTCTGTGAGATTAAGAGGAAACTAAACCAGTCCCCAGCACCATTGATACATAATAGCTAGCTAGCCTAAAGGAATCAGCATACGGCATTCTCTTGGCAAATATTAATAATGCAGGAGTGGCCTTCTGATTTTATTTGGCTAAATCAAACTAAAATGAAAGACTATGTTCCAACCTTGGGCAGTGATTTCTCTCTCCACATGTGCACGGAGGCCATGTTGCTCCAGTTATGACTGACAGCCATCTAATGACCATATTGAGAAGGACTCTGAGGATGAAATAAACCACTTCAGACAGTGCAGCAGGAAGAGAGAAAATCCTAGGTTTTTCTGAGATTGTGGCTAGGGCCACTGCATCAAATCATCTTGCAGTTGACCATTGTACTTCTGGTTATGCAACATCATAAAGTTCCTTGTTGCTTATGCCTGGATGGATCATAGCTTGTTACTGCATTTGAAATAACAAGTGATGTATTAGAGGAATAGCTAATTATTAAGACTGAAAATGCAAAATTGTGTGTTGTACACTAACATTGAAGTGAACCCAACTCAGAGACCTATATGATTGTTATAACACAAAATAATTAGATATAAGTTTCAAAAAAGGCAGACAAATGGCTCATTTAGTAGAGAGTGGTGGGAGAAGGTGACATGAAGCAAGGAAAAGAATACCTTTTTCAGAATTATAGCTAGAAATTCTATGCATGCTCATTTCTAGGAAATGGAGTTACTCATAAGCTTGTAGTCAATGCTCAGCTCCTGGTTGGAAAGGACTATCTTTTATTAAATATTTACAGGAAGCTAGGTCTTGTTTTGGGTGCTTTCTAATAGAGTTGGAATCAAGCAGTCTTTAAAAGCAGTAGATGTGGAACCATTTGGACTGGCTCCATTGGTATGTATGCTAGAGCTGGTTAGTTCTAAGTTGGAGAAGATGGGATGCATATCTTTCTTATTCTTCTTCATCCAAATTACACACTGGGATTCCCAAGAACTATTCACTTAGCTAAGGCATATTCCCAATGCATAGAGGCTGGTTCCAAAAAGATTTCTAAAATCAGCTACATGCAGTATTAGAAACAGTCCATCCACACAAACTCTTCAGGCTGGGTAAAAAACTTAGTTACCTTTGTGTTAAAGTAAATTTATTTCATTCCTATTTCTTGCCAATTTCTCTTGCCAATTTCTCTACTTGGAGCAATTTAAGAAAACCCCATCAGGTGTCTATAAATTCTCATTTCAGGCAAACGTGCTGGGGTTGTAGTCTCTTGTCTTCTAGAAATCTTCTAGTCTCTTGGATAACTTCTGATATAATGAATTGATCAAATTACAAAAAGTTTTGTTTTGTACCAACCTAAAAGTGCTTACTCCCAATATTCGAACAGCCAAGAGGGCTACTCAAGTGGTATTTTGCTTGATAAAGGATTTAAAATTTACACAAAAATAAAGTCAGGGCAGTAGACAGGTGCTATTTTAAAATTCTTGTGTACTATTATTACTACATGATTTTTTAATGGTACTTGTTCATTCATTCATTCCATCTATAGATATAACATAATTTACTTAATCATTCTAATGTTGAATTTTTAGATCATTTCTAATGAAATCACAGTGAACATCAGATGAATACATTTAAATGTTCCCAGTAGCATCTTAAAAAACCCAAGACTTTTCAAACTCTTAAAATGAAATTGTGGAAAATCTAGAACTATTGTAAAACAGTTTTGTGAACTGGTTTGGAATGTGTCACTACATTTACCAAAGAGATTAGGATAGACAGATGTTAAGTGGTGAGAACATAAGATTAAGGGAATAATTTAAAAAACTGGACTCATTGTGCTGACTCCCACATACTATTTTTTGGATTTACCTTCAGCCCTGCCTGGCTTAAGTTGACAGGATATGTTATATTCCTCAGCAAACAATCTGCAGGAGAAATGCGGGCCCAAAATGTCAATAAGAAGAACATAAATTACCTTGAATGGGGAGATTTTTTTTTGTAACCCTTAAACAGATCCCAGATCCCAGAACTCAGGGAGATAAAGATAATTCCCCTTTACCATAAAATCTATAAGAAGAGGTTCCAATTAGAACTGGTCAGCATGAGCTGGGCATGGTGGTGCACGCCTATAATCCCAGCGGCTCATGAGGCTGAGGCAGGAGGATCGAGAGTTCAAAGCTAGCCTCAGCAATTTAGCAAGGCCTTTAGTGAGACCCCACCTTTAAATAAAATTTTAAGAAAAGGAATGTGGCTTAGCGGTTAAGTGTCCTGGGCTCAATCCCTGGTACAGCAAACAAAAAACCCCAAACCAGTATGGGCCAAAGTGACCTAGAGTGGTCATGGCGCAGAGACTTGAAAGTCTGATGTCGTCCTCCTGTTAAAGTCAAGAGGTGGACCTGGGTGGGACTCTATGGAAACTTCTCTGGGACCCCAAATAAAACTGGAGGGCACGAGGGATGTGATGTCCTTCTCTTACTTGAGAGTGTCCCCCTTCCATTTCCAATCCCTTCTAATAAACTCGTGCATGTTACTCTAAGCAATAAGTCTGAATCTTTTCTTGATAGCAAGAACTGGGTGAAGAAGGATTATTATGGCTGCCTCAGATCCATGTAGCAAGCTTTTTGCTCTGTGACAGAAGCATATAGCTTTTATTTTTCAGTACAAACAATACCCAAGTAGTGGACACAGACTTTTCTTCCTTAACATTTCATTTGCCCCTGGCATGTGGAATTTCATTTTGCCTCTTAGTTGAGTGTCTCCTCATCACTTTCCCTAAGGTGACCCTTAACAATTGCTCTGGACCAGTTCACTACTTCTGTGCCTTTCTCAGCCCTGCTTTCCAGTGAGGCACAAAGAGGTGCGCACAGAGGCATTTTTAAGTATTCAGAGTAGGAAAGGAGTCAAGGGCAGGGTGAAGAGTAATGCTGAGGTCAGGTGGTTAACAACTTAGGGAAACCCAATTTCATAGCATAGATCTCACATTTTCCCCAAGTGCCTATAGCTGTGATAGTTTCCTGTATTTCTGCTTCCTGATTCAGGCTAATTTTTCAGCAACTGCACCCAAGCTGCACATTTCATTCATTTTTATCTTCTGTTTGCAAGCATCCAGGTGCCTTCATTTTACTCAGATCAATTGACTTCTGACCTATTCCTCCTTCTAAATCTTCTTGTGTCTCCCAGAGACCCAGGTGCCACTCCTGCATCTGGCTGTCTTGGTAATGAGGAAGCTGTGTTGTTCAGTCATTTATTCAGCCATTTGTATTCATAGAAAAGCATAAAAACAATTTTCTTAATTACAGTACTTGATGCTGCAATGTGTCTCCCAGTTTTCTGTATGCAGTTTCGCCTATGTAACAGGCACTCTGCATGAATTCAACACCTTTAATTGCTGGGAACTTTCTCCAATAGAGGTAATATGCAAAAAGGGAAATCAGTTTCCAGAATTCCATTTAAAGAATGCTTATTTGCCTCTGGTCTTATTGGGCTCAGGGAGTTTGACTGAGCTGCTGCTTTGTGATTTGCCTGTACAAATCAAGATTAAGCTTCTGGTCTGCACTGTTCATTTGCTAATGAAAATGCTGCTGCTTTCTTTCTTTTTTTCTTAATTTACCTGCAGGTGAAGAGTTAGACCTCACTGTCTCTTGATACCACTGTGAAAGAAGGGGATGAATAATTTGATGATCTTCAAAACATGTGGAGAGAATACTTCAGCCTTTCACCATAAAATTGAATTTTGTGAAATCTATGAGCTGATCATTGCAGAGAGTAGAGTATGGACTTTGTGGCCTCCCTCTAAATGCACTGAAAAGGTTCAGCAGCTTTAGATTTGTTGGATAGAATGCTTTAAAATCTCAGTCTAGTCTAAAGAATTTCCAAAGAATGCTGAAAGGCAAAATAAAAACCACTAAAGATATTAACAGATAAATCTCCCTATGTTTTACAATCCTCCTCAGCTTTATCAGATGTCAGTTGATCAAGCAAAGTGGATCTTTTTCTTTGTCATCATTTATGTAACCTAGTGACAGCCAAATATCTTTCCCTGGGCTCTACCTCTCACTCCTGCCACTGGAATGCTGGAGGCTGTTGCTGACGTAATGTTGTCTGAGGTTGGGGTGAGTGCTTCTTGTTTGGGTAGGGTTGCACTCACATTTGAAGTAAGCTCAAACTCACATTTGAGTTTTTCTTCCTGTAATATTTGTTCTTTCAAGTCACCCAAAGAAGGAAACCTAACACGTCTACTTTGTTCCTCAACCTGTTTTCAATACAACTGTTATCTTCACTGAACTTCCAGTGGTCTAGAAGACCAGTCTGCTGTTTGAATGAGCCATTTCCCTCCATTATTTACATTCACAAACTGCTTTATGTTAAGGGAGAAAGATACCAGAGTTGCAAGTGCTGCCATTGAGTGTCCAATGGCAGAGATGGAGGTGACACAGAGAATGGGCCAAGGCTGGATTCCCTGAGAGCTTCTGCTGATGGAAGCTAATAGTCTATTTTCATAGGAATCATTGCCTGCACAGTACAAGTCCATCAGCAGTGGTATATACAGTCAAAATAATGACACAAGTGATAGGATACTTATCTGAAAGAGAGGGTCACTTTACATGGAGCAGGAAATACATACTGTTCTTTTGGGCAATGGAAAATCTGCACATTTTGAAGTCAACAGATTGTATAGGTTACATATATGTCAAAACTGATCAAATTCCATACTTCAAATTTGTTCATTTTATTGTACTTCAATTTTACGTCAGAAAAGCTATGGAAAAAAATAAAATAAAATGCCAAACAAACAAACAAAAAAGATTGGTGTGGGTATACAACAATGAACAACATTAACAACAAAAACCTTATGGATTGTTAAAAAAAAAAAGATGATTCCTAGGGCAAAGCTGTATTATTATGGTGGGACAAGAAGCCAGGCAACTGGGAACTGCTATCCTTTGGTAGTTTGGATCAATGAGGAGGCTGAGGCACAAAAACAAGACAGGACAAGTCTTGGGCAATGTGATACAGCCCAAGGTCTGTAAAAAATAATTGAAGGGGAGAATGAGGACCTCTGGTTAGGAAGGGAGGGTTGATCCACCTTGAAATTGTGTATTAACATTAATATGACTTAATTTGTGTCCATAGACTGTCAAAGCTCAGGGGAATCCATTTACATTTGCCTCTATTTCAGACAGTACAAATACATATTTGTGACCTCAGTTTTCAATTGATTTGGAAACAGAGACATTATACTTTTTGCCTTAGGCACTTTGAGTTATTGTCAAATTATTGGCAGATATCACCTTTTTTATTGCATTTCTATTACCTCATATTTGCATCTGATGACTTTTTCTAAAATCTGATGAGAAAGACTTTTCTATTTGTTTTGGGTTATTTCATATCGTTTGCAGAAAGTGGTTTCCCCTAGGGGTGATAAAAACTAATGCAAAACCTATTTTTTGGCAGAGGATAGTGTGTGGAATGAGTTTGTTACCTAATTTAACAGGGATTAGAGTTGAGAAGGAGGGAGATGGAAGGGTAACAGGAGTTTTGGTGAAACTACTAGGAAGTAAACTTGTAGGAGGAAGTGTGCTATGAGTAACCCTAAAAACAATGAGAGAAAGCATTCAAGTAGGCTTTTAGTAACTTAAATATTCAAAGGCCTAACTGACAGTCTGTCTATCCATCCATTAATCCTTCTTAAATATATGGTGTCAATCTCTAATAGAATTAAAATCTATGATTCAATCTGTATGTTCAGAAATAGAAAAGTAACTTTATATGTACATTTTTAAAAAATTTTTATTGTTGGTTGTTCAAAACATTACATAGTTCTTGACATATCATATTTCACACTTTGATTCAAGTGGGTTATGAACTCCCATTTTTACCCCGAATACAGATTGCAGAATCACATCAGTTACACATCCACTGATTTACATATTGCCATACTAGTGTCTGTTGTATTCTGCTGCCTTTCCTATCCTCTGCTATCCCCCCTTCCCTCCCCTCCCCTCCCCTCTTCTCTCTCTACCCCCACTACTGTAATTCATTTCTCCCCCTTGTTTTTTTTCCCTTTCCCCTCACTTCCTCTTGTATGTAATTTTGTATAACCCTGAGGGTCTCCTTCCATTTCCATGCAATTTCCCTTCTCTCTCCCTTTCCCTCCCACCTCTCATCCCTGTTTAATGTTAATCTTCTTCTCATGCTCTTCCTCCCTACTCTGTTCTTAGTTACTCTCCTTATATCAAAGAAGACATTTGGCATTTGTTTTTTAGGGATTGGCTAGCTTCACTTAGCATAATCTGCTCTAATGCCATCCATTTCCCTGCAAATTCTATGATTTTGTCATTTTTTAATGCAGATTAATACTCCACTGTGTATAAATGCCACATTTTTTATCCATTCATCTATTGAAGGGCATCTAGGTTGGTTCCACAGACTTGCTATTGTGAATTGTGCTGCTATGAACATCGATGTAGCAGTGTCCCTGTAGTATGCTCTTTTTAGGTCTTTAGGAAATAAACTGAGAAGGGGAATAGCTGGGTCAAATGGTGGTTCCATTCCCAGCTTTCCAAGAAATCTCCATACTGCTTTCCAAATTGGCTGCACCAATTTGCAGTCCCGCCAGCAATGTACAAGTGTACCCTTTTCCCCACATCCTTGCCAGCACTTGTTGTTGTTTGACTTCATCATGGCTGCCAATCTTACTGGAGTGAGATGGTATCTTAGGGTTGTTTTGATTTGCATTTCTCTGACTGCTAGAGATGGTGAGCATTTTTTCATGTACTTCTTGATTGATTGTATGTCCTCCTCTGAGAAGTGTCTGTTCAGGTCCTTGGCCCATTTGTTGATTGGGTTATTTGTTTTCTTATTGTTTAATTTTTTGAGTACTTTGTATACTCTGGATATTAGGGCTCTATCTGAAGTGTGAGGAGTAAAGATTTGTTCCCAGGATGTAGGCTCCCTATTTACCTCTCTTATTGTTTCTTTTGCTGAGAAAAAACTTTTTAGTTTGAGTAATTCCCATTTGTTGACTCTAGTTATTAACTCTTGTGCTATGGGTGTCCTATTGAGGAATTTGGAGCCTGACCCCACAGTATGTAGATCGTAGCCAACTTTTTCTTCTATCAGACGCTGTGTCTCTGATTTGATATCAAGCTCCTTGATCCATTTTGAGTTAACTTTTGTGCATGGCTAGAGAAAGGAACTCAGTTTCATTTTGTTGCATATGAATTTCCAGTTTTCCCAGCACCATTTGTTGAAGATGCTATCCTTCCTCCATTGCATGCTTTTAGCCCCTTTATCAAATATAAGATAGTTGTAATTTTGTGGATTGGTTTCTGTGTCCTCTATTCTGTACCATTGGTCCACCCGCCTGTTGCCTGTTTTGGTACCAGTACCATGCTGCTTTTGTTATTATTGCTCTGTAGTATAGTTTGAAGTCTGGTATCGCTATACCGTCTGATTCACACTTCCTGCTAAGAGTTGTTTTTGCTATTCTGGGTCTTTTATTTTTCCATATGAAATTCATGATTGCTTTATCTATTTCTACAAGAAATGCCATTGGGATTTTGACTGGCATTGCATTAAACCCTATAGAGAACTTTTGGTAATATCGCCATTTTGATGATGTTGATTCTGCCTATCCATGAACAGGGTATATTTTTCCATCTTCTAAGATCTTCTTCTATTTCTCTCTTTAGGGTTCTGTAGTTTTCATTGTATAAGTCTTTCACCTCTTTTGTTAGGTTGATTCCCAAGTATTTTATTTTTTTTTGAGGATATTGTGAATGGAGTGGTTGTCCTCATTTTCATTTCAGAGGATTTGTCGCTGATATACAGGAATGCCTTTGATTTATGCGTGTTGATTTTATATCCTGCCACTTTGGTGAATTCATTTATTAGCACTAATAGTTTCTTTGTAGACCCTTTTGGGGGTTGAATGGTTTTTCTGCATTTATCGAGATGATCATATGGTTCTTACCTTTAAGTCTATTGATGTGGTGAATAATATTTATTGATTTCCGTATATTGAACCAGCTTACATCCCAGGGATGAATCCTACTTGATTATGGTGCACAATTTTTTTGATATGTTTTTGTATCTGATTCGCCAGAATTTTATTGAGGATTTTTGCATCTAGATTCATTAGAGATATTGGTCTGTAGTTTTCTTTCTTTGAAGTGTCTTTGTCTGGTTTAGGAATCAGGGTGATGTTGGCCCCGTAGAATGAATTTGGAAGTTCTCTCTCTTTCTCTATTTCCTGGAATAGCTTGAAAAGTATTGGTATTAGTTCTTCTTTAAAGGTTTTGTAAAACTCTGCTGTATACCCATCCGGTCCTGGGCTTTTCTTAGTTGATAGTCTTTTGACGGCTTCTTCTATTTCCTCAATTGATATTGGTCTGTTTAGGTTGTCTATATCCTCCTGACTCAATCTGGGTAGATCATATGACTTAAGAAATTTATCGATGCCTTCACTATCTTCTATTTTATTGGAGTATAAGGATTCAAAATAATTTCTAATTATCTTCTGTATTTCTGAAGTGTCTGTTGTGATATTGCCTTTTTCATCCCGTATGCTAGTAATTTGAGTTCTCTCTCTTCTTGTCTTCATTAGCATGGCTAAGGGTCTGTCGATCTTATTTATTTTTTCAAAGAACCAACTTTTAGTTTTGTCAATTTTTTCAATTGTTTCTTTTGTTTCAATTTCATTAATTTCAGCTCTGATTTTAATTATTTCTTGCTTTCTACTTCTTTTGTTGTTGTTTTGCTCTTCTTTTTCTATGATTTTGAGATGAAGTGTGAGATCATTTATTTGTTGGTTTTTTCTTTTTTTAAGGAATGAACTCGAGGCAATGAATTTTCCTGTTAGAACTGCTTTCATTGTGTCCCATAGATTCTGATATGTTGTATCTGTGTTTTCATTTATCTCTAAGAATTTTTAAATTTCCTCCTTGATGTCTTCTATAACCCATTGATCATTCAGTAACCTATTGTGCATTCTCCAAGTGATGCATGATTTTTCCTTCCTTCTTTTATTGTTGATTTCCAGTTTCATTCCATTATGATCAGATAAGATGCATGGTATTATCTCTACTCCTTTATATTGTCTAAGAGTTGCCCTGTGACATAATATATGATCTATTTTTGAAAAGGATCCATATGCTGCTGAGAAAAAAGTGTAACTGCTTGATGTTGGGTGGTATATTCCATATATGTCAATTAAGTGTAAGTTATTAATTGTATTATTGAGTTCTATAGTTTCTTTATTCAACTTTTGTTTGGAAGATCTGTCCAGTGGTGAGAGAGGTGTATTGAAGTGTCCCATGATTATTGTATGGTGGTATATTAGACTCTTGAACTTGAGAAGAGTTTGTTTGGTGAACATAGCTGCACCATTGTTTGGAGCATATATACTTATGATTGTTATGTCTTGTTGGTGTATAGTTCCCTTGAGCAGTATGTAGTGTCCCTCTTTATCTCTTTTGATTAACTTTGGCTTGAAATCTATTTTATTTGATATGAATATGGACACTCCTGCTTGTCTCCGAAGTCCATATGAGTGATATGATTTTTCCCAACCTTTCACCTTCAGTCTATGTATGTCTTTTCCTATCAAATGCGTCTCCTGTAGTCAGCATATTGTTGGATCTTTTTTTTGTTTTTTGATCCATTCTACTAGCCTGTGTCTCTTAATTGGTGAGTTTAAGCCATTAACATTTAGGGTTATTATTGAGATATGGATTGTTCTTCCAGCCATAATTGTTTATTTATGTTACTTAACATGGTTTGTTTTTCCTCTTTGATTATTTTTCCCTTTACTGTCCTACCTCCCACTGTTGGTTTTCATTGTTATTTTCCATTTCCTCTTCCTGTAATGTTTTGCGGAGGATGTTTTGAAGAGATGGTTTTCTAGCTGAAAATTCTTTTAACTTTTGTTTATCGTGAAAGGTTTTAATTTCATCCTCCAACCTGAAGCTTAATTTCACTGGATACACAATTCTTGGTTGGAACCCATTTTCTTTCAGTGTTTGAAATATGTTATTCCAGGATCTTCTAGTTTTCAGAGTCTGTGTTGAAAGATCAGCTCTTATCCTGATTGGTTTACCCCTAAATATAATCTGCTTCCTTTCTCTTGAAGCTGTTAAAATTCTCTCCTTATTCTGTATGTTGGGCATCTTCATTATAATGTGTCTATGATTTTGCACATTCGGCGTCCTGTAAGCTTCTAGGATTTCGGATTCTGTCTCATTCTTCAAGTCTGGGAAGTTTTCTCGTATTATTTCATTGAACAGATTGCTCATTCCTTTGGTTTGGACCTCTATACCTTTCTGTATCCCAATGACTCTTAAGTTTGGTCTCTTTATGTTATCCTAAATTTCTTGGATGTTCTGCTCATGGTTTCTTAACAGTCTTGCTGAGCTGTCTATGTTCTTTTCAAGTTGAAATACTTTTTCTTCATTGTCTGAGGTTCTATCTTCTAAGTGTTCTACTCTGCTGGTAGTATTCTCATTTGAGTTTTTAAGTTGGTTTTTTGCTTCCTGCATTTCTAGTATTTCTGTTTGTTTGTTTTTTATAACCTCTATCTCCCTATATAGTTGATCTTTTGCTTCTTGGATTTGTTTATGTAATTCATTGTCGAAGTGATCTTTCCTTGTCTGATTTTGCTGTCTAATGTCTTCCTTGAGACTCCAGATCATCTGAAGCATGTAAATCCTGAATTCTTTATCTGACATTCCATCTGCTGCAGATATTACCTCTTCTAAAGTTGAGTTGACCTTCATTGCTTGTGGTCCTTTCTTTCCTTGTCTTTTCATACTGCTCGTGTTTCTTTCTGCTTGATGAAACTGTTATGTTATTGAATTTTCCCCCTATATATTTATATTGCTCTTGTATAGTTGCAAAGTCTCCCTTGCAGGGGCGGGCGGCGGCTGTGCTCCTCCTCCAATTGGGGTGATCTGTCTATCACGCTGGCGGGCTGCTGGGCCCCTTCTCTAGGTTGCGTGGTCTGCCTACCTTGCAGGTGCAGGCGGTGGCTGTGCCCCTCCTCCAATTGGGGTGATCTTTCAACTAGGCCGGCATGCCACTGGGCCCCTTCTCCAGATGCGCGGTCTGCCTACCTTGTGGGCGGCAGCTGGGCCCTTCGTCCAATTGGGGTGATGTGTCTATCACGCCGGCAGGCTGCTTGGCCTGTTCTCCTGGTAGGTCGCAGGTCTGCCTACCTTGCAGGCGCGGGCAGCGGCTCTGGCCCTCTTCCAATTGGGGTGATGTGTCTACTATGCCAGCGGGCCCCTGGGCCTGTTCTGCAGGTGGGTCGCAGGTCTGCCCACCTTGCAGGCACAGGAGGCGCCTCTGCTCCACCCCTCCTCCAATTGGGGCGATGTGTCTACCACGCTGGCGGGCCGCTGGGCCTGCTCCGCCGGTCGGTTGCAGCATATGTACATATTTTTTGATGTTAAAATTGTATACTTATTTTGGATGTAGTGCTTTTTAATATTTCTTTCCTTTACTTTTTTTTTTCGGGCAAACCAGTGGTAAATTAAATAAACTTTTAGACTCTTTCTGGGGATTATTCTCTAGCTAAGGAAATATTCCATAATCAAAGCCAGAGAGTCTCTTTCAAGGACACCTTACCCCCTTCCTGATATTTTCATGTCATGCTTTTAGCACCATCCTCTTTGAAGGACCAGGGAGAGCATGAAAAGGAAGAAAATGAGATGGAAGGGCTGAAAAAGATGGCAGAGAAGGAGGTAGGGAAGGAGGAAGAGTAAAATGATACGATCATTAAGTGATCGGTAATTGTTATTACCAATCGATGTTTGAGTTAAGTGTTCTCACCCAGTCTTGGTGTCTCAACTTCTTGAATTGTACATTGCACATGGGAGGGGATGAAGATGGTTTGTAAGGGAGGAGTGAAACTCAAGGCTGGGGAGAGCAGGAAGGTGACTACCAGCCACTGTTTCTAGACAAAGAGCATAAAAATCAAGAGGGAGATGCTTACTAGTTTGTTACTGTCAAAATGCACAAACAGAAGCCCAAGTCCATCTTGCTACCAGCTGACACCCGAGGTTGCTCAGGCTCTGCCCATACCCACCTCACTGACCTGCATGGGAGCCAGGGCCCAGCATAAGCTTGGGTCTGTGTTGCTCCCACACCCCCCCACCACCACCTAGGAGCCCAGATCTAACCCACTTCCTTCTTGAGACACTGCAGCCATCCCCATACATCCCCATAGACTTCCCCATGCAGTAACCTTGGGACAACAGACAGGGCCAAGAAGCAGCTGCATCTTGGAGCAGGCATCCCAAAGCCAGTATATGGCCCGCCCTTTCAACCCTATCTCTGAAAGACATTGCATGCATTTTGGGGCACCTCCAGTGCTATATCGAGTTATCTCCTGTTATTGCTGCCACCTCCTATAGTTGCAGTAGCATCTATCCTGGAACACTGGCAGGGTCTGGAAGCCCAACACCAAGGTGAGTCTGCACAGATACTACAAGATTATAGGGTAGAAACTGTAATACCTCAGATCCACACTGCAAGAAAAGAAGTTACATAAACAACATGAAAAAAGATGGGAGAAAAGTACTGCCCCCAAAACCAGGATACTATAATAACAGAAACTATGCGCAGTGTAATTGATGAAATGTCAGAGAAGGAGTTCAGAATTCATAATTACAATGATCTGTGAATTAAAGAATGACCTAAATGAGAAAATACAGGCAAAAATTTATCACTCCAACAAAGAGATAAGAGAGCAAATACAGGCATCCATTGATGACACCAATGAAGAGATAAGGGAGCAAATACAGGTAGCAAAAAATTACTTCAAGAAAGAGATAGAGATTCCAAAACAAACAAACAAAAAACAAACAACAATCAGAAATCCTTGAAATGAAGAAAACAATAAACTAAATAAAAAACTAAATAGAAAGTATCACTAACATATTAGATCACTTGGAAGACAAAATGTCAGATAATGAAGACAAAGCATACTACAGAGCAATAGTAACAAAAACAGCATGGTGTTGACACCAAAATAGACTTGTAGACCAATGGTAGAATAGAGGACACAGAGATTAACCCACATAATTATAGTCATCTTAGACAAAGGCACCAAAAACATACATTGGAGAAAAGATAGCCTCTTCAACAAATGGTGCTGGGAAAATTGGAAATCCGTATGCAACAAAATGAAATTAAACTCCTATCTCTCATCATATACAAAACTTAACTCAAAGTGGATCAAGAACCTATGAATTAAATCAGAAACACTGCATCTATTAGAAGAATAAGTAGACCCAAATCTCTATCATGTTGGATTAGGCCTCAATTTCCTTAATAAGACTCCTATAGTACCAGAATTAATATCAAGAATCAGTAAAGGGGATGGATTCAAACTAAAAACCTTCTTCTCAGCAGAAGAAACAATCAGCAAAGTGAATAGAAAGCCTATAATTTGGGAACACATGCACATCAGGTAGAGCACTAATCTCTAGGATATATAAAGAACTCAAAAATCTTAACACCAAAAACACAAATAACTCAGTCAATAAATGGGCCAGGGAACTGAAGAGACACTTCTCAGAAGATGATGTACAATCAACAAGTATATGAAAAAATATTCAACATCTTTAGCAATTACAGAATTGCAAATCAAAACTACTCTAAGATTTCATCTTATTCCAGTCAGAATGGTAGCTATTAAAAATACAAACAACAATAAATATTGCTGAGAATGTAGGGAAGAAGGCACACTGATACACTGCTGGTGGGATTGCCAATTGGTGCATTCAATATGGAAACCAGTATGGAGAATCCTTGGGAGACTGGGAATGGAACCACCATTTGACCCAGCTATTCCATTCCTGGATCTATACCTAAAGGACTTCAAGTCAGCATACTACAGGAACACAGCCACATCAATGATTATATCAGCATAATTCACAATAGCTAAACTGTGGAACCAACATAGATGTCCTTTAGTAGATGAATGGATAAGGAAAATGTGGTATATATACACAATGGAATATTATTCAGCATTAAAAGAGAATAAAATCATGGCATTTGCAGGTAAATGGATGGAGTTGGAGAATATAATGCTAAGTGAAGTTAGCCAATTCCAAAAAACCAAATGCCAGATGTTTTCTCTGATTTACGGCTGCTGATTCATAATGTAGTGGTGGTGGGGGGGGCATGAAAGAATTAGATGAACACTCAAAAGGGCAAAGGGGAAAAGGGAAGGGAGAGGAAGGGAGGGGGCATGGGTAGGAAAGACTGTGAAATGAGGTGGACATCATTACCCTAAGTACATGTATGAAGATACAAATGGTGTGACTCTACTCTGTGTACAACCAGAGATATGAAAAATTTTGCACTATATGTATAATATGAATTGTAATGCATTCTGCTGTCATATATAACAAATTGAAATAAGAAATGAAAACAAAATGCACAAACATATTCAGCAAAGATGCTATGTATCCTGAGAGAATTCCCTGAAACTGTAAATGTCTCCATATCACTATCCATTTGTTGCCTTCCATTAATTATGAGGATGCCATTTCCCTGTTGGACAAAATTTCCTCTTTGCGTCCCTAGATAGGTAGACCCTCACCTCAACTTCTTTTGAGTGTTTGCTTTATGCAGGCAGCAATTTTGATACTGAGTCCCTGATGCCTCTTAGTCTTCTAGGTGTCACTCTATATAATTCTATCATGACAATCATGAGACCTAGCAATATTAAGTTTTTATTAAAGTCCCAAATATGTAAGATATGTCTAACAATGTTCGTGACTATGTATAGCAATGTTCAATGACTAACAATGTTCTTAACAATGTTCAGAAGTTGTCCTTCCTCTTGTGTTGAGGCTTTGTGGTGGTGCTTAGAAAAGGAAGAAGTTGTCTTATACCACTCCCAAGAAGAATGAGCATAAGAGAATGAAGGTTAAGTTGGCTGTCCTGAATATTACAAGATAGATGAAAATGGCAAAATTAGCCACCAGATGAGTATGGTGCTGGAGTGTGTACCACCAACCACTTTGACATATATTATTTATGTGGCAAGTGTTATCTGACTTACTCCCTCAAAAAACCAGAAGACAAGTAATATATATGAGTTAATAAAGGACATGAACTAATAAAAAAAATAGGACTTAGAAGGTAAATCAACTAACCAACAAACACCTCAGTTATTGCTCTTGTTGCCTGTTTTCCTGGTCTTCTTCAGCCCAAGCGTCAGTCTTCCATAAAACTTGAAAGTTGCCACTACCATGTTACCTACCATATCCAGGACTTAAGAAGTGACACATAAGGTGTGTAGCGTGGGGGAAAAGTTGAAATAGCATTTTAATCGTCAATGGAGGAATTTGTCTCAAGATAACATGGGAAAGGTAGAATGAAGTCCTTGGAATCAATGATGAGCTTTCAGTAACACATGAAAGTGAGCTTACATTGAAGGTGCATAATACATTTTAGCTGATGAGTAGTAGAAAAATGTTGGTTTACTCTATACTTCTTATATTTCTGAAAATTTTGTAATCAGAGAGAGAGAGCATGCGAGTGCAAGCACGAGTACACACATTTGGGGTTAAGGTGGACTTTTCTGACTTATGCTTCTACATAACAAGTATGAACTAAATGAGTCCAGTGAGAGCGATTCAAAAGATTTTTGCAAAAGAGCCTTGCTGCACTTGAATTATGATTTGACAATTATGAACATGGTTAGTCATTTTGAAGAGAAGATTTGCATAATTTTGTGATTTGACTAATGTTTCCTTAAAAAAATAGAGCTATCTTATCTTGGTGCCAAAATAATTTGGAATTTATAGGAGAAACATTTTGGATTATACTGCTTTCCTTCTGGACTTCTATTATCAACATTTGTTATAATATATATATATATATATATACATATATATGCATATATAAAAATATATGTACATACATAAAACTATATACATATATAATTTGTATATAATTTGTTTATATATATACACATACACACATATATAATTTTTGAACATATTCTTTGGAATAATTTTAGATTTACAGAAAATTTGTGAAGATACTACTACTATTATTTTAAACCAGAAAAAGTTAAGAAAATAATGTTTTTATTTTTATTATCATGCTTTCAGGAAAAATTTCTTAGTTTGAAAATAAGACATAGCCCAACTAACTACCATTTTTGAATAAGCACTTTCTGATTTGAGAGTATTATTTTACTCCTGACATTTCATTGTAAACAAGTAGATACCATGGCTATGTATCTTGTCACTGCTTCTAAATATAATTTAATTTAATTCTCATAGTCCACTCATCATTTAGTTTTCTCTCTCCATTTTAGATGCAATGATTTTATTTGCTAAGAGTCAGATACTCATAAAGTATGTAAGAGAGAATGAGGAGAACAAAATTGAATAGAAATGATACAATCCTTTATGGTTCAGGAATACAGAGAAATAACCTTTTTTCCTGCAATGCATGACATTTGTGCTCTATCAAGAGTGTAATAGCTAACATACATATTCCATATCAATTCTCCAAGATTTCTTAGGGCAATGTCTGATTGGAAATCAAGGAGATTTGTTCTAAGAGTCATTTTCTGATTTTCAATTCTCAAGACAAAAATATATTTCTGACTACCACTTATATGACATTTTGCTTTAAAAAATTGTAGTATTGAGGGTAGCTCAAACATGAAGCAAGGATTTGGGTACAGATGGCAAATTTTGTAGGTTACTTCAGGAAGCGGAAGTGAAGGAATTTGGACACTAGAACAGGAAGGAAGAAATGTCAATGAAGGGTGTGTATTTGAGCTAGTTTCTGGGATGGAGAATGGAAGCACAGTCATGTGAGGACCCTTTGAAGAGTCATTTTGAAGATACCTCCGAGTTATTACACAAGAAAATGAGAGACTAGAACAGTTGTCCATTGGTTTCATTCCCCTTTGCTTGAATGTTGTTCCTATATTAACTGCCTTGAAATTCTTGGTTACCTGTGTTTCCACTGAGTGACTTTCCACAGCTTTGGAGAAGATGGTGAGGCAGTAATGCAGTCACTTTGGTTAAAGGACAGGCAGAGTGATGGTATGTGTGGAACTGTCCACCATAGCTGTGCTGAAACCACTGAGCCAAAAGGAGAAGTGGTAGCAGGCACCTCAAGTGGCTGCTACTTGTGATTTGCATAGATACATCTACATTATGTCAACTTTTATCAGTAGAATGGGCAGCTTGTGAAGTGGGTACACATTCATGGATCCTCATGTCACAGGGGATATACTTGAATCACGTAGGTATTCTGTCTGTGGAAATAGACAGGGAAGCATTCCCCCGTGAGCAAGGTAAGCAAACTCCGGGGGTGGGGGTGGGGAGCCGTAATGGGTGCCCTGATTCCCACGAATGGAATGCCCAGCTATTCCCTGCTGAGGATATTAAGATAACTATGCACTACCTTGTTTACATAGTGACATCCTTTGAAGGAGAGAGGCTCTGTGTTTGCATTAACCTGGACCTTATCTCAGCTAGCTAGCACTCAGGGTTAAAGGAATACTGGTCAAAGTGTAATTGCTGGTGGTGGGTAATATGTTAATTTTGGGGTTATTAAAGATGACTGCAGAGAGGGATAGGTATTCCTTTTGTCTGCCATCCTTCTGTCTGTCTGCACCTTCTGTCTGTCTGCATCCTTCTGTCTGTCTGTACGCGCGCGTGTGTGTGTGTGTGTGTGTGTGTGTGTGTGTGTGTGTCTGTTCTTTGTGCATCTAGTCCACAGTTCCCCCTCACAGGTGTTCCTTTACAGAATCATGAAGTGGAAGATATTATAAGGTTAACAGAAATGAGTGGACATCTTGAGGAGACCTAAGATCTCTCAGTGTCTACAGGCTATCTATATACCCTTTGTGATTATTATATGTGATATACAGTGCTTCCTGCTTATTAAAGTTAATTTTTTAATAAACCCATTTGTTTGCAATCATTAACAAAGATTTGTGGATGGTCCACTCTGTTCCAGGTACTGTGCTTTGCTGACGGTGGTGAGGGGAGAAAAAAGACTCTTATTGATTTTGTAGCATTTTTAGAAATCCTAGAAAAGAGTGATATGCTATTAGACAAAAAAATCCCATGAAATTAATTATCAGAGAAAACTGAGAAAAATTTATAGAGCTTGAGGTGCTGCACATTGCAACATAAGAAAAAATTCTTTGGAAGTGTTAAGGATAGGGCTATGCTTGAGGCATTTAAAAGAATCTTCTCTTGTTCCCTGGATGTTAGTGTCTCAAGTACATTTTATATTTTCCCCATGTCTTCAAGTGTGAAAGAATGGGTTCATTCAAACAAAGCTTGGGATTTACTTAAGCAGGAATCTCCTTAACCAGACCCAAATGAACCTTTTCAAATGAAGTCTACCAGAGCAGTAAGCCCAGGGACCAGACAAGTTTGCTTCTACATAGAGCTAAGCTTTATAGTCCAGGCATTTCTATCTCACCTATTCCAGGCAAGTCAAAGATTATTTGGAATTACAAAGGCAGTGGAACAATCTGCTTTACAATAACGCACAAGTATCAGAGTTTAGTATTTGCTGTTGTCCAAAAAGTGACAGTAAGAGACATTTGAAGCAATTGCTTTGAATAGTGCTGCCCAGCCTTCAACTTCTTGTTACTTCTCATATAAATTTTGCCTTAATTTATATCAACATTAATGAAACTCGGTATGGATTTGATGAGCTAGTCATATTTGTTCTAATACACATTAAATTAATTATAAAAATTTAAAGTATATTTGTGTATTGCTTATTTTACAAACCCAGGATTCTTGGTATGTGCTGGATGGTACTGAATTAAAATGAAATCTTTTGGTCAAATGATTTAGGGTTGAGTATCACCCAAAATGAAACAATTCAGAGGAAGAAGAAAGTGAAAGAGACAAATATTTCAGTTTGATGCTTTATTGTTTGCCATACACATATTGAAGCAGACACACAGTTTCCCATGGTAGAGCACATAATACTGCACTTTCTTAAAAAAGACTGTCCCACAAGGATGCAATGGTTAATAATTCCCAAGTGATGAAGCCAGTCAGCACACAATTTTCTGAAACTGGTAAAAGGAAGCCAAGACATTCAGAGGCACATCATAAGCAACATGCAAGTCAAGGTTGTCACAGTAATCTGAAGCTAACACTATGTGTTTTTCAGTTTCATGTTTATTGTTGAAGTTTAGGTTCACAAAGGGCCTAGGTCCCCAAGCTAGCTCTGATCTTTATATTTGGCATAATCAGATAATTTCAGAGTTGCCAGGGACCTCTGAACAATATACACACATATAAATACTTTTCAATATATGATAACAATATAATATAGAAAAGAGATACATATGTATTTTTCACTTGGAAAATTAGGACTACAAGAATACTTTTAGAATTTAACACTTACAAGACAAATAGTATACTATCTTTACTATAGATAATAGATGAAATTCACAAAGTTCAGGAAATCAACATAGCTTATTTATATACATTTCTACTTTCTACTCTTGGGTGTGACTGAATATTTTCTCACCAAGTATAGATAGTTTCTTTCCTTCCTTTATTTTTCCTTTCAACTAATTGCCTTCTTTTGTCTATCCCTGTTGAATTGAACTTGCACTGAACATGATTTATTTCTGTTTCCCTGCCCTCATTTGTCTTATTTCTCTTACATGGATTGTCTTTCCTTTAACTATCTAAATCAATCTATCCTTGAAAGAGACCCTAGTTTCTCTAGAAAGTTCTCTTAGCTACTCCAGGCCTCCCTGTAGTCTCCTTCCCTCTGAAGAATTCAGTTGCTTATAGTCTGAAATCACAGTTTGGCTTCCAATTATGTATTTTGATTTTATTATCTGACTCTGTGTCAGTGTTGTTCTCCCTAAATAGTGATCTTCTTGAAGAGGCAAAGTTTTACTCTCCTTTTTTTCTCATTATTAAATTAGGTTATGGAAATGAGAGTGCTATTGAAATTGTCCCACATGATTTATGTAAGGGATTGTTCTGACCATCATCTGGCATGCAATGTAGTACCTTTCACTGAGCCAGTAGAACCATTTAAAGAAATAGAAACAAATCAAACAAGTTATTTTGTTGTGAAGATAGATCTCTATGGGCAAATTTGGCATCATCACAATTTTAGAATACATTTCTTGGTTTGGAATTCATTATTTATTCATTTAACAGAATCTTAGGGACATAATCCAAGTTTAGATAATTTGTAGAATTCAAAGATGAAATAGACTTGCCCTCAAGGAGTTTTCTTTATAAATTTTGGGATAACTAAAAGCCTTGGAGGTTCCACATGGGGGCTCAGAAACCAGAGGTTTTTGAGGTGTGCTCAGAGAACTATAGGCATCAAAATCACCGAGTAAGTGAAAATCTCTAGTGTCAGGGATAAAAAGAAAACCTAAAAAAAAAAAAAAGCACATTTTAAGATGAGCTCCCAGCTAATTCTGTGTATCAAAGCAGGGGTGGGTGGTTTCTGATCTGGGGCTAGTACGTAAATACTCTGCTTTCTTACTGGGGCATCTTTTTGCTGTTGCAGGAGTATAGAGTATTCTTACAGACATCTGCATTCAGACCTCTTGTCAGGTGGAGTTTTACTCTACTGTCATATTGCATCCGTTTTTTTCTTCCTGAAAAGGGTCCATCTTTATCAATCAGCTCTTTTTCAGGGAGTTCATGTTCTTTTTTGGCAGAGAACAGCTACATGCACAAGAATTAAGGCCATTCTTCTTTGAAGAATGAAATAATCACTCATAGGATTGCAGGAGCTCAAGCTGACTCTATTGTTTATCTCATCCTTTTAACTTTTATAATTTTTAAAGTGCTTGCATTTCCATTATTCCAGTTGAGAGTCTGTAGTGTGGGCTTGACCTAGATGTTCCTCCATGAGGACTTGTAGGCAGTCGTTATGTGGATTTGCTGCTTATTGGCCATTAAAACGATCTTGTTTTCTTGCTACATTCAGCTTTGAAGGTTCTGGACAATGTGCTATCTTTACTGTACTACTTTATCTGGCCTTTAAAATTTTTTTTTCAAGATGTAATTCCCAAAAGGTAAATTAATCAACATATATTGAATTTACCATGAATGTGCTTGGCGTGGAAGAATGTAAATAGGCCTGATGATATTGTGTAAAAATATTCATGATTACTTTTGTCAGAAGAGATTATTTGAATATTAAAATAGGAACCATGTATATTTAGTTTGCATTAGTGAAGTTCATTTGGTGCTAACTATGATAATAGTCGGAGTTATTTTGTCATTTCAGTAACAAAAATTTCCCCCAAAGTATAACTCTTGTAATGAGGCTAGGTCCTGAGTGATTTGAGATCATATAACTTATAGACCAAACATACAAGGAAAATATTATCAGGTCTTATTTGACTGTGGTCAGTGAAGTTAAAAATTAAAATGGATGGATTTTCTAATTATAGTTTATAAAATAGAATCAGAATATGTAAATGATCTGTATATGATATCATCTTAAGACATTGCCAAATACACTAATAATTGCTTCCTTAAAATGTATTTCTAATATCTCCAACTCATATTCTAATTAGTACCCACAGTTATATCTTTGAGGTGGTATTATATGGGTCTTGTTTCTCTTACTGGATTGTGAGCTTTGTAAGGATGGGAAAAACCTTTTGTTTTCTTCCATAGGTCCCTTTAGCAGTTTTGCATCTATTGAGTGTTCTGCTGCTGGTTTTTGACTGAAACCTATG
This sequence comes from Urocitellus parryii, assembly GCF_045843805.1. Taxonomy (NCBI): domain Eukaryota; kingdom Metazoa; phylum Chordata; class Mammalia; order Rodentia; family Sciuridae; genus Urocitellus; species Urocitellus parryii. The sequence continues at coordinate 29,020,930 of NC_135537.1, forward strand.
AAATGCAAAGCCTGTGCCTAGTTCTCTGTTTAAAAACAAAAAAAGGCTATATTAAGCAGCTCAATTCCACCTGAGTCCTATCATGTAAATGAGGACATGGTTAATAGAAATTTCAGAAGCACTACTTTTTTCCATAATTTAAAAGTGATTTAGGAAAAAAAAACTTTCATAGAAAGACATTTTCTTATACATAAATAAATTTGAAGAACACTTAAGAGTTTTACTTAATATATTTGATGTCCAGTTTTAGTCTTGAATGAAGTTGGATGAATCTTCCTGCTCCTAGAAAACTGAAGCTCACAGAGGGAGGAGCGTTTGATTGGGAGGGGGAGAAAAGGAAAAAAATACCCATCACTACAGGGCTCTATAGGACTTCCTCTTTTGTATTATCCTGACAACAAATTTGCTCAGTCAAATCTTGGTTTTGATGACTATTTACTGTAGACAGCTAAAGAAACAGAAAATTAATTGCTAGAGATTTTTATGATGGTGCCCTCCTCCGTAAGGGAACAAATGATTCCAAACATTTGAAAGAATTTTCTTTGAACTTGGGATGAACTCCTTGCTCCTGAGTGCTCAGTGATTTACATCTAGTTTCCTTATTTCATACACAAATATTCCACTCCCTCTGTGAATTGCAGTCAAGAGGCAAAAATAATACTGAATATATTTATACAATTTGTAGAATCGCAGGTTACTCATTTAAAATCTTTTCTACTAAAAAGTTAATATCTTTCTCTTCTATTATGTTTACAGATTTAACAAACTGTAGAATGAAGTAACTCTTTCATTTTTTAAGAGCAGTCTCAAACTGTGTAAACCCACGTTTACCAAAACATTGTCCTTATTATTCCAACAGAGTCTGGAAATATAACAATTCAAGTATCCACTTAAGACTTAGTTACACTGTACCAGGTTTTTATAGCTATAGTGTACTGAGACTTCTCTAGTTTAGCTCTAATCAGTCATTTCTTTTCATTGATTATCAAGGTGCTTGGTTCTGTTTATTTAATCTCTTTAAGAGTGATTATAGAGTTTGGACTTTTCTATTTATTCTTGACTTTGAGAATATTTGAGTTGTATGTTAAACTTCAGAAATATACTCACAATATTGAAGAAATCCAAAGAGGGAATTTATGTTCACTTGCCCTATTCATGATCTTTACCCCATATTCACATATTTCAGGTAGAAGATGTAACCAATGATACTCAGCAATTAATTAATAAAGTTGGAAGTAATAAAATGCCTCAAGGAATTTTATTAAGGGAATATCTTAATAACATTACTTAATTCCACCAACAGTTTCTTATTTACCACTTTATTTTTCATGCAACAGCATATTGTTTTAATTATTTATGGAAACACTTTGTGATTTAGTTTAGTGTGGTAAAGAATATTTTAGAATGTTATATCTCTTCTGTGTAAATCCAACTTGCTATTGGACATTATACAGAAACATTTAATGTTATAATGGCATTTGCTTAAGAGATAAAACAGCATGAACTGCATTCTTTTGAATTTCCCTTATAGTCTAAAACTAACAGATTATTAGTGAATAACTTTTTAAAAATTAAAATGGAAAATCTGAGCCCATATATTAAATTTCAAAATGTCAGAGGAGTATATTATGTTCTGTATATCAAGTAAAACTGATCATATTTTTTTCAACATTTGATATTATCATTCTTCAAAGATATTATATATATATAGATGTGTGTGTGTGTGTGTGTGTGCAATTAGGCCATCAGGTCATAAGAATTTAATTAGTATGTCAGCTTTAAAAAAGAAAACATATTTTCCCCATTTGTCCTCCTTAGTAGCTATACTATTTAGAGAATGAATGCCTGATTCCTGGTCTTATCATCAGAGAAATCACAATTCTAGTGATACTGTGGTGAAGATAATGTTGATTTCAATACTTACTCGAGCATGCCTAAGACATAGATACTCAATAATATTGGTTCTTTGCCCTAATTAAAAAATCTAATATATTCCAATCCCCTTTGTTAAGCAATTTATGTACACATGTGTATGTATTTGTATGCATTTGCATATATGCTTGTAAGATTTGGGACTGGGTCACTTTAGTGTTCTATTTATATGATTCCAAGACTAATATTTAATCCAGGATGAAAATTCAGTTAAAGTTGATTATTCAGTGACATGCAGTTAGACTTTAGGGTATTTTCTACAAATCTTTGTTTGCATTTACTTACTGATACAATGATAGAATGTCTTCCTGGAGTAGATGAGGCAAAGTTTCAGAAGCATATTCTGGAATGAGATTCTGGACCACAGACTCTCCATGAAGTAGTATTTTAGCACAGAAGGTGGAGACAGGTAGTCATCATTAGCAATTAGGTTCCAGAAAAATCTTCATGAAATAGGAATATAGGCTGTAGAGTGAAGATGCTAGTCTATGCGTTGCTTAAAAGTACAGGTACTTTTAGATCCAGTTATTAAAAAATCAGTGATTACTGAACCATCACCACAGGTAGTTTATACCCTTTGAGATGCTGATTGACCCAATCTCAGTAGGTGAGTCATTTAAAAGGTATTAAAGCAGGGCTGACAAATGTCCGGGGAAGAGTCAAATATACACTTGTCTAATAATCCCTGGAATAGCAGGTCTAAGTCAAAACTATAAATATAAGATACTGATGATAGGATGATATCAGTTTTAACTCAATTAAAAATAAAATCAATAGACTTTCACGTTGCTTTGATTTAGAATCGGTAAACAATATGTCACTAGATTTTGAAAAAAAAAAAAAACACCAACAAACTACTAATGACAAGCAGACAGGAAGAAAAGACAATTTCAGACATGTTAAAATCCATAGACTACAATGCTCAGTGGGAGTCCTTGTCTTGAAGTGTAATAGCCAGATTTTGGCTGACTTGGAATAACAACTATAACTTTGAGAATGTTTCAGACTTTTATGCTTGATTCAGTTAGAAGGATTCTCTTGACATGGCTCAGTAGTTTATACACAAGAATGTTCAGAAAGGATTTTCTTGCTTAAAAGTTTCAGAGAAAAAGTTAAAACCTTATTTTAAATACTTGGTCTTGTGTTGGCTGTTATATATCAATATTAATTGTATATTAGTTTGTGGGTTCATGGCTATTTAATGTGAATATTGCTCCTGCCCATCCATCACTTAGGAGCATTAAATAGTTGATAAGAGCTGGTTCATCTCCAAATCAAATCAATATGTCTCCTCAATTTATAATTTTGGTTATTTTGAGGTTTATTTTACATTAAAGTTTAATGATTATTTTACTCTGTAAGATATAAAAATTACTTCCAAATTTTATAAACAACATTTTTAATATAGTCAACATGTTGGTCAGAAATATCATTTTTACTCAATGAATAAATGTTTTTCCCTATGTTACCCTATACTTTCAGATATTCATGAAATAACTGTACTTTGTTAAAGTAAAATACCTAACGAAAACATTTAAAAATCTGCATGTTGCCAAATTACCGAGTATATAAATAATTTGGAGGGCTCACATTTGGTAACATAATTACGAATAATTTAAACTTGATGTCTGGATTTTTTTTTTTTCTTTTTGGTCCTTGGGATTGAACCAGGGGCGCTTAACCACTGAGTCACATCCCCAACCCTTTTTGAAATATTTTATTTAGAGACAAGATCTCTCTGAATTGCTTAGGGTCTCTCTAAGTTGGTAAAGCTGGCTTTGAACTCATGATCCTCCTGCCTCAGTCTCCTGAGCCACTGGAATTATTGGTGGGTGCCACTGCACCCAACTTGATGTCTGAATTTTATTGAAACTTTTATACAAAATTGATTTTCCAAATTAAACAAAAGGGGCCACACTCTCAGTTTTCCCCATTTAGCTATTTTACAGATCTGCCCCCATATTTTTGTGATACTAGTTTTGTAAGAAGAAAAATCTGAATCATTCTCATGCTTTAAATTGCCTAGGGCCAGGACTTGGGAGAGCAGTGGAAAGGCTATCTGCTGTCTCTTCACATTTGAGCATTGGCTGTTTTCTGTCTTTTGTGGATAACTGCATGGATTCTCATTTACTTCGTGGTCCATTTTCGTTTAATTCATCAATCAACTTTGGCTAAAGGTTACCTCAGAAGCCAAGCACGTGTCATCAAAAGACACTTTTGTAGCAGATAAGTAAGTGTCAGTGACAGTGATGTCATCAAGCTCTGTGCTGAAATGGTCTGACTCCTTGATGACACTGTAATTTAGGGCCACACTGTAGTTAGCAGGCTTTTCTGTTGGCTTCTGCTTGCAGTTGCAGAGCTTTCTGAAGGCTGCACGGAATTTCTGGGACATGAGGTTGTAAATCACTGGGTTGATGGCACTGTTGAGATAAATGCAAATTCTGCAAAAGAGCAAGAACCAATTTTCTTGGAAAGGACTGGAGAGAAATGAGTTGACAACCACAAGAGTCCTGTAGGGCATCCATAAAAGGGCAAACAGAATTACAACCACTGCCAGCATCTTGGTGACCTGTGCAGAAAAAGACAAAACGCAGCACAAACATCAATGAGAGCAAAGCCAAATAGTTCTCCCTCTCTCTACCCAAGCTTTGGTTTCCCAAGATGAAGTCTGAGACAAGGACTTAGGTGTAAGTCATTCATTTGGGAGGTGAACCCAGAAAGCAGGATTGAGGATGTAAGAAAAATGTGATAGAAGAGGAAAAGTCAAAATAGGGAAGGCTATTGAGATGATTTACTCTGTAGGAAAATGCAGCCCACCAAACTCAATGCATTTCAGAACAAATCATGGGTCTGAAAGAAGAGAGTCTGGGGCATTTATCCACTGGCAGTCTTGAAAGGTGCCCAAAGGGATTTGAAACCCTCTGTACTTCCATGACTTTCTTGCTTGGAATTCCTAGGGATGATAGAGAGAAACTTGAGGCAGAGAAGAGGAGATACATAGGGAACAGGGAATGCCTAAAGTGGAATGTTGTCTGTAGACAAGGACCATCCACTATAGCACCGGCTGGAATTAAAGTCAGACTAAGAGGATGTTAGGACAGGACACTGAAAGTGTCAGTGATGAGCCTTAGGAGATAGAGGTCCAAGTCCATCTCTTCTTGCCTTATGTGTGGTCCTAAGAATTTATCTTTCTTATAGCTCATCTGCAAAATGTAGTCAATATTGCCTTCCTCAATCAAACGGGGTAACATAATAGTGTGAAAAAGAGAAGGCAAAAATGCAATGGTCATTAAATGTCTACTATGTACCAGATGTTTTATATTTGTTATCACATTCAAAAAGCTTAATTACCCTCCACAATAATAGTGGCCACCATTTTTCTTTTTAATAATAGAAAACAAGTTGAAAAATTCCTTGGTGAAAGTTGTGGAGTCTTAGAGCTGGAATTGGAATCCACGTCAGCCTGAATCCCAAGCTTTCACTCCCGTCATTGCTCAGATTCCTTTCAGGTTAGAGGGAGGTGCAGGACAGAGGAAAATTCTGGAATTTTACCCCCCCCCAAAAAAAAGCAAAGCATAAGAGGTGGGACAATAGGTAGAAGAAGGTTAATATCTAATGTCATCAGGGATAAGATTATCAAAGGGCATAATTTAACAGATTCTTCTCTTACCTCAGTTCGCAGTAAAATGTTGGGGATTGGACGGTACTCAGAGTTACATTATCTGGGTCTGACTCCACATGAGGTTTTAATACCTTAAGTCATTAATCTGTGTATTCATTTGTATATCTGCATATTTGCCTGATCATTTCATTTACTTCATAAAGTTTCATTTACTTCATAATGTTTTTGAGGAATAAAATGAAATAATGAGTGTGTTGGGACTTGAAAACTGTAAAACACCATGGAAATGTTATCCTTTAATTTATGACAATATAAAGGACCATAATACTTCATCTACATGAGATGCATGAAAATTATGCTACTGATCATCTTTGGTTACTTTTCCTTAAAAGCAACAATTTATACATTTAAAAATAAATTTTCAATCTCTCACAGAGTTTGAAAGATTTCAGTTTCCTCAGGCCCAACTTTCTAGAGGGGCTGCATGTGAAAACTATCAAAATAGAATGAACTGATCTTTTTCTTCCCTTATTGCTTTTAATTTCAACTACTGCAACAAAGTCCCCTCCAGCAGCTACCATTTTGTTCTGGCATTGAGAGGGATTATCCTGCTCTTATGGCTTTTAAATTTTCTTTAGTGTAGAAATAAACATTTTGCATTTAGAGATTTACTCTGCCATTAATATCTCCTCGGTTCCCACCCTTATATGTAAACCTGGTAATAGAAGCCCTGGTTCCCTGCACTGGGTGTCTGCCTTGCTCCCCCAGCATTCTGAGTCTTCTGATCTTGGGCTTTGTCTGACACTTGACTATTCCTCTTGCATCCCATCTAAGAGTTCCCCGTGAGTTCTGTATTGTGGAACAATGCTACCCTCTTGCTGCTCTTCTTCCTTGATCTTTAGTGATAGCTTGCCTCCTTCCTCAGCTCTCCAGATGGAATTTCCCCCCAGACTTCTCCTATGGGCACACAGACTTCATTCCTTTTTGAATCACTCTTCTTCCTCCTACTTCCCTGCAATGACATTGGTGAGCTATCCATCTAGTCTCAAGGTACAGTGTCTGCTCTGCTTCCAGAGTCACTTTCTCACTGTCTTCCAACTCTTTCTGCTCTCCAGGAATGTGTCCCAGGCCGTCCCATCCCATCTCACTCACTGCTGGCTGAACTTTGTTTCTGACTCAGTGCCTAGAAGATACTAACCATCCATATTTTACCACTGGAATAGAGAAGGTGTTCTTTGGGAAGATGTGATTCACATAACACCAGATGACACATTCCAGTGATTCGGAGTTCTTTTTGAGTTTGGGAGTATCCACACAGTTTGCAGGCTAACTGGAACCTGATTTTTCTGAAGTAGACTTTTAAGATTGTACATAAATATTTAGTTGGTCCTAGGAAATCCAAGACTCTACTCAGTGACAAATATTCTGAGCTTTGAGGGGAACTATGGTGGTCGTCACCTCATTGTCATTATCACCATAATCTTCAAGGTCACCCACAGCCCTGTCTTTATCCCCTGTCTAGTACTCCAGATCCTCTATAATGGGATCAGCACTTTACTCCCTGCCAGGAACTAAGGATCCTATACTGGAATCCTTGCCTTGATTTACAATTAGATTGCTATTGTCACATTTGAATCCTTTAAAGATGGCCCAGGTAATCTGATAAGTACTATATAACTAGCATTTATTAAATGCTTATAATGACTTCATGGGTAAATTAGTTTTAGCTTTATTTTGCATATAAAGAAGTTTAGAAAGTTGAAGTTTTAGAGAGTTTATGCAACTTCTCTAAAAACACATGTGCCAATATCAGGAGTGTTATTCAAACCCAAGTCTATCCAAGTGAAAGGGTATGCTTCTTTCCTTCCTAAATCACTCCCACCCCCTCATGAAAGTCTTTTGCATTTCAACAAAGAGATTTTTACTGTGTTGTTCCCATTAGGGTCATCGAAACATTTAACTTCTTCTAAGTATAAACCCAACACATTTATTGTACCAAATTTCCGAAGAAAAGTTGAACTTCATCGGCTTTACATTTTTCTCTACAACTGTCAGGTGAAACATTGAATCTGTATGTAACACCTGCCTGCATTTTTTTTCACTAATATCAATGCAACTTTCATTGTGTTATAAAAGGACAACCTGTCTCAAGTAGTCTGTCTCCTGTGTGCTTCTGTAGCCTCCCATGCATATTTTGACATCACCACCAAACATTTCATTGCAATGATCTGAATTTGTTCATTTCTCCCAACAAATGGTGAGATTCTTCAGGGCAGAGGTAAATTTATATTCACTTCTCTGCTCTCAGGGATTTAGTACAACACGTGACAGGAAGCAGGCCTCAGAAAAGTTGAATAAATTTGGGCATGGAAGGCATTATTTCAGACTATGTAACTATGATCATTTTCTAAGTTTTAGTACTCCAATGTACTGTGAGAAGAATTTGGCAAAGGTTTTATTTTTTAATATTAAAAAATCTCTCTTAAATGAAGGTTAGATAGTTAGTAACATGAAGCCTCGATATATTTAAAATTTTTGTTTGAAATAGAAGAATTTTAAGGAGGTATAAAATGAAGCATATAACAATGATGTATCTAAGACTAAGAGGAAACTTGTCTCCAGTGAGATGATAGTGAATATATTCAAACACACCCATAATTTTCTTAGTTTATTTCAAATATCTTTGATTAGGTTTAATCATATTCTAAAATGTCCACAAGTTTTAATAGATTTCCTGCTTAGATTTTAACAGCTTTTTCTCAGTATAAGAATAAATACCTAGAAACAAAATATTCCAGAGATGATTTTTCATGCCAAATTAATTTCACTGTGGTTATTAGGATTTTATTTCTGGTGTTATTCCTTATCCAAAATAAAGTGATGAAAATGTAGGTTTGAAATTGGGCAATTGTTTTTCATTCTCTGTGCTAAGGCTTACAAGTCTTCAGAAACATCATGACAAATTGGGGGAAGGGGGAGTGATCATACAGCTTCTATTTTATTTTAGTTTTGGGTACTGGGGATTGTAGCAGGGGTGCTTAACCAATGAGCCACATCTCAAGCTCTTTTTAAATATTTTATCCATAGACAGGGTCTTGCTGAGTTGCTCAGCAACTCACTAAGTTGCTGAGGCTAGCTTTGAATTCATGATCCTCCTCGTCAGCCTCCTGAGCTACTGGGATTACAGGTGTGCATCATCGCAATGTTTTATTTTGTTTTGATTGTGTTTTTGAGATGAAGTCTCTATTGCTGCCTGGGTTGGTCTCAAACTCCTGTCTCAGACTGTAGCTGACACTACAGGCATGCCACCAAGCCTGGAAAAGCTTTTTATTTTTTATTTTTTTTTTAGTACTGGGGTTGGAACCCAGAATGCCACACATGCTCAGCAAGTGCTTGGCCACAGTTACACCCGCAGCTGTTGTAATGATTGAGAAGGAATTTATCCATTTGTTCCATGCATCCCTACTGTGTGTACTAACATGCTGGCTCTTGATGACTCAGCAGTGATCTAGAGAGATATTGCCAATGCCTTCGTGCACCTTAAATCTGGTGGGCAGTTACAATACAGTGTGACAAATGCTCAGACAGCAGGAAGTTTGGGTGCAATGAGAACTACCGGTCTGGATTTGGACTAGAAGCATGTTTAGCAAGGACTTTCTTGCTCTTGCCAAAATCTTAAGGTACAGAGAGACAGAAAGTTTGTCTCTGGTGAGATTTGGTGTGTGTAACTATCTGGAAGCATGTTAGTGGGTTGTATTATGGAGCCAAGAAATAACTTAGCATGCAAGTTTCAATTGCAGAACATGTAAAGAAGTGGAGTTCTTTCCCTAGGAAGCTGTGAAAACCACTACAAAAGATGTTATATATATATATATATATATATATATATATATATATATATATATATGATGAGGTGATGAGGAGTATCTAGCCCGAAGTATTAGGGCAGAAGGAGAGACACTGCTGCCAAATGAACTACAGCTGCAGGGCGGAGTGATGAGTCCTGAAAACCCCAGCTCTGTGGAGCCATTTTAGTCAATGTGGAAGCAGGCAGCCATTTGTTCAGAGTACACTGTCTGCAAGCAAGCAATTGAGACTGTGAAAAATCAATTGATGCAAACATGATATTTAAAGAGGGAGACTCTGCCCTGAGAGATGGTTGAGACAAGCAGGGTGGGCACTGGTGGATCTTGGTGGGATAGACCTCTGTCCTTGACCAACATGGCTAAGGGTTATCTTCTTTGTGAGGATCACCTGGCAATTTTGATGTTAAGCATGGCCGTCTGTCTTTTACTCTTTACTGTATTTAAATAATACAATGAATGGCAAGCAATTCTCATAAGAGAATTCAGATTCAGTCCTTCTTTAGCAACTAGATAAAGATTCTATTCTACAATTTCATTTTTAAAGATGTGAATTGGATAGATTTCTATCTGATTGCTAAAATTAAGATTACAGTTCCACAAGTGGGCACAAGTACCACTCTTCATGTGTGTGCTCCATGGAAAAACAGTTTGTGTTCTTTATTCTAGTCAGAGGAGGAATCGTGTATTAGTAACTACTATCTGTGTTAATAGTGCTATAATTCTTAATAAAAGGTTTGAAACTATTAACTAACATTTGTATATTGCCTTTTTTAGAAGAGTGTTAGATTAATTAGGATGTTGTAAAGATAATGCAAAGAGTTTCTATATGTCTCACACCAAAGCCCCTGTATTATTAATCTCTTCCTTAGCATGACATGTTTGTCCCATTAATGAACTTGTTGATAGTTTTATATGGAGTTATATAAAGTGAGTTAACTCTGGATCTTACTGAGCTTTCATTAATTTTCCCCCTAATGTGTGTGTGTGTGTGTGTGTGTGTGTGTGTTTCCTATTCTAAGATTCCTTTCAGGATGCTGCATTATATTTAATTACCATGTGAGATTTTGGAGGATGTCCACAGGAGTGAAGTGCCATTCTCAGCATAGCACAACAAGGATCCATGCTATGGGCTTGCCTTATGACTGGTTATATATATTACTGTATATTGCTTTACTGAGATATAATTGATAAATAATTAAATTCACCCACTTATAATGCATAATTCAAGAGATTTTAGTATATTCACAGAGTTATTAAACCATCATCACCATCAAATTTTGGATCATTTTCATTATTTGAAAAAGAAACTTAGTACCCATTAATACTGCTCCAACTTCCCTGCCTCCCCCAGATCTAGGCAACTACTAACCTATGTCACATCCATAAATTTGCCTATTTTGAGCATTTTATATGAGTGAAATCATGCAATCTTTTGATTCTACCTGACTTCTTTCACTTAGCATAATGTTTATATGGTGAAGCACATTGTAGCACACATTGATACTTTATTTATTTTTATAGCTGAATAATATTCCAAAGTATGTATATTCACATTTATTTATGCATTATTTCCACTTTTTACTTATAATGAACAATATTGTTATGTATATCTGTGTGCTTTTATATGAATGTATTTTTTTTATTTATCTTGTCTTTTATTTTTTCTTATTTTACTTCATAGGGGTAGAGTTGCTGGTTTGCATATTCCCTTTTAAGATAGAAAGTATCCAAAAATATCAAACACTCCTTTAATCTTAGAAGAAATTTTGAGAGATAATTATTATTAAAATATCCAGTATAAAATACTAACTGATTTTACAGAGGTATAAGTACTCAGGAAAGGTAGCCTAAAGAAAAAAAAACAAAACCCCAGGTGGGATGTATTCTTACACTACTCTTGAAAACTGGAAATAACTATCAGACAGAAAAACATGAGTAAGAGGAAATGGGAATTTGGAGATGAAATTATTGTTTGTTTTATGAATAAAAGCTTTATTTGTCAACAAACCTTTTTGGAATGGGTTAAGGAAAGAATGGGAGAAATGAAGATGGTCATTATAAACGTATCTTTTAAAAGTTTTGTTAGTAAGGGGAGCAGAGAAATGGAGGGCTTGCCAGAGGGGGACAAAGTGTGTTGGTTAAATTTACATTTTCAGAGATGGAAGACAATACAACTTTTCTGTTTGCACAGGGAACACTTACAGAGGTGGACATTTATGATCCAGGAGAAAGACGAAGAAGACAATTGGAAGAGCTAGAGCTGTGTTCTAGAATAGGGTGAGCATCCAGCAAAAGTAGTGGGGTCAGCATCTGCTTAACTGTAGAGGTGGAATTGCTTTTTTTTTTTCTTCCTTTCAGTATCTGCCCTTTCTTTCTTTGCCACATTTATGAGATCAAGACAATGCATGACAAAATGCTACCTTTCTCATCAACCCCTTAAATCCCTAATGGAGTTCAGACAGCAGTTAATTGTTAATTTCTTTTGGAATTTGCAGGGAAAGTACTTCATGTCATTGAACATTGGAAATGGACACTGAGCTCAGAGAAGTACATATATGAGTAGCAAAGCTAGTTATTGAACTAAGAACTTTTGACTCTAGGTCTTATTTGTTTACAGATAATTATAGATATCAACATATTTATTGAGTTGAAGACTTCTACTTGCTGCGAATATTGTTTATAAATTGGAAGGGATAATATTGTTGCCAAGAATCATTGGTAAGCTTGGAATCCTTTACGTGTTTTTTGCTTCAAATTGGAGTACTACATTTAGAGAGTACTGATTAGGGAGGAGGAAAAGTTGTCATAATAGGGCAGTTAGGAGTCCTTTATGCCAATCTCTTTCCTGGGGAAATAAGCAAACAAGAAAATTGAAATTGCAAAAATAATCCAATGAAATAATGGAAAGTTCTATTTCTTGGTCTATACCCCAAATAATAGCAAGTCATTTATTAGGTTCTGGTTACATGGGAACTGGGGACATTTTAATTAATTGCCAGAGGTCAGCTTATTAGTCATAAGGATTTGATTCATGCCCAGTTCCCTAGGTGATTTAGTTGGAATTCTTGTACTGACTCAGAAGAACATCTGAATTTTGATTCTGTATATGATTCAGATACTTTTGCTATTATTTTTGTCTTGGAGATAAGGCTGTGGTTTCTGAGCATTTTCTATTCTGACCATTTTCTATTCTGAACATTTTCTATGTGTTGTTGAGTGACAAAGCTTAGAAGGCAAAGAAGAACGAGTTGGAATTTGCATCCAGAACCTTGATTTCACAGTTCATCTCTGCCTCTGAGGACACTAGGCAGGACACATGGCTTATGTCTGAACCTTGCCTAAATTTCCAGGCAATTTCAAGTAGAGTGAAAGAAGCATTTGTGCTAAAAAAGCAAAGTCATGTAACAGGAGGTGACAACCACATCATTAAACTTGTATTTGAAGACTATTTGCCTCTTGTATACTGAGTGCTTTTCAAGGGCATCGTAGCAGGTAATTTTAATTTATGAACATCAACGTCAATTTTGGATCCTACCCGGTACAATGCCAAAGCTATTTTTGACTTCATGAAGTACGTAAATCAACACCAAACTTCTGTGACATCTCTGATGCAAAAATACTTGGAAGGAGTCCTTAGTACATAAGCCTGCCATATAGTAAGTGCTCAATGCACAGTTGCATTATTATTGAGTAAATACTTAGTTCTGTCAAATGTTAAGATGTAATTGTGGAACTATGTGTGGTTTAGGATTTTTAAATCAGTGAAGTGCTGTAGTTCTTGCATTTCCTCTGGCTGGAATACTTTCATTTTCAGAGTGCATTTCCTTTTGGAAACTTTTTTGGGTTAATGAATATGAAACAGTCCTTAATATTCTAATGCCATCCTTTAAAGGGTAACAATACATTCTGTATTTGGACTCTGTTTGTGTTTTCTGGCTTTCTGCATATTAACAAAAGCGTTCAGTGACTGGGGATATTTTGCTCTTAGATAGCCCTCAGCAAAGTGATGAATGGCCTTTTGCAATCTGTTGTATTAATTGAGCCCACTGAAAGATAAACTTGACTTGATAATTAAATAAATCTGAAGTTAGCCAAGCTTTCCCACTGATTGGGGGCTTTGGGACTTTCTTCTTGCAGATTGCTCTGCTTTGTTTTGACTTAAGTCTGGACATTCAGTTTTCAAAAGACAGCTATACTCAATGTGGGGCACTTCATACCATTCAGTGAGATCATTGGTGGGGTTTAAATTTTGAATGATGGGGCCAGAAAGGGGCTTGGAATCAACTCAAAGTCAGTTAAAGTACTTTTTAAAAGTGAATAAAATCCGGGTGGTGATTCATGGTGGAGAGGTCACAGACTGACAGACTCTTTTCTGTGCATTACTTATGGATTTCTTGACAAGAAGCCATCCAGGGATACTAATGCATGGATTCTGGACTCCACCTGTCATTACTAAATCAGAGTGTCCCATTCGGAATAGCCATTCTGGCAAGAATTTTCAAGGGTTTTCTGGGCTCTACTCTGATTAAAAATTACATGAAAATATTAGCAGAGATTCACAGTAGAGAAACATTGGCTGCAGTGGGTCATGCTTCAGCAAGAAGTAGGGCTTAAGGGGGACAATGATGATACAGGATTCTTAAAGTATGGAATTATAATTGTGGTGCATACAGGGAAATGGATAAAAGCTATTTGCCTCCACCCTTCTAGAGGGTGCTGAGGAAGGCAGGCAGAGCTCTTTCTCAAGAAGAACATTTGAGGGGAGTCTATGCCAGGGGACCTACATGCAAGGTCACAAGTTGGTACTGCCACAGGGAAGACACCAGAGCACAGCAAAGAGTTGAATTAAATGATGACATATTGCTGCACAGTACATGATGTGACCCTCTGTGACACCCAGAGTTTTCCAACAAAACAACTAAGCATATCTAAACAAGTGTGAAAGTATTTCTTTGGGAAACAGGCAGACCTCTGCACTCAAGTCTGATGTTGTATGGCCCTTCTAAGCCTGCACTTTCTTACAGGAATGAAGTTAGAGATAAAAAACACACAAAGAGTGGGGGAAAGTGATGGACTTTGAAATGAATCCTGCTAGTGGAACCCGGATTGAATGCTGACATACCAAGATTTCTCAGTGTAAGAGAGACCTCAAGTGATGATAAGCCTTGCTTTCTGAGAAGCTTTGAAAGTGTATGTTGATGGGAATGGTACAGTGTTTTCTTAAGATGTTGCAATCTAGAATGGAATAAATCAGGATGGTAATTGAAGGTATTTTAATTTGGCAACATGAATTAGCAGATGGAAGGGAGGAAGAGAATTATGACATATGAAATATCGACCATGTACCAGGCAAAATTCTTGGCATTTTCTTCATAGAAGTCCTACTTTTCCTGCATTTTACAAAAGATAAGACTGAGGTCAGAAAGACTAAAAGACTAATGATTGAAAGCCACCCTATGTTTATAGGGTGTATTTGTATGTGTATTTGACTCCCATGTTTTCTTTTGCTCTTTGCCAAATACCTTGACTATAGGGAGGAAATTCTTTTCCTGATGCTTGCAAAACCTAAAGCAAAATTGGGGCTTAAGGTTTGGAATTGGTGGAAGCTATATGTGGGAGGGGAACAGGGACAATAAAAACTAATTCTAATGTCCACACAAGGGTTTATGTGGAAAGCACTTAACAAAGATATTCCTATTCACACTGTGACATTAAGTCCTGCTGGAACACACATATTTTTAAAACGTTCTTGAATTCAGTTTTTTTTTTCTGCTAATAGTGGGAAATAGCTGAGAGCTTGTACTCAGTCTCCAGATTCGATGTAAAAGTTGCTGCAATATTGGCAACTATTGTAGCGTGGAGGCTACAGTATCGATTATGGAGTCTGATAATTCCGCATGATGAAAGGCTGGCTTCTCTCCTGTGGCTTAGATGTTTTCTTGTGCACAGGAGGTGGATATTTGGAAACATGCTGAGAAAAGAAAAACTCAGCTGGCAGAATTAGGATTCAAATTACAATAACATGCGAATTTTGAAAATAAAATGTCATTCTGAATATTTTAGGAGTCATGCTGAAAGAATGGTACAGTTCGTCTGCTGGAGGTTGGGTTCATTATTTAGCCTTTTCTAAGTGTTCTCTCTTCCAGGTGAATTACTGGTAAAGAGCCAAGCATGAGGAAAAGCCTGCTGTAATACATCTGGCTTTAGTTTCTTATTTTTGCTCTCTAGGGCATGGTTACTGCTCCTCCTGGTCATTTTTCTGTTAGGAACCAGACCTTAGAAATTCTAAATGGGGCATCTTGGCAACTCTGAGCTGAGACTCCAGCTAGTAGCTGTAACAATTCTCTGAAGATACTGATCTTTTTCCAGGGTGATATTTTCTATCCCTTTTTATTCCTCTGTGCTTCTCTGGCTATGAGATCCAGGAAGGGTGATACTGCAGACTGAGATACAGATGAAACCCCCCCACGTACTAGCACAGTGGGATCTGAGAAATCAGAGCCGGTATTTTTAAAATATAAACTGTGAATGATGGAGAGGACAGAAGGTGATGGTGATTCCTAACTAGAAGTAAAACTCTCAGTGTGTCAAATATTCTGTGGGCATTTAGTTGTCTTGCTACTAACACTTTTGGACAAAGGCCCTTGTCCGAGGATCTGAGATTACCTGGGAAGCGGCCAACTCCTTCTGCACCTGTGTCTCTCCCAGGGGAGACAGCGTGTACCATGGCTTGGGCCTGTCTGGAGTTAGAGAGCTAATTTCTTAGCTGTCTTTTAAAGAACTCCTGGAGATAGCCAAAAGGAGGGAGGTATGCTTCTTGCCTTCAGCAAACCATAAATTCAGTCTTTTTTCACTGACTTTAGCTTTTTGATGAGCTACAAATGTGATTCAAAATCAAAACTCTTGGTTTTAAGTTTTGCCTTTATTACCCATTGTCCTCCAGAAGGTTCTGCATTTAACCTGTGAGAAGATATCCCACATATGTATGAGGATTAACTGAAAGCAGAACAAGAAAACACATTGTAACATGTGCTATACCTTTCTAAAATGAGGGGCTGTTGTGTTTTATCCTGTCTTGAAATCTACCTCCTCAGTAAGGAGTGACAGCTTTATCACTTTTATCACTTTGTTTACCACTTTTATCACTTTGTTCATCTAACAGACAGAATGAAGCTTGTCTTATCTGCTTCTTACTTTTTTGACTAGGAAACCACTGGGCTCTACAAAGTACATGAAGCAAATCAGCAGGTGCTGACAAATTATTAGTATGAATGATATGGACTCATCTGCTTTGTGGTACTGTTCAGTGGTTAAGGCTCCAAAGGCAGACATGTGTGGCTTCTCATTCTAGTTCTGCTGCTTACTGTTTGTATGAAACCAGGCAAGACAGTTCATTCTTCTAAATCGCAGTATATTCATGAAGTATGAGTAGGTGTGAAAAATAAGTGAGGAAATTTATGCAAAGCATAGAGTATAGTCCTCAATAAATGATAATTAATTTTTTTTTTGTAATTTAGTGTGTGTGGGGAGGTAGATTTCTTACCATTGGGGAAATGTGGAGGATGTAGTCAAATAACATAACACTTTTTGAAAAATAATAATAATATTTTTTAGAACACTTAATATATCTTAACCATAGCACCAGGGACCTCATTGAAATATTTAATCTTTATAAATTTATAGGTTAGGGATTTTCTTCCTGTTTATAGATGGATAGATAGATAGATATAGAGAGGTCCAAATAAGTTAATATTTCTAGAGAGAGTGGGGGATACTGATCCTTCCCTGAGCTATTCTCTTTATTCCCCTTGTGCTCAGAGTCACAGTCTGGACAGGTGTACCTGTGCCTTGTCTCTTTCCCCGCTAGAGTGATGACTCCTTGGGAATCCCTACACTACTCTGCCTGGGAGGAGCAATGTGAGGGTCTGGCATGTGATAGGGGCAATAAATATTCAGGAAATTAATGAATAGATGAATGAGGAAATCATTCACCAATGCCCTTCTAAGCACTACTGACTCCATGGAGTCCCTGGAGGCTGTTAATGTCATTATTATCTTCTGTCTTCTTTCTTTTTTGTTACATAAAATCTTGTTAGCAGGAGTAACGTTTAATACATATTTTTATCTATAGCCCCAAATCAGGGTTTAGCATTAAAAAAAATGCTTGCCGTTAAAAATTAAAAATCCATATGTGAAGATTCTTTCCTCAAAAGAGACATGACAGATCAGGTAAATTATGGCAAAGACCATTTTTCTGAGGGACAGTCTGTTATTCTGAAAAATAAAAAGTTGTTGGCTATATTGTCATAAAGAACTTAGGAAAATTAAATAGCCAAGGAGATTCTAACTTAATATGATTTATGCTGAGTTCATTTCCCGTTACTAGATGTTGATTGATACTGTGTTAATATATACTAAAGTGAAATGGGATTTGCCTCCAAAAGGTACAAATCTCATTCTGACAGGTATTTTTGTTCTGTCTTATCTGCCCGCTGTCACATTCAATCATTTGTGGTTTCTCTTTGCAGAAAGTTATTTCTCTCAATGTCATTCTGCATCTATAGATTATAAATTTGTCTTTTAGAGCCTGTTGAAATCAAGGATTCTCAAATGTAATGGGAAAAGCATTTTCTCTAGGGGATACAGAGTTAAGATGAAGGAAGGGATATATTAGTTGCTAATTTAGGCTGCTTGTGATAAGCTTGCTGTTTGCTCTTTTGGTTTTATTTATTTAATATGTTTCTGCCATTTATTTACTGAGCACTTCTCATGCACCAGTACCTGTACTAGGTGTACGTTTTCACAAGTAAACTCTGAAACAGGAATAGTTCAGGAGTCAGCAAACTTTTGCTGTAAAGGGCCTGGTAGTAAATATTTTGGCCTCTGTGACATTCAGTCACATTATACTAATCAGGTCTGCCATTGTGGTAAGAAAACAAACAACACATAAATATATGGACATGGCCATTTAAGTTCTGTCAACACTTTATTTAGAAAAACAAGCAGCGGAGCTGCAGGTCCATGGCCATAGTTTGTCAACCAATGGAAAATTTGAACATTTAATAAATCAGAACAGTGACATATGACCTATTTCAAACTACTACTGTGATTTATGGCTATTTTTTTCCAAGTTGTCTATCTAATTACCAATGAATCCATGAGAAATTTGAACCAAATAATTGTGGTTCTCAACTCTTGGACCAAAGTTTTGATTTAAAATTTGATTTTTCTCATGACAAAATTGTCATTAGCATTGTTACTCCACTAACTCCTAAAAATATCATTTCAGCACCGTGCTTTTAATAATCTTGGTGTCTACTTTTCCAGAAGATGAGGACCTTTAAGAATGACAAAATCAGAGGTCATGTAGAAGCCAGCACGGAAGGCTCTAGGAGAGGCCCATCTACGGATTACAGCAGGTGGCCTCATGGCCCTGAGGAAACCATTCCCTTGGTTTCTCTATCACACTCTTCTCATTACAGTGGGAAAGGCTTTCCTTTTCTCTCCCAGCCACTTTGGGCTGTTGTCCTGGCTATAACACTTACAGGTTGTTAAACCTGGGGCTGTCACCATTTCTAAGTCACAGTGTTTGCTTATGCAAAATGGGGACATAAATTTTACCTATTTCATAGGGTTGTGGCATGGATACATGCTGTGCTATAAGGGCTCATGCCAGTGCATGGAACACAGTGAATTCCAGAGAAATGAAAGCTATGTTTGAAACTAATAACAGAAAACACTCATTACTCATTTTGACTATTGTGTTAGCAAGAAGGTACTATCATTATCTCCATTATAAATGAAGAAACTCATGCCACTCACAAATGGTAAACTGGGATTTGAATCAATCAGAATAGTGTCTCATCCTATGTTTTCCTAAAAAGTTCATAGATGAGGACTGGGTAGAGATTGTCATTCTTTCTCTTTTGGAAATGAAGAGAGCTAACCTAATATTTTTAGGTAAAGGAACATTTATCACAAACTTTTCTTGACTGCTGACCTACCTAACAGACCTTATTCCAGCACTGGGGAATGTTTCAGTTCTGAACTAGAACACAGAATGCATTTTCTTTTAGAATGAATGTTAGAAAAGTTTATGAAATGTAATTGAATAGTATCATTAAAAATATACTTCCTGTGCATTAAAGCCAAATGACCTTTGTAGGTCAACCTGGTGTTTTAGCATTGCCTCAATCAAAAAAAACTTGGTTGAGTTTCAAGCATTAATTTATAAATGACATTCGTTAGTGCCTGCTTTGGTATAGTTTTGATATAGGATCAAAACACCACCATACTTTGAAAACAGGCCATTGAATATCTCTAACTGCCCTATTTAAAATGATACCTTTCCTACTTCAACATCTCCCTATCCCCCTGTTTTCCTGTTTTATCTCCACAATCTTATGTGCTATGATTCAATATAATATGTGCATTCATTTTTTGATATCCTTTCTCTTTCCTTCCTCTTAGAAAGTCAGCTCCATGGGACAGAGATCTTTGTCTTATTTGTTCATTGTTGTTTCCCAAGCCCTAAGGCACTCTCTGCAACATTCAAGCAGGTTTCAACACATTTTTGTGGAAAGAAAGAATGAATTTAGCTGTCATGTATATAAGGAAAAGTTCCCTTTTCTTGGGCAGATAGAGCCCACTCTGTAACCCATTCTGAGATATTAGTACTAAGGGCAAGTGTGTGAGGATGTAGAATAAAATGTGGCTGTCGGAGACTTTGAATTAGAGGCTAAGCTTAGATTCTTTGCTCTTCAGTTTTTCTTGAATGAGTGACTTTGAGCTCAATGTTGTGAAATCTCAGGCCCCTCATTTTTAAAACTGAGAAGATAAATTAGTCCTGTGTCTTAGATGCAAATGAGATAATGTGTGAAAATTCTTTAACATCATGCCTGGCACATAGTAAGGCCTGAATAATAAAAGTTAATCCAGACTGGAGCCTATTCAAATGAGACAGGCTGTTTCCAAGGTTGCATTGCTAGAAGACCATCAGAAAAGTCTGGTGCATATTAATGGAAGAATCTAAGTGAGAATGTTTACACTCTGGTTCTTGAACGTCGGTGAGAAAGTTTTAAAGAGGCTTGTAAGACTCATTTGGGGACATTTTCAAGAGTCTCCATGCTCTAGAGAGTCTACAATGTTGGATGCATCTTAAGAATTAATGTTGTGATGTGACTCTGCTGCCGAGAGAGGAAAAGGTCTGTGCCTCTATGGTTTTGGGGTGAAATAAATGTTGATAACAATGTATAATGCATTATAAAGATATTAAATGCTCATCTTTTCATGGTGCCCGTAAACATGACAAGCACACAACATATTGGCTAGATATGACACAAGGAAATGACTACTCCTTTCAAAAGCTTTTTGCATACAGCATTTCTCCCAATGCTCCAAAGGAATAGTTTTCCAGGAGATTTTACTCCTGAATGGAGACACTTCTATTTTAGGGAAAATGGTTTCTTGAATTTTATGCTTGCTAATCATCATTCTTCAAGTTGTCTTTGTGACAAATTGTTGGTGTTTTTCAAAGAATACTTTACATTTCTCAATGTTACCAAATAACCTAGCTCTCTACCCTCAATATTGGAGATCATGTGGGGTCAGTTTGGCTGAGGCAGAAAGGTGACCTTGCCAAATGAACAGAATTCTAATGATAAAAGCTTTTTTTTTTTCTTCCAGTAACTCTTTAAAAGACAGCAGAATTATCTGACAGTGGGCTTACATGCAGGTGGCAGTTTGCAAAAATTAATGGATCTTCCTTTATGCTACCACGACCTTCTTGATGACCACTAAAAGTTACTTGAAATAATTCATTTTATCAATGCCAAGAAGTTTATATTTTTTGACTATAGGAGCCTAATAAGTACATGAGATTTCTTCTGGTGCTGCAGTATTCATGGCTTAAAAAATAATAATAAAAAAATCAAAATTGCTTTCTCTATTTGTAGCATGCATATACGTGGATATCAATGTGATTTAATAACGTCTTTTAGTTAATTATTCTGAGGACAAGGGTGAAGTTGAGAAGGATCCAGGAACAGAAACTGTTATTCATTAGCTTAAAAGCCACGGTCGATAACAGCAGTTTTCCACCTGTCTGGATTTTGGGTCTGCATTGGATTTTGAGTGGCTGACACAGACTCCTTGAGATTGGAGAGCACCCCTCGGGAATAAACAAACATCCCGTGATGCAGAAGTGAGACCAGTGCATGGAGAGAGAGCTCCTTTCTGCCTTTTGCCTTTAGTGCTCTCAAAGGTTTTGGTGAAGCACAAAGAAACCAACATGCTTGCTTATGTAGGAGGCTTCAAGCACTCTTGAGCTTGCTGATCCCTATTTATTAAAAGAATCTGGACCCCATGATGCCACATTCCTTTGAGGTAAAGTCAATAGCAAAGTGAAGTCAAGAACTGTGGGCAAAATGGAGTGTGTTGCTTTTTCCCCAAGACTAATTGCTTCTAAGTGTACTTCCAGAATTCTCCAAAGATAAAGTGGAAAAAAAAAAAAAAAACCAAGGTATTAGAGCAGAAGGAAAAAACAGATTGTGCACATCAGACGTGTCTTCTGGGAATGCTGATAAAGGAGGGACCTGGCTCAAAATTGTGGAAAAGAATTACCGCTTGTGAGCTGGTACTGCTCACAGTGTTTTTGAGTAAGTTTTATTGAGGCACAAAGCTTCGATTGATCTGGAGTAATAACTTCAGGCTGAACTTTTTAGCAAATTAAATAAATAAATAAATAAATAAATAGATAAATAAATAAATAAATAAATAAATAAACCACCCTGCTGTAATCCATCCAATCTGACCCAGTCTGGACCTCTCTCAGAAGATTCTTGTCTCAGTGAAGGGGGAGAAAGTGTTACTTGTGAAATGCTGCTTGATGTGAATGTGTCATTCACTGCTGCAGAAAGGAAACAATCTTAGTTAGGGACAATGCCAGCTAGTTTTTGGTCAGTGAAATGGTTCATCTGAATATAGTTTATTGAGAATGAGTCCCAGAACAGACCCACTGAGAGGTGTTTAGAGACCACTAAGAAATTTGGATAACCTATCACTTACTACTACCTCATCAGTTCATTTTTTTTTTTCTAAACAGCCATGGGACTTAGCCTGTTTATCCGCGTATCTATCACTTCCTTCTCTCACTTCCTACAATGAACACTCAGGCCTCTCCCAATGCCCCCTCTTCTTGCCATCACCCTCAGTACCCTTAATTGAGGACTCTCCATTTTACCAGTTTGTAAGAACTCGCCGCTTTCTGACCCATAATCTAAGATTGATCTGCAACCAGGATCATCTTTATCTCTTTTCCTGTTGTATTCATGCTTTTTTATTGACTTGTTCATCTTTTTACTTAATGACACACATTTATTTCACATATACTTCCATGTGTAAGACACTGTGTGGGTCTGCAGATGGCTCAATGAATCAGACACAGTTCCTACGGAGGAGGAGTTGTATCCCTTTCACCTCCTCAGGAAACACACCTCATCAATACTGAGTCTTCCTCGTGTATCCACAGAGAATTCTTCCCACTCCACTATCTCTTTCTCATCAAGCTGTAAAAGGCTAAGGTTTTTCTATCTTAGGTAAATCAAAATAAAACAATCAAGAATGCCTGGCCTTATTTCTCTGTGGCTTGGCTACTGTTACTCTTCCCAGTTTCTCCCCATTCTTTATTTGTCAGCTGTATGAAATTTGTTTTATTTCCCCCAACACTTTAAGGACACTGCACCCACAGAGGTCACCAGTGCCCCCTTGGATGGTTTTTAGTCCTTATCATTACTATTTTCTAATGATCATTGCTGAGATAGTCTCTTCCTTGGGTTTCTGTGACTCTGCTTTCTTCTTTCCTGGTTTTCTTGCACCGTCTGTGGCTATTTCTTTTCTCTATTTGAACAGGCTCTTCACCCCATTCTAGCTACTCCAAGGTTTCTGTACCACAAAACCTTCTTCAGTGATAGCATCTAATCTGGTGTTATCCACAAACCAACTGTATACTAATTGTTTGGAGATCTGTAACTCCAACCTTTTCTTTTTTCTGTGCTATGAATCTATAACTGGACCCTGGTGACTACAGACATTTAAAATACAACACAGGCAAAACTAAACATGTCCATTCCATTGAAATCTATTTTCCTCTCCTTATTGTCCATGTGTAGCTAAGTTATATTATTCAATTAAGAAGAGCTGTAGCTAACATTTACTATCACCATGTTCTAGGTACTGTGAGATGTACTTTATATAGGTTTTTGCATCAAGTCCTAAAAACCTGTCATTTTTTTTTACAGATATGCAAACTGGGGCTCAAGGTTATAAATTCATTGGCCACATTATATAGTCAGGGGCCAACTCTGGCTCTGACCCCAAGGAACTAGATTTCAGAATTCAATCTCTCCACTGTCACACTACTTTCTATCATTGGCTCCAGTGTCACCTTTGACTCTTTTCTCTCTACATCTGCTCACAGGAACTCTATTGATTCTGTTCCAATGCATTGGTGTCTTTCTTTCTATCCTCACTGTGGCTTACTTTATTGTATTTTGCCTTTGCAGGATGATTCACATGATCTTGCTTGTGTGTGTGTGTGTGTGTGTGTGTGTGTGTGCGTGTTGCAGTCCTCTCCTAACTAACATTGAGTCAATTCTTTGTCTACATTGAAGACAGAATGATCTTCCTCAAACTTGGATTGGATTATGACACATTTGCCTTGCCTTCTCTCAATGACTTTTCATAGCCTTTAGAATCTTCTCAAAACCTTATACTATAGAAAAATCTATTTTCTGCTTCTCCTTATTTTATTCTTCTCCTCTTTTGCTGCCCAGACTTAAGGGGCTGCTGGCAGTTCTCAGAACTGATTGTATTCTTTCTAGACTTCTGGTCTTCATCCATAGAGTTCCATTGCAGAAACCATCTTCCTTCCCTTCTTCATCTACAAAATAACTATTAATTCACAAGGCTGAGCTTAGGAGTCCTAGTTTCTCGAATATTTTTTCTGTTGCCTACCTCTCACCAAGCCATCTAGGTCCAGAGCCATTAATGTATGTTTTTTACTATAATACCACTTATTCTTAGAAGGCTTTATCACTTTACTTTTCCATGTTTTTGTTCTACTAAACTGCAATCTTCTCATGAGCAGAAACTTTCTGATTTTTTTTTTATACTAGTGCCTACCACAATACCTGGCCTATAATAGATTTTCAGTTAAATCAGAGGTGAGGAAATGCAAATGTGTCCTAAATTTATTCCCTGCTCCTTCCTTTCCTGTTTCACCATCTCATGTAACAATGCCCTCCAAGGGAAAGTAACAAGTTAACCAGACCAAGCTTGATCCAGGATAGCACCTCCATCATGCACTGTGGTGGGTCTATACAGAAGAAATGATTTGATTGCTCTTAACTTATGGAGAGAGATGCCTAACTGATTCCTAAAGAAATCCCTGGAGGTCCATTCTAGTACTTTATAATCTCTAGTGAAATATTTCTCTTATGCATTGGTCCCGAATCTAAGCCTCATTCTATCTTTTGTGATAAAACCGCAAATGTTTAAGTGCATTCCTTTTTCTCACCCTCTGTCACCCAAATTTTATGTCTGCATAACTTTTCAAACGTTTGCCAAACAGAATGAGTCACATTGTGGAGCTCCTAACAGAGGAAGCAGGGCAGGATGTCAGTCCCACGCACTGGCAGTGGCAGGATCACTGACTTTACAAATGATCTTTTAAAATTCATGGAGTGCTCTGCATTCGCCTGGCCTCTGTCGCCTCTCCTTTCACAGTGGTGCCACCTCTCTCACTGAATCACTTCCTTGTTTTCTAAGCTAAGCACTGCTGCCTGCAGAAAATACACCAAATTCTCCCAATATCGTAAATCCCCATAAAACTCAAGCAGCAATGGCTCTGAATGGAAGGGCACAGCATGCTTCATTCACTTGCAGAAACTCTACAGTTATGTTCACGATGATTCATCCAAGGGGCACCGACAAAAGTCCTCAGGGCTCTTTATGAAGGGTTACAATATTTTCTTTTCCAAAATATTATCTATTTGTATTCAATTAAACATGGCTGTCAGTGTTCGAATTATTCATTCTATTCCTTGTGTATATGGATTTTGGTCTTGTCTAATTTTCAGAGTTAATTCAACTTTGAATTTATTCGAGTTCTTCTCACATGCCACCATACCGCTCTGAAATGTGGTGTTTGACCCCAGTGGCCAGGCCACGAGTTCTGGTTCATATACATCTACTTTTTTTTTTTTTTTAACTGCATCTTCATTTACTTCTTGGCTCCTTTTTTTTCTTCACTGTCCTTCTCAACAGGAAACATCCACTAAAACTCTGTCCTTACCCCTCTGGCTATGTTCTGAGGGGAACCAGTCTTCATTTTTACTTGTCTTCTATCCTCTTTTAGCCTCTTAAGTCTTAAATTTTTCTAGACTGCAGTTTTTGTTACTTTGGCCTTCCCTCTTTCTGAATTTAATCCTAGTCATGCCTTCTTTCCATTATCTTAATGATTCCCAAATCCACGTCTCCAATGCTGGCTACTCACAATCTAATATTTCCAGCTCCCACATGTGATGCCTTATCTTAAATGAATATTTCTGACAGTGCTTTAAACTCTCTTCTTCAACATTTTGTCAATAATTCCACCATTTTCAGTCCCCTGAGAAAAAAATCTTTAGGGTCCTATTTGATCATTTCATTTTCTTTATATTTTACACCCAGGCTTCACTAGTTTAGTCACTTAATATTATGTTCATAAGCAGCATGAAAACCATCATGGACACAAAATGGATGGGATAATGTTTCTGCCACTGTGGAAGGTAGAATCTGTTAGGAGATGTAGATATTTGATCATTTTTTTTTTAACAGCAACGTGACCATACATATGAAAGTATAAAGTGCTACAAATCCAAGAAAGAAAGCCCAAATCCTGCCAGTTGGAGGTCAGGAAAACCTGTTTTGAGAAGTGACTTATTAGTAGATTGGAAGTCCTAGAAGGAGCTACAGAATGTTAAGATTAGGGAGTAAACACACTGGCTTGGAAGCATGATAGAGTATATCAGTGAAGGAATTGCCTGCAGAGGATAGGGGAATGGGTTTGGGAAATTAATTAGGATCATAAATGTCTGAGTAGGCCATGATAATGACTTGGAATTCAGTGTATAAGAAATAAGAATATTGGAGATTTTCAAATACTATTGTGATGGTATGGCTTGCATTTTAGATAATTCTGGCAGCACTCTGGGAGATGAGTTGGAAGATAGGATTAAAAGGCAGGGAGATTGGTTAGGAAGCCTCCACAAGTTTGGCAAAGCAACTTTGTACTGTAGCCTCTCTGCTTACAGTACAGAGGAAAAAACAAGGAGTCTGGGATTAAGGCAGTAGTAATAGAAAGGAGAGGTCGGCTGTGAGAGGGATTTCAGAAGAAAGAATTCCAGGTAAAATGATTTGAGGAGAGTAGGCATATTTGAAATTGGCATTTAAGAGAGAAAAGAGGGAACTGATTATGGTTCTGCAAATAGATAGCACAGATAGTGAAGACTCATTTGGAATAGAAGCTTCAACAGGGAAGTGTCACATTTTATTGAATGTGAATTTCTCTGACAGTGCTCAGTGGCATTATGAAGGAACCAAGAAGGTGGGTGTTGATGGTGACTTGGTTTTATTGATCCAATCTCAGCATGTATATCCTCTGAATTTACTTCCTATTTTTTCTTAAAATAAACATTGACTTATATCCACCACCTTTCCTTAGATAGAATATACTTATTTTAATTCTGAGATTTTTTTCTCCTGTTGAAATGATTCTTCCCTTTCCCCCTTTATTTGAAATGACCTCTCTTCTTTCACTTTTTAAAATCATTTCCATCTCTACATTTATTTCATGTTACCATCTCTAAGAAATTTACTTTACCCTCCACCAATCTCATTTAAAAATATTTATTTTTTAGTTGTAGTTGTGAATACCTTTATTTTATGTATTTATTTTTATGTGGTGCTGAGGATCAAACCCAAGACCTCGCATGTGCCAGGAGAGTGCTCTACCACTGAGCCACAACCGCAGCCCCACCCATCTCATTTTTATTTACTTGTTTTTGCCCTCCAGGTTGAAATTATAAAAGGTTTGTAACAGGAGTGCTGGGTTAAAATCTTTTTTTTAAAACCATCTAGTTTAAAACACTAAACATCTATTTAAACTACTAGTCAATGATATTTAGCTGCTGTTATGAGTGTGACTTCTTATTATAGATTTTGAGCTAATTGTAAGCACATGATAGGAGCTCAAAATCTACCTCTGTTATAACCTCTATACCAGTATATATTTTTGACATTTCATGAATAAGGAATGAATGAATAGTATTTAATATATAGTATGTAATTTACATGTAGTAAGTATGAATTTTTTAGTGTTTAAGTATTTCCTTATAGCAACCCTATAGATATTATTAGTATCCCATTTTACTTATGAACAAACTAAAGAATCAAGAAATAAAATAACTTACCCAAAGTTATAAAGATTGTATTATAGTTTGTATGTGAGATGTTCCCCTAAGGCTCATGTGTTGAAGGCTTGATCGCCAATATGGCAATGTCCAGAGGTAGGGCTTTGGGAAGTGTTTGGATCATCAATAGATCAATCCACTGATGGATTCATAATTGAACGAATTGTTGGGAAGTGGTAGAAATTGTAGGAGGTGGAGCCTAATTGGAAGGAGTAGATCACTGAAGGTATGCCTCTTTAGGGCTTATACTGTTCTCCCCCACTTAACCCCACCCCCCGCCCTGGGGTTCATGGTCACTATGAGAGGCAGTGCTTGGCCATACCCCTCTGTCATGTTCTGTCACACCAGAAGTCCTGGAGCTCAAACTCTGACTCTAGAGCTCATGCTCAACTGACCTCCAGTGTATGTCCAATGCTTGGAACCTCTTGATCTAACTGCAGGCTGAGCTTGAAAGCTTAACTGAATATTTTAGAAAAGTATGAAAGTGTCAAGAGTGGGGAAGGCTTTAAGAGGAGAGAGAAATTACATGAGCAAAGTCACAAGGTACAAATGAGCTTGGAGATTCTTGGAGATATGTTTGATTTTGGAGAAAGAAATGAAATTAGGTAAGACCATTCTTCCACTTGTATTCTGTGTCATAATTAATAATACCACTGCCTACCCCAGTTCAGAATCCAGAATTCCCTTTAGGAAAATCTCTTTTTTTTATCTATCAAATTAATCATTAAACCCTACTGAATTTGCCACCTTAATATTTCTCATCTATCTTCCTTCCTAACCATCTCTACCTACCCCCTAACTCAAGCCTTCCTTGCTTTTTGCCTAGATTACAATAGCTTCATCCCTGTTTCTCTGGTTCTGGGCTGGCTCCATCAAACAATTTTAAGAGCAAAGTTCCCAAGAGTCAAGTTGCATTTGTCATTGTGAGTATGAAAGGCTTTCAGTGGTTGCCCGGTACCTAAAAACCAAATTTAGATGCCTTCAGATGACTTGCAGGGCCTTTCATGGTCTCACTCTGTGCTCAACTTGGTTTTGTGAATGACTACTTACTGGTGTGAAGGTCTTGGTTTTGTGTGCTGGCTTGGAAAACACTGACTTATTCTTCAAGAGTGGGAGTGAGTCTTGCTCCATAGGAGGCGTGCTCTCCATCCTGAGGTTATGGTCATCCACACTGTTGTTGCCTCCTCCATACACCTTACAAACTAACTTCAGGCTTCCCGCTTATTTTTTCATGTCAATCTTTTGTATATCACCGTAAGTTCCACAAGATAGTGACTATCATTTGGTTCTCCAGAATAGTGCTTGGCATGAAACTGGCACTTAAAAAATGTTTATTAAATTAAACAGATAAAGAGTAAGCAAAGCCAGAACAATGATAAAGGGTAATATTTTATAGGACTTTGAAAGCCAGAGAGAATTGGAGATTTAAAAAATAAAATGATGTGTGCAAATCATTTTAGGAAAATTAGTCACATGGGACACTCAAATAAATTTATTATCATCTTTAAACCTGTGCTCATATTGTTTTCCTTCCCTGGGTTGCCTCTGCTCTGCCTCATAATCCCTCTGGCCAACACTGTCTCACAAGAAAGACAGAATGATTTTTTTTTATAACAAAGAGAATTATTATCTGAGTCTGCCATGTTTCTAAGTCAGCCTGACCTATGTGGTGGGGAGAAATCTTCCTAAAAGTTCTTATCTACTCACTTAATCACTATCACACAGGTTAGTTGCACTTTGGTTAGTTTGTAATGCAAAAAGGACTTGTTAAAAGACAGGACTGAGCAGATTATGCTAAGTGAAGCTAGCCAATCCCTAAAAAATAAATGCCAAATGTCTTCTTTGATATAATGAGAGCAACTAAGAACAGAGCAGGGAGGAAGAGCAGGAGGAAAAGATCAACTTTAAACAGAGACATGAGGTGGGAGGGAAAGGGAGAGAAAAGGGAAATTGCATGGAAATGGAAGGAGACCCTCATTGCTATACAAAATTACATATAAGAGGTTGTGAGGGGAATGGGAAAATAAACAAGGAGAGAAATGAATTACAGTAGATGGGGTAGAGAGAGAAGATGGGAGGGGAGGGGAGGGGGGATAATAGAGGATAGGAAAGGTAGCAGAATACAGCAGTCACTAATATGGCATTATGTAAAAATGTGGATGTGTAATTGATGTGATTCTGCAATCTGTATACGGGTTAAAAATGGGAGTTAATAACCCACTTGAATCTAATGTATGAAATATGATATATCAAGAGCTTTGTAATGTTTTGAACAACCAATAAAAAAAGAAACAACAAAAAAATAAAAGTACTGATGGAAAGGGAAAACAACAACAACAACAACAAAAAAACCAAAACAAAAAAGACAGGACTGGATAAGGATAAGGATATTGCCCAAATAAACAGCACTTTTCTCAGGAAGCAAAACAGTTTTGACTTGACCAAGCCTCCAAGTATGCAGGCATTTATCTTTCATTTATTATATATAAATGATTACTTGTTTGAGATATAACCACACAAAGAGGAGTGTGCTGGTAAATATTTAACAATCATCTCTCCACAAAAAAATGAGGGCTGGCTGGATCATTACATTTACCGATTTCTGTAGTGTAAATAATCCAACCACAGCCAACTTGAAGCAAGCATCATGATGGCACTGACTGCAGAGTTGGGAAGGAAGACTAACAACCTGTTCTTGCAAAGCCTGTACTCCCTGGCTGGGTATGTACATGTTGGGGATCCAAGTGTATACCAAATTCAGTGCAGTAGGTACTGGGAACACAAGACCTTACTCTTAAGGATGCTAGGGGGTATAGGGAAGACAAGACAGGCTAATAACTATGATACATAAGAATTACTAAACCAGAAACATATGCAAACTACAATGAATGCATAGGAAGAACACCTAACTTATATAGTTTGAGTTAGGGATTTAGCTATATAAACCTGCTTGAGAAATTCAGGGAAGTCTTGATGGGGTGCAATGGGGCATAATTTGAATTGAGACTTGAAAGATAATTTGGAGTTTGCCATATAAAGGGTGTTCCAGCTGAGAGAGCATAGCATGTTCAGAGAACTACCAATCATTCAATGTTACTGGAGCATAAAGTGTAAGTTGAGAGAGCCATGAAAGATAAAGCTGAAAATGTAGGGAATGGCCAAGATCTTCTTTGTGATGGGAAGTTTAAACTCTAGGTCTCAGGGGACTTTAAAGATTATTTTGATAATATATATCTGTGTTGGAGAGATTCCCTCAGTCAGCATCATGCAGAATGACTTGTGGGGAGAGAGGAACTAGAGTTGGAGGGGCTGGAAAGTTGTGTGCTGAAATGGGGTGGCGAGAGGTGGTGAACTGGGGCACTGGCAGTGTGGGTGGAGAAGCAGGTCAGCTACCAACACTATCAGCCAGAACGACCAGAACTGCCTATTGCTTAGATTTGAGTGAGGGGTAATGGGGAAAAAAAAAAAAAAGGCCTTTAGAAGGACTCCCAGGTTTCTGGCTTGAGAATGTAAAATAAGAAAGAAAGAGATAGAGGTCTATGGATTTGATGTTATTACGTGACATCCAAAAGGTAATTGCATATGAAGACCAGGCGATGTGTTTTCTAGAACTATGTCCTGGGGACTCATAGGTGGTTGATGTCAATATGTGTATAGAAGAAGTATGAAGAATGTACAGGTAGGGCTAGGAGGGGGCAGGCATGCGCACAGCAGGGGCCACAGCATAGCTCAGATTTCTCTCCCCAGATAATCCCCTACCATAATCTACTCCAATCATATGAAGACCATTCTGAACATACCCAGTCATCTCCCATCTACTCCTCCTCCTTTCTGTTGAATTGTCTTCCTCTCTTTGCTCCCTATCTCCTTATTACCATTTTCCAACATTTAGCCCTTTTCTACAGGTGCAGCTCAAATCAGGTGCTCCATGAAGCTGTCTCCCGTTTCACTTCTCCCCTCACTGTGCATGTTCTCTTTTGTGAAAAGAGATTACTAGTAGATACAGCCAGCATGGATTCCTTGCAGGGGAAGAGTTTGTCTTCATATCCCCTGCAACCTCCATACCTAGGGCAGGTCAGGTGCCCTTAGAGTTATGAGTGTTTAATAAAATTGCAGAGGACATTAAATGACCTACTGTGAAATTTTACATAATGCCAACCCAACTCCAGCTTTACACCTTTCACCTTTCCCTCAGCTTATTTATAAAAGAGCAAAGGAGGCTAAAATGTTAGTTACAGCCCAGGCTTTGCCTGTCGGGAATTTGGGATATCTGCATTTTGAAGAATTCATGAGATGCTTTATAAAATAGTTTCTCATTTTCAAGGTTAACTGGTTTTCAGATATATTTTTATGTGGCCAAATTGAGAATTCTGTAAGAGTGCAGGTTTTCTTTTTCTGTAGCCATGTAAGAAAATTTATTTTTCTCTACCGGTAGAATTATGGGCAAAGCTGAAAATCTAAAATTGGGAATAAACAAGATCTGTTCAGCTAAGACAAAAGACCCGAAGCACATTACTGCAAAGGATTATCATTTAGTCAATTTATGGGATATGTGAGAAGTCTTTCCTTATACAAGATGTGAATTGGAAAGTGGAAAGCCAAGTTTTATAAATGAAAATAAAATGGCATGTTTTGCTACCTGTGTGCTAAGTGACAACACTGTACTTTTTTTTCCAACTTCGTATAGATCTTTATGCTATTAAGGATATAGCTGAACCCAGACAATCAGAACAAATAAAACAGTTAAAAATGAAAGATGGGCCCTTAAACTCGGGTAGGCTCTGATTTAGGGCCAATGCTGCAGACTCCAGTCTTTCTGCCTTGAAAAGTTCATCACTGGTTAAGCTGCCTGGAGGGCAAGGAGCAGGAGTTCCCTAGGATGGAGGTGGAGTTGGCTGCTGTGTAAGTCACACAGCCTAAAGGATTTTGTACTCCCAAATACCAGCTCTGCTGCCTGACATTCCACCAGCCTGGCTCTTTTCCTTTGTGTCCAAAGGAATTTTCCTTGTTTAAGATTTTAAGAAGTTCAGTAGCACTGTAGTCAGAAATTAGAGGGAGATGAAAAGGGAGGACAAATCCAAGCCATTTCATTATTTCAGCATTCTTCAAGCACAGCCTGTGGATGGCTTAAGAGAGGGTCATGAGGCACCAGATGGGGTCACTGAGGATCACAGGCAGGAGAGAAGAGGATCTATTTAAACAGGAAGAGAGCAAGTATGAGTTTTTTTCTGATACGTCTTATTTGATCTCAGCAGTAACTCTGCGAGGTAAGAGATAATTGTTTTGCCCATTTTAATGATGAGAAAACTGAGGTTTAGAGTAATGGACCTAATCAGTTTCTTTTACTCTGTGTGTTCTCTTTGAGAATAATAATCCCATCATGTTGTATGACAAAGCAGGAAGCAAGTGTATCTATATTCTGACTATCACAATCTAAAAAATGATCCGACGAAAACAGGAAGAGACAGGACAATGTGGTAATGATTTTGGTCTTTGAGAGGAGGGGTAAGAGATGCCTTTTTTTTGTTTTTTTTCTTCTTTTCCCTAGTTTTCTGTTTTCTATAATACACATGATTAATTTAATATCATCACCAAAAAGGCATATATTGCTTTAAAAAGGGAAGTTTTGTTTCTTGGGCTATCAACCTTCTTTCTAGTTGGGTAGAAATCTTTAAAGCATTTTATAGGAATAAAAATCGCTACTTGTAAGGATTGATTTGTCAAATAAAGCCACTAATAAACTTTTGCCATAAGTTCTTGGACCCTCTATTAGGACTGCTCTTGTTTCCCTACAGTTATACTATAAGAAAAGAAAAAGACACCAGAGATTCCACTGAAAATAAAAATTGGAAACCTGATCTCTAAGACAGTCTGAGTACATATCCCTGCATCCTGTGGAAACAAATATTCAAATTGAAGTAAGTATTCACATTATAGTCTTTTACCAAGAGGTTCCGGTGTTTTGTGCTTTCAAAATACCAAAAGAACCAACCAATTAAATAGACTTATACAGTCAATGATAGAGATGTTTTATCTACATAATGCTCACGGAGCTAAGGGATCTTTCGGCATTGTATACACAGAGCTGGAATATAACAAATGTGGTCATTTTAAACTGTGCCCCTTCAAAATCAAAACGTCCAATTATAACGCAAAATATTTAATCAGTCAGATAATTCTTTTTTCTACTCATTTTCAAATCATAAATTTGAGTAATTTACTTTATTGATTTTACCTGATATTAAGGTGGTTTACTAAAATTTAATTGAATCTCTAAAAAAGAGGAAGAAAGAGATTTCTGGCCTGGGTTTGCTATGTGAGGGATGTGAGTTAAAAATAAATAAGCAAACAAAAACTCATATTTGTCCTTTACAGATAAATGCTCTCTTATTTCTTTTTAAAAATGTAGCTCCTTTAGGCTATGCATATTAGACTTTAATAACTTGGTTAGAAAGACCTGGCCCAGAAGAGTATTTATTAAAATGTAAATTAAACTTGC
Organism: Urocitellus parryii; assembly: GCF_045843805.1. Taxonomy (NCBI): domain Eukaryota; kingdom Metazoa; phylum Chordata; class Mammalia; order Rodentia; family Sciuridae; genus Urocitellus; species Urocitellus parryii. Next base: position 29,055,358 of record NC_135537.1, read on the forward strand.
CTAAAAGAAAATATGTAGAAAAAAAATATTAAAATTCCTTGGGTTATAGAAGTTAGAGGTTTGAAACTTACGAAAATTTAAGAAAAGAACTGTTTCAGAAAAGGGAAAATGCAGATCATGGGTCACTCCTTTTGGCCCAAACTAACTTCCCTTCCTAGCTTACGTTCCCATTCACAAAGGGTGACACCATTCTTCCCAATGTGGAACTCTGGTATCATATTGAATTGCCTTTTCTCCATCCTTTGTGTCTAATGTTTTCATAGTCCACTCATTCTTTCTTTGAAATGCCTCTTGGGTTATATCTTAATTTAAATTCTCCTGATAGAGGATCTTACTACGTTAAGCCTGCATCACTACTAATAGCCTCCATAGAGGTCTTTCTGCCACCAGCCTGTAGGCCTTCAGAACTGCCTTTGCCTGTAGCTGTCAGATATCTCACATTCAGACACCACTTTCATCTTTGCTGCTCCCTGCTCAGTACTCACATCTTTTGTTGCTTCTGCATGAGATTCAGATTCCTCTCTGTGTGTGTCATGGTTGGGTCCTCCAGGTCTCTCTTTCTTTCTCATAGATATTTCTATCAGTTCAATCTTATTTTTACTGTCTCCTCAAACACATTATTCATTTAAAGTCAACCAAGTTGACCCTACTTTTTGTGCCCCTTCTTGCCCTCTTTTCGAACCTATACCGTTTTTAATCCAGCCACCATGTCGTGTCTCTTTTGCATGGAGTGCTCTCCCTCTCACTTTTGCTTTTCAAATGCCACATTTTCCATGTAGACTTCTATGATCCCTGCCACCCTATCCAAACTCCCATCCCATCTATAATCAAGATTGAATTACATGACACACTTAAACACACTCCTATTGATTTATATGTCATCCCATGTTTCTCAACCAGGGTGTTATTGGTATTTATAATGGTCCACTTCATCATGGTGCAGGGCTGTCTTACACATGGTGTGACATTTGGCATCCCTCACTCCTAGTTGCTGACACTGATGTTATGGTGACAACTCCCAATGTTCTGAATACATCTCCAAATGCTCCGAAAAGTTCTTTAGAGAAGTTACTATACCATTTATGTATTGGCTCAACAAATAATCTTTAACAGTGAATGCATATTTTAAAGAACAAATCATAGTTCCCATAGAGTTGCACAAGATATTTTAAAAGGTGGAAAGGAACATAATTAGCACTGAGGTGTTAGTCATTATTCCACTTTAGGTGTGTTTATAAGATAATTCACTGAACCCTCACACAGATCCTGATGTTGCTATTGTGAAGAAACAAGCTCAGAGAGTCCCATTTTTCCAAGGTCATATAGGTTGACTGGGATTCTGGCATTTAAGCCTGGAGTTGTTTGGAGCCAAACCTTTACCTTTTTCTTCTATCACACAGCCTCTATAAAGATAGCTTTGAAATAACACTGTGAACATGTAACCTAATTAGCAATTTAAAGTGCATTATTAATGCTGATAGGTACTAATGACTGTAATTGAAAGAAAGGACGTTAGACCAGACAAACCTTTTCTTTTCTAGAATTTATAACAAGAGTATAAATTGGAGTCTAATGAATGAATTTTCTCACTGACTGTCTTTGCTGCAAATGTTAACCCATGTTTGGTTTGTAATTGAGGTGCACATATTCTTTACTCTCTTATTGCATTCTTAATATTTGTCTGAGCAGATGATCAACAGATCTTTCTACATTTTAATTATTCAAATTTGGGGTAGTAAAGGGCTAAATACACCTATTAGGTAGCATTGCTAGATCCAAAGCAACGGGAATCTAAGAACTAGAAATAATTGCTCAGGTCTTCTATTATCTGGGTGGCTTTAATAATAAATGTTATCTGAATCAAGAATTGCAGTATCATTTATAATGTTGCATAAGTTTTTTTGTTATAGTTTATTAATTATTTTGTGTCTATCTAAATGTCTAAAGCATCTACATTTTAGTAGAGTGTATTTATATATGTATATATATATATGTATGCATATATGTTCAGTTACAATTCTTCATATATTAGCTAGCCTAGAACTTAAGAAGTCGTAGTGTGAGTAGTGTGAATGATCCATATTTGTACTTTAAAAAGTACACTCAGGTTCTATCTATGCACACTGTATTCCTTGCAGGAGAAGGAGAGAGAGAAAGGGGCAGCGGCAGGTGGGGTGGGGTGGGGTGGGATTCAAGCCACTTGAAAGAACTAGTATTTTTCATTTCATGTTTTCTCTTTTAGCAATGACAATACATGTTTATCATTTGTTTATTATGTTCAACGAAGAAGGAAAGGATCTAAAAGCTAAATTTGTAAGTGCTTAGAACCATTGTGTAAATATATATAAATGTGTGCATAATGTAAAAACATTTTATTCTTATATTGTCTTATAAATAGTATCTACTGTAATGAAGTTACACCTCATTTGCTAACAAAACCATGTTCAGTCATAAGAAAATGGGCATTCTGGTTATCTGAAAGAATAAAGGGGTTTTTAGTTAAGCTTGGTCAGAAAAACAAACATTTAAGAAAATTTTACTTCTTTATAATGAATTCAGCTTAATGTTGGCCCTTTTGTTAGAACATTTCCTGAACAAAATGCTTTTTTAGCTTCTGCAACCTGGGACACCTTGGAGGGATCTAGAGGAAAAGGTAAGAGAATACACCCCCAGCAAGATGAACAAAATTATGTCCAGATGACTCAGTTATGTATCTCAGTTGTGGGTAACTATAGAATAGCAAGAAAAGTTTCATTATTTTGACTCAATTACTCTCTAAATTCTCTTGTTAACTTTGTGGTGCAATAGAATTCTTAAAGTTAATCCTTTGTCATGCAATAGAATTTTTTCCTATAGAAGCCAGAAATGGCCCAAATATTCTGATAACATTTCCATAGAGGCAAAAATATTTTAAAGGTGGATTTCTAGAGTTTCTATTAACAGTTCCTTATATCTTAATAGTACCTGAACTGATATCTACTGGTGTGCTATTGAATTTTCCCCCATCTATTTTTAGATCTCCATTTGCTTTAGAGATGGATTTAATATGTAAAGCAGAGGCTTACACTGTGAAACATTTGCATGATTGCATTTTGGTTTCCCATCAGCTAAGTAGGGCAAAGTTGATCCCATCTCACAAGGAACTTTATTCCACATTTCCTCTATTGACTTGGAGGTTCAGCTTTGCTTACCTGCTTCCTTGAAGATACTGTGCTGTTGAAACATCTGTTAGAGGTATTTAAATTCAAATTCTTGTTCTGATGGGTTAAGTCATTTTTCCATGTCTTAGAGTTTTCTTTAGGGTCAGAAGGAATGGGATTTAAGAATAGGATTCTTGCAATGAATCCATAGAGGACAGTGGCCAGGATCATTGGCACCACATAAAAGACACCAAAGTCCATTAGGTAAATAGGTGAGTAGTAATTCCTGGAGATCTTGTAGCCACAGGACACCACAATAGCATCTTTGTAGGTGCTAATGTTGAGATCCAGCAAGAAAAACCAGAGCATGCAGTAGATGGAGGTGAAAGCCCAGACAAAGATGATGATCTTTTTGGCTCTGGAAAATGTGCAGAGAAACTGGGCTTTGATGGGGTGACAGATTGCTATGTACCTTTCAATGGTAAAAGCTGTGATCGAGCAGGAGGATGCATTAATTCCCAAGTACTGGAGGTAAGTAATGCAGAGGCATCCGACGTAGCCATAGACCCAGGAACCATAGATACTGTCTGTTATGTTGGGGAGGCCGGCAGCCACCAGGACCATGAGATCGGCCACTGCCAGACTCACGAGATAGCAGTTTGTGGGGGTCCTCATGTGCTTGGTTCTCATGACCACCAAGACCACCATGATGTTTCCCACGATGCCCAGACCACAAATAATGAGCACAAGTAAGATGGTGACCACTTGGTATTCTAGGGCCACCACGGCTTGTGGTTGAAGCTGGGTTTGGTTCAGTTCACTTACTGTTTCATTCTCCATCTTCCGTGGCTTGAAGTTTCTCTGAGGCACTTCTTAAAACATCTTTCAGCGTCCACCTTTATGGCAGTGGTTCTAGCCCCTGTGAAAGGTTATGTACATGTTCATTCACAGGCAACTCTCTCTCCCTCTCCTTTCACCTTGTTTTCCCACAGTCACAGGGTTCCTATGCACTTTGGAAAACTTCTTTTATTGCAACTAGTGTAGGATCAGTTTCCTCTTCATCAAGGAAAACGCTTAAGAAAAAGGAAACAGAGAAAGCCCCCTGTTTTGAAATAGTGCCCAAGAGAAAAACTAAACAATATATGCTAGCTAAAAATAAATACAAAGAAACCTCACACATCCTTGGGAAAACTATAATAAAGAAGAAAGGGTAAGGGGTGTGTGAAGGCAAGAAGCTCCAGGGTCAAGCTCGGTAGGAATTTAGCTGTGGCCTCCCTTGCTCTCAGAGGTTAAGATCTTTTTGGTATACAACAGTAAGGCTTCAAAACTACAATTTCCCATGTCCCCCGTCCCCCACACTCAACAGAGAATAATTTCTTTTCTTACCTTTTCCTCTCTCGCACTGCCTGCTTTTCCGGGTAGATGAAGTGGTAATAGGTCCAAGTTTCTAATCCTGCAGAAAATCTCCTCTACACTGACAGGGAGACCACTTAGCAGCGTTCAGCCTTCAGAGCTGCAGTTCCCCGCAACCCTCGCAGCCCTTTTCAACTCATGACAGACCATGCAGACGCAGCAGCAGCAGAAGCAGCAGTAGGAGCAGCAGCCAGGCTGTCAAATCATAGATCGTCCCCTAATGAGAGCTCACACGCGCTCTGGCTCAAACACACATATGAGCACACACGCACACGCGCGCGCGCACACACACACACACACACACACACACACACACTCTCACTTGTGCCTGTCAGTTCTGGCTGATTTATAATCTTCTCCTCTTGAAGGATTTACTTTTAAGTGTGTTGCTAATACAGTTCTCAATGGGAAAGGCTGAAATCACAGGCAAGGGGTCCGGAAGCAGCTTGTCTTGTAGTTGCTGATCCTCTAAGTTCTGCAGAAACTCCAGTACCTGAGCTGCCCTGAAATATCATTCCCATTCCTTGCCTGACAGGATTTGGGGGGGGGGGGTGGGTAGCAAAACCTGTTCAGTCTAGACACAGCCCTTGAAGCTTGAAATATCTGTCTGCACCAAAATCAGCTTTTTTCTCTACTATAGAAACTCTGAGAATGTTTCTCCATGGAATCAGTAAAATCAGCTCTCTCTTCTAATATTGTATGAATGGAAAATGAGTTAAAATTGATTTCAAACCATTCCCACTGTAATCTTCTGAGGATTATAAAATTATAATTTAAAAAAAATGATTCAAGCTAAAAGCATCGATTGAAACCTGCACATGATGTGTTGAGTTTGGCTTTCAGCTCTGGCTCTGGGTGCCTTTCCCCTTTCTTCGATCCTCAGGACTACCAAGCACATGAATACCTGGCCATGGTTTGTCTTGATTTAATTCTGGGTGGAAAATCCTCTAATAGAATTCCAGCCCAGTGTCACTCTGTTACCACATGTCTGAAATGGAACTTTATAGATCCGTTTTTTAAAGAATAGTGTAATTTGGCTGTATTTTTATTTATCTAAAGTAACCCATGGGCAAATCTGTACCTTTTCATGAAGCACAGAAAACATGTCTTTTTTCTTCAGACACCAATGAATGCACCAAATATTAATGTTCATTTACTTTTATCTTAACTTACAATGAAAATATCCCTTAGCAAGATTTCCTGTGTGGTGAACTGATTATTTTTTAAAAAGTTCAGATGCTCTTCCCTCTAGAAGATGTCAGTAGAAGAGTCCATTTTGAGTAGACAGGACTCTAACAATATAAAAAAAAAAATCTCAAGTCAGATAGTAAAGAGAGAGGGTGACATTCTGGATCATATCAAGTGACTCCTACCCTCTGAACTACACAGTAATCCTTGGGTACCCATGTCTCCTTCCATATTATCTGTAGGTATAAATTAATGACCCATAAGTCACATTCAGACATGTAATGTTTGGCCTGCACAAGACAGGCTCAATATGATTTAAAATAATTGGATCATTTTTTACCTTTTAAAAATTGGGATAGAAATTGAATACTGAATTAGAATTTTTCTCATAAAATTGAAAGGTCTAGCCTTCATGGGTCCTCATTCCTGCTTAGAAACAGTCACCTGAGGCTGAGTAGTGGCTGAGGGTCTGAGATTGTAGGGGTCTTTGTAGAAGACAGAATGTGTCCTCTCCTGTCTTCTTCACACCAAGCCACCTCCCTCTTATCTGCCATACATGCTAGCTTCAGGCTGACATGCATACCAAGCCCCTGTTGCCACTGGAGCATGGCCCCTGTATCATACCCACGTTTCTGAGAGAATCAAGGGAGGATACTAGCCAAATGCAAATTCTTTTATTCTAAGTAGAACTTTTCCTGACTTTCTGTGACTGGAGATGGATACCCCTTTACCATTCCCCATGGCCTAGAGGACAGAGGTTACTCCGAATAGTTGCTTCTTGCCTAATTCTCTGCTAGTCGGAATAAAAAAAAATACTTCCTACAATAAAGGCATCACCTCCCTACTTCCCCTGGACCCTACTGCCTCCAACTCACAATATCCTTTGAAAGTCCTACTTGATAAATCATATCTTCCCTTCTCATTCTCCCAGTGATTTTAATCAACCCTCAGCCACCTAAGTAGTATGGTCTGATTTCTACACTACATATCATTAAAAAAGATGAGCAGAGTGAACATCTACAGTGCTGTTTGCCTTTTCAATTCCACTCCTACTTCAAATCTTCTTTATTAATCTTTTCAGCACTTTTATTCTGTTTTAATATTATGGATATATATTCTTTTAATGCACAGTAGTTAAGCTCCTACTATGCACTTTAATGTCCAGGCACTAGGACATAAAATTTCATTTTTATCTTCAGATAAATCATGAATGTTGAGAGAAGCAGAACTAAAATCATGCTCAGAGGGTTTGGTTATGAAGGGAAGGCCCATATCAGGGGTGAAGACAGTGAACTAAGGGACAGGGAGGGTTCCCAAGCAAGGTAACACCTGAAGGACAGTCTTGAAGGAAAGCATAGCTCTTCTGATATGTGGGGAGGGTGAAAAGACGTTCTGGCTAGAGGTGACAGGTTGTACAAGTCTCAGCTGTGGAAAAAGCCAAGGATTTGGGGATTGCAGGGGTGATTTTATGATTCTACTTTGGCAGTGCAGAGTTGTAACAATGTGATGAGAGTCACTGATGACACCCAGGCCAGGTATCTAGTCTCTCCTGTGCTAAGGTGACTGACACTGACCTTGGCTCCTCCTCCTCCTTCTTTTCTTGTGCTTTCCACTCTGGACAGGTCACATTTCTGATTTTACCTTCCCAGACTTGCCAGTTTATTATGGTCCAACTTCATGAACTTTGCAAAATTATATTTTCTAAGTAATTAGGATTCCTATGGTAAGTTTTTGTTTGTGAACCTCCATTAGAAAATATCTAATATATATTCCCTATATTCAATGAAGCACACCAAAATAGGGTACAATTTGAATGAACTTTACATTTGAGTTGAGATTCTTTTCCCTCACAATAATATCTTAAATTTTAGCCAACTATGGTCTCTGTCTTTTAGTATTTCTGACTAGATTAAATGCCTCTTTGGGAAAAAAAAAAGGTCATGGGGTATCTGTTTTGAAAAAAAGCAGGTAAGTCGCACCTAGAACTATATATAGGTGGCAAATCACAACATTGCCTATACTTTTCAAGTCCACTTTCTAAGGCCTGTGGTCTCTGACCTTGCACCTTTGCATAGGCCTTCTTGACTACATACCCCTAGGCTGGCATTGAGAAGAGCATCAGATTTCACAGGCTCCCCTGTAAGAATGTCTTTGGATGCCCATCCAGGACATCCCCTTTCTCCACCACCACTCCTCCCCAGGGGTCTGGCCCTGGACTTTTCCCTTGAGCTTCAGGAAAGATTTAGTACTTTTTACCCACCTTTTCATTATAATTAGATAACTTGCTCATGGTGTCCAGTTTTCCCTTTTCTGGTTACCCCAAGAAAACATCCATTTAGCCAAATCTCTATTCCTGAGACACACTGGTTGACATGATACCACATCTTCTGGGAAGTCCTGTCTCTACAACAGCAATTCAGAAAAGCATTGTCTTTATCTCTGGATGTGGTTTTAGCTAGCTATCTAGGGTTATCTCTGGTCATCACAAATCTATTAACAAATAAATGATTACTTGCATTTATATTAGTCAGCTTTTTGTTGCTGTTACAAAATACCTGAGAAAAACAACTTATAGGAAAAAGAATTTATTTTGGCTCACAGTTTCAGAGGTTTCAGTCCATTGTCAGTTCCTGACTCCATTGGTTCCAGGTAAAAGGGCAAGAGAGAGCAAAGTTGTTTACCTCATCGTGGTTAGGGGGCAAAAAGGAAAGGGTCAGGAGCAAAATATACCCTTGTAGAGCACACCCCTGGTGACCTACTTCCTCTGACTAGGCCCCACCTACTCAAGTTTCCATTCTATCACCTTCCTCTAGCTGGTTGACTTCTGAATCCATTGATGGATTAATCCATTGATGAAATCGGGTCCCTTATAAGCCAATCACTCTCTAAAAGCCCCACCTCTGAATATTGCTGCATTGGGAACCAAACCTTCAACACATGAGCCCTTGGGGGACATTCCAGATCCAAATTATAACAATACTATCAGCATTTCTCACACTTTGGTCTGCATCTGTTTGAATCACCTGGAGGGCTTATTAAAATCCAGACACCTGCCACTACCCCCAATTGTATGCTTCTGTAGATCAAAAATGGAGCTAGAGTGTAAGTACTTTTTATAAATTCCCAGGTGATATTTGATGCTGTCGGACTACACTTTGAGTAGAAGTGTACTTACTGATATAGCTCAGTGGTTCTGATAGGGTTTGGGGAGCAATGATCAATCGGAATCTCTTAGAGAAGTTTTAAAAATACATATATCAGCCTAGTCTGCCTACATATTTTGTGTATAGGTGTATTTTCTAGGATCAGAGCCTGAGAAAGAGACAGGGATTTGGGGCAAAAGCAATTGACTTGATCTTCTATCACTCTCTGTCTTGTACTGTCATAATTGGCTTGGCTTGACAGGTGGGAGATTTTCAGAAAACAAAATATTAATTACATTCAAGCAGCCCCAGGATCAGGAAATCTGCTGATAATAAAACATCTGGCTTAGTCATTGGTTTGATTGACACAGACCAGTACAAGGAGAGGACAAAATTTAAGAGGATGTCAAAAACCTCAGTAATCAAGATGATTAATATTTTGTTGAAAAAAATTTAAAGTATCAAATTTAGTGTAAAAGTGTCTATGATGAATAAATCATCAAAATTTTAAATAAAGATAGACTCGGTATTATAAATTTTCCCTTTTGCCACAGGCTCTAAGTACTGGCCCTTTACTTAACATTTATATATTTTGTTTACTATGGATTATTCTGTATTAATTTTGTTTTTAAAAAATATTGCATTAAAACATTACCCTTACCACTGAATCTTTTTAGAGACCCTTGTATTTTTGTATCACTTACTTTACTTTATCTTCAGCTTCCTCATCCCTATCTGAATTTCAGAATCAGTGGGAGAGATTTCACCACAGATACTTGGTTTTATCTCACAGATTTTTCTTCTTGGTTAGGAAATGAAGCTCATTCTTGGTATGTACAATAAAAGTTGAAAACTAATAAGTCATACCAGCTAAATTTGTTTTGGAGATGAGAAATTGATGGTATGTGGTATACAAGAGGGCTCATTCTGCAGTATGTACTGTTTGTTACCTGGCAGATGAACTGGGTGCAAGTAATTTGCTGAGATTTCAAAAGATGACAGCATTGAAAACTATGGCAACAGAGAGCACTGGCACAAGACTAGGGTGCCTGGGAGAAGTTGTATGAACTATGCTGGTCTCTAGGTTTTAGAAAAGCTGAATGTGGAGCAGACAATGAAACCATGATCAGGATCTCAATCCCAGCGAATTGAGTTCTGGAAGTCCAAAACAATGTCAACCCAGGATCTGATGCTGAGTCACCTAGATACTAGATGAAGGATCCTTAACTTCCACTGTTCAGGTGTAGGCTTCATCACAGACCCTGGAGAAGAAGGAGGCATTTGGCAAACTCAATAGGAAAAATGTCAAAATTAATTTTTACTGAAATTTAGATATTAGCCAGAGAAAATTGGCTGGCTTTTGATCAACAAATGAAAATGCTCTATGTAATAGGATTATAAAGTTTTGTTTTTGCTTATTGGAAAAGCCATGAAGTCTCATTTACTCTGAAAGGTAAAATATGCTGTATGTCAATACCTGCTTTGGACACAAGCTACTTGTACCATCTCTCTAATGTATATACTTTTATATTGCCTAGTGTCCATGTTTGAGGAGAAAAAAGGATCTTCTATGAAAACAAAGCACATCAGAACTCAACTTAAAAATGAAAATGAACCAACACACGTATGTAACTGCTTTCATTCTGCAGTATGTACTGTTTGTTACCCTGCAGATGAACAGCGTGTGCAGGAAGGGTTAACACTGTTTATAAAAGTTTCCCTAAAGTGTCATGTGGGAATCCGACCTACACAAAAGTTTAAAGAAAATAGAATTTTAGTCAAACTGTCTGTTTTTGGAGCTCTCAATTACTTTGATTTATTGCATGTTTTATGAAATACTATTTAAGCTTAATTTTTAAAAATTCAAGTAATTTTGACATTTACTACAATGAAGCTATTGTATACTTAATTTTTCTGGCTGATCATGTTTTATTTGTTACTCTGGCTTCTGAAAACTTGAAATTCAAATTTTTATCCCTACATGAATAGTTCTGTAAATCTTAACCAGTTAAGATTTCCCCCTCAACTAAACTCATCAACATAGTATTTGACCAATGATTGCTCTCCTGTTCTTATTTTTTATTATGTTATAGATATATCTATGTATGCAGACACATACCTACAATGCACTGCTTCTCAGAGCTCTAGGAAAATGCCAAGAATCAAATACATGCATATTTTTAATTTGTTAAAAAAGCAACTTGAATGAAGTTCAAGTTACAAACAGCAAAAATAATTCATTTTGAGTGTATAATTTTATAATTTTTCTAGTCTCGTTACAATTAAAATACAGAAAGTTTCCCTTACCTTAAAAGCATTCTTATATTCCTTCCCAGTCAGTTCTTTGTCCCCTGAACAATTCTGTATTTAAGTAACCGTTCTTCAGCCTTCCACCTCTAGATTATATTTGTCTTTGAAGAGTTTCACCAAGTAGAATTACTTAATGTATACTCTTATGTGTTTGACTTTTTTCAGTTAACTAATTTAAAATATATTCATGCAATAGTTGTTGCAAGAATCAGTAGTTTATTCCTTTTATTGCTGCATAATATTCCATTGCATAAATTTATGGACATATCATATTTTGTTTATTCATTCACTTGTCATTGTATATTTGTATTGCTTCCAGGTTTTGTTTTCTCTGAATCTTCCATTAATAAAACTTTTAATATATACACATATAAAATGATAGTGGAAATATTTTCTCATTTTTATAATATTAATTCTTCTGTTCCATTACAAGAATATCCTTTTCCATTTAGATAGAGGTACTCTGATTTTTCTCAAGAACAATAAATTTTAATGCACAGGTCTTAAACATATTTTGTAACATTACCTAACATTTCATGCTTGGATATTAAATTACATATATGTTTATATGTACATTTGTCTGTGTATAATTTTAGTTTCCCATTCTTCACTGCTAGTATATGAAAATACAGTACTATTTTTATATATTGACTTCATATCCAGTACTCTTAAGAGAATTTTTAGGATAATCTATGTGCATGGTAATGATGTCTGTTAATAAGAACAGTTAAACTTCTTTCCCAATATCTTCCTTTGATTTATTTATTCTTGTCTTATCACACTGACCAGGAACTCTTCTACAGTGTTCAATACTAATGGTAAGAATGTGCACTCTTCTCTTGAACCCAATAAAAGAGGAAAACTTTGGTCTCTTACCATAAGTATATTCTAATTTGTACTCAGAAGCCCCATTTTAATCTAAGGAAATTCTTCATTTTTTTTTCTTCTTGAGGTTTTTTTTTTTTGGTCATGAATGGGTATTGAATTTTGTGTTTGTCATATGTTTGCCATATCTGTGGGTATAATTATATTCTCTTCTTTGTAAAAATTCTTTTAATGCAATGTAAATTGCATTGGCTGAGTTTCAAATGCATTCTTGTACATAATACTAGATTTGCTGGTTTTGTTTGTTTGTTTGTTTTTTAGTGCTGGGGGTAGAACCCAGAGTTTTAGCACATACTAGGCACATGCTATGCTGTACTACTGAGCTACCTCCCCAGCCCTCACTGATATTTTGCCAAAGAATTTTGTATATGTGTTTATGATTCATTTTAATCACATTTTTTTCTTGAAATATCTTTGTGTATCTTTTTAAGAGGGCAATACAGGCTTGATAAAATAATCGATAAGTCTCCCTGCTACCTCTAGATTTTGAAATATTTTTATTGGACTGGTATAATTTTTTTTAAGTATTTTATAACATAAAACAGTGAAACCGTCTGAACACTGTGTTCTTTGTAAGAAGGCTTTTAATTACAAATTTAATTTATTTATTAATATTGGTCCACTCACGTCTTTTTTAAAAGAAGTTTTGTGTATTTTAATCTTTCAATAAATTTATCCAGTTCACCTAAGGTTATTTATTTTACTTTCATTAAATTTTTATAATATTCATCTATCTTGTGTGTGTTCACATGTGCATGTGTGTAAGTGCATGTGTGTGATAGTTGGAATTGAACCCAGGGCCTATGTATGCTAGGCAAGAGCTCTACTTCTGAGCTACACATCCCACCCTTTTAATTTTATTTTGAGACAGGATCTTGCTAAATTGACAAATTCAGGCTCTTCTGGCTCTCAGCCTGCCTCAGCCTCTCAAGTAGCTAGCATTATGGGTGTGTATCACCTTACCTGGCTTTCCTTTTATCTTTATAATGTCTGTAGGATCTGTAATGATGCTCATACTTATCTTTGCTATTAGAAATTTTTGCAACTTTTCTTTTTTTTTTCTAGATAAATGTAGCTAGAGGGTGATCTATTTCATTAAAATAATGTGCAAAAAAAAAAAAAACCCACCAAATTTTAGTTTCATTGTTTTCTGTTCATTTTCTATTTCAAATGAATTTGATCTTTATTGTGCCTCTCGTTCTTTCTTTGGCTTCAATTCGTTTCTTTTGTTGGACGCTTAGATCCCAGATTTTAAAACTTTCTGTTTTTAGTATAAGTCTTTTAAGAATTATAAAGTTCCCTCTTAACATTGGTCTAGTTGAGTTCTATTAATTTTGATGTTATACTTCTCATTCAATTCATTAGATTTTCTAGTTTTTAGTGCACTTTTAAGACTTTAGAAGTGTACTATTTAATTTACATATATTTGTAGATTTTCCAGAAATGTTTTTGTTATTGATTTGTACTTTAATTCAATTGTGGACAGAAAACACACTCTATATGATTTAGATCCTCTTTAATTTATTGACTTATTTTATGTCTTATCACATGTTTTATCTTAGAGAAGTTTCCATATGTTCTGCCTTGGCATGTTCTATAAATATCGATTAGTTCAAGATGATGGATAGTGTTAAGTATTCAGTATCCCTATTGATTTTTCTTCCCACTTGTTCTATCAATTAATGAGATAACAATGTAGAATACACAAAGATAACTGTGGGTTTTTACATTTCTTTTTTGTTTCTATGACTTTGAAACTCAGTAATTTTATGTCTTCTTGGTGATGTGACACTAGAGTCTCTATAGAGATGTGTCTTAACCAAACCATCAAAAAGTTCATTGGATAGAGAAAGAGATATGTTATAATTTAGATATCACTTTAAATGTGTTAAGTGACATTCTAATAAATTTAATAATGACACTTTTATTTATCACAATCTTACTGTGTTGAGTAGTAAATATATTAAGCTTTTATTACGCACCTGTACTGGATTGAGTTCCTGCTATGCATCTATCACTCGTCAAAGCTAATCTATGAATTACATTTTAAGTCAATTATTTAAGGATTCAGTCACATATTCATACAACAAATGATATTGTAATAAAACCACCTTCTTCTTATCCATGTTGACTTAGATAGTATCTTAAGACAGAAAAGAGAGCATAGAAAATTAATGTCAGGTTTTTTTAAAAAAGTAAAATAGTAGTTGTGAAAAAAATCCTAAAAAAAATTTTTTTAGGTTGGTACTGTTAACTGGATTATTAGTATTACTGATGAGATCATCCTAGCCCTGAGGTGCAGAATGGTTCCATCACCTTGAGGAAAGGCTTTCTGACAGTTCCACGGGTGGTAGACTTGGAGAAGGTAGATGGGATGAGGGCTTGTTGGAGTGACCACGATGGGAAATGGTAGTTTATTTGAATAGGTAAGCAACATCTGCCAAAATGTGAAGTAGCACACTTTAGCAATTGGCAATATTTAAAAAAAAAATGTTAGGGCAGATTTTTAGTTTATAAAATCTTGGGAGTAATTTCCTTTAAAGCAAAACATTTTTGAAATGTTTTATTATATTTTTCTCTTAAATTCTCCAGTCTTCTAGGGAAGCTTCTGTGAAAAAAAAAATGGAGGGGTCTGGGGTTGTAGCTCAGTGGTGGAGCGCTTACCTCACACATGTGAGGCAATGGGTTCTATCCTCAGCACCACATAAAAATCTAAAAAATCAATAAAATAAAGGTATTGTGTCTATGTACAACTAAAAATATATTTAAAAAACGGCAGGAGAAAATGGGGGAATAGCTTAAGAGGCCACGTTACAGAGTGATTTCTCACCTTCAGTATGAAGGTTCACCTGTTCATCCGCTCACACTTGAAGTGCTTCCTTATCAAGTGCCAATTATTTGACAGGCTCTGTGCCAGACTCCACAAATAGAAATATGAATATGAAAAGCACTGAGGAGTCTGCAGCCTGGCATGGGTGATGAACATATGCTGCCAATTATAAAGCAGCTTCTCAGCTGCTATCATTGAGGTATGTACACATTTTTAAGGGAGGACAGGGCTAGAAGTGACTAATTCTGTGTGAATGGTATAGAGTATTTCACAAGGTCAGGGAGATGAGCAACAGGGCTCAGACCTAGGATAAAACAACAAGCAATAGAGAGTTCTGCAAATACCCTGAGCAACCAGCTGGGGTATAAGGAAGATATTGCACATGGAAAATTCTCAGAAAAGAGCTGTAGGTATCTGGTCTTCTCTGAGGACATGTCTCGGGGAGCACTTTTCCACAACCCATGCAGTGCTTATTCCTTCTTGGACCTTGGGCTCTATTACAAAGGCATATGCTACCCTCTTGGCTCTTGATTCAGATTGACTGGTTTTTTTGGAGGTGGATTTTTTGGGGGGTATTGGGGATTAAACCCAGGACACTTTACTACTGAGCTACCTCCCTAGTCCTTTTTTTTTTTTCCTTAATTTTGAGACAGCATATCACTAAGTTGCTGAGGGTCTTGCAAAGTTACTGAGGCTGGCTTTGAACTTGCCATCCTCCTGCCTCAGCTTCTGAAGTTTCTGGGATTATAGGTGTGAACCATTGTACAGAGCTTGACTGGTCTTTAGTCCCAGATCACTTACTGTTTAATGTGGCTTTGTTAAGTCACTTAATTCTTCTGTGCTTCAATTTCTATATGTGTAAAATAGGAATAATAGTAGTAGTTATCTCTTATGGTTGTGTGTTTTTTTTTTTAACATTAAATGAAATACTATGATTTAAAATTATTAAAACTATGCCCACACAAAGGGTGTACTGAGTAAATGTTGACAGTTATTGGCAACAGAGTAGAGGAAAAAGACTATTTTCTAATTCTGCTGAGTTTTGAAGTGTAGATCTCTGAAGTTTCAAGAAGTGGCAGAGGCCATCTACAGGAAGCTAGCTCATTTGTGTTGCAGAAAACTAACAGAGAAAAGACTAGACTCAAGTCTTAATGATAATGGGAATGGTTAATGTAGATACTTTTTGTTCAACAAATCCCTGAAACATGTTAAACAGGCTAGTGTGCCCATTCTAAATCAGAGCAATTGGTTTTAATCAAACTCTATCAAAATGAATATATGAAAAGAGAATGAAATTGTTAAGCATAGCTATTTTCAAACTAGAGGCTAAGACCCAATGTTGCCTTTGTGAAATCAATTTAGTTTCATGAAAAATACTCTTTTAGGATTGCAGATTATGAAGTTTATTTCATAAACTTCTAGTTTAACTTATGCATATAGGTAATAATGTAATGATTAATATTGACAATTGTACTCAGCACTATTCTAAGAACTTGATGTGGGATAACTCAGTTAATTCTCACAATGATCCTAAGAGATAGCTCTAGTTACCAACCTGAATTTGTAAATGAGGCAACTCCGAGATTAAAAAACTTCTTTGAGGAAAAAAAAATTGGTAAATTCTGGATCCAGGTGCAAACCTGGAAGCCTGGTTCTAGGAGATATGAAGTACAAGGTTATAATGTAAAACGCCCATCACCATGTCGCCTATCACTATCAAACTTGTGACCAGAGTTTGAGTTGTGTTAGAGGGCAGAGGTGTAACTCCCACCACCCCAGGTCCCTGTAGACCTTTGCAGACCTTCAGCCATCTTGGCAAGCACAGTTAGTGTTAATATTCAGGTTACTTCTGAGTTTTAGCCAAATGATTTAATCAATTTAAGAATGGAAGAATGTCAGTGCTTGCAAAAGAATACAATACCAACATCTTCAAGGGCATGCTTTTAGGGAGGCAAAATGGTCAACTGCAAGGATGTGTCAACCATAAAATATCCAGTTAGTTACATTTGCAATACATTTTTTTTTAGACAATAAACATTACTGTGCATCTACATATTCTAAGTCTTGTGGGAAGCAAAGACTTAAAAAACTAAAAAACTTTGCAAATAATTTATTGTGCAATGAGAGAGAGAAGCAAATATAGAATAGGAGTTATAATAAATGTCTGTAAATTCAACAATAGCAATGTCAGAAATGCAATGAGTTCTTCAGTTGTACATAGCATGAGAACCAACTCAGCCTGGAGAATCAGAAAAGCTGGTGGAGGAGCTAAACCTCCATTTGAATCTTGAGAGGAGGAAAAGGAAAAGTGTATTTCAAGCTGAAGGAAGAGTGTGTGTCATGTGGTGATAGATAGGAAGGCAGGTCATGTTTCTGGAACTATGGTTTATTCCAATCTTTTCACTTACTACCATGTTTCTTAATGAGAACATCTTTTGAATGAATATTTTATATTTTTCTACAACATCTTAATA
Source organism: Urocitellus parryii (assembly GCF_045843805.1). Lineage (NCBI taxonomy): Eukaryota > Metazoa > Chordata > Mammalia > Rodentia > Sciuridae > Urocitellus > Urocitellus parryii. The sequence goes on from NC_135537.1 coordinate 29,072,741, forward strand.
ACTGAAGAAATGTTGAAGCTTGCCATATAGCTGCTTTCTCCTAAACTCTATTGAGTATGTGTAATTGATTACTACTGCAGCTGGGAAGAGGAAATGTCTGCAGTACTCTGCCTATTCTTAATAAATTCTGGCTGAATTGGCTTACCTAAGGGGTTAGTGTACTTCAAAGGTTGAAACACTTTCTACTGATTGAATCACTGCCTTTCAAAAGGGAGATGCTTTAGGCAGTGACTTTAAGCTTGCTGTCTTGTCTAGATGATGTCAAGGGTTCAGCACCTCCCCTAGGCGGAACAAGTCACCAGCATATCTTCTCCTCCTTGTAAACACATACTTTTAACTTATTTCAACAAGCAAAGTTAGCTTTTGGAAACCAGAGTTTAGATAATGTATAGCAATTCAGCATCATCTTTAAAAATAATGGTTTCATGCGTGGAAGACTGGATGGATAGTGAGTGGGTGGTGATCTTTGTAATGGAAATAAAAGCTTTGAGTGTCTAGTAAAAAAAAGTGGAATATCCCACAAATCAGCTGGATGACCCCGGGAAATTTACTTTAACCCTCTGAGCCACCATTTCCTCTTTAGGAAAGTTGAGTGTGTTAGAATAATTGACAAGTTCTGGCTTTAAATGTTTGATCACCTGGCTCAGATCATGCTATAGCATCTCTCCGATCTAATTATCTGGGGGAAACAAAGTGGAAGTTGGATTCTTTTCTTGATGGTCAAAGCTATATTTTAAACGTAGGCTGTGAAGTTGGACCCCCTGGCTTAACCACCCTGGCTTTTCAGGAGGCTGTAAAACTGCAGTGTCTGTGTGCACTGGCAGCCTACAGGGGCTACTCTACTTGACTTCTATTGTGTGTTTTATTTCCACTGTGGGAAAGGGCCCAAGCTCCTGTGCAATGAAGGCTTAAGGCCACTAGCTAGTATATTGTCTATGAAGGCTGAGCTGCATAAAGCAACAGAAAAGAAAAACTCACAAGATGTAAAAGAACCAAGCTCTTGGGTACCTTTAAATCTCTGTACATATGCAGATGTATCCCCATGAGAGTAAAGGGTAATAGCTTCTCTTTGGAGATAATGATATTTACCCTCTTGTTGCCTGTTCTTAGGGAATGCATATTAATTCAAGAGAAAACCAGAGCTCTACTCGTCCAATGATGTATATTTTATGGTTCTTTCTTTGTAAGCTCACATCTTTTATTGGCTACTCACTTAACTGTAGTTAAGGAAATGCTGAATCCTGTTCCTGTGCTGTTGCTATAGCAATTCCCGAGAGAGAAAAGCCAGGCATGAAGTATTCAGGTGAATTTTTATCAAACTAATGTTTAAATTAAACGTGAATTTTAATTTATTTATTAAAATATTTGAAATCTGGTCATCTGAGAAGCTGAAGTACTGCTTTCCCAATTACCCATGCCTTTTCCACTTTGCTGTTTTATGCACACGAGTATCTTTAGCAAGAACTCACTCACATTTTCTCATCCTCAGGTGAGAGTTGCTGAGCCACAGCAAAGGCACCAACTGATCAACTGACAGTTCTGCCTTTTCTGGGTACTACACTGCAGTTTTACTTCTGCTTTGAAAGGAGTGATCTAATTAAAAAGACATTTCAAATGCTTATTTCCCACTCCTGTCCTTGAACACTTGCCCAAATATTTTTAAGTTATGATGAATATACTTTGGAAACTTGGCTCTGTTTCTAATCTGATTTTACATGAATGTCCTCATCCATCTTTGTTGGTGTACCAGGTCATGTCTCTCTCCATACAGTTCTCGACCAATAAACTCACCTATTGGTGATGGGTCAACATTTTGGTGCTGTGCCACCTTCTCACACAAGAGCAAAGAAGCAGATGGAGGTAGGTGGAATGGAAGGTTTGAGGGACAGCATGGAAGGGTACATATCACATGTCGACATGTGCATGGAGTATCCTTCTCAGCTCCTTGCTCAGTATTAATAAACCAGGCACTGGAAAACTTTTTTGGCAATATTTATGGTTATGCAGAACATACCACCAGGTATAACTCTCAGCTCTGCCACTGAAGTTCCCAGGCAGTCAGGGTCCACACATACATGAATAGGACTGGCTGTGTTCCAATAAAACTTTATTTGTGAACAATAAAATGTAAATCTCATAAGATTCCTATGTGTTACAAAATATAATTCTTATTTTAATTTTTTTCCCTCATAGAAAAGGCTAAAAATGATTGTTAGCTAATGGGCCACTAAGACAACCTGCAGTAGACTGACATGGCCAGCAGCCTACTTTTTTGCAGACCACTGCCATAGAGGTTAAGAGGGTGGAACAGAGGCCCCACAGGGTGGCACGCAACTGCAATCCCAGCAGCTGAGAGGCTGAGACAGGAGGATGCGGAGATCAAAGCCAGGCTCAGCAAAAGGGAGGCGCTAGGCAAATCAGTGAGATCCTGTCTTTAAATAAAACCAAATAGGGCTGGGGATGTGGTTCAGTGGTCGAGTGCCCCTGAGTTCAATTCCTGGTACCCCACTCCCTCCCCAAAAGGGTGAAACTAGGGCCCAATTCTCTTTCTTTGAATCCTGAACTTTTTCTTTCTAGTTTTTTATCTTGGGCAATTAGTTTCTCTGTGACTTCTTTTCCAGATGTGTAAAATAGAATTGGTGATAATACGTACTCCATGGAGTATTTTGAGGGTTAAATAAGGGGATACACACACACACACAAACACACACACACACACACACACAACTGATTAGAATGGTTCTTGATGTAGCATATAGCGTGCACACTAACAGGAGTAATTATTATCCACAAAGAGCATCAGAGCACTAAGGAAGATGCTTGGTCATTGTGGGAAAAACTGAAGTAGCAAGATTTGATATTCATGGAAAAAGCCAATATGATGCAGACTGAGAACGTAACCACCTTTGCTTTCTTCCGGAGTCACCTAAACAGCACAGGCTTCCTTTTGCCCCCTTCTCCTGACCACCTGCTTCTGGCCACCATCGATGGCCCACTTATGATGAATGACTCCCCGTGAAACAGCTGCTTGTGCTCCGTGTGCCAGCACCTTCTGTCACACTAAATTGAATCATTTTTATTCGCCTTCTACTGCAGTTTCTAAGTGTTGACACAGTCATTTCAGGACTGGTCTCATCATTTTTAGGTCTTATGATGGCCATTTTTTATATTGCATAAACCCAGAGAGGCAAATTTTTTGCTGAACCTTAGGTACCTGCTGGGAAGCAGAGGACTGGCCTCTCAGACTTGTTGATAAAAACACAAAAGATTTTGTGACTTGTGTTTTTTTTCCTTGTTTAACTGTTCCCAGTTGTTTCTGATTCCTTTTCCTTTAGGAGAATTTGGAGTTGAGGAATTAATTAATTAATTAATTAATTAATTATTATTATTATTATTTTTTGAGCAGGGTGTGAAAGATAGATGATAGAAATAAGTATGCAAACACCTAGATGTTGTCCTACCAATGTTACCTTCTTTTGTGTATACAATTAATTTAAAATCTTTCAAATCACTTTTCTCAAAAATGGCCAAATCAAAATCTTAAATATTATTCTTTTTTAAAGGTAAATGCCACAGGAAGGAATACTGCACCAAAATATTATCCTTAAGAAATTTGGACATCAATTTGGAGAATTTAAAAATGGATATCACTGGCAATTTTTTATATTGTTTCTTAAAAATGATGTCAGGCATTTTCTGAGATTGGTCAGGATTAATCACAGTTAGTAATGATTCCTATGGAAAATTTTTTTTTTAGGTGTGTGCCTTTTTTTCAGGAGTTGTATGGTAGTTAGTTCAGTTCGAAATTTTAAAAATTATTTTATTAAGTGAGTTATTTATTTATTCAAAGCGCAAAGGCACGATTCTAATCCTGGTCCCAACACTTACTAATATTGTGTCTTTGGGTAAGTTATTTAAGGTCTCTGCTCAATTTTCTCCTCTGAGAGGCATAGGGATGTAATAATTTCATCCACACCATAGAATTGTTATGAAGAACGACAATGATTGTAGAGCACTCTAGAATGGTGCCTAGTACAGAGTTAGAATTCAGAACAGGTGTGGTGGTGCACACTTGAAATTTAGTGACTCCGAGTCTGAGGCAGGAGGTCCACATGTTCAAAATCAGCCTCAGCAACTTAATGAGGTCCTCAGTAATTTAGCAAAACTCTTGTCTCAAAATAAAAAAAAATAAAAATAAAAAGGGCAGGAGATATGGCTTAGTGGTTCAATCCTGTACCTCCTTTCCTCCCCCAAATTCAGTACACATTCTCTCTTTCATTAATTTATTCACTATGCAATGAGTTCATGTGTCTCTACAATGCTCAGACTTTGACCCTTTCATTTATCATATGTGTGACCTTGGGCAAGTACCTTAACCTCCCAGAGACTTAAGTTTTCTATCTGTAACACAGGACTAATAAGTAGTACCTAATGGTGTTGGTGTGAGGGGAAAACATACATTCAAAGCATTTAAATCAAGGCTCTAGATATAGTACTATTCAATAAGTGTTAACTATCACCATAATTGTAATTTCTCAAGGTCCGAGGGTAAGTTCTGGGTGTTTGGGGACAAAAGAGACAGCCATTGTTCCCTAGCCAACTGGTGAGACCACGAGTGAGCCAATAGTTGTAAGAGTGGTAACTGTGGCAACACAAGTGCATACAAATGTTACCTAGTTAAAAAGAGCAACCCGTAGTCAGTTTTCTTTCTTTAACGCCAGTATGACCAGTTTGCTTTTAGTTTGAACATAGACCCATGATATTCCAACTCAGCTTCACAGAGGAGACACTGGGATGTCCAGAGGAAGTAGGTAGGGTCAAGCACACCTAAGTCCGTTCCTTCCCTCTGCTATTTACCAGTTAAAATCCCCAGCATCTTTTAAAATGAGTACAGTGTCTCCTAACTGCCTGATTATTGAGAGAAAATATTTATTCTTATCAGGCACATGGGAGTAATGTGGAAGCCACTGTGATTACTAGCTAAGAATAGAAGAAGCAAATAACTCTGCCAATTTAGTAGTCATTTTTAAGAACATAATTTTTGATTTACATAGGGTCTCATTTTTTGGCCTCTAAAGACAAAACTTCCACAATATTAATTGAATTTCAACATTACCAATTCTAAATTAACAAAGGGTCAAACAGTACAAATGATTATTGGAGAAACAAAATAACTTAGTTCACAGCAAAAAAAAATCATTAAAATTTACAAAAGAATTATTTTCAAAAATAAAATTAATGCAACAAATGGTGCTGGAATAACTGGATGTCTATGTTTAAAAAAATCTATATACAGACTCATACCCTTCACAAAAATAAAGAGCTTCACAGACATAAATATAAAATGCAAAGCTATAAAACCTAGAAAAAACATAGCAGAAAATCTAGATAACCTTAGGTTTGGTAATGACTTTTTAGTTACACCACTAAAGATATGATCCATGAACTTTAACTTCGTTAAAGTTTTTTTTTTATTTTGTCTGCAAAAGACACTATGAAGGTAATGAAGAGATAAGCCACAGAAAGGCAGAAAAAATTTGCAAGACATATTTTATAAAAAGATGTTATCCAGATAATGCAAATAAATAAACAGATAAATAAAAATGTGTCACACAGCTGAACAGACATTTTACCAAATAAGGCATACAGTTGGCAAATGAGCATATTTAAAGATGCTCCATACCATATGTCATCAGGGTAAATGCAAATTAAAACAAAATACCAATACACACCCATTAGAATGGCCTAAATCCATAAAACTGACAACTCCAAATGGAAGAGAGGGTGGAGAGCAACAGAATTCTCATTCATTGTTGGCAAAAATGCAAAATGATTCAGCCACTTGTGAAGATAGTTTGGCAATTTTTTAAAAAACTAGATACAGTCTTACCATATGATTCAACAATTGTGCCCCTTGGTATGTACCCAAAGAAGCTGAAAACTTATCTTTACAAAAGAAGTTGCATATGCATGTTATAGTGGCTTCATTAATAGTTGCCAAAACTTGGAAGCAACTAATATGTCAGTCAGTAGATGGATGAATAAATAAATCGAGGTACATCTAGGCAATGGAATATTTTTCTGTGCTAAAAAGAAATAAGCTATGCAGCCATGAGAAAACTTAAGTGCATATTAGTAAATGAAGGAAGCCAATTTGCAATAGTGTATGATTCCATCTTTTGGAAAATCAAAACTCTGCAGATAGTAAAATGACCAGTTATGACCAAACGTTGGGATCTTGGAGAAGGATGAATATGCAAAGCACAGAAGAACTTTAGGTAAGTAAAACTACTCTGTGTGACACTATAATTGGGGGGGTTCATGTCATTATACATTTGTATAAGTTCATAGACTACATAACACCAAGAACAAGTCCTAATGTGAACTATGAACTGGGTAATAATAATGTGTCAATACAGGTTCATCAATTTAACACATGTACTTGGGGAAGAAAAGGATTTTGATAATAGGGGAGACTATGGAGTATGTTGGAAATCTCTGCACTTTCCTCAATTTTTAAATTTATTTTAGTACTAGAGATTGAACCCAGGGGTGCTTAACCACTGAGTTGCATATTGAGTCCTTTTTACTTTGTATTTTGAGACCGGATCTCCATAAGTTACTTAGGGATTCCTCTCTTAGTTGCTGAGTCTGGCTTTGAACTTGTGTTCCTCCTGCCTCAGTTTCCTGAGCCACTGGAATTACAAGTGTGTGCCACCACGCCTCCCCTTTTCTCTTAATTTTTCTGTGAACATAAAATTGTTCTTAAAAAGTCTATTTAAAAATATAAAAAATGAAAAAAATATATAATGAATGCATTTGCTAATCCTTGACACAGATGTTAATTGATGATTATTCAAAGAATTTTCCCAAAAAGTTTTACTGAGAACAGAAGACCTACTAACCTCATGTGATAAGAATTTTGTGGTCCAAACACTTGGAGAAGTTTTAGGTTAAACTAATTTCTTTACTGTAGAACATTTCGTATCCTTTAAAATTAATGAAGTGCATTGAGTGTTTCTATGAAGGGGTAGAGTACACAGCATGTTACCAATTTATTAGTGTGTGTGTGTGTGTGTGTGTGTGTGTGTTGTATTTTGTGCTCTATTCTAGTAGAAGTCATTTTGGAAACTGATACTTTAGCTTTTTATACACCCTCCTAATACTCATATAAGTCTGCTGTGCTGCCTCTTCCATCCCTGTGGTGTTCTGAAGGTCAAAATATAACATCATACCAGACACAAACATGTTCTTTCCATCTCCTGGAACTTAAAGGAGTCCTAGAGATTTTCCTTTGAACTTCATACAGTGAGTTCATATAAGCATCTTATTTTTTTTTTTAAAGAAAACTTTCTCAAAGCATCATATTAATACTTTGAAATAGAAAAAAAATAGGAAAAAAAGGAAAAGTGATAGTTGAAATCCGTTGCAGATATGTACTCCTCGAACAGTCTTTCATCTCAGTTTTGGGAGAATTCTGTTTGGTACATTAATAAAGGTTTTCTCTTCATCTGATTCAAGTTCATGATATAAATTGTTTCAGGTACTGCTTGTTCAATGCTCACAACCAGAAAGAGAGGCTATCCATGCAGCATCGGCAAGGATATGCTGCCTGAAAACCAATGTACTTCTTGAAGAAGAATGAAGGATATACAGATGGCCAATACCAGTTTCCAGAACATTCTACCTATGGCCACAAGTTGAAAATGGTCTGAACGGACAATTAAAAGCCTATATGTATTTTTAAAATCTGGATCTACTTGGGAATAAAAAAACACACATTCGGTCAAAACTTTGTTTCTATAACTATCCACAGATTGAATTCACATATTTGTGCAAAACTCCAGATGCAAATTAACATTTCTAGAGTATATGAACAGTTTCATGGTGAGACCCACTCAATGTTGGCAGGCAGATGTGATTGGGCTGCTGTCCTTGGCTCTGAGTACGTTATAGAGCCAAGTAATCCTTTTATTCCAGGGTTTTGTATCTAAAGCAGATGGCAGTCCTACGTTCACATGGCAGTTTGGAGATAACCATTGAGTTCTTAATGGGGAATAAAGACAGATTTAGTAAATTCAGCAAAGCCTATAATTACATGACTTAAAGGTCTTTAAACCTATCCAATAACAGATTGTATTTTTAAACTTTATTCCCTGAAACTGAATTTGACCTGTCAGGCTGACACAGATCCACATGCTTTGGATTACTGAAGGGTAGCACTACCATTAATTTGGAGCTTAGAGCTTAGATTGCACTGTCTTGAAGGGAAGCAAAAAGAAATAGAAAATAAATACAAATAAAATAGAAACTGCATTTTAATTTCTCAGTTACTTTTAACTTGTCTCCAAAATCACAGTGTTAATTTAGAAACAACTTGTTCTGCTATTTCTACACATTATTAAGAATCAATGATTTTTAAAAGATTCAAGTCATTAATTATAAAGGCGCTCTAGTTTTATTTTTTCTTTTTTAAACAGCAACCTGGTTGTTCAGTATCAACTTTATTGCTTGTAACTATTTTGGGAGAAAAATACTAGAAGTTTAATGATCAGACTTATTTGTTCACCAATACCATAGTCCTCTTCTGATAATTCCCAGAGACCCTATTTTGACATCTAAAAAATGTAAACTCTACCTGAAACATAAGTCCTATCCCCCAATCCTATAGTGGAACTCTTTTTAGTATCCCTGCTTTACAGATGAGGACAGTGAAACAAGTGGATGGCAAGAGATTCACCCAGAGTTGACCAGCTGTTGTACAGCAGAGCTGAGATTTGAATTCTGCTCTTGGTCACTGTGCTGTAGGATTGCACAGTGTCTACCACACAGAAAAGACCCATTTTGAAATCCCTCATATTCCTTGACCCCTTATTACTGCCAAACAAGACAGGTTGGAAAAAAGGAGCACCTGAGACTGTGACAAAAAATAATAATTAAAAAAAAAAAAAAGCAAAAGCCACAGTCCTGGCCTGGCTGTATTCTTAACCATGACTATCATGTCAAACTATGGTGACCACCTTAGCTGTCTTTTCCCCCCAATGGCTCTTTTGAAGAGAGCAGTATTCATTAGGATGCAGAAATGCCACCTTTGCAAATACTTCATTGTGGCCATACTTCTTGTATAGTAATCAACAGGGCTAATGACAAGCAAATTTTGATAAGCCCGAAAGCAGCAGTTCATGCAAAGATGGGACACTGCATTGCTTTCGTTAAGGTTATGTTTTGTCTGGCATACTATTCTCGAATAATGAAGATAGAAAACTGTTGTGATAGATGTACAATGAGGTGGATACATCATCACCTTTAAAGTGATATCTACAGAGGAACAGCGAGTAGGGTAGGCTCACGTTCTATGGTGCAAAGCTGACACTAACTGCTGCCAAAGTGAATTCCACATTACTTTCTCCATTTCTGTCAGTTCACAGAATTCTCATCAAGTTTTTCTTTTTAGGGCTCTTTTCTTCTCTCAACAGGAGAAATGCTGTCTGGCAAAGTGATGAACTGTTGCCTGATGGACCTTTGAACTAATCAAGTTCAAATCAAGATTATTTCTTGTGGATTGCAACATGCCAACCTGTGCTCCATTTACATTCTTGCTTGAATCAGTGTCTTGTTCCTATGGCTGCTTCCCCCAGCTAATGGGCATCCAGGGTCCCACTGAGCTCTCATAAACACTCTGCACAACTTTTACGGTAATTATCGTTTCATGCATTTGACTGTAAAATTTGGGTTTCTGTATTCCCTCCACTGCTTCATCTTAAGAGTTTGGGGACTTTCTTTGTAACAGATTGTGAGTTCAGAGCTTTAAAACTATTTGTTGGCACATTAAGTGAAGACACCTGTCAGAAAATTAGTTGGTGTTGAGGGCACCATTGTATTTAATAATATTTTTATCTCTAGAGAAGAAAGCAGTGTTTAATCTTGTTAAGTATGATTTCTGTAGGGAATATTTCATCTAAGATTTTTGGTAGACATTACTACTTGCCTCTCAATATTTATTTTTCCCTGAGCAATTTGCATACCTCTATGTTGGGAGTGGATTATGAATGAATTATGATCCTTGAACTGCCCAGAGACAGAGGCAATACCTCTCTAGGGAATTTCTCTGTGCAAAGGCACCAATTGAAGCCCAGTTGCTATGGTGATGTCCTGTTCAAAAGGGGGTTCTGCCAGCCACAGAATTTATCAATTTTTAACCTTCAGTTCAAATGCCAGCTGCTTAGGGATAGAGAGTTATGGGGGCAAGCTGGTAATTAAAATTAGGATGCACAGAAGTTTGTCCTTCACTTTGAGTACTTTGAAGAAACTTTCACACAATGCATCCTTTTAATGATGTATAATAACATCCTCTTAATGATGTATATATAATAATACATGATAATGTATAATAATACATAATACATAATAAATGAGCTGAACTGACTCAAGGTCATTGCACTCCATCTGACTGTGGTGCCCACCAGGTCTCAGGTTTTTCTCTATTTGTGTGTCCATTTGTTTTTTCTAATCCCTTATTGCCCCTCCACCATTTTCCTGAATTAACTGTTGTGCAGGTTGTGATATTTCTGGGCTATAAGTTCCAGCTCCTTTTCAAGTTGTGAGATATAAGTAGGAGTTGTTCTTCAGGATTCTGGGATCGCTAAAGGAAACTTTTACCCTTCTAGGAGATAGATTGTTTCACCTGGGAAGCAGGTGAGATTATTGAAGATTCAGTGGGTATCATGGAGTATAAGGTAATGTTGAGGATGTTAAGATTTATTAATTAGGGTTCTCTAGAGAACAGGAGGTATGACTATAAAAGGGGGATCTATTAGGTTGGCTTAAACAACCAGAAGCTGGATAGTCCACAATGGCCACCTGTAGGCTGGAGAGCTGGAGGAACAAGTAGCAGCTGTGCCGTCCAAGATGCTGCAGGCTCAGAACAAGAGGGATCAATGATGCTACCCCAGTCTGAGACTGAAGACTTATGGAAACCACCTGGAGAACCACCGAAAGAGTCTGCTTTGAAGGAGTGAAGGAGCTAGAGTCGGATGTCCTCTGGTGATTGCAGCAGCAATCAAGAACCTGTTCAAGAAGAGATTTCAACTTCTGCTGCTTCCTTGACCTTTCAACTTTTCTTCCATCCAAGCCCCCAACCTACTGAATGGTGCTGCCCATGCTTAGGGTCTCTACTTCAGTTCACTATCCCTCATGCCAATTATTCCTAGACTCACTCTAGAAGACACACTCAGAAGCCTCTTAATCTTCAGCATCTTTTAATCCAATCAAGTTGACAATTCAAAATAACCATTACATCTATCTTATTGAGAACAAAATACTAGGTCTCTGATGTTCATAGACAGACATTTCTATTCTTTAAGATTATTAAAATATTTTTTCCTTACGCCCTGGTTTAATTCTAGCCAACACAGAATTTCAGTGAATACTCAAAACAATGTTAAATGGCATGATATAGTTATTCAAAGTGTTAATAAGAAGTCATTGATATTTCCTGTGTGGTAGTGCATGCCTGTAATCTCAGCAACTCAAGAGACTGAGGCAAGAGGATTACAAGTTTGAGGACAGCCCCAGCAATTCAGTGAGACTCTGTTTCAAAATCAGAATTACAATGGATTGGGGACATACCCCAGTGATAAAACACCCCTGGTTTCAATTCCCAGTATTAAGGGGAAAAAAGAGGAATTAAATGGGTTCACTGATATTATTGAGACTTTCTTAAAGAGCAAAGCATTGCTCTTCAAGTTTTTATGATATTCAAGCAGATTGTATCCTAACCCAAGTATGTTCTTATAGCAAAGCAACTGAGTTGTAGCCAATCTGAGTAGCTGACTCTTCAGCTGATTTCAGGATGAAGGCTGACAAATTATGTCCCAATAAGCTAAATTGAAGTAATCAGGTATCTCTGCATCATATCCTGCCTTTCTATTTACAAAAATAGCAATCCTTATTGTAATTTCCAGCTTCAATCTGAAATTCTGCTCAATTCCAGAAACCTCTTGTTAAGTAAACTTTGTTAAATTGAACGGTCTCACTTTTTTTTTAATAGTTAAAATGCTTAAAATAAATAGAGTGGAAAAGGTGTCAGTTGTGTCATTCTTGATCCTCCTACATGGTTAATTAATCCAACAAATATTTAGATACAAAACATTTATGCTATGTACTAAAATTAAAATGACTGGCAATAGATTTGATCTCTGTCAACCTGATTTGTATTTTCTAAGCACAGTAGTATATACAATAATATACAAAAAAATTCTCTTGTCCTCATGAAATTTGTATTTCATGCTCCAGTTGTGTTGGTTCAGGCAATCAGTAAATATATGGTTATAGACATAAATATATTGATCATAATTAAGTAAAATAGAGAAAACTCAAGTAGAAATAATAACCCCTACATTGCATTTTGATAAATGGCAAGAATTTAAAGAGAGAGAGAGAGAGAGAGAGAGAGAGAGAGAGAGAGAGAGAGAGCGAGCGAGCCTGACTCATGGTAGACCTTCCCAAAACTATAATTTTAGTTGTTGTTTTTATTAGGATTATGGCATGGGAATAAAATAATGTGAAAGACGTGATAAAAATCTATGGAAGAGAAAACATTAGAATTTACTGATTACTCTTGTCATTTAAGGGAGGACAGAGAAATAGGATTTGAATTCTGGCCTCCAGTATATGATTAACTTAAACAAGCTAAAGTGTTTTTATATATGGAAAATATGTAAAAATACTTTCAACAAAGAAAGAGAAGGCAGTCTGAAATGTGTCAGGAAAAGTATACCTAACCATTGGAGTAACAGAAGAGTATTCATAAAATGAAACCCTGTGTACATTGCTGAATTAACATCTCTGAAGAGCTCTAATGAGAAATTTAAACAAGGTGAAAGCTGACTTAGTTACTTTCTTTAGAGGGACCCAACTACAAGCCCCTAATAATTCCATGATTTCTTATTCTCTGAAGATGCTTTTGTTGGTTCCCGGAGTAGGCCTTGGAGGAAATCCAGAAGGCAGCTTAGGGAGTGGTGACACCCAGCTGAATCGCGATCCACTTGGTGAGTGGTCTGTCTGTGTGGGACAGGAGTACCAAACTTTGCATCTGCTATGCAAATTTCCTGAAGTCACTCCGTACTCTAACACTGCCACTCCCACTTGCTCTTAATGATTAAACATACAAAATAGAAAAAAGTAAAAATCTCTGATTACCATTTTGAAGACACTTATTTTTCTAATGAGGAAAAACCTGAGTCATATGTGCCACGTTGTTAACAGGGTTAAGATAAAGTTCAGCCAAGTGAAGTAGGGTGAGGCTTCATTTTAGGAGGAAAGATTGTAAATAATAATCACACTTTCAGTTATTGCACAGAACAGCTAGTCAAAGAGCACTTCCCCTCTTGTGGTGAGAGGTGACCCACCCTGCAGAACTAGTGAGGCACTGAGGAGGGGGTGGGAAGGCAGCTGCAGCAGAAACTGGGTGGAGGTGGGGGTGCTGTGTCAGGCCAGAGGGTCACCATGATCTCAGATGGCTATAGAGGAAGTTTTCATCATCTCTGTAGCTGGCTGAAAAAGTTATACTCAAGTATATATCCACATTTTATTATGTTATATGAAACCAAATCCTTTAGCTTTTTTAATGAGTGAAATATTGATATTCTGGTAACATTTTCTTGAAGAAAACAAACTATGACTCTTTTTATTTGGGGCACTGAGAAAGACACTATTAACATTAGTATTCAGAATAAAGGCACTGAGATAGAAGCTTCTTTTCCTTTCCCCTCCTCTTCCTTCCCCTCCCCTTCAGCCCCTCCCCCTTCTTGCCCAGGTTTATACCACAAATGTCAAAAGTCTTCATGTCCTATTTTGAAAGAGAAGTTATTTAAGAATAACCATGTTTGAAACCTGGAAATGGTTTGGGATTAAGGTCTTTCAACAGAAGATTCCTATGAAGTTTATGGGGAAACTAATGCCTAGAAAGGTAAGGCCCTTTTTCTTAGTTAAATGGAGAGACAAGGCTCAGTGTTCTTAAGGAGAGCCTTGGCTGATTCCGTGATCACCTTCATTGAGGCATCTTTAATACCCATATTCTGTCCCTTGAAGGCAGCGACCAATCTAGTTTGTTGAATTGGGGCAGTGGTTGGCCCAGCGTAAGAACCTGTACCTAGTGCTGCTCCAGACACTTCACCTGCATCCCTCCTTGTAGCTCCTACAATGCTCCTATTTGGTAGCAGGCTGCTGTTATTTCCATTTTATGGATACAGAGACATGGTCCCTGTGCAGCTGCACAATTGGCTCAAGCTCACCTGGCTCGTAAAGAGACAGCCAGAGATCCATTTTCAGAAGCTGAGTGTATACCAGCATTATCAATTTAGGAAGAAATGGTTATTCTAGAAAAACAGTATCTTTATTTTGACATAAGAAAATGCCCACTTGTGAGAGAGCAAACACTCGACCTGAATTCTTCTTAACAATGTTTGAACTGGGAAGACATTGGTACTACAACTTCCTAAGGGAGTGCCTGGGGACTTTATTATGGCAGAGAATATTGGAATACCATAAGAGATGTGAATTTTTATTATTGAGTAAATCTAAACTAAAAGTGCTTATTGGATATAACTGGACATATTAAGTATCTGAGCAAAAGAACAAAATTTTCACGTGTTTCAACTTTTTTTTCTAACTTCTAAATTCTAGTAACTACCACTAGTAGATAATAGCAACATTGAGGAGTTTTGTACTGAATATTAAAATCAGAAGAGATAACGTGTGAAACTTTTTCTTCATTGACACTTTTGTCTACATGACTAGTATTACTTCTGATAACCACCACAGTTGTGATTCCAGTGGTTCCAATTTCAATTTATAAATCAGAACCATGAATATCTGGCTAACCTATCAAATCACATGTGTGAGAGGCAAAACCAGTATATTATTTGGAACCAGAGAATTCTGGGTTGAAAATCCAATGCCATTTTTACTGTGCTTCATTTTTCTAATGGCTTATTTCAGAGACAAAATAGGAAAGAAATTGTATAATATGGAAGATGTAGAAGGATAAACTATTCTAATTTCTATTAGTCCCATTAGATCAACTGATCTCGGATGTGGGATTTTCAGTTGCTAGACTTAGAAATCCCCAGAAAACGACATGGGTGAATCATCTTTTATAAACCTGAATGTTTAGATGATTTAAAACAAAACAACTGTTGGCATTAATAGCCATGTCTATTTTTTTAATATATGAAAAGTTTGGCACATTATTAGGTCAGTTGTGACGGAGAATAAATTAATAAATAAATGAGGTTATTTATGACTCCCATTAAAAACGGGAGGAAATAAAGACAGCAGAGTGTGAATGCTCTATTTCAACTCATTAAAAACACATAATCATAAAGCCTAGGACCATGAAGAAGGCTTGAGTGGAGGGAAGTTAGTGACCAGTGAGATCTGAAATATTGTTCAGACTCAGGTCAGATATTTCCCCGAGGGTTTAATGAGAGATTGATGAAGTTTAGAACAAAACACTGTTTTTTTCCTCAGTTAAATGGAAAATATAAATGGAATTTCTATCATTTTATCAGTATGAAGTTGCAGACTAAAGCTTGCAACTTCTTCAAAGTATTAATGATCAGTATCATTAATTGCAAACCTACTCTGTTCCAGACATTGTTGTAGATGTTTCACATTTAATCATCACTGCAACTATGTGAAGGAGGTATTTTTGTTTAATCGGTGGGGAAACTGAGGCATCTTTGACATGGCAAAGCTGGAATGCAAACTCAAATGGTCCTAGAGTCCATGTGTTTAATTTCTATGTTGCACCCAAAGGTGTGGCAGGAAATGGGTACTTCTATTTCTTGACAACGCTCACTTTGAAATAATTTTCAACTGTATGAGAAGCAAGGCAGTAGGAAAGGAGAAGGAGGTACTGCAGGGTGAGTGGTAGAGTGTGGAAAGAAATATTGACTGGTGCATTATTAGTGGGATTCTCAGATGCTTGATTCTCCCTTTCTCCTGCGTTCTCATCAAACAGTCTTCCCTTCAATGGCAGTGTCCATACTACCTTGGTACTTGCATTGTTAACACACCCAAATAAGATATGAGGAAAAGGAAATGTCAGGTTTATAGAGCAATCCCTCTTTACCCATACATCCACATGCACCGATCTCCTGAGGAAATCTTTGTTTCATTCTGTACCTTATTTATTTTTTAATGGAATTATATCACAGTAATCTTTCATAATTGGAATATGAGAGCCCACGTATTATAGAAATATTTCTGCAGAAAGTTCATTACCATTTTTAATACTCGAGAAAGAATTAAGAGAATGTTCTCTGCCTTTGTGATTAGACTGAGATCTACAGGTACAAATTTTTTTCTATAGAGTGATTTTTAATCGTCAGCTTAGTAAACAGAATATGCTGTGGAGTCAGTTACAAACTTCAAAAGAAATATATTCATTCTATATCTTTTTCTGTTCAGAATATTTTACCTGGTCTTTTTTATAAGAAGGCATTATTTTGGACTTTCCCAATGAAAATATTTTCTTCATTCTTTTTAAAATTTTGTTCTTTAAAATTTTCATGTGTTTTAGTTATACATGACAGTAGAATGCATTTATGCACTTTGATATATCATACATAGATATAATTTCATTTTTCTGAGTGTACATGTTGCAGAATCATATTTGTCATGTAGTCACATATATACATACAGTGATAATGTCCGTCTCATTCTACTATCTTTCCTATCCCCACATCCTTTCTTCTCCCCTCCCATCACTTCCTGCTACCTAATCTAAGGTAACGCTATTCTTCCCTAGTGTGGTAGAGTGTGGGAAGAAATATTGACTGTGAATTAGCATCTGCATATTAGAGAAAACATTCGGCCTTTGGTTTGGTGGGATTGGCTTATTTTGCTTAGCATGGTATTTCCGACTCCAACCATTTACTGGCAAATGCCTTAATTTCACACTTCTTTAAAGCTGAGTAACATTCCACCGAGTATATATATACCACATTTTCTTTATCCATTCATCTATTGAGGGATACATAGTTTGGTTGCATAGTCTAGCTATTGTGAATTGAGCTGCTATAAATTTTGATGTGGCTGAGTCACTACAGTATGCTGACTTTAAGTTCTTTGGGTATGAACCAAGAAGTGGGATAACTGGGTCAAATGGTGGTTCCATTCCCAGTTTTCTGAGGAATCTCCATACTGCTTTCCATAGTGGTTGCACCAATTTGCAGTCCCACCAGCAATGTATGAGTGTGCCTTTTCCCCCACATCCTCACCAACATTTATTGTTGCCTGTATTCTTGATGATTGCCATTTTGACAGGAGTGAGATGAAATCTTAGAGTAGTTCTGATTTGCATTTCTCTAGTTGCTAAAGATGTTGAACACTTTTTCATATATTTATTGATAAATTGTGTTTCTTCTGTGGAGTGTCTTTTCAATTCCTTAGCTCATTTATTGATTGGTTTTTTTTTTTTTTTGCTGTTAAGATTTTTGAGATCTTTATATATCCTAGAGATTAATGCTTTATCAGAGTTGCATGTGATAAAGATTTTCTCCCAGGGTGGAGGCTCTCTCTTCACAATATTAGTTGTTTCCTTTGCTGAGAAGGAGCTTTTTAACTTGAATCCATCCCATTTATTGATTCTTGATTTTACTTCTTGAGCATTAGGAGTCTTGTTAAGGAAGTCATATCCTACGCCGACGTGGTGAAGATTTGGGCCTATTTTTTTCAGATGGGTACTAGGAAGGAAGTTGCTAAATATTTCAAACCACTAGTTTCATGTTTGTAAATGTTTATGTACCTGTAGAGCAAAGAAAAGGCTTTGGAGTTACATAGGCTTGGATTCTTCTTTTCTGTGACATTAGTCAAGTCTCTTCTCCCCTTTTTCTTTATCATTAAAATAGACAAGGAAGACAGCTTATGTAGTCTCTAGAAGTAAAAGAATTAAATTTGTAGAACTAAAAATCCTAATATATAGTTGAAAAACAGTAGGTATATGTTTAATGCAAGAACTGCCTGTGTTTCCTAAAAGTTCTAGATTTCTTGTGGACAAAAATAGAGCAAATATCGATTATTAACAGGGACAAGTTTGTCAAAAAATTTCCCTACTTCTGAATTTATATCTATCTACTTATACAGACCACCAACTTGAATGCTCTCTTCCATCCTTAATAGATGCTAATGTGTTAAAAGAAAATGTTGTGCTTATATGATTCATTCAAATAGAGTGATTCCAATGCTCCTTGTGTAATTTCAAGTCTAGCCAGAATCTCAAAATTTCAATTATCTTAAGAGCTGGTGAGGAAATATTCCCACGTGTGTCACATGAACCCAGAGCTGGCAGAGTTAATGATCCTGTGATTAAGAATTAAGTCTTATAAATTAAAAATTTCTAACAGTTAAGATATAAGGTCATAAGTTAAAATTAGTAAGTGTTGGCATTGACAACTCTTCTTCTTGCAGATTTTTTAAATGCAGCTGAACAAGGAAATAAGGGTCTAAGAGAAATAGTGAAGGATTAGCACCTTTTTTTTTTCTGGAGAGTTTTGTAATGAATATTATTACCCTTAAGTATTCAGAAGGCTAATATGTACGACCTCATATAAAACGTCCAAAAGTTCAATTGTTACTGTAAATGATATGTAATTCAGATACCATTCTTTTGAGGGAGGTATTTTTGAATTTGGAGAGCAATTATAAGAAAACTGAATAGTTGTTGCCCTTTAGAACTTTTCTGTGTTCCCATTCCTTCTACTTTCATTCTTGTCCTTTTACATCTTCATTAGAGGAATTTATTATAATTGGACATTTCTAATTAAAATGAAGCCCTCAGAAACAATTGCTTCAGGCACAAGAAAGAAAATGTTAATTTTCAGACTGATGAACAGTATTTTTAAATTACAGAATGATTTTGTGAACTTCCCTACCATGACAACCAGGAGAAATTTACTACGACTGGGGGAAGCTCAAAATATATTGTGTGTTTTAAATCATTATGTTTGTTTGTACTCAAAATGATGTGTTTAGTGTGATACTCCCATAAATTCATAATGATGTCTAGAAGGGGCTTAATGTTTTATGATGTAGATATTATAACATGCTATAGAATGCCAACTCTGCCCATGGAAAGGGAAGCAATTTATTCAAGAAGTTCATGATACCCAAGGATTGAGTGGACCATCTGACTTAGAATCACATCTCTAGCCTCCATCTCTTAACCTTTGCTCGTGTAACTTGTCTTGCTTTGCCTAGATGATGCTTCTCCTTCTGTTTCTTCTTTGCATATGCTATTCTCTCTGCTGAAAACATCCTTTTCCATTCACTGAAAACTCCTCTGTCCACATCACACTATAGTACATAGACTATTCACTTCCTTCTATCTGATATAATGAAAATAAAATGGAATTTGGACTCAGATTGACTTGGGTTTGAACTAAGATGATAACAGGAACACTAATTTTCCACTGAGTCTAAGTTTCCCCATTTGTGAAAGAAAACTAAAAATGTCTAGCTCTCATATCTCTAGGGCACATTTCCTGCCACCTGTAAGCATTCAAATGTGTTTTATCCCTTTTGTTTATTCCCCTTCTGGTTTCCAGGAGTCCTAGAATTTTCTTCATTAAGATTTATTTTCAGAATTTGTATTAAGGAAACAAAATGAATAAGATGAAAATAACCCAGCACACACAAAAGAATTACCATCAAGTGAAATAGATACTAGTGTACAAAATGCTATAGAAATGATATAGACTGTGATAGGGCTGGGCCAAGTAGGTTTCATAAAGGAGTTGACATTTAAGCAGAATTCTGAAAGGCATTATAAGAAAAGGTAACAGTATGTTCCAAAGCATGCAATCATAAAACATTGTGACATGTTCTGAGAACTGCCAGAAATATATATATAGAGAGATGGATAGGGCATAGGAAAAATTAATAGTAGAAACACTCTTATTTAGGAAGGCAGAAAACCTATCACAAAGGACCTTCTGTAAATGACATAAAAAGAGGGTTTATACTCAATTCTACAGAAAATGAAGAGTCATTGGAGAATTTTTAGCTGGTGAGTCAGTTGTGGTTTTATAATAAATACCCTAGCAATGATAAGGAAGATGGATTGGGGTGTGTATAAGAAAGTGTGTGTGTAAGTGTATGTGTGTGTAAGTGAATATGTGCCTGCACACATTTGACAAATGAACTTTATTGAGATAAAATTTGCATGCAATAAAATAAATCCATTTTAAATGTACAACTCAATGTTCCAGTGACATGATATAGACTTGTAACCCTCATTACAATTGTAATACAGAATATTTCCACCTCTCCAATCCCTTTGAGCCTCTTTGCAGTCAATTCCCTCCCACCTCTTCTCAACTTCTGGGGACCCCTGATTTGATTTCTATGGTTGGCAGGTTTGCCCTTTTGACTTTTCATGCAAATGGAATCATATAATATGCACATTTTATATTTGGCTTTTTTCATTTAGCATAATGATTCTGAGGCTCATCCACAATTTTGTGTATGTCAGTAGTTTGTTTCTTTTTATTGCTGAACCATTTAAGAATGTCCATTGTATGAATACACCACAATTTGTTGGTACTATTTATCAGCTGATGGACAGGTAGGCTGTTTGGGGGCTTTATGAACAAAGTCACTGTGAATATGCAAAATGGGAGTCTTTGTGTGGACATAGTTTTTTTATTTCTCTTGGGCAAATACCTACAAATGGAATTGCTAGGTCAAAGGGTTGGTGAGGTTGACTTTATAAGAACACAGCTAAACTTTTCTAAAAGGATAATATCATTTTTCACTCTGTCCGTAGTCTAAGGGAATTTTCATAGCTATACATCCTGACCCACGTGGTATTTTCCATCTTAAATTGTAGATATTCTTGTGTGTAGTGGTATTTTAGACACCCTCCATTCAGCCTTTGAATGTGCTTATGTGTCATTCCTAGATCTTCTATTGTGAAGTGTCTATTCAAATTTTTGTGGTCATTTGAAAAAATGTGTTGTTTGTCATTATTTTCCAATTGAAAGAAAAAACAATATATTTTGGATACAAACAGTTCTTTCTCAGGCAAATATTTTGCAAATATTGGCTACTAATGCACTTTTCCTTTCTGGATGATGCATTTTGCAACATATATTTTGAAATAATTTGATAAAATTCAGTTTATTGTTTTTTTTTTTAACTTTCATTCTATCAACAAAACAAAACAAACAAAAACCAAACAAGCAAAATTGTCTAATCCAATGCCACAAGAATCTTCTAATATGTCCTTTTCTAGAAATTTCACCCTGGGATCAGTTCTTAAATTAAAGGCATTGCCGCAGTCTGGCTGGGCACAAGATCACGAGCCACCCACAGCTTTGTAGATTCAAACAGCAATTCTTTATTCCGGAACTCACACCGGCCTCTACACACGTTCTGGGGAAATCCAACTTCTGCCGCCAAATTCACGTCCCAAATACTTTCTCAATTCCACGAGAACTCAAAGGGAACTCAGGCAGCAGGAATGCCCTATTCCCAGCAGCAATAACCTTAAACCTGGAACTTCCCTAAACCCAGATTGTCTTAAACCGGGAACACCTTAAACCCAAATTATCCTAAACCGGGATACTTCCTAAAACCTGCAGGATACACCCTAAACCTGGATCCACCCTCGTCCTTGAGCAGGGTCACCTTTCTCAAACACACATGCAATGTCACAGCAAATTTCCAAGGCAAGTCCATTTAACATGGGGTACGCTGGCAAGGAAATTTCGATGTGTCATTCCTACTTGGCAATGGCCCTCAGCAAGGCATGACACATTTTGAGGTAATTTTATATAAAGTGTGAAGTAAGTGATAATATATGCATTTAGCCTTCATTTTTTCCCCCTCAAAATCACTCTGGATAGAAGTTAATCCACTTGATTATTCTATACAATCAGTTTTTGATGTTATTGATAGATATAGTTTTCTTTTAAACAGGATAAACATATCTATCTTCTCAAATTATTAGAAGCTTAGATTATTGACTACAGATTCATATTTGTTAAATGAACATTGAATGTTTTAAATTTTCTGCCAAGTATTGCTTTAGTAGAGTTCCTACAGATTTTATGTGGTAATTTCGTATTCATCCTATGATGGTTTGGATATGAAGTGTCCCCCCACCCAACTCCTGTGTTAATACAGGAATATTCAGAGGTCAAATGATTGGATTGTGGGCACTGTATCCTAACCAGTCCATGCTAGTTTGCATGGACTACCTGGGTGGTAACTGTAGGCAGATGGGATGTGCCTAGAAGAAGAGGGTTACTGGGGATTTGCCCTGTAATGGTTGGTCTTCCCCAGGGCCCCTTACCTCTTTCCCTCTTTTTCTGCTTCCTGGATATTATGTCCTGTTTTCCTTGCTGTGCTCTTCTGCCATGATATCCTGCTGGGTAACCTTGGGCCCAGAGCAGTGAAGTTGACTTACCATGGACTAAATCACTGAAACCATAATCCAAAATAAACTTTCCCTCCTTTAAGTTGTATTAGTTAGATAATTCAATTGTTATGGGCAGATTTGAAAGTTAAGTCAGGCTGACACCATTCTGCTCTGACATCTCACCCTGTGCAAAATTTGCCCCCCAAATTTGCCCCACTCACATAGAAGCTGACATCTTCACCCTCACCCACTTGCACCCTGACCACAGTGTCTTTAAACTATGGAACAGATATTAGCTTACTTCCTGAGTATGTATAGAAGGTGCCAATTCTGAGAACTTAGTGACACTTTATAAAATGTGTCTTATGACTATACTTGCCTCTCCCACCCCCTTCCTTAGTACTTTTTCTGCTTCTAAGTGCCCCCCCCCCACCCTCATTCAGTGTCTTGGGCTGTACAGAACTGTCTGGTTTCTGCTCCCTTGGCTCTGGCCAGAATAAATCCTTTGTCTTTACTTCAAAAAGACCTGGAGTTTTATTTGGGATTTTGGAATAGCACCTTAACACAATAACAGCAACACAAATCTAACACACATCCAATTCAAAATATATTATTATTTAGCTTCTTATTTCTTTTTTGACATGTATATTATCTGGAGTTATGTTGCCTAATTGCCAAACAATTAAGAATTTTCAAAATATTTTTTGTCATTGATATTCTTTTAAATTTTGTTGTGTTCAAGTAATATACTCTGCAGGATTTTAAATTTTTTATTGAGATTCTTTTTGTGAACCACAGTATATTCTATTTTGGAGAATGCTTTTTGTCTACCTGAAGAGTGCTCAATCTGCAGTTGTTTGGTGGAATGCTTTGTCAATGTCAAGCAGGAGAGGTTAGTAGATAATGCTTATGTCTCCTATAACCTTAATAATTTTCCTTATACTTGTTCCTTCAGTTACTGAGAGATGACTGTTGCAGTTTCCAATTTAACTGGTAGGTATGTTTATCTTTTTTTTTTTTTTTTTACCTTTACCAGTTTTGTTTTCTGTTTTAAAACTCAATTAATGTTAGTACATTTTTAATTTTTTAAATTTTTAATTAACACAATAATTACAGATATTTATGGGTTAATGTGTAATAATTCAATATGAATCAAATCAGGATAAGAATTCCTTCTCTTTATTTTTTTGTGTTTAGAGCCATCAAACTCCTGTCTTCTAGTTCTTTGTCACAGTTTTGGTATGAGTTGCTCCCCCTAAAACCTCATGTGTTAGGCAATGTAGGAATGTTCAGAAGTAAAATGATTAGATTATGAGAGCTGTAACCTCATTGGTGGATTAATCCATTTGATAGACTGATCAAATAGACAACTGTAGCAGATGGGGCATGGTTGCTGGGATAATCCCCTGGGGACTATATCTTGTTCCTGGCTTCTCTCTCTCTCTCTCTCTCTCTCTCTCTCTCTCTCTCTCTCTGTGTGTGTGTATTTGTGTGCTTCATAGCAACCATGAGCTAATAGCTTTTCTCTGCCACACCTTTCTGCCATGTTGTTTTGCTTCAGACTCTGAGCAATTGAGTTGGCTGACCATGGACTGAATTTCTGAAATTGTGAGCCCAAAATAAACTTTCCTTTTCTAAGTTGTTCTTGTCGGATATCTACTCACAACTATGAAAAGATGAAGAATATAGTTTTCATAAAATTTTGCCACACACACATCAGATAGACCACGTATCTCCAGGATATAAAAAGAACTAAAAAAACTTAACACCAAAAAACCAAATAATCCAATCAATAAATGGGCTAAGGAGCTGAATAGACACTTCTCAGAAGAAGATATACATTCAATCAACAAATATATAAAAAAAGTTCAACATCTCTAGTAATTAGAGAAATGCAAATCAAAACTACTCTAAGATTTCATCTCATCCCAGTCAGAATGGCAGTTATCAAGAATACAAACAATAATAAATGTTGGAGAGGATGTGGTGGAAAAGGCACACTCATACATTGCTGGTGGGACTGCAAATTGGTGCAACCACTATGGAAAGCAGTATGGAGATTCCTCAGAAAACTGGGAATGGAACCACCATTTGACCCAGATACCACACTCTTTGGTTTGTGCCCAAAGGACACTGAGAACTTAGTGACACTTTTAAAAATCAGCATAGTATAGTAACACAGACATATCAATGTTCATAGCAGCTCAATTCATTATAGCAAAACTGTGGAAGCAACCTAGATGCCCTTCAACAGACGAATGGATAAAGAAACTGTGGTATATATACACAATAGAATATTACTCAGCATTAAAAGAGAATAAAATCATGGCATTTGCTGGTAAATGGATGGAGTTGGAGAATCTTAGGCTAAGTGAAGTAAGCCAATCCCCAAAAAACCCAAAGGCCAAGTATTGTCTCAGATAATTGGATGCTGATCCAAAACGGGGAGGGAGGAGGGATGCAAAAAATGGAGGAACTTTGATTGGGCAAAAGAGAGGTGGGGAGAATGGGGAGGATGCATGGGAGGAGGAATGATGGTGGAATGAGATGGACAACATTTCCCTAGGTACATGTAAGACTGCACATAGGATGTGACACTCACTGTGTACAACCAGAGAAATGAAAAGTTGTGCTGCAAGTGTGTACAACGAATCAAACTGCATTTTGCTGGAATATATATATATATATGATTAAAATAAATAAATTAAAAAATATATATAATAGGTTGTAAACTAGTCTCACCTTAGGTGCTGTAGAACACACTAGAACTTATTCCTTTTCTAATTGCATTTTGGTACCCATTATTCAGACTTCCTCCATTCCTCTTTCTTCTATTCTTTCAAATCTCTAGAAATCACTACTCTATTGAGATCAACTTAAGGTTGCACAAGTCAAATTTTGCCATTGTGAAATATGCCTCTGCCGGATCCGGGGGCCTAAACATGGACGTGCACCTTTGGAACTTCCAGATATGGGGGCCTAAACATGGATGCCTGAGACATTCCAGATCCTGGGGCCCAAACATGGACGCTTGAGGCACTTCCGGATCTGAGGGCCCAAACATGGACTCTTGATGCACTTCCGGATCTGAGGGCCCAATGATGGACTTGCACCTGAGGCACTTCCAGATCTGGGTGCCTAAACATGGACGTGCACTTTTGGTACTACCGGATCCGGGGGCCTAAACATGGATGTCTGAGGAACTTCTGGTTCTGGGGGCCTAAACATGGACACCCGGGGAACTTATGGTCCTAGAACCTAAACATGGATGTGCACCTGAGGCACTTCCGGACCCGGGGGCCTAAACATGGCTGTGCACCTTTGGTACTTCCGGATCCGGGGGCCTAAACATGGATGTCTGAGGAACTTCTGGTTCTGGGGGCCTAAACACGGACACCCGAGGAACTTCCGGTCCTAGAGTCTAAAAATGGATGTGCACCTGAGGCACTTCCTGATCCAGGGGCCTAAACATGGATATCTGAGGAACTTCCAGATCCGGGGACCTAAACATGGATGTCTGAGAACTTCCGGATCCGGGGGCCTAAATATGGACGTGCACCTTTGGAACTTACGCATCCGGGGGCCTAAACATGGATGTCTGAGGAACTTCCGGATCTGGGGGCCTAAACATGGACACTTGAGGCACTTCCGGATCCGAGGGCCTAAATATGGACGTGTCTCTGGAGCTTCTGGGTCCTGTGCCTATAAAGGGTAGGGCGTGAATTTCAGAAGGGATGTGGTCCATGAAGAGGAGCGGAGCATGGGGCCTGTTGGGGGGCAGAGTGAGCTGTCACACCCTGAACTTGAATGTGACGGTGGCCTCACTTCCCGGCCTTCCCCTGGGTGTCACTTCCTCCCCTTCCAGGCATTGCCGGGGAGGAAGTGAGACCAGGCGCAGGGGCTAGGCCCCGAGGAGGGACACTCTCTTTCTCCTGGCTTAGCCAGGTGCCCGGCCTGGCTGGGGACAGGGATGTTTTGTGACACTGGCTGCCTCCTGCATCCCTGCCCCAGGACCTCAGGGACCACAGGTGGGGACAGTCGTTGATTCTCCCCTGGCCGCTGACCCTCAGTCCCGGGGTCTGCCCAGGGAGAGCTCTGTCTCCCGGAGGGTCAGGGGGCCCCTGTGACCTGCTGCTCCTTACCCACCATCATCCTGGGCAAGCATAGGTCAGGACACCAGACCCTACTGAGAGTGACATCTCCTAGATGGGCGGCTGGGGACTTTGCCTCTGTCCCCAGGCCTCGGACACCGGATGATCCACCCCAGAGACAGAAAATAACCCCACACTGCCCAAGACTTATTTTAAAGCTTTGGATTCTGAAATTTTCCTGCTGCCACCTTCTTTGTGAAGCCAGTTTTTCAATAGAGATAATATTCCAGGGTGGGTGGGGGGACAACAACATGGAGTTAATCAAACCAAGCTGACACATCTGGTCCTCCAAGAGAAATCTGGATTGGAGGGAGAACAGCCATTCTCAACTGGCGAAATAGTGAAGTTCCCTTGTCCTTATTTTGTGTAAGAAAAATGAATAATCTGATATTAATTCATCAAATTATTTTTGATGAGTGCTTGGCTCATAGGAAAACTGATTCTGTTTTATGGAATGAAGTGTTCCCTGATTTTAAAATTAAAAATGAAGCCAATTAGGATTGTTAAATTATACCGTCATAATTCTATTCTTTGATAGCAGAAATAAATAAACCTTTTTTTTAAAAAAAAAGAAAAGAAATATGCCTCTGATTATGAAATATGTATCTGATAGTATTATGTGTTTGATATATTATGAAATATGTATCTGATTATGAAATATGTATCTGGTAATATTCCTTATTCTTAAATATGCTTTATCTTAAGATAATATATCCACTCCTGCTTCTTTGTTGTGTTTTTAGTGTTTGCATGGCATAATTTTTTTCTATCATTTGTCTTTTGTCCTATGAATTTCTCCATACTTATAGTCTGTTTCCTATAGGCGGTAATTGGTTGCATCTCATATTTAAATCCAACCTGACAATCTGCAATTTGCGGAATGTTTATAGCATTTATGACCATTGTAACTATTGATATGGTTGGGTTTTAAACAAGAGTCTTGGTATTTATTTTCAACTTGATCAACCTCCTACTATCTTGTATTTGTTCCCTTTCCCTCACTCTACTTGTGCCTTCCTTTAGATTAACTAATGTTTTTGTTTTACTTAAATTTTACCTTTATGTTGGTTTATATCATTTGTAAGAACTTAAAATTTTCAGTGACTTCTCCAGGGTTTAAAATGCATGTCTTTCACTAGTCACTTTCTACCTTTAAGTAGTATCATACTACTTGAGGTAGAATGTAAGAACTAAATGGTAAGCTTGTCTTTCTTCTCTCTTATTGTTTATGTAATTGCTGTCCTACCTTTTAATTCTGCCTATATTATGGACCCTAGAATTTATTATTTTTTGAACATTTGATTATCTTTTAAAAGGATTGAAGAAATTGGAAAACATGTCTTTCATTTGTACCTACCTACTTATTATTTCCTGTGTTCTTAACTCTTTTGAGGAAACTAGTATCATTTATTTGCTTTTATGCCTGAACAACTTCCTGTAAAATTTCTTTCTTTCTTCCTTTTTGTACCAGGGATTGAACCCAGGAGCACTAAATCACTGAGTCACATCACCAGCCCTTTTATGTTTTTTATTTAGCGTCAGGGTCTCACTGAGTTGCTTAGGGCTTGCCAAGTTGCTGAGGCTGCCTTTGAACTCATGATCCTGCTGCCTCAGCTTCCTGAGCATTTGGGATTATAGGCATGAACCAACGTGCCTGGCTTGTAAAATTTCTTTTATAGCAGATCTGATCCAATGAATTGTTTCTGTTTTAGCTTATCTGAAAAATATTTCCACTTAATTTATCAGTTATATTTTAAATTTATGAAATAAACTTTGATTGTATAAGGAATTCTAGTTTGAAAGTTTATTCTTTCAATGCTTTAAGAAGGTTACTGAATTTCCTTGTCTTGGGGTAGTTCCTGATGAGAAGTCTATGGTAATTCTTCATTCCTTTGTATTTAACTATAAAATACTAATACATTTATTCGTAAGTATTTTTTGTTGGCATTTGTTATTTGTTGATATTTGTTGAGGTTTATAATTTTTGTCAAATCTATGACATCTATTGGTTATCATTTCTTCAAAAGCTTTATTCTGTTCTCTTCTTTTTTTTAGTATTTAAAAAAATTTGTTCTAATTAGTTATACATGGCAGTAGAATGCATTTTGACACATCATACATAAGTGGAGTGTAACTTCTCATTCTTCTGGTTGTACATGGTGTAGAATCACACCAGTCCTGTAGTCATATATGCATATTGGGTTATAAAGTCCAATTCAGGAGGTTAGGTAAGAATAGAAGTTCTTTCTTCTTTTTATGGTGCTTTAATTATAAATGTTAGACTACTTGATGTCACCCTTGGGTCATTATGTCTCTATTTGTTTTTCAATGTTTTTACCACTGGTTCATTTGGGATAGTTTGTATTTTGCTTTCAGGTTCAGTGATATTTTCTTTTGTATTGTCTAATCTGCTCTTCATCCTACCCAAGGTATTTTCTTTTCCTTTAAAGTTATATCTGAGTCTGTTTTACACATTCACCATATTCATGTTTTCTTCTATCTACTTGAACACACAGAGAATATTTATAATAGCTGCTTCAATGCATTTGTCTACTAATTTATCATTTTGTTATTTCCACATCTATGGACTCATTTTGTTTGTGTGTGTGTGTGTGTGTGTGTGTGTGTTGCTGGGGATTGAACCCATGGTCTTGTGCATGTAAGGTAAGCACTCTACCAACTGAGCTATATTCCCAGCCCTATGGAATAGTTTTCTTGTTTATGTGTCATTTATTTCCAGGCTTGATAATTTTGATCAGACATCAGGCATTTTAAAATTTTGTATTTTCCAGAATTAAGTTTTGTTTTATTATTCCAATGGTGCTGGACTTTGTTCAAGCACATATTTATTTGGTTTTGTTTTTTTGCCTTCAGGGAATGCTTTCAAGATTTGTTAAGAAAAACCCAGATCAACCTTTGAGGCACATACCCCAGGGAGTTGTGTGCACACTACAATTGGGCTTGATTAGTGTCCCTTTTTACTTAGTGCTTTATTCATTTTGATTTTTCCAAATTTCAGTATAATGCCTACATTTATGGAAACTTCCACAAATATTCATTGACTGAATAAACAGAGAAATTGATTTGCTTAATTAAAGGAAAAGAAACTGCCTTTGAATTAAAAACATTTCTAAGTTTATTTGTCAACATGTAAATAAAATTACTAGTAGATTACTGATTGAGTTAAAACATTTTCCTAACAAATTTGCTGGATTTAATTTTGGCTAGATTTGAAAATAATCAACTCAAAGTTGTTCACAAATAGGTGTTTTAAAGCGAATACCTAGCTGGATGTGATGGAACATGCCCGTAGTCACACCTACTGGGGCGGTTGACATAGGAGAATCTTTAAGTCTAAGGCCATCCTCAGTAACATAGTGAGACCCTGTCTCTAAATAAAATCAAAAGGATTGGGAATATAGCTCAGTAGAAAAACACCCCTGGTTCAACCCCCAGTACCTCAAAAAAAAAATTAAAAATGTGAGTATCTAGATACTAAAGTAGCTACAGGAGAGCAGAAAGATTATGAGTCTCCAAAAAAGAAAATCTGATTTAAATATAGATTCCCATACTTACTGGTTGAGTTGTCTTGAGCAAGTTACTAATGACTTTAAGAGGTAAGCAAACTTTGGCCCAAGGGCCTGCCATCTGTTTCATGAGTATGGTTTTATTGGAAGACAACCACACTCATTCTTTAAATATTGCCTTTAGCCTCCGCTTTCATGTGAAAGCAGCAGAATTGAGCAGTGGTGACAGAGCCTGAATGTCCCACAAGGTCTAAGATATTTACCTTCTTATCTTTTATAAAAAAAGTCTCCTGGCCTAGCAGTAGAGCCTCATTTTCTTTACCTGTCTTTATGTGTAAAAAAGGGACAATAGCTTCCATTTCACAGGACTGTGGGATGGGGGGGGATGGTGATGGGAGGATGGGGTGTATGGGGGTGTCCAGGGGTTGGGGGGGAGGGTGGAATGGGAGGGGAACCTTACTATGTGCTGTGTTTAGCATATGGCCTCCTGCAAAGACTTGTTAAATTTGAATATGAACATTCTATCCTCTCCTGAATACAAAGCTATTTTCTTTCTAACCTTACATCTATGAGGTGAAACAATTATATATCAAAAAGTAGAATTTCATATAAGAGCATTGTTTTTTGCTTAGTCATCATGACTTTGTCAAACAAAATAAACTTTACATATCTTTGTCATAAATAATTTAATCATCATATTAGTCTTTGAACGTTGTGACTAATGCAGTGGGAACTTCACAGACTGAATACAAACAGAAAGGAGGCAGTGGAATATTTCTGAGTCTACAAGTGGTAAAGATTATTATTTTCTTTGTGCAATAGCAGACATAAAAAGTTGTAATACAAATCAAATTTCTTGGTGTTTCTTTCTTGAATGACACTGTTAAAAATATGGGATTATTTGTTTTTTTTTCTGCACTTTATATTTAGAAATACATTGCATGAAAAATGAAAAGGTAATTCAAAAACAAAAATAACTAGGAATATTTTATGTAAAGGACTGTTCCATCCGCTGTGTATTGTAATTCTCAGCTACTTAAATGGATTGTGGCAAGAAGGTAAATACCAAAAGGCAAGTCAATAGAAGGTATTTACTGCTTATAGAATTACTTTTATTAAATTGTGCTCTGTAGGGATTATCACTCTATACTGAGGTAAAATACAAGAACATTATTGGACATACCCTATCTGGTCTTAGTGCAATAATCATTGTACTTGTCCTGACAAATTGCTGGCTCTATGTTATAGACACAGTGCTTTGAGTAATTGATTAGGTTTCCATGTTTTAGTGAATCTGATAGAATACTTAGAGCCAGATTGTGACTCAGCTATAGCAATCATATAGATCTTGCAAAGTATATTTTAGCATCATTCCTACTTGGATTTTATGTTCTTTGCCTTTTCTTTTACTCTGCTTCTATTTATGCTATCTAAATGTGTTTTATGTAATTTTGCAAGCCACATTCAATCCTTTCTAAAACAACATTGAATATAAATAGGTAGGTAATAGGAAGTAAGTTGCCAAGGTAATTTGCAGAGAAGTGCTGATATTCTTTTTGGTTCTCTCCTTCAAATAACTGATAAATAACATAATAACATCACTCCTAGCTAACCACTTCATAAATCTCACAATTTAAAGCAAGACTCTTAGGCATATCAGTTGCTTAGAACTCTATATCACATACATATACAGAAAAAAAGGAAATAATTTTTATTGCAACCGATTCACTAATTTTAAACTAAGCCAATGATTTAAAGACAAATTCTCTCCTACATATCAAAAGAAGTTAGACTTATGGTTTATATTTGGGTCATCAGTCACACCAATTTTATTTGCTTGGTAAAGATGTTTGGAAGTAGTTACATTTTAAAAAGCTATGCAAATACAAGTACAAAAAAGACATTTTTTATGTATGCAAAATCTCAAATTATTCATTAAACTACCTAGGCATTTGTTAAGCACTGACCATGTGTTAATTACTATTCTCGGCAGTGTGGATGCAGCAATGAATAAAATAGGACATTTTCCTTGTGATGGCTTTGAGAAGAACTGTATTATAGTAGATGGTTCTCCAAGAGTTGAGAAACATATGGAATAAATTTATAGTAACTTTGATAGGGGACAGATAGATGTAAGTGTTGGGAACATTAAGGGAATGATTCTATAAAATGGACCCACTGTGCTGACTCCCACCTGCTTTCCTTTCCAGGAAGCAATTTACCTCCAACACTGGCTGACTTAAATGGACAGGGTATGTCACGTTCCCCAGCAAATACCTGTTACCTGCAGGAGAAATGCAGCCTCCAAAGAATTCCGATGAAAGGATCACAAGTTACCCTGAAGGAGAGAATTTTGTGACCCTCTCACAGACTAGATCCTGAAACTTAGGGAAATAAAGGTAATTATCCCTAAACATGATGTGTGTAAAAACAAATTCCAATTAGAACTCATCAGTATGAGCCAGAATGACCTAGAGTTGTCATGCACAGTGGGGACTTGAATGAAAGTCTGATATCATCTGCTGTCATCAAAAATCAAGAAGTGGACCTGTGTGGACTCTCTGGAAACTTCCCTGGGATTCCCAATTAAACTGGAGGGCAGGAGAGACATGGTGTCCCTCTTCTGTCTGAGAAGATCTACTCTCTCCTTTAAGAATGTCCCCTTTCCCCCTTTCCCATCCCTTCTGATAAATTTATGATTGTTCCTCTGAGTGACATGTCTGAATCTTTCTGACTTGAGGGCATGAATTGGGGTTGGAAAGATCTATAACATGCACTTTGTCCTACTCAGTGACGGGCAACAACTGATTTAATAACTAGATTAAAATGATGTATCAATTACATATGCAAAGTATGACTTACTAACCCTTCATAAGAGAAATTTCCATTTGTAAGGCCATCTCCCTCTCCTGGGAAAAAAAATTGGAAAGATATTGCTATAGTTTGAATCTGGAAAATCCCTACCCAAAGTTCATGGGTTAAGCAATGCAGCCATATTTAGAGTCGAAATGATTGGATTATGAGAGCTGTAACTTCATCAGTGGGTTGATCATTTGATGGATTAATGATTTGAATTAACTATTGGGTGGTGGTAACCAAAGCAGATTTGGGTTTGACTGGAGGAAGTAGGTCACTGGGGGCTAGCCTTTGGGACTATATCTTGTCCCTGGCACCTAGAGTGCTCTGCCTCTCTCTCTGCTTCCTGACTGCCACAAACTGAGCAGCTTTCCTCCACTGTAGCTTTCTGCCCATGACTTCACGCCTCATCTCAGGCCCAGAACAATGGAGTAGACTGACCATAGACTGAACCCATGAGCCCCAAATTTTCCTCCTTTACCTTGTTGTCAGGTATTCTGGCCACAGCAATGAAAAGCTGACTAACCTAGATATTAACTTAAATCTGCCTGACAAGCCTCACCTTTAAACTGTTTTTGCTTTCTTTAGGCCTTTCTCATACCCTTCTCAAAGATGATTAAGTTAAAATCTGTGTCTTTGAGCTATAAATTTTCTACTTTGCTCTAACCAGGTCATACTTTCAGAAATGCAAATTTAGGATTAAATGTTTTTTAGATTCTGAAGGAAAGGAATAATATAGGGCAAGGGAGACTTTTTAAAATCAAACCTCTGCCTGAAAAACTTGATTCAAGATTTGGAAATGAAAATCTGCGATTTAGACTCCACCTTCTGTTTATAAGTGGGGATAATCCATTTTACTATAATACTGTTTCACAACTGGAATTTTGAGATGAAGGTTATATGATCTTAGTTGTGTGTATATGCTTCTACCAGCCTCTTTTGGATACATGTTACATGACTTGTGTGCATGATAAATCCCCATGAAGTTCTTTTTAAATCTTGAGTGCTCATCAGTTTTGAACATTAGCCCAAGAGCCTTTGGTTCACATGATTTAAATAAATCTTTACAACTGTGCTAATTGAAGTTTGCTGTTAAGATAAAGTAAAGATATCTTTAACTTGCTAAGCTAGCACATTTTTTTGCCTAGTATGCTAGCCTAGTAATATATCTATTAGATATTTAAAGATAATTTTATTACTTTTATTTTATTTTTTTTAAAGAGAGAGTGGGAGAGACAGAGATAGAGAGATAGAGAGAGAGAGAGAGAGAGAATTTTTTAATATTTAGTTTTTTTTAGTTCTTGGCGGACACAACATCTTTGTTTGTATGTGGTGCTGAGGATCTAACCCGGGCCACACGCTTGACAGGCGAGCGCGCTACCGCTTGAGCCACATCCCCAGCCCCAATTTTATTACTTTTTATGTATAGCAACTTTTAAGATTTTAGCAAAGAAATAAGTATTCTTAATTTTCATGAGTAATCCAAAATAGCTGTTAAAATAAATAGATGAGGTAAATATAAACAAATGTTTATAAACATATAAATTAGAAAAAATTCCGAGTCATTTGTAACTTAAAATATTGATATATCAATGGCAAAATTACATTTAATTATCCTTGGCTTCTTAAGGTCTGGAAAAGACAAAATATTTGGATTTATTTTATGTGTTTTCATAAATTATTGGTATATGTAAGAAAAGAGTTACTGAGTTTAAAAATTAATGTACTGATATAAAACCAAAATCTAATTCCCAATGTTTGGAACAGGTTTTCTTAAAATGTTGATTTGTTCTTGGTAATATTCTTGAAGAGAACACTTAAAGAACAAAATTTTGTGATTTATCAAGATTATTCCTTGTGTTTTCTGCTATCAGGTTTTCATTACTCAAAGAAAATAATCTTAAAAGAATTATGGTTTGTCTAAATATCTGTTTTAATGTTTTTAAATTAATCACTTTATAATTCTGGTTAAAGAAACAACTATTCTCTTAGGTTTATTATGGTACAATTGACAATATATATAACGCTAAATATATATATGCATATGAGGGCTATATATGCTATGTGTCTGAGCTTTATTTAAGTTTTATGCAAAAGTCTGTAGAATTAAAGCTATGTAGGCTTAATACATTCAAGGTAAATGATAAGTGTTCTCTTTTATACAATATGCATTATACCTAAATGTTAAACATATTAAATGACCAATAAAACTTCAGGTATTTCTGCCCCTGTTTTCTTTTTGACTAAATGAGTGTTTTGTTATTGTATGTATGTGACACACTTACATATCAGGTAATAACTCTGTTGGTTTTTAACACTGTTTCCTAAACTTATGAGAGGTCTAAAGCCATGTGATTTTCGTTGGTGCTGTTAACCTATGTAGATTTGTTAAAGTCAGATAGTTATTGTTATCCTACTGAGCTATGAATTCTAAATTTCACTTTGAAAGTCACAGTTAAGTATATTAATATCACTGGCTTCAGTGTACACTAAAAGTTATTTATGTTCCCCAAGTGTACAAGCCCTCTAAAATGCAAAGTTTAGGAAAACAGTTTACCAAGCTGGTGTCCTCCAAACGAATTATTTATAGGGGAAGGCTTTTTATTTTCAGGTGGCTTGTACACTGCTGATTATGACTGTCATCTTCAAGTAAAGATGACTGATGTGCCCAAACACTTGATATTCCAAATCATGGTACTCTGGTAATGAAAGGATTGAGTATTAATCACTTATATCTGTAAGCGAATACATTCTACTTTATTTAAAACATTTAATTTATTTTTAAGACAAAAAGATCTAAAACTAGCAAATTTAGATGGGGATTTATTTATGTCATTTAATACTTTGTAATTGGATAAAAGTAAACCATTAATGATAGGATATATGCATATGTTATTCTTTATGCTAAAATAAAAATGTAAATATACTTCTGGAGAGAGAATAAAGACAGCCTCATGGTTGTGGTAGAGTGCTATCAGTCATAATCGCTATCCTAAAATGCTGTACACAATGGAAATAACTGCATTGTTTGTACATAGCAGGGGGGCGGGTTGTTAATTTGCAGGGCCTGATGACTTCTATGCTATAAGTTCATCTATCTTGACTGACTTCAAGCCACCAGTGTGACATCACTGTACCTGAGTGCAGTTGGAAAGAGATGTGCCCAGTTGGTTCTTCCAAGGCTCAGCACAGCACAGCACCAACATGAGTCCTGCAATCACATTAAATGCAATGAGTCTTGTTTTAGAAACGGGAGTCAGAAGCTGAAAAAGTGTTCAAATCCTAACAATTAATTTGATATTGAATTTTCTTTCTCCATACTCTTTGGGGAAAGAGGTCACCTCTTTGTCTTCTTCCTCAAATCTCTCAATTTAGGAGTTCTCATCTCTGCTCTCGCAGAGCAACCAATCCAGGACAAGAAGCAGAGTGGAATTAGAGGGGAAAAAATCACATCATATCCACAAGTGTCTCCATCTACAAAAAATCTTCATTGTAAAAGATGTTTCAGTGCTGAGTCTTTTGCACAGGGAATTTTTTTGTGTGTATTTTGGGACCTTCCTTTACAGGAAGCTGGCCAACACTGATATAGCAGTGGTTCTCGTTTGCCTGACCATTCAACACTTCTTTTATTCATTCACTAACTAGGGAACATCTAGACACAAAGACAAGCATCTGTTCTAGGCACTAGAAAAATAGCGTGATTAAATCAAATCCAAATTTCTATATTTTCCAGATTGCTTGTCTTTCCATTTTGTTTTATAGAAGGAATAAACAAATCACACATTCTTCTACCCACCTTAAGAGAACAGTGAAGTCCCTTTCAGCAAGCTGTAGAAAATTGCCTAAGCCCCACCATCAAAACAACTTCTCAGGCTTTTTCTGCTGCCTTCCAGATTTCCAGAGACAGAGGTCAGAACTCTATCCACGGAGTCACTATTATCAAAATTTTCTGAGTGATTATGCTGAACACCTGTCCCAAACACTTCTCCAATCACTAGATTTGTCTTGAGGGAATAAAGATCTATTCACATGGAGGGAAGAGAGATCGGAACTCAAGACATAAATTTGGTAAAGAAATCTTTTTCACTAAATTGTCTTCCTCACCTGTTCTCTTGGCATTTTCTTTCATCATCCTTTTGGGGAGTTTCAGATTATAATATTGTAAAGTCTCCTTTGAACTGGCTGACTCCCATGCTTTTGTGCATGTGGTAATCTCCTGAGCTACCTCAATATTTTATGTGGTATCTTTGGCTTGCCACTCTAACCTCTAGAATGCTTGGGTTAAGTGGAATCAGATTCATGACAATAGTTGTGAAACACTGGACAAGTTACTTGGCTTATCTGTGGCTCAGTTTCCTCATCTATACAATGGAGTTTACAGAAGCTCCTGCCTTGTATCTTTGTCATGAAAATGAAATATGAAAAGCTATTAGAACAGTACATGACCCAATGTAAGTCATTGATATTTTATAACATTTTCCTGTTCCTCAGTTGAAATTTCTAAATTAGCACCCTGTTGCTTTATCCTCTTTTCTCTTAATTCCTTGACTCCTATCATTAGACTATTTGGATTTAAGTCCACCAAGGCACTATTCTATACCTAGGGCTCTGCTGCTGTGGATTCTTCTGCATAAAAGCTTTTCCTCTTTTCTGCTCACTATGCATAGTTCACATAATTATGAAAAATGAACCTCTTCATCAAATATTTCCTAAGCTTATCTTTGAAAAAGCAAGTTCTAAATGGTTCCTATGCCAGGAGGAGAGTAGGATAATAATTTTTCTTTTTTAGTGGCAGTTAGAAATTAAAGCTTTCTGGGGAAGAATTTAGTAGTGAATTTCAATGCCTGTTTCTTTATTTTGTCTTTTAAGCAGATAGTTCTTCAGTGATAGTGAGTGACTCTTTTGAAGGTAAGGCAGTAATTTCTTTGATGTTCATGATGGTTGTGAATAATATTCCATTCCCAATTTATGACATATTCAAGGAAATCATGTCTTTATTTAATTGCTTTTTTCTGATCTCTCAAAGGTCAAAATAGTTGAACTTTGAGTTCACAATAATGTCATTAGAATCACAATGCAAATAATGTGAAATTATGCCACTTATTTCTTGATCTGAGTCTTCTGCAGTTTCAAAATGACAAAACTGAACATTTTACCTACTGAGTAGATTTCAGTTGCCAGAAAAATACTTTGCATTTTTCCTCACTGAAGGTCATGGGATTTTTTAATATTCTCCAGTGGAGATCAAGCAAGGTTATAATTCACAGAACTTTCTGTTGTTTTTTTTGTTAGCAGAAAAATTCCCAGCTATAAAAAAATAGAAAAACAACTCCTCTAAGAATTTAGAATCTTATATATTTCAGCAAAAAAAGAGATGTAAGCTGCTTTTGTGGAATGGTTATAGAACTTTATGTAGTAAAATGCTTAGCTCAATTTTTTTTTTCTGGGTTGGTTTTATCCACCAAATAACTAGTTTGAATTCATCAAATCTGTCTTTTTTTTTTTCAGAATAAAACCAACAAATTTTGAATACATTCCACAGGATGCTCGCTGAACTTGTAGGATGTTCATTCATTCACTCATTAATTCAGTGCTTATTTATTGAGCACATACTGTGTCAGGGATAGACATTGGGGCAAAGAGGCACAAATCAAAACAAAAAGGATAACTGCTCATAGTGTGTACATTTTAATAGAGAGATGAGCAATATGTTAATAAATAAATAATTCTATAAAATATCATGTAATGACTAGTATTGTGAAGGAAACCAAGATAGTGTAAGAGGTCAGAGAGTAGAAAAGGAGCTTATTTTAGGAAGAATTATTTATTTAAGAAGGCAAAAACTTTCTGACAAAGTGACAGCTGAGTATAGATCAGAATAAGGTAAGGGAGAAATACAAAATTATCTAGAGAAGAGTGCTCCAGGCAAGAGAATAGCTGTGGAAAGTGTCTTGGAACCTTCTAGAAGCAGCAGGGTGGTAGAGCAGCCCAGGAAGACACATAGGAGGCAGACATGGATAAAGGTGAGACCAGATAATGAAAGACTTTGTAGACCTTGCTCAGGGCTATGATTTTCATGCCGAGTTGATATGAACTGTTGGAACCATTTTTCTGCTGAGGTCAGGGTGGGGACTTTATTTCATGCGTTAAAAAAAAAACCCTGTGGTCACTAAATGGAAAATATGTGGTAGGTTGGAGGTGAGAAGTAGAATATTAAGAATATTAATTCTATTTTTTTTTTCTTGAGGCTTCTGGAATCAAACAAGTTTTAAAAACATTACATTAAACAAAGGTAAATGTTAAGGGTTTTTTTGTTTGTTTGTTTCCAGAGTCAATTTGTTGATGTAACTTGTATATTTCAAATAGTATGGTAGACTATGCAATGTTCTCAACTGTAGCCACATAAATCTTTTCTGGGAACCTCTTAAGAGATTAGTGTTCCACAGACCTAGCTCAGGGTGATGCAGATGTAGACACCACTTGAGTATATCATATCCCTTCTGAGAAACGCAAACACTTTTGAACAGGGCCAAGAGTGTAGTTTCTTGTCAGAGTTCCTCATAATTTCTTCTGTGACCTTCATTCCTGACCCTAGTGAGGTTGTTTACTGCTTTCAGCCCGGCTTTGTGAGAATAGATTTTTGTCAGGTTCGGCTTTGAGAATCAGGGCACTGAAAATCATTATATAGCTTTTGAATAAATATCCACAATTATTCTTTTACCAGAGGAAATTGACACATGGCAGGATCTTGTGTAACTCCATGGAGGTAAGTTGGGCTTCTTATGGAGTGGCCAGGTTTTAATGGGTAGAAGAATCCTGGATTTTTTCAAGA
The DNA here is from genome assembly GCF_045843805.1 of Urocitellus parryii. Classification (NCBI taxonomy): domain Eukaryota; kingdom Metazoa; phylum Chordata; class Mammalia; order Rodentia; family Sciuridae; genus Urocitellus; species Urocitellus parryii. The sequence continues at coordinate 29,112,533 of NC_135537.1, forward strand.
GAAATGTTATGCCCTTTTGGGTAGAATGTCACCTCAAAGCCAAAGTTATTCACACTAAGAAGCACACTCATTATTTTCGAAGTAGTTCCTGAGCTAATAGACATAGAATTCTCATGAAAACCTTTGGTTTTTCTCAACATGGGTTTCTTAATTACCTATGGAAGCAAACTCCACATGTAACTGTCTTATTCACCACATTTGAATGTCTCTGAACAGACACCAACTAATTTTCTACCAATTTCCTCCTATCATTTTGCTAAATTAAAATGTTTTAAAGGTTAATTGTCAAATCTTTGGGAGAGAGAGAAAAAAGCTTTCTAAAGGCTAAGTTTCCAAACTAAGTAATATGTCCTTATCCCTGTTAAAAACACTTGCTTAAGGTGGTTTGGATTGACTTTGTTGGAGGTTGGGTCACTTAGAAACTAAAAGGGAAATAGCTGTAAAAGGGCAGAGCGAAATGAGATTTATCCTTGGAGCCAGTGAGACTTCTTACCTTACTTTGGGAAAGAAGGCAGAGAATGGAGCAGAGTGGGCATAGATGTGGGGCAAGGGCTTTGCAATCAGGAGATTTTCAGAAGGAGTACCAACTTCATCACTTCCTACATGTGTGGCAACTGCTTGTGACTTACATTCTGAGCACCAACTTCTCTAATAAGGCGATGGTGATAGCTTCTTAACGAGACTGTTGTGAAGATAATAAAAATGCAATTTATTTGTTCCTATCCCTGGGTGAAGATTTGATTCTTGCCAGCATTCCAACCTTAAAGCAGAACTTGGATTTTTATATTTACTAGAAAGAAATAACTCAAAAATATTGGTGAACAGTGTGTGTTTTCCTAAATATTTTGGAGGAAAACAAAAGGTGGGCATCCATGTGGCAAACGGTATAGCAATGTATTCCCGAACTCCCAGTTAGCTCTGTCCTGTTGAGTGGTTAGAGACTAGCAATTGTAGTAGCTCACCCACAGATTCCTTCTTTCTTTTGGCAGCAGGAGCCCCACATTTTAGCTGAGACCATTGCTGCCCAGTACTATGACATATTTTCACTTTCCTCTCATCCAGGTGTGGCCATGTAACCAAGTCAGGCTCATGAGGCATAAACAAAAATGATGTGTATAATTGGTCCTCTTTCAAAGTTAAAGCTTCTTGTCTTGGACACCCTCTCATTTCCCATGGCTTGAAGAATACTGGCAATTGTAACAACTTATTAGAAACTATAAGTTCCCAATTAGTAGCATTTAAAAACTAGCATTTAAAAGTCCCTGAGCTCTTAAATGCTAACAAGATAAACTTTCCCATTTAAGCCACTACATTTTAGGTTCTTGTTAAAACAGCTTAGTCCAGACTCTAGACCAGTTCTTGGTCTCAGGTCTCCCTTCTCTATTTATCCTCCAGGGCCTTGCTTTCCAGGCTACAATCTCTCCCTTCTTAGATTTAATATTACATCTTGCTCCTTTTCACAGGCAATCCCATTTAATTTTTTTCTATTCTCTCCAATTATTTATCCCCCATTCATCATTCTTCTTTCATAAAAGACACTGCATTCAGTAGAATATATCTTCTTTAGAAGATAGAAGAAGATTACAAATTACATTTTTTCCCCATATCACACATGAAAAACCTCACGTGGAGACAGTTATGTGAAAGGTGCTCAGTGATGAGGTCTTCTTCTATTTCTTCCGTATCCCAGTCTCATTTCCAAGAGCTGACATTAGTCCTGGGACAAACTAGAAAGACTTAAAGACCTAGTTCTGCTGTGGTTACTGTGGACTATATGCTGTGGATTAACACGGAGGCCCCGGGAAAATCCAGATCAAATATAATCCAAGCCAGGCTTAGGTGCTTTAAGAAAGTTTGGGGCCTAAGAAAAGCTTCTTAGTTAATTCCAAACTTCACTGATAATTTGAGGGTTAAAAAAATGTAGTATATTCCAGAGTCCCACTACTGGATGGTATGATTCCGTATGTTTGCAGAAGGATCAGGGAATCCATATTGTTAGCACTCATCCAGGTAATTTTGATGCAACCATTTAGTTGGTGTTGGACTAAAAGCTTAAATAACTTGACTCTAAGATTTAGCATAATTTAATGTAGTTAAGGGACACATTAAGTGTCATGTAATGCATATTTCCATTACATTATTATTTTTTTTTCCAACTCTCAGCTTCCATGTTAACAGTAGAACAAAATCAAACTTATAATTAAGCCATAAGATAAGGAAACTTGAGTGTTTCCAATCACTTCGAACCATGGGTTAAATTTAACTCTCAAGTTTAGCCCTAGATGACTAAGGACTATCATGGGCTTTAAGGACACCCAAGTAAGCATTACAATTTGGCTTTGCACACAGAGAACTTGCCAATGAAAGAAAAATGGAAAATAACAGGAAATGAAAACACATCTGTTTGGAGGCCCCACCTTCTGATATGTTAGCTTTGGCAACCTTTGTACACTTTGTCCTGCCAATAAAGCTGCTGTCAGGGAAATTGAAACACTGATCTCATATGGCTGGGATCAGCACCAGCAATGTCACTGTACATGTGAGGCCTTCCAAATAGTTCCAGTGGTTGATCTGAGGCTCAACTTGGCAGCCCTGAACTATATAGCTCATTACCTATCATGGGAACTATGCGTGTTTATTGTTGAGATGATTTGTTTTGAAAATGTTCACGGCTTAGTGCTCTAGATGTCACACACAGAAAGTAAATTCAGCATTTAAAATAAAAACAGCAACTTTCAGAGTTCAAAAATTAAGTTGTAGATGCTGAAGGTCAGAATTAAAAGGGAAAATGTAAAGAAGCAGAGAATCAGAGGCAAGGAATAGGTCCTTGGAGATTGTCTCTTCCACTCCTCCACAAGGAGATGATTACTCCTTCCACTGCTGACCATCTCCCTCATAAAGAGAATGACAGGAGGAGGTGCTGGATCCAGTGTTAATCTGTACTATAAAACCAGATACATAGGGTTTGGTTGTCTTTGCACATTTTAGTCTTAGGGAACATCAAGAGACACCATTTGCAATGTAAACAGTCTGGGATTTAATTAAATTTGACTTAATGAAAGTTCTACAACCTTGTGGCACTCCTTTTGGAGGTAGTCCTGAGTGCATGGAACTGGCACAAGAATGAGGGCTATTATTCAAAAGGCTCGTCCTGTAGGTCAGCATATTAGATTGTACAATTTTCAAAGATGTCAGTATAAATTAGAATTTTTTTTTATTGTTGTGACAGAAATATACTCAAACATGTTGGATTATCTTCTGGGCCTTAATTATTCATTGAGTGAAGGAGTACCAACTTCATCACTTCCTACATGTGTGCTGATTCAAATTATCCTGTCATTTCTTTGCTATAACGGGGTGGAGGTCTCAGCTTGGGATCAGGGGAAGGGGGAGTTTTGCTTGCACTTTACACACCTGATTATCAATTTTTCTGGATGATTTTGTAATACAGAGATTCTCATTTTCATCCTGTTCTTACCTTCTCTTTTCCTGCTTTCCCTCAGTCAGAATCATTACTGCATCTCTTAGGAAGTTTCTAATATTAATGTTTATTGAATCCCGACTTTGTATCAGCCTTTGTGCTTGGTGACTCATGTACATGTTATCACATCTGCTAAATAACTGTAAGTGGTAGCATTCCTACTTCCTGGATGAAGAAATTCTTACTCAGAAGATATGTAACCTAATCAATATAATGGAACTAGCCAGTGTCATAGCTGGAATTTGACTCTATGTCTTCTAATTTCAAATAATGGTGTTCCCACCAGGTTATGCTGTTCTGCTGTCATTGTAAGTAAGTACTCTGACTTCAAGAAAATGGCCTTTTATGAAGCAATTGAATTCCAGAGAGTATCAGATACTATTTGAATTCAGTGTGATAGGATTATTTTATCATACCAAATTCAAGTCTTTTGTTTCATATCAATTATGGAGTTTCAGGGATAAGAACTTCAGGAAATCTGAACCTGATAGAACATGCCCAATTCCCTAGTGGGCAATGGCCCACAATAAAGGCCACTTTCTTATCCTTAGCAGCACCCATGCTAGTACAGTCTTGGAAATCCATGGTATGATGAAGCCTCTCAGTCAAAATAGTATTATTACCCATCACAAATTTAATGTAAAAAGAAGTAAATTGGTAGTCATAAAACCTGCTATTGATTTCTTGCTTTTCCTTTTAAAAGTTATGTAGCTTTAGCAAATCTCAATCTCACTAATGCTCTTCAGCCATCTAGAAAGTGGGAATTGCAACATACTGGGCCAACTCTCCTACCCACGTTCAATGCTGGGCTGTAAATTCTTTGTGGCTAAGCAGTGTGTGTGTGTGTGTGAGTGTGTGTGTGTGTGTGTGTGTGTGTGTGTGTGAGACAATACAGGGATCCATTCTTCACTGAATTTATGCAACTGAAATGTTAATGAAAATGAAAACATGCCAATGAATATGTCTTGGTAATTCTAAAGGAAATTGAAAATAATTATTATTTTTAAATAATTTTTTTATTTGAGAACAGTTTCAGATTTATAAACAAAAACATCTGTGATGATAATATGGACTTCCTATATACATCTACTCAGTTTCTCAGAGTATTAATATCTTACATTATTAATATGGTACATTTTCTACAATTAAAAGGCCAATATCAAGTATTTTTATAATTTCTTTGGAATTCTTTATGGGAGATCTGTCCATTCTCCCACACTTAATTTCTTATTCAATCTTTTATATCAGTATAGACTATGAATATTTATTTGGCACTTTAGGTTATGATTCAAGATATTTTATATTGTTGTTCAGATGTAGTTTCTAATTTTTACTATGAATATTATTACTGGATCATATTCCATAGTAGTTAAGTATTCTGCTGAATTCTGTTTAGTTGTCAAAAAAGGTGATTGTAGGGTTCGGAATCAATTTTTTTCAACTGATGTGTACTCAAAGCATAGGGTTTTGGCTTCTGTTACATACTCCAAATATTTTTTGAATCAATATCTGAAATATATTATTGAGTTATAAGTGTGTTTATTATAAACATCATAGATAAAAAATTAGTTGTTGTAGCATTTATATACAGGATCATGAATCTTTAGTAGCCATAGAAACAACTTGCAGATTTATCTTTGGACTTCTGAATTTACTCTTCCACCCACACCACACTCTCCTATCTCGAATAATCACAACTAGAGCAGAAAATGCTGCTCTTCAGTCAAACCGCCACTGTAGGGATCACAGAGACCCATTACATGTAATTTTGGGAAGATTCATAAAATCCATAACATTCTCTGGTAACATAAAATCACCAGCAGAGTTCTCCCTCGCCAGGTTCTGAAGTAGAGGGCAATCACATGGCTGAAAGAGCAAGCTACCTGTGAGAAGAAAGCAAGATCTTGCTTCTATCAGACTCCAAAGCTTCCTACGTCTTCAATTCCAAGCTCTAAGAGAGCTTGGAATTGAGGCCTTTGACTATGTACCCTGGCATCCTCAGTTAGAGAAAGAGTCTTGAAGTTGCAACTGCTGCCAGTTAGAGCAAAACAAGCATTAAGTTACTGGAGTCCAAACCTCTGGTGCTGCTCCACAATAGATATTTGTTTACAACCATGGACAAGCCCAAGCGTTGTTTTCAATTTATAGTGTCTGGCAATTTCTACTGCTGGGATTTTAGCCAAAGCCAACCTCTCTCCTTCTGTCTGTCTTTATCCATATCATTTCTCAGTTAATATTTTGAAGTATTCTTCCTCTGAATCTCTAAATATGCCATTTGGAGTTTGACTTATATCAACTATGTTCTCCCCAACATCTGCTAGATATTACTTTTGTAATCAAGATTTGGCCAGATTACGTTTCTTTCTAGGTTAGAAATATCCAGAATTGAATTCTAATTCTGGAGCATTCATTCTTGGAGAAGTCATTAAGTCTCTCTGAGTTAATTTCTTTATCTATATAAAAACTAAAACAATATCTCTTTCAACAGAATGTTATTGTGAGGACAAAAATGACTATATAAAAATATTAGCATAATACCAAGTCCCTTGGAGAGAAAATTCAAATAATAGGTTTTGGTGTATAGGAAGATGTGTGAGGATTCCTTTTTCATGCTGTAAATATAATAACATACAAAAAAGAAAATCAAGTGGAAAAATTTATTAGAAAATAATTCATTAAGGAATAATCACATCCCTCATCAATTGGAAGTTGAGTAGATCATTGTTCTGGTTTGGCCAGTTTTTGTTTACACTCAAATGCCTTTTTTTTCTTTCTGATCATGGTTAGGAATGGCTTAATTAATGGATTCATGGGGAAAGAGCAAAATGAAAGGAGCAGAGACCAGGAACTAGATTTACCTCATATTGATATTCATCCAATTTGGTGTGGGTCAATAATGGGAATAAAGAGATTGGTTTTGGATTTCACCTTCATCTTTAACCCTGAGATGAATGGAATCACATTGTAGAGACAGTAGGGGATTTGTGCAGAGACAGAAAGGGAGACAGAAAATGAAATCAGGACATCTTGGAAACATGAAGGAATATTAAAGGTAAGGGAAGAATCAAGGCAGAATCAAGAACCAAGTCTAGTGACAGGTAGCCAAGAAAAGAACTGTAGTCTCTTTTTCCCCCTCTTTTAAAAATTTATCCTTTTTAGATATACACAACAGTAGGGTGTATTTTGACATATTATACATACATGGAGTATTAACATGGGGATCTCATTCTTGGGGTTGTATATGATGTGGAGTTTCACTGTTCACGTATTTGTATATGAACATAGAAGGATGTGATATTGGTACAAGAAGGTTTGACTGAAGACTTGTCCCAACTCCAGCCAATTTCTAGCATAAGTTACAATTTGTAGAAATAAAATTTTATCCTAGTATTCTTTTTCCACACCACTTTCTCTGCAAACAACTCTGTTGCTTGTTTTCTCCTATACCTGCATGAAAGTTTAGGTGGATTCCATAATCTCTCTGCTCATTCTAAAGTATTCTCAGGAACAGCCTTGAGTTTTAAGGTAATCAACTTTCATTTTAGCCTAATGTAAGAACTTCAAACCCTTTTTCAATCTTAAGCATTGCACTCCTCCCTGCCCCTCCTGCCCCAACCCACTTGCATGACTCACGCTGGAAAGAGTGAAAGAGATGCTTTTCCGTATTTCTCCCAAACTGCCTGGATGCTTTTCCTTTCCCAACTAGAGTTCTGTATTAAAGGCGGGGGGAAGGATAGAGGGAGGGTAGCAAAATGGAGGAGAAAATGAGACAGGGAGAATTTGGTGGGTACAGGGTTCATCTATCATTACCCTCCTAGGATGTCAGATAATCCATCTTTTTCTGGCTGCTACTTTTGTGGGTGTTTGTAAATATCCTTCTCTGGGAGTTCCCCTAGACGTTTCCTTGATAGAAATGCACTGCATCTTAGCTGGGACCACCACATCTCTCAGGTAGTTCTCAGGGCAGTCAATTCTAGCTCTTTTCTTAGGGTACAACAGTTTTATGGTTGGGAGAGTGCAGAGGCTTCCAAGGAAACTCTTTTTTTTTTTTTTTTTTGTATTTAGGGTATTGTTTGCTAGTCTCCTACCTTTAAGCTTTGATTTTTCCAGAGAATTATGGCAATATCTTGGAGTAGCTCCTTAAAAGGGCCCTCACAAGACCCGAGAAGACCAGTGGCAAGCAACAATTGTGCAACTTTCCTATAAGGAAATCATCTCTATAGATCTTAAACCAACTTCATTACATCCACCTCCTTTATATTCCCTGAAGAAGGGCAATAGGCTAAAGATTGAAAAATTGGTGTCATAGTAGAGTCTTTTGACAGGTCATGCATAGGCCTGGTGCTTCTTGATTTTGGCCTCCAGAACATGGCTAATATTCCAAGACTGCAGCAAAAGTCACATCTATCATCTGGTTTCACAGAAAGATGCTTCTCTAAAGTATCTTCCTGTGGTGCTACAGTTTTAGCTGCTGTTCTTGTATTTCCCTATGGAAATCTTCAAGATATTTGACAGCTTCTCATGTACAGCCTAAATTTCTTCTTCTAAGAAGCTATGAGAGTTTCAATGTTAAAAGTACATGACCTCTCTTTCACCATGTTCCATAATAAGTTCTATTCTTTATTTCACAAGTTATTTAGTAAAAACTACTTAAATCTCTCCATGCTGTGCTTTCAATGTTAATGAAATTAACATCAAACCTAACTCATTGCATTGTTGATTAACTATATGGAATCAAGCCTAGTATGTAAAGTACTGGACTGGTCTACAGAAAGCATTAAGTAAAAGAGGATTTAAAAAGTTGATTTGGTGGACTAGATCAGGTTGCTTGAAGGAAAAAAAATTGTGAGGCTCTGGGGAAGAGTAAAGCAGAGTTCATTCTATGTACTGGAGAGCTTTGTTCAAGAGTACCCTTTTGTAGTGGAGTAGAAGAAAAGTGATATTGATACACGTGTGGCTCAGGTAGTTTGGTGAAAAAAATAAAATAAAATGGGAGATTTTTTTGACAGATTGCCTTGCTTGAAGAGTGAAAACACACACACATTTGAATGATCAAGTCTATTTATTTACATATGATGAAATCTTTGAGGCAATGATTACTAAGTGGATGTGACCTTGGTAAAGTACATCTAAGTGAAGAGATGGGGAAGGACCTCAGGAGTCAAACTTGGAGCATGGTTTGAAATTAAACATGAACTCATTCTTCAGATTCAGACTCAATTTCTTCTTTAAGAATATCATGTGAGATTTTCCTAAATTCTGCAAAGTTTCATATATTTCAATATTTCCCAAGAGCCTCCATTTACAAACCCCATCATCCTAACTTTAATAGTCATTAATAACCTCCTTTGTACCTTCTGATCTGCTACCAGCAGGTATATTTAAAATTATCTAGTATGGACATTGGAGTTCTTTTTAAAAAAAATTCCTAGGCCTGGATTTCTGCATTTTTATTCTGTTTTTTTTTTTTTTTGATTGAAAATCTGTTGTGTTTAAGAATGGTCTAATAGAAAATTCATGTGGACCCAAAGGAACATCTGTATATTCATTTGTGACCCAGTTGAGGAGCAAGTACACCAGGGAAAGGCTTGACAAGAACTGATGGATCTGAGTCAATTCTTTGAATGTGAAAATACCGACTACTGAGTTCAAAATGAGGTAAATTATTGTAACTGGGAAGAAAGCATTAGCATAGTAAAATTGGTTCCAAATATTTTTTTCAATAGACATATTTTGAGTACACTTTCCTCTTGATGAAAAGAATTTTCTTAATGGGCAACACCAGTGTTCTAAAAGGAAATCCGAATGATAGGGACAATAGTGGGACTGAATTCACATGTATGTGTGTGAGATTCAGGCTTTCAAGTAAGTATTGTAAGACAAGTTTATCCTATGAATTGTTTCAATAATAATCCTTGTGAGTCACTTAAAGCCAAGTAGTTGAAACTTCTCTATATCATTTTGTGTGTTCTCTTGTATGAGGCACAAAGAGACAGTCCTAGAAGGGCCAGAACCTGGATTGAACCACCTTTGTGATCTCTCTCACAACTTTCCTCATATTTCATACATAAACTTGTCTAAGATTGGGGCAAGTACTTAAAAATATCTTTAGGAATCTGAGAAAAAGAAAGATGTAAAGAAACATGAAGCCAGAGAAAAGTAGAACATTGGGAAAGAGTTTCTCATCTATCTTGTTATGTGATGGACACACAGGAGGGTGAATTGGAAGGCTGCTGAGTGGATGGGTAGATCTGTCCTTTCCCACACTTTCAAGTCTTTCCCAACAGTCAAAGTAATACTTAGGATGCATCCTCTTGTTAAAGAGTTTGAACTTAACTGTCCTATTTAATAATAGAAACAAGAGAAGCATATTTGCCTCTGGGGGGGGGAAAGATTTGTATTTTGCTATTTAGTGATTGTGTAAACTGAGAAAAATCCTTCAATGTCTCTGAACTTCAATTTTATCCAATATAAAATGGATGCATTAATAACAATGTTCAAGCTGGCTGCAGTGGTGCACACCTGTAATTTAAGCAGCTCGGGAGGCTGAGGCAGGAGGATCGAGAGTTCAAAGCCAGCCTCAGTAGAAGCAAGACACTAAGCAACTCAGTGAGATCCTGTCTCTAAATACAATACAAAATAAGGCTGGGGATGTTGCTCAGTGGTCGAGTGCCCCTGAGTTCAATCCCTGGTACACCCTCCTACCCCCCAAAAAATTCATGCTCAACACAGTTTTTGTTAAATTCAATGACATAATATATAAAACAACTGGACAAGTAAAAAGTAACTATTTGGATAGATTATATGTTAAGTTCATCACTCTTTAATATAAAGTCTCTTTAATATAAAGGATACAATGAAAGTTTCAAAGATAGGAATCACTAAGTTCAATATTCATCAAAAATATCAAAAGCAACTTAGTTCTCAGCAAACTTAGGCTCTGATATCTTGTACTCAAATTCAACAGACCCAAAAGAAGTTAATCCAAACTCAAAGGCAATTCACTAACCCAATAAATCCATTTATTTGAAACAAACATATTAGGTCCTTCTCTGTGCTAAATACAATGCCTAGTTTTCTGCATATTTTTTGCTTGGGGAAAGGTAACCTGACATATAGAATTTATTTTGTCACAAATGTTTAAATAATATCATTTAAGATAAAGAGTTACACAATTAGACGTACGGTTACACTTTCAACCTCATTCTTTTACTTCAAATAAAGAAAAGGAAGATTACAAAGGAGCTATTAAACTTGGGTTGTGGTCAAGTGTAAAACAATAAGGATGGGTGGGGACTGTGATACATTAGAGAGATCAAGTCCAACCTAAGACAAATTCAAGTCAACTGGAAATAAATTGTACTTCCCAAATAAAGATGGCAGTAGGCTGAATTTGGCCTGGTGATTCCAAGTTTATGGTTCTCTACTACATGGTCAGTTATAGAATGTTTATGAAAGAAAAAAAAATTCTAATTTCTAACATTCTCTAATATCCAAGAGCTTTCTAGTTTTTAAAATTATTCTCACCCAAACTGATGCAAGACAAGAACTTTGTGGGTCACCTCTTTTCAAGTTCCAATCAAATCGGAGAATAGAGAGGAAGAAAACAAAGTCTGTTCCTAATTGAGGCTAGTAGATAGAAGAATCATATTCTTTTGATAAAACTCATCAGAAACACAGTAGGGCACCTGCTCTCAGTCACAACATTGGAGCCTCTTGGAAGTGATATTAAAAATAAATCCCAAATGATAAAGCCTTTCCTGGCCTGAATAACAACACCATAGAATAGTCACCAACCACGATTAAGAACCTACACAGGTGTGGGCTGTGCTGGAGATTGTGAAAAGCATACCAAGCACCTAGGTGGATGAAACTTCCATTTGAAATCATTTTCCTAGCAGAAAAAATATGCAGTTTAATTTCCTGTGGGAGATTAGATTTTGAGTTAGATGACAATGGAATAGACAGAGCTGCAAGAGATACATATATATAAGCATCGGGGCAATTCAAAGGTTAAATGCATTTAATGAGCTGATCAGTGATGATATTTTTGGTTCAGGAAAATTTTCTATAAGAGGCATTTATCATGTTAGTCAAATTCTAAAACAAGTCAACTCTTTTGATGCTATTGTGTTTTTACAAATGAAAATATAGGATGCTTATAATTTTTACTGCACATTTAAATCAATTGCAGCCACAATTGGTTTCTTGAAAATATCATTTCCTCCTTCCAAATTCTCCAATGTTTACCCTCTTGCTTGTGTGTAAGGGTTCAGTTTTCCACTGCCTTTTGATAATTTTCACCTGAATGTCTTGGAGATATTGCAACTTTTGTTGTAGTTGTTGTTTGTATCTATGGCATCGGATCCACATGAAACATACAATAAACATGTTTATTTAGGAAAATTGACATATTGTATTGAGCCTTTTGTGTTACATGGCATATTTTTCTGCTCATTCAAGTCATCCTTTTTTTTTAATTTAAAAAAATTTAATTTGTTATATATGACAACAGAATGCATTACAATTCATATTATACATATTAAACATATAGAGCACAATTTTTCATATCTCTGGTTGTGAGATATTGCAACTTTATATTTTAAAATTGAATTTACCATATTGGCCAGAGTCTTCTTATCACACTTCCTGTTTGGACTAATGTCATTTATATTCATCTGGTCTCCCAGGCTACAAATCTAATTTCAGTTCCAGTTTTTCCTTTTTCACATGTATCTAATTGGTCATAAGAATTTATTTTGTTGTTGTATTTGTTATTTCTTAGAAATTTATTTTGGGCTGTGGATGTGGCTCAGCAGTAGAGAACTTGCCTGGCATGTATAAAGCTGTGGACTTAATCCCCAGAACCTGCCACTTCCTCTTTTTAAAAAAAAGAGATGTGTTTTTAATACCTACTATATTATTTACCCTCTTAGCTGCCTTCTTTGCCTAGATTCCTATCGTTTCACTTCTGGATTTTCTGGAGTGATTTTTAAAAATAAGTGGATATTTAAAAATGAATTTTAAAATATGTGTATGAACAGTTGAAGAATAATGCTACCTCCTGCCCCTTCCCCAAAAGAAAAAAAAAAAAAAAGAGGAAAATCTAGTGATAAGCAGTGGCACTCCACCTAGTGTCAGGAGGAGGCCTAGCACCTCAGTCACATCTTCCTTTGGCAGACAGTGGACCAGGCACTATAGTCACATGCAGTCTGTCCTCTGGACACAAAACATTTCACAGAGCACCATGGTGGAGTGAGACAAAAGTTAAGATCACTCCATAATCAGGACTGAGCATAGACAAAACAGAACACTGAACTAATGCAGAAAAAAACTTGTAAAACCCCTTTCTTGGCTAATATGAGAGGCTACTTGATTGTTAATTATAAGCTAGCCCCACCACCCTATATCCTAGATAAGAGTCATATATATATATATATATATATATATATATATATATATATATATATATATATATATATCCAGCCACAGAATTATCTCTATCTCCTGAGAGAAAAAAACAACCCAGATTAAGTCTGTAATTTTTATAACCCCTGCCAGAATTACTTAATATAAGCCTATCATCCCTCATACATCCCTGTTAACACCCTCTTACAGAATTGTCCCCTTGTTGCAATGATGATAAACTCAACTTTACTTGCCAACCTATGTGTTCTTTGGAGGTTTTCAACTGACATCCATCAACACTGCTATTAACAAATAATTATTTGTTTACCTGAAGGTTTCTATATCAGTTGATAAGGCCTCATTTGTAAGTAATATAAAATCTGACACTAGTGGTTTGAGGAAGTAGGATCAAATTTTTGTCTCATTACAAAAATTGAGAGGAAAATGAGAGAGGAGGTTTGTTGGGGATGCAAATCAAGTCAAGATGGCGCCTGGCACTTTGCCAGGAGGAGTGGTTTATGAAGTAACGCCAGCGAGCCATTAAGATGATGAGGATTCCTTAATGACTGACTGCTGTATCTAAATGATGTTAATTGAGTTAAGCTGTGTGTAATTAATTGGGTATATGTACCTCTGCTGTCCCACAGAGAAGCGGCTCCTGCTACCTTGGGTACCCGCTACTTTGAGTTCTCACTCAGTTCCCGCTGAGTTCACTCACAATAAAGTGGTTCCCGCTTCAACCTTCAAGTTGCTTGTCACCTCCCGGTTATTTTGCCCAGCCGGACTATGGCAGAGGTCGATATCATAGGTTCTTCTCTAAAGTAATGTCTTGGGAATCCAGGGGCTTCAAGTTTCTGCTCTGATTCACTTTTTTTTTTTTCTCTGAAAATCAGTTTGGTGTTTATTATCTCATGATCAGATGGTTACTGACTGTACTTTCAGACAAATTTTCAGAAATTCAGGCTGAAAAGAGAGGTAAGGAGCTAAATATTTCCTTTTTATGAGTCTTTTCTTTTTTAAAAGATGGCCTCTCCAGCAGACTGTCAATTGTCACCTTAAATAGAATGAGGTGGCATCCTCAGATAAATCCATGGAAAAGAGAATGAGAATTAGACCTACATAATTAGATCAATCATGATTTACTTTGGGGGGCATGTATAATATCTATCCTAAAGCCAAGGAATCACTCCAGGTTCCCCAACAAATAAAAATCTGTTAAAAAGAGCACTAATAGCTTTTTATTTGATATCTGGTAAGACAAAATGGCTTTGAGTGACCTGATCAATGCCTAATGGCTTCTTAACTTTTTCATCCTCATTTTATTGAGTTAAAATACCTACCCATAAATATTCTTTAATATTTGTAGCTTCTTTTAAAAGCATATAAGAGGAAAAATAATTAAATATCTTCAGGATTTGGGGTGATGATGTTGACTTTAGTATATCATAGAAATAGTCATGACCATTGGGCAATTTAGATTAAAAAATTCTCAAAAGGAAGAGTATAGGTTGGAAATTAAGTCTTATTAAATCATGTCCTCTTATCCTGTGTATCCCTTTTCTGACAAGCCAAAATGCATTCCTGCACTTCACCTATCATTTCTTCCTGTTTCTGAAATGGCTAATAAAGTTCACTCATTTAACCACACCCCTTTCTTAATAGAGTTGTTGTTCTACTGTAATGTGGCAATCTTGGGACACAATTTTTTGAAATGTAATTGCTTTTGAGTAAACTGAAATATTGATAGTGCAGAAATCAACATTTGAAATCAACACATTATGGTCTCACTTTACTGCCAAGACCTCAGTTTCTTGACATGGATAAAAGACATTGTGAAGCAGTATTCATGTCAGAGCTGAACTTAAATATAACAGGGCTGTTAAAATTGCATGAAATTCCCTGCCACTACTTTATCAACTAAGTTTCTATAATCTTCTGTATCCTTTGTTGTCATTTCAACAGTGTTCACATCATCTTCATGAGGACTAGATTTCATCTTAAACCACTTCTTTGCTTATTTATAAGAAGCAGTCACTCATTTGTTAACATTTTATAATGAGATTTCAGGAAGTCAGTCACATTTTCAGGCTCCAGGCCTGATTCTAGTTCTTCCGCTATTTCTACCATATCTATAGTTACTTCCTTTACTTAAGTCTTGAATCCTATAAAATCATCCATGAGGTCTGGAATCAACTTTAAAACTGCTGTTAATTTTGATATTTTGACCTCCTCCCATGAACAATGACTATCCTAATAACATCTGATGAATCCTTCACAGAAGGCTTTCAATTTACCTGGCCCAGAACCATCAGAAGAATCACTACAACTGGCAGCTAGAGCTTTATGAAGTGTATTTCTTAAATAATTAGATTTAAAAGATTAAATTATTCCTTGATCTGGGCTACAGAAAGGGTGTTGTATTACCAGGTTTTTGCATAATTCTACTTTCACATAGAATGAGCCTGACACTAATATGGGTAGGTAAGTAGAAGATCACATAGAATAAAACTGAATATTCAAGTCAACTAGTCATTCTACTTGCAGTCAACCAGCTCCTAGCCAATCCAACAGCCATCATTACAGAGACGAGAGAGCCCCATCCAAGATTAACTAAGCCTGACTCAAAGCAGAATTGCTCCATTGAGCCTAGCCCAAATCACTAACCCATAGAACTGTGAAAAACAAATTGTTTTAATATTTTTTTTGCATAAAATTGCCAATCTAAACATGGGTGGATTTTCAGAAATAAGTATGGGGATATCAATTGAGAAAAATATGCAATTTTCCACTTTTTGACTTAGTTGTTGCCTATGGTATACATACATATGGCTATTTCCAAACAATATTTAAGACTTTCCTGAAAATGTATTTGGATGGGTTCTGAAGTTAGGAAAACAATTATTTTTTTCATTTTATTTTTTTTCCTTCTTCATTCTTTCCTACTTCTTCCTCCTTTTGTTTTAAAAAGTATCCTTGAATTTGTAAAAGATCTGAGAACCAAATTGTGGAGTATTAGAATTCTCTCCTGCTTCTCTCAAAAGGAAGAGAAGGGGTGCTGTTGACACAGGAAGTATCATCCTTTTTAAGAATGGTTTACTGAAAGAGGAATTAAGAAAACTACTCCATTCACAATAGCCTAAAAAAAAATTTGGGAATCAAAGAGGTGAAAGACCTCCATAATGAAAACTAAAGAACACTAAAGAAAGAAACTGAAGAAGACCTTAGAAGATGGAAAGCTCTCCCATGCTCTTAGATAGGCAGAATTAACATTGTCAAAATGGCCATACTACCAAAAGGAGTATACAGATTTAATTTAATTCCTATTAAAATCCCAAAGACACTCTTCATAGAAATAGAATAAGCAATCATGAAATTCATTGGAAAAATAAGAGATCCAGAATAGCCAAAGTGATCCTTAGCAAGAATAGTGAAGCAAGAGGTATCATAATATCAGACCTTAAATTATACTACAAAGCCATAGTAACAAAAAGGGCGTGGTATTGGTACCAAACCAGATACATAGACCAATGGCACAGAATAGAAGATACAGAGACAAATCCACATAAATATAGCTATCTCATACTAGACAAAGGTATCAAAAACATTCACTAGAGAAAATATAGCCTCTTCAACAAATAATGCCGGGAAAACTGTAAATCCATACACAGAAAAATGAAATTAAACCCTTATCTCTCACCTTGCACAAAAATTATCTCAAAGTGGATCAAGAACTTAGGCACTAGATTACAGACATGTGCCTAAAAGAAGAAAAAAAGTAGGCCTAAATATCCACCATATCAGCTTAGGAACTGACTTCCTTAACAAGACTCCTAAAGCTCAAGAAGTAAAATCAAGAATCAATAAATGGGATGAAATCAAACTAAAAATCTTCTTTTCAGCAAAGGAAACAATCAATAATGTGAGGAGAGAGCCTACAGAATGGGAGAAAATCTTTGCCACTTGCACCTCAGACATAGCATTAATCTCCAGAATATATAAGAACTCAAAAAACTTAATACCAACAAAACAAAACAAAACCCAAATAACCTAATCAATAAATGAACTAAGGAACTGACTGAACAAACACTTCACAGAAGAAATACAATTGATTAACAAATATATAAAAAAAGTGTTCAACATCTGTAGCAATTAGAGAAATGCAAATCAAAACTATACTGAGATTTCATCTCACTCCAGTCAGATTGGAAATTATCAAGTATACAAGCAACAATAAATGTTGGTGAGGATGTGGGGGAAAAGATACACTCATAGATTGCTGGTGGGAATAGAAATTGGTACAACTACAATGGAAAGCAGTATGGAGATTCCTCAGAAAACTTGGAATGGAACCATCATTTGACCTAGTCATCCCACTCCTAGGTTTATACCCAAAGGATTTAAAAATCAGCATACTACAGTGATGTAGCCAATTCACAATAACTAAGCTATGGAACCAACCTAGATGTCCTTCAACAAATGAATGAATGAAGAAATTGTGGCATATATACACAATATAATATTACTCAGGCTTAAAGAAGATGAAATTATGGCATTTGCTAGTAAATGGATGGAGAGGAAGAATATCCTGCTAAGCGAAGTAAGCCAACTCCAAAGAACCAAAGGCTGAATGTTTTCTCTGATACGCGGATACTAATTCACAATAAGAGGGGTGGGTGGAGAATAGAGGTACTTTGGACTAGGCAGAGGAGAGTGAAGGGAGGGGAGGAGGCATAGGGGGAGGAATAATAGTAGAATGAATTGGACATTATTACCCTATGTACAGGTATGATTAAATGACCTGTGTAACTCTGCATCATGTGCAACCAGAAGAATGAAAGGTTATATTCTATTTATGTATGATGTGTCAAAATGCATTCTATTGTCACATATACCTAATTAGAACAAATAAAAAAATTTTAAAGAGTGCTTTATTGGTAAGGACTCTATCATTTTAAAAGATTTTCCATAATCCTTCTTACTCAGACTGCAGATACTTCAAGAGTCAAAATAACAAGAACCAGAATTATATCCCCCTGCCCCCTACAAAAATATAAAAAGGCAAGATAGAAGATATCTGAATTACAAAGAATGCAAAAAAATTCTTAACTTTTTAAAGATAGATGCATAGAGAAAAGACCTAGTATTTTTCAAAACACACAAATAAAC
Source organism: Urocitellus parryii (assembly GCF_045843805.1). Lineage (NCBI taxonomy): Eukaryota > Metazoa > Chordata > Mammalia > Rodentia > Sciuridae > Urocitellus > Urocitellus parryii. The sequence goes on from NC_135537.1 coordinate 29,130,588, forward strand.
ATATCCTTTAAAATTTCAAATTCAGAAGCAATCTTAGTATTTCTCTGTTGACGAATTACCCTTTAGTGTGATCCTTAACTTTACTCAAAAAGAACAGAGCAAGATTCACCACTCATCTCTTCAAGCTGTATGTTTAGCATTGATTCTCTGTAGGACTCTGACAGCAATCCAGTATCAGCCTTCCTGCCTGCTCTTTCAAGAGTGGAAAACCAAGAGTCCTACTGCACATTTTAAAAAATGAATGGTATGCTACCTACCTTTTGAGATGTTTAGAGGTAACATTCTTTACTGTAAACAGATGAGAATTTTAGTTTAAGTAAACAGTAATATTGAGTGGTATGCTTCTCATTTTTCAAAAGCATGATAGACATTTTTTATCCTTTGAAGATTAGGAATGAAGGAGGACCACTAACATTTCTATAATTCCAAGTTATATACTAAAAAAATACACTGCAAAACACTGGTAACAACCATACTGGTAACCATAGAGCTCTATTATCATTAATGCTGCTCAAAAATTTCCTCTTCCTTTCCTGACCTTTCCTAGGAGGAGCCCAATACATCAGGGAAAGGACAGTGAGCATTGCATTTGTAAAGTTTGCATTTTATTGAGCTAGAGAAATACCTTGCTAGGTACATTGTGTGTGTGTGTGTGTGTGTGTGTGTGCGAGCGCTCAGAATCCAAGGTGATAGTTATACTAATTTAAAATATGGTTACTATAGGTTACTATATTGATTCACATTAAAATGGTGTAATAGCAATTTGAATTTCTCCAAAGAAAGAAATGGAGATGGGTAAAGAGAAACCTTGCTCAGCAGTGGTTGGGTGGAGAGAATGGAAATACTAGTCTAAAGAATGTACAATGACATTTGTTTTCATGACATAACAAATCTTTAGCAAAAAGTAGAGAAGCTGTGAAGATGTTGTTAGGTTTGTAGCAGAAATGAACAATGGGATTGAGAAGTTTTGCATACTCCTTAATGTGAAGTGGAAAAGTAATCCCAAACAGATGAGAAATAGCTGTCCTATCAGTGTTTGTTACAGAATGAAGTTCCAACTTTGCACTCAATATCCTATAAATCTGGTCCCAAACTTTTTATTCTGTTCTCCAACCCTTCCTCATCCATGTTAATCTGGCCAAATGGAACTTCTAATTTTTTCCATGTATGCATTTTGCAAATTTTAGACATTAGGCTTATTTGTTTTCTTTTATTAACTTAATCAGCAATTTTTTTATGTGCTATGATATAGCAAATACCTTTGTGTCTCTGAAAATCGTCCTCAAGAAGCAAACCCTAGTATAAATGATAAACTTCATAATTAAAACGGGTAATTATTGATTCATCAAATGTAACAAATGTGCTATGTGAATGCAAATTGTAAATAATAGAGAAAATTGAGAGGGAGAGAAGAGGGAGTATTTAGGAACTCTGTATTTACTGTTTAATTTTTCTATAAACCTAAAATTGCTTTAAATAAATTATGCCACCTATAAAAATGTTTATAGACAAGTAGTTGAAAAAAATTAGTCAAGAAACTATTAAAATATAGGTTAAATAGTGAATCAAGACAGAGAAGATGGTTTTTAAAATAAAACTGTAGGGAGATTCATGTCAGAGGTTATGGAAGAATGAAGATAAATTTCTACAAGTAACACATTGTTAACTACCAATGGGAGTGAGCAATTAATGTGTGAAAGGGTGTGTGAAATCACTTGACAATGAAATTGAAATTAGTTCAGCATGGCTGGAATGAAAAGTCATGAGGCAAATACAGAACTGAGTGGAGAAACATGAGGGGTCCAAGTTATGAGGGCCATATTTGTGAAGTCTCAGGAGCTTGGACATTATCTTATGTCAGTGACAATGTGTACTTTTTGATAATGCTGAATCTTCAGCATCCAGCATAGTGCCAACATGTAGTATTCCACCCATTGTTAATTTTCAAATTTCATTATTTCTTCTATATTTAGTGACATTCTACTTAATGAAAGGGCTTTCTACTTTCTTAAATATATTTACTTTCTAGCTTATATATTTTCATCAGTATGGACTTCGGGCTTCTTATTTCATTCAATGTTATAATGTGATTATAATGAATTATTTTAATTCTCAGATTGTCCCAGCTTTCACCCGCTGACCCCTCTATCCTCTGACATGTCTCCATCATTCTTTGTGACTTCCTTACTTTATGGCAGAACAAAATGTTCTGGATTAAAGAAAACTAAAGAAATGTGGCAACTGAATGCAAAGTGGATCCTGGCGGGAATATACATATATAAATAAATATATATAAAATATGTAATATATGAGTTTATTATGTATTTATGTAAGATATATACATATATGTATATAAGATATATATTTGTGTGTGTATAAATATATATTTGAGATGAAGCCAATGTGGCAAATATGTTATTTGGAAAATCTGAAGGAAGGTTATGAAATTTTTCATATTGTTAATTTTTGTGTAATGCTAATTTTTTAAAAAAATAACAAAGTTTGAGAAAATTTTAAAAATTAGGCTGTTCTCTAAATATTAAATTTTAGGGAATAAAAGGGAAAAAGAGAATCCAATTAGGCTATTGCTGTAGTCTGGAGAGGCATGAATAGTTGATGGGAGCAGTGGATATGTTTAGAGATGAACAGAATTGAGACACAAGTTGGAGATAACTGACAGGATCTGGCTATGGATTGTACATTGGGATGAGAATAGGGAGACATAAAGAAGATGTCAGGGTTTGGTGCTTTAGCAACTTGATGGATTATTGTTAGCTGCAGATATGCAGGGATATTGGAGAAGAAAATTTTGTAGAGAAGAGGACAGCATATGTTTTTATTTGGACATATATCAAGATCTTAACTTTCATGATTAGCTCAGAGAATTTCATGCTAGAAAAATCTTAAAGGGGTTGCTAGAAAAAAGATAGTGTAAAATAATAGAATCAGAGGAAATGAACTAGAAAGTACCTGTTAAAGAAGAAGAAAGACTGAATCTTTAAAGCACTATAATATTTTATAATAGATATAACTGGTTATAGAATTGTGAAGACCACTGTAAAATAAAAATGTAGGACTCTTGTCCAAAAATTAATAAAAACTTCAAGATGGAAATAACAGAACATTAATCCCAGTGTGAGGTCCTTGCAAGAGGTGAGCCTTCTGTGACCGAAAAGGCTGCACATTCATGAAACCAGCACTGTGGACGGAAACAGAAGGTCCAGTATGGACATTGAAAAGGAAAATTCAGAGTTAAGTCTAAAATTCAGAGTTAAGAGAGTGCTGATCTCACAAAAGACAGGTGAGAATTTCCAAGATTTCCAAGAAGAAAGGATACTGACTCTTTTGTATGAGTTTAGGCAGGTTTTGATAAAGTTGGATAAATATCTGTGACTATGATAATATGCTTATTTGATAAGAAAGATACTGTACAAAGAGGCCAAGAGAGTAAGGTAGGGCTAAGGAAATAGAAGAAGCAAGTGTAATTATTTTTTTGTTTTCAGGAAGTTTTACTCTGAAAAGTAGCAGAGAGTTTGATTTAGATGGAGGGGAATTTGGATTTTTATATTTGAAATGAGAAATGATGGTGTTTGAAGGCTTATGATCATGACTTAGTAAAAAGAAAGTCATAATCCAAGAGAGTGAAACCACTTAGCCCAGGTGGATGACATGACTGCTCCTACATAGGCATGGATGAATGTCGGGGGGAAATTCTATACTAGACTGTCATATTTTTGCACAGATTATGAAGAGAGGCACTGGCTATAATTTGCTCTGGAGTATCATTTTAGAGTTGCTTGTGTAATGAACAGACTTGCTAAATAAAATCAGGGTAAAGGACTGAGTGTCTATTAAGACACTGTCTAGCCTAACAAAGATAAGGTTTTCATGGTATTGGGCCTGTTTAATGGCTGTTAGACAAGATTCAAACCTCTTAGGATTAGGACTTTCTGCTTGCATGCAGCACACTGAGTGTGCAGGTGTCATCTGATCCTTTGTATGTCACCCTGTGGGAACTGAGGCTAGGGGACCTAGAGATACTCAGATGCTCTGGCTATCACTCTTTCTGAGTAATAGAAAAATTCGTTATCACTGACACAGGAGATATGATTGTGCATGCTGACTTGTTGACTTCAAGTAGAATAAAAGTAGGCGCTCTGCTCCACAGTTCTTGACAGTGAGTTCCAAAGAAGGAGCAAGAGGCCTGACAATGGAAGTATTTTAAAAGGAAGATTAAAATACTGGGATCATGGAATCTAACCTAGGAAAAGGAAAGTGAGGGCAGGAAAGTGTGTAGTGTGTGTGTGTGTGTGTGTGTGTGTGTGTGTGTGTGTGTGTGTGTGTGTGTGCTGGAGAGCTTCATTAGGTGGAAGAATCATCTGGGTGTACCTCCAGGTGGAGACACTAGACTATGAAAGCAAGTCAGTGTGGGATGCTTGAAATCAGTATTTCAGGGGTAGGAATGCAGGAGGTGAGAGGCTCACTATGCAGTGAGTGGCTGAGATGGGATGAAAAGAACTTGGGAATCATTTTTTGAGAAAATTTTAGAGGGAAGGGGTGTTCAGCTTATGATCCTAAATACTTACATTTCCTGGACTATGCACCTAGACAATTGCTGCCTGCCATAGCTCTGTAGATGTATGTTTATTCTGTTTTGGGAGTTATCCTCTCTCTACTGATTCTCAGCTTTTATCTGCCCTGCTCTATGCACTGACAGACCTCTCCTGACTCTCACCTGGTTTCCCTTCCCTCAGCCTTCTTGCTGAAGTCAGCCAGAAAAAATCACTGGCTAAACCCTGGAATACAGCAAAGGGGAAGATTTTGGTGCACTGGTTTTCCTCCCCCAGGTCCTTCTCAGCTTTGCCATGGTTCTGGGAGTGCCATGGTTTTCTACAACTAAAGTTTCTGTCAGGCAGCCCCTCCACCATGGCCCTAGCTCTCAATGAAGATATATATCTTTGTTGAGAATGCCTCTTTTTCATTTGTCCCTTCTGGGAGTTTCCAAATACTGCTGGCTCCTGAGTGCCTCAAGTCATGCATTGGTTCCCTTCACCCTGCCCCACTTCACTGAACAGCCCCTTCTTCAGAAAGTCTGCAAAGTTTCCAGCTGAGCAGGCCATCTGCTTTTTGCTTGAACCCCATTGGCACAATGCTGTTGTAATGTCATGAATGACGTGGTACACAGAAGGCCACCCTAACCAAAATAAAAGGGACAGCTGTCCCTCTTTCAGCTGCGATGGAGTGCTCTCTCTGCCAGGTTTTGGTGTCAAGGTTACGACTAATTTAATAAAAAGTGTAACAAAGTGTTCCATGCTTTTCTAGGAACCCAAGTATCCTATGATTTTTATCATGAAAATTATGTGCTCTTTGGAACTTCAAAATAAATAGTTGATTCAAACATCTGAATCAGAATTTGGGGAAAGTGATTTAGAAAATAGTTTGGAAAAAAAAGAAAGAAAGAAAATTCACATTATTGTTATTTTCTCCTATTTTTCAATTTCATTGTGAGTTGAATTTTGCAATTTATATTTTTCTTTTAAAAACCTCATGTAAATAGAGCTGTTCTAATAGAAAAGCATGTATTGTGTATAGTTCTCATTCAATATACTTATAAAATACTTACTGATTGCCTCTCATGTTCCAGGTACTGTTGAATTTTAAAAGAACTGATTTTAGGCTTTGCCCCTTCTCATTGTTTCTTTCTGAGTTATAGTTGGTTTTATAAACACACACACACACACACTCACACACACACATTTTGTTCAGTGAATCTAGAAAGTAGTTTTTGAATTTTAATAAATAGTAACTTTATCATTCATCTGCTTTAGTTATTCATTTATTCACATTTTTTTGTTTCCATTTTTTGTTTACCTCATTAGGTTTTTAATTTTATTTCTCTGTCTTTTAGCATACCATCTTATTATATTTACACCTATTTTTAATACCAACCCTGTATCTAATCTTATGCCTTTAATAAATTTATACCACAGTATATTTCTTTGTTTTCTATTATAATAGTCTGTTGGGATAGTGTATTGTTGATGTAATCCCATATACCCTAATTATCATATTTTTGAAATACATTTTAATATTATATAATATAAATTTTATGATTATCTTTTCATAATATTCTTTACTTTCAAAGTTCATTGAAACTTGAGAAAGAATTATTTTAAGTAGACATAAATATACTAATTCTGGTTGTAATCATTTTAAAGCTTAATTACACAACAAAGACATTTATACATTTTGGGAGAAAAGGGCCTGGAATAATTGATGCATTTTCTTATTCAATTATGTCCATCAAACGGTCCTACAATTAGGTGCATTTGTTGAATTTTTACTTTATTTTCAAATACTTTAATTTTTTATTTAATTTTTAATAATTATATATAGTTTTGAACAGTGTCAATCAGCAGAACAAGCTATTTTTTAGGGAATTCTAGCTTCTCTTTCCTTAATGTTATTCTCTTTCCCTTATAATAAAAGGGTTTATTAGTTATTCTCCCATTTTATAAAACAAAATCATATATGTATGTATAACATATGTGTACGTATAGGAGCAGGTATACATAATACGTATGTGTTTGACTGTCTTAGTGTGTGTTTTGGTGTCTCCCTACTGCCTGTCTTAGATAAATGGCACTCTATCATATACCCTTTATACCAACTTTGTTTTATTTCAAGCATCATCAGGTTATGCACTTAAAAAAAAAACTTTTATAGTGATCTTCAGTGGATAGTTGAGAGTAGACTTTTTAAAAATAATTTTTATTTTCCAAATTCAAGCCTTTGGGCTTAGGAAAGTTTTCTTCTAATATATATATATATATATATATATATATATATATATATATATATATATATATTTTTTTTTTTTTTCCATATGGGCTCTTGTCAAATTTTTTCAATTCATGAGTAAATTATGAAACATAGGGATTTTCATTCTCGGCCATGAGAATGACTCTTTCCTCATTTTCAATCATGATTGAAAGAACTCTTTTCTTCTGCTTTCCAAGAAATATATCTTGGAAGGAGAGGTTGGCTTTTCTTCAGAGGTATTTATATACTTTACTGTTTATCATAAATTTTGACTTTGCATTTTATCTCCTTATTCCCTCTTTTATATCTTACAGCCCTGTTTCTGTGTGATACTCAGCATTTCTCAACTGTATGCTGCTTATCATTTTATTAAGTCAATAATTTCCAAATTTCCTAAGCAAAGCTTTTTCTAAAGTTTATTATTTTTTCTGAATCTTGAGATCAATATACTCACATGTTTAAGTTCCCATGTCTTCCCAAATTTCTTATGCAAGTTTTTTCCATTTTTAAGAAATCTTTGAGAAAAGTCTATCCTAGCTTTGGATTTTTTATATATAAGGTTAAGTAGATTTTTATGCTTCTCCTCTATATTTTATTTTAAGCATTGTTTCTGAATTCTTAAGGTGGATAGCTGGCTGATAAAATTCATCTTTAGCCAAGACTTTAGCATTTTATTTTTTATTTCACATGGACCCGTTGACTGAGTTGATTCTTCATGGACTTGTTGTGGGATTCAACTTTATTCTTGTGTAATCTGAAGCAGCAGGCAGGGAATCCTCTCATTATATAGATTAATTATAATACTATGGCTCCTTTTTGTATACTGTTTCCATGGTTCTTCTAAGTTCATTTCCATCAATGATGATACATGCCTAGAAGCTAATTGGTACTTTTTCTTCTCCAACCCCAGCTAAATTCCTTAACTGGGTATGGGAGCCCTGGAATAGATAAGAAAGAATATCGGTGGAATGACATGGAGCAAAAATTTCCTGGTTTCTAGAAATACTGGGTAGTCTTCTTCCATTTTGAGTAAAAAGAAAATCCCCAAGTTTTATAGTAGGGGGACATATTGAGTGAGGTTTTATGTTTTGATTTTTCCTGTATGATCTCTTTTATTACTTTTGGTTTCATCTGTGTATTAGTTAGTTGAATTTCCTGTTTTGAAAGTTCTTGACAAATGTTTCCAGTTTTTAATGATTGAAAAGCACTATTTTTATTTTTTATGAATAGTAATTTTAGTATAAAATTTGGAGAGAAAATTTGTATCATTAGCTTTCATTCTATATTTTCCTTATTTTAAAGTAAGTTTAACCATAAAACTTTCTCTCTGAATACAGTTTTGATAAAAACTAAGTTTTAGTAAGAAGTGCCCTGATTTTAGCATGAACATAATTTGGAGCATTTGCAATATCCATGGTTTCCTCTGCTAAATCAAGATTATATTTCCAGAGCTAACTTAACAGAAAACTCAAATGACAATGTTTGGAGCTACTTTCAGTGATTTTTGAGGTCTATTTACTAAGACAAGCTTCTTATTCATCAAATGATTGATCAGATAATCTTTCTTTTTTGATATTCTTTTTTACATGTTTTAAAGATTGAATTTTTATAAAACTTATTTTTGAGAGCATTGAATGATTTGAAATATATATATATATATATATATATATATATATATATTTATTTATTTATTTATTTATTTAGAAAGTATGAATTCAATGTTTCCTTTCTAAACCTATTTACCTTGAGGTTTAATGATCCAGTTACCTTGGAGATAACAATATGCCCAAACCTTAGAAGCTCGAGTAACAGCAATCATTTATTTTACTCATGAGTCTCATTTGGGCAGTGTTGATGAGGAAGACTTATCCTATGTCCGCAGGCTCAGCCAGAAAATTCAGCTGAAATGTGGCTGGAGGATCCAGTACTAAGAAAGCTCAATCACTTGGAAAACTGGAGTTTTTTCTTAACTGGAAGGTGAAGACTGTTAGGCCTGTTTTGTTCCTTTGTTTGTTTTTGTTTTTGTTTGGTTTTTCCTTTTGCCTCCAAGTGAGCACCTCCATGACAGCATGTGCTACGTCATCACATGTGGTTGGATTTCAGAGCAACCATCCAAAGAAAACCAAACAGAAACTGTATGTTTTGCTTTTTTTGTTTGCTTGTTTGTTTTTTGTACTGGAGACTGAACCCAGTTGTGCTCAAGCACTGAGTCACATTCCAGCTCTTTTTTATCTTCTTGTTTAGAGACAGGGTTTCATTGAGTTGCTTAGGGCCTCACTAAGTTGCTGAGGTTGGCTTTGAACTCAGTGTCTTCTTGCCTCAGCCTCCCGAATCACTGGGATTACAGGCATCCACCACTGTGCCCGGCTCTTATTGCATTATATAACACTCCCAGAGAAATCATACTAGTAGCCATAAGATCATCCACTGCCAAGGGGAAGGGACACTAAAGTCAAACCCTTTATAGAATGAGTGTCAAAACCAAGTTATAGGAAGAGTCTGTAGATTGAAAATATTGTTATAAATGTTTTCAACATGACTTGCTATACTCTGTGAAAAAAATGGCAAAATGAATAGTCTGGTACTGAGTTAGCATTTGAAATAAAAAGCTTGGCTATTTCACAGGCTTCTAGGTCTCTGTTCTTTAAATTCACCTCCTACCCCTGTTTAATGATCAATAAGTAACTAGTATTTATTCTTTGGAGTTGATGAACCTTAAAGAAATTATCAACCATGATCAACTCAATATAAGAATAATTACTTTTTAAAGAATTCTTTGAGGGCTGGTGACATTGACAAAATTGTATGGTTGAATCATGTTCATGTACAAATATGTAACAACAAATCCCACTATTATTTATAATTATAATGAACCAATAAAAACATGGAAAATAAAGCCTGTCTAGCTTTGCAAAAATTTATTTGAGGACTGACTAGGAAAATAGCTCTGTAGTTGATTACTTGCCTGGCATGTGTGAGGTATTAGGTTCAATCCCTAGTACGAAAAACAAAACAAAACAAAAACACAATTATTTGATTTACTTCTTATGCTCAGTTAAAATAATTGGTTATGTAGATATTTTCTTCATCTATGCATTTCTTATCTAAATTACTTTAACGCATAGTGGCATCAACCATTATATATTTGTGTTATTTATATTTTCCAAATATCTTTAAGTTTTAAAGCTTAACTCCAGCATCCCTTTTTCATTGAACCAACATCTCTTTCAGGAAGGTATTCTTACCATTTATGGCTCACTGTATGCTCACTACCCTTTCCTAACTCTTTCCTAGGATGAAGTACTGCCTTGCCTGCATACAGTGATCCTTTGCTCCCTGCCTGTCAAGTCCTGGTTCAGAACTCATCTCTTACCTTAGGTCCTTTAAATGTTAAATCCATATTGCTTTTCCACTATTCACTCACTTTGGCACTTACTCATGTTTGCCTTTTGTGGGCTCCCTGTTTCCTCAAAATATCTTTCAAATAGCTATAATTTCTTTTCTTGGACAAAAACTAACCAGTCAAGAAACAAGTAAAAACATATTTAAAAGTATAAAGAAAATATACTTAACTTCTAGATGCTCATATTTATTAAAACACAATTAAAACAGAATAAACTGTAGATTTCTTGAGAACAAATTTAACTAAGGAAAAGAAGGAAATAAACAAAAGAGTCTTGGGTAGCCAGTTATCATATAGCTGGATCTTGGGGACAGAGACAAGGAAGAGGATTTATGGGACATCAAAAACAAACTCTTACCTCTTCACAATGTTTCCTTCTATTGCAATTTAGCAACTCCATGTGTTTTGGTCTCAATTCTCTAGCATGTGTAAGCACTGTGAATTTACAGGCCAGGCCTGAAAGAATATAACTAAGAGCATGTTAGGTGCTCAAAAATAGTTTTTCACTCATCAAAATAAATTTAAAAGTCCCAAAGAGAAAGGGATCATATTAGATTCTCTTTTTATACCTAACATTTAGTAGAATAGTGATAAAAGATGAGTCAGTTTTACTCAATTATTTCTCCACTGGTGTAAAAGCAATATATTGTCCCATAGGATACATGTTGAAACGATGTGTGAAACATTTGCCAATAAGAACTTTTCTTTTAAGAAGGTGAAAATCAGGGCTACTCTAATCAACTCTAAGATCCCTCATTATCTTATTTAATGAAGGCTGCGTTACAGAAGTCTCTTCTTAGTTCTGGTGACCATATAAATTATCTTAAATATAATCCATAAAGACAAAGGGAAGATAAAGAATGACCCTTTCAAAGAGAAGATAGGACTGTCACACCTGTGCAAGGGTGATACCATCTAGGAAGGACAGACCTGTTGAATTAAAGCAGATGACTTACTAGAGTGGTACCTCCAGCCTGGGACTTACCTACTAGAGTCAATGTGGCATAGCTGGTATCTTAAACTTAAGGAAGCTTATATCATATATCAAACTTATTAGCATATATCAAACTCATTACACATTTACTGTTCCTGAGGTTCACATGAAGAAGATCAATATATTTATATCTCTATTTTCTTTTCTCTTTTTTGGCAGGGGTAGGGTGGGGTGGGAGATGTTATGAGCTGAATCATGCCCGTCCCCAAATTTCTACGAACTCCTAACTCCCAGTACTGCATAATGTAACTGCATTTGAAGACAGAATCTCTTGCCAGGTGCAGTGGCACACACCTATAATCCCAGTGACTCAGGAGGCTGAGGCAGGAGGATTGCAAGTTCAAGGTCCACCTCGGCAAAAGTGAGGTGCTAAGCAATTCAGTGAAACACTGTTTCTAGATAAAATACCAAAAAAAGGAAAATAGTGCTGGGGATGTATGTGGCTCAGTGGTTGAGCCCCTGGATTCAATCCTGGTACCCACCCCCCAACCCCCAAGAAAAAGATAAGCTCTCTTAAAAGGTAAATAAATTAAATTGAAGTTAATAGGGCAGGCCACTACACTCGGCAAGGTATCCTATCTTTAAACACAGTGTGTTCTTATAAGAGGAGGAAATATGGATACAGGTGGGTACAGAGAAAAGAAAAAGTGAAGACACACCGAAGCTGGCCATCTATAAGGTATGGAGAGGGGCCTCCAAAGGAATCAGCCCTAACAATGTCTTAATCTCAGATTTCTAGCCTTTAGAACTGAGAGAATAAAGTGTTATTGTCTAAGCCACCTAGATTATTGTACTTCATTATGGCAACCTAGCTGAATAATGTGTAGAGAAACAAGCAGAAGTTATGGACAACGTGGTCAGAGTGACAATGAAACCCACAGTCTTGGAGAACCTGAAATAGCATCTTTCACAGCCTCACCGTCTGCTCTAATCATAAAGTAACACTAGGTTCTTATAAACTACAACTGCTGGCAGTCCCATGTGTAATCTCAGCAGTATTTTGGCAGAACTATAATTCTTTCTTGAGGAGATCTCACTCGGAATTTTATTTGTCCTTTTCCTAAGCAGAACATTGAATTGCATTGTAGATGGCTACATCCTAGCTTATTGATTTTAGTTTTTTTTTGTTGTTGTTGTTATTTAGATGGCCTCTATTCCTCTTCCTTTCCATTAAATAAGGTTTAAACAAAAATTAAAACTTCCAAATGCAAGTTTGCTGGAAGAATTCCTTTTCAAATCATGTGATTACTATGTATTGGAGTAGATAAGCAGTAGATAAAGCAACGTTACAGTTAATTAAAGGTAGATGAGACACATGTCTTAGAGTTTATTCTACAATACAGTTATATATCTAGAATTACTATATTAGGATAACTTCTTGAAACTCTAAGAACTCTTGATCAGGGAGTTTTATATAATCTTGGGACCCATGGAATGTAAAAGAAACTATAACACCCTAAAAATGAATGCTAAAGTTTTTGCATACGTGCTTTTTTTCTGGAGATAAAGTCCTTAGACGTTTTAAAAACTTTAAAGGTGTCATTTCTCCAATCCCCATGTAAGAATAAATGCTACAGAATAAAACTGAATGTTACATCAAAATCTTATAATCTTTTATGGAAAAGATAAATTTATCTTTTAGATGAAGTCAAAATGCTATGTAGATTCAAATATCTTGATCTGGTTGCTATAGTCTATTTAAGTTAAGTGTTATGAATTCATATTTCTATTAAATGGTAACTTTCATTCATTAAAGGTCCTTTACTTTAAACATTTTCTTTCTAATCCTAATAGATCTCTCCAATGTGCATTATTTTTCCTGGGACAGTTAGGAAGCTGAGCCTCCAATAAAACTAAGGGACTTATGGAGCAGTTAAGTGGTAAAAGGCCTATATTTTGATAAAGCCTACACATTATTTTTCCTCTAAAGATAGTAGAATTTCTTGTTATCAAGAAACTACTATATCAGGTTGTTAGCTAAATACTTTGTAGTTGTTGTTTTTAAATACTCATTTATACCCTGAAAGATGATGTCACTATTCTTATTGAACAAAGAAGTGTACTGAAACTAATGAAGCGACCAAACTGAATGAATGTAGAGCCGAGTTCAAACACTCAAAACTGCAAAATGTTTGTTGTCTTTTATAGAACTCAATGATTTCCCCTAAGTGATTGGATGAGTTAGGAATTGTTCAGATGCAAGTCACATAAACTTCTACAGAGTATTTAACCAAGTAAGGAGCATATTCTTGAATGACAAGAATTCTGCAAGACAGTGTGTTCTGGGGATGGTGCAGTGGTAAGGGGTATTCAGCAGTCAACCAGGTACATCTTATCTTCCGGTTCTATCACTACTGTGGAGCTTTCACCCTGATCAGATGACAGTTTTATTTTGTGACATGACATTCTTACCCAGCTCCAAAGAATGAGAAATACAGTGGGAAAAGTGATAAAGGTAGAATGTCTTTCTACATTTTAACAGAACTTAGATATACTGGCTGGAAGGCTGGAACAGGATAGACCATGAACTTGGAACACATTGTTGGCATCTGCCAATTCTGGGTTGATTTAGTAAAAAAGGTGATTGGATAGGAATCCAGAGGGTCTTGATAAATTGTTCTTTCCTTTTGGACATTTGTGGGCTAGGGATGTGGCTCAAGCGGTAATGCACTCGTCTGGCATGCACGAGGCGCTGGGTTCGATCCTCAGCACCACATAAAAATGAAATAAAGATGTTGTGGCCACCGAAAACTGAAAAATAAATATTAAAACATCTCTCTCTCTCTATTCTCTCTCTCTCTCTTTAAAAAAAAGTTTGTAAGTCTAAGACTTGCAAAACGTAAGAGTGTGTCAGACAGAAGGAACAGCACCTGTGAAACTTTGTGGTAGAGGAGGAATATATAATGTATGGAGAATGTATGGAGAAATATATAATATAGCCAGATTATTGAGAATTTGAAGAGTCACAAGAAAAGTAAGAGTCAGAAGAAGTGGCCATATTGTGATAGGTTTTGGGGGTTGTTTAGTTCTTAAGTAAGGTCAATGAAAAGTCAAGGAAGGAGTTTAAACACAAGTGGTACATGATTCAATTTTTCTTTTAACAGATCACTCCAACTGCCTATAGAGAATGGGATGGTGGAAGGCTATAGGCCATTTGTTAATCAGAATTGAGAAATTTAGATTAGTATGCAACAGTGGCACCAAAGAAATGTGAATGGACCCGATGATATTGAGATAGTAGGAGTTACCTATATTCATGCTAAACTAGATGTGAGGGCATAAAGATGGGTTTCTGGGCTAAGTAACTAGATGAATTATGGTAATAATCATACATTGATATGACAGATTGGTAAGCCTGAAAGGGATCATTTAGTTCAACATTAATAATTTTTATATGGAAAGTAGAAATATAATGTGAAGTAACCTATCCAAAACAAGTTTTTGATGATTGAGCTCAAATGGACTTCTTTATCAATACTTATCAACCAACCATCTATGATTTTTTCAGCCCCTGTGTTTGGCAAGTGGAGATAGAGAAAGGGACAGGAGAGATTTGGTTCCTGTTGAACCAGAGCTTTAAACCTGGGTTGACAGCCTTAAGCTTGAGGTATCTTCTATGCAATTGCGTGCATTTATTTTTTCCCTTTTTGAGCATTCGTAGGGCTATTCTTTATGATACTTCATCCACATTAAATTCAAATCTTTTGAGAGCAATTTTGACCCATTTTGGATCTGTATAACTATATAGTTGTACTTAAATCTTCCCAACATTTCTCCATTTGACTACACAAATTGTCTTTTAAAAATAGATACATTTCTCTAATCTTTTGATCTCCCAGTTGTATAGCTCTATCTGCTCTATTAAGGTTTAAAATAGTTAAAAGCACAATTATGTCAAAATTAATTTGTGTTCTCTCCCAGTGCTTAAAACTGTAAGTAGTTGTGGTTGCATATTTAACTTTTAGATTTTAAAGTCCCATTAGTTTTCCAGTTTACTTAGAGGAGAATATTATGAGAGTCATTATTCTAACTTCCAACTTGTGATTTTTGCAATCTTTAAATGAGAGAGTTTAAAAATTAAGAAATTGAGTTCAATAGATTTTACATGAATTCTTTTTAAGTTCAAATTATTTATTTATTTTATACTATAGTGCTTATTCTGTTTATCTTTCATAGAATGCATTTCATTAGAGAATCAGGGAAAGGTTTCCTTGACAACCATAAAAATAAAGAGCTTTTAATCTTGAGGTATTTGTTGCAATAGTGATTTGTTTGTGTTTGATTGATTTTTTTATGCTATGGGAAATTTGTATGTTTTCAATATTGGAGTTTTCCTAGAAAATCAGTCCACAGAAT
The DNA here is from genome assembly GCF_045843805.1 of Urocitellus parryii. NCBI lineage: Eukaryota > Metazoa > Chordata > Mammalia > Rodentia > Sciuridae > Urocitellus > Urocitellus parryii. Next base: position 29,146,163 of record NC_135537.1, read on the forward strand.
CTCTGATTATATTATCTTACATTAAATACTATTATGTAGAATTAGTTTTCAAATAATTGAAAAAGTAAATAATGAACAATAAGCCCAAATAAATGAGTTATAGTTCAGGAAAGAATGTTCAATTTCCTTTATTTGCAAATAGAATGCTATTTTTCCTATAGCTTTCAGAGGACCTTTTGAGAATTTGGTTTTAAATTTTACAAACTTTTCATTAAATATCTCCAACAGTAAGAATGTACAATGAATAAATCATCTGCTTATGAATGTATTGAGTTTCCTATTATTAGATAATTTTAAGAATAAGATGGAATTATCAGTACAGCAAATGTGATAGTATAAAATCCCGGTACATTGTTAGTGCTCATTAAAAGTAATGCTAGAAATAATAGTGGTGATAGTGATAGCAGTAGTAATACATAATAGTAGTTGCTATTTTACTGCATTTTTCATCATTATATTTATCTGAGGTGTATTATTACAGAGGAAGTTCAAACAGGACAGATAGCCACACTGTATGTAAATTAGGAATACTTCCACAAATTAGATTTAGTGATTCTTTGATATGTCTAAATTGTGTAAATGAATATTAAGAACTGCTTAATGAGTAGTCTCTTTTCTTTAGGTTAAGTGATTATAAAAAGTCAAAGCTTATGAAACACTTGGAAAAAAGACTTTATATAAAATGAGAACTGATCTTTTTAATTACACAAACATTCTGGGAAGAGTTAGTGCTGCAGTCAGTTTTGAGTATATTGCAAGACCTTGACTTGAGCAATGTTGTGATAAATGAATTTCCTGTTGCTCTCTGGTGTTCCAATACTAGGACTGAATTTACTTTGTCCACTATTCAATTAGGATATATGGTTGCAGATGGTATATGTGGATGAGATAGTATATACACATGGACACGACTTTAGAGTAGGATAAACTGCTATAATAAAGTGGCTCAATTCAATGTTCAGATATGTTATGAATTAATCTCTCTCTCATATCTGTGCTAGGATAGGATTGGGGAATTCTTTTTCTTAGGGTACCGGTGTTTGAGCTCAGAGGTACTCAGCCACTGAGCCACATCCTCAGACATATTTTGTATTTTATTTAGAGACAGGGTCTCACTGAGTTGCATAGCACCTGGCTTTTGCTGAAGCTGGCTCCGAACTCACGATCCTCTATCTCAGCCTCCCAAGCTGCTGGTATTACAGGCATGCACAACTGTGCCCAGTAGGATTTGGGGAATTCTTGAGACCAAATTCCACACATTCAGAGAAAAATTTTCTTCCATCTTGTTTATCTACTTTCCTCTGTTATTTATTTTATTCAGCTTTTTAGTTGCTGTGACTAAGATATCTGACCAGAACAATTTTAGGGAAAGAAAAGTGTATCTGGGGAGGAAAATTTTATTTGGGGGGGGGTTCTTAGTCCATTGACAGCTGGCTCCACTCCTCATGGCTGGAGGTGAGGCAGAATATCATGGAGAGTGCAGTGGAGGGAAGCAGCTCACATGATGGTCAGGACAGAAACAGACTCCACTTGCCAGATATAAAATATATACTCCAAAGACACACCCCCAATGCCGACCTTCTCTAGTTACCACTCAGTTAATCCCTATCAGGGGATTAATTCACTGATTGGGTTAAGACTTTCACAACCCAATCATTTCTTGTATGAAACACAGAATGCTGCTGCTTCTCTTGGCACACTCTCCTCCTCTTAGGTCAATGGTAAGTTATTCCTATAAAAAGGGCACAATCCTCATTGATTTCAAGAAATAAGGTTTTCCTTGCTTGTTGTAAGATCCTGAATGTTTGGCTTACTGCTGCAAACGGGCAGTGAAAATGGCAGCTTTGCCAGCCATTGTGTATCATATTGATGGGATTATAGAGAAATAGAATCTGGGCTATGTGTGGTTCAGAATGTAGCACAACCTATCAGTTGGCACATTGATTTGTAGATTGCCTTTAGAATTCCAACAGAAAAATCCATGCACTAAGGCAGGGGGGTTGAAAATGTCACTCTATTAATTCTTTGGTAAGCAAAAAGATTTGTGCTATAAATAAATGTACTGTACATATTTCTTTTAGTGTTTTGGCATTGATAAAAATCTTATTAAATATCTTGAGTTTTACAAATAATAATGGGATTTGAGATAATCATCTACAACTTAGATTGTGGATCATTAATAGTTGTCTTTAGGTATCTGTTAACTAATATCGAATACAACTCTGGTCTTTAAAAACACTAAAACTCAATCAAAACTGAAAAACTTGTGTCAGACGTTACCTAGAATCCCATTTCTATTAGGTGACTAAGTTGTTTTAAAAATTTATATTGCTTTACGCAAGAGTTTGAGATATCTTATAGTAGTGATAAATCCATTTTGACCTTGTGCAAAGTTAGGGCTGAAGCATAAAACAAGAGTCCATCTTTCAAAATCTATACTTTGCTCAACAACACAACAAAAAATATTGCAAATTATAAGCTATGTGAAATGAAGGTGTCAGTAGTTATCTGGGCATTTTTGTTTCACTCTAAGTGGGAGAAAATATAAAAATCTAGTATTGCAGAGAATTCCATTATTTTAGAAGACTTTCAGGGAAGCAGGATCATGGTGTGATTTAAACTGTCTATGCCTATCAATATTTCAACTCATTTAAAAGAAGCTTTGTCTACATGACCTTACTCAGAAAATAGCAAATTAAAAATTAACAAATCTGCTTTGTATTTCTCTTGTTGAGAAATTACATTTAAAATATAACATCTCTAGCTACTCATTGAGCCTCAACAAAGAAACTCACTTACATCAGCAATTATTTTATTTGGATATATTGATTTATTCAGTTTATTTATGGATAAAAATTTACTATGTATATGAACCAGGCATTATTTGTTTTAGGAATATATTTTGCATTGTTCATTGTATAAATTGATTTTGCAGATACAGTAAAGCTCTGAGGGAAACCAAGCATCAACAATTTATGCTTTATGTTCCTCTTTATTTTACAACTGTGCTTTAAAATCAAGACTTTATTAAAATGAACTCTTCCTTCTGCTCACAATAGGATGGGCACATTAAACAATTTCTGATGTTTAAAGAGTGATGTTGTTGAGAGAATACGTGACTTGAAATAGTAACGTGAAAGGTTATTTTTCATAAGCTCTTTATAGTGTGCTTGTATACCTTTCAAATTTTAAAGTTTTAATAGCTAACCGGAAGTTATGATAGGAAAAATAAAAATAGTGGACTCCATTTAAAGAAAAAAAAATGTGCATTTGTGTGTGTGTTTTCTTAATAGCCTTCTGACCTCATTTGTGCTACCCATAGGATATAATTTGTCTTGATAGTCATTCCCTCTGCTCTCAGCCTGGAATGACAATGTGTTGTACATGATCGTTCATTGCTATTATCCTAAACCAATAAATAAGGTTCATATGCTACTTACTTACAATTTGTTTCTATAGCTCACATGAATAAAAGGCTAAGGAAATACAAGGATATTGTGAGATGCTTACCATGTAAAACTGCAAATTAAGTGTCAGATTTTAATATTTAAGATTGATAAACTTTACTCTTACATATTAAGAAGATAGGACTTATTTATATTTTGGTTATAAAGCTTAATTTAGGACTATATGCAATTCTATTTTTCCATAAGAAAGTTAAACATTTTTCAAAAGAAGAAAGCATTGTCTTAGTATTTTCTTTTTTATTTTTTCAATTGCATTTGTAAATGGCAAAAAGGGAGATATGACGGTTATTTCTCATCAGAACACATCTTCCAGGTAGATGGGAGCTAAATGCTCTTTTTTTTCCCCCAAATGAAAAAAATGTAGAATGACTGAGTTTCAAAGCAGAAAGAGAATTCCAGGACACAACGTCTGTGTTCCTGAGGGCATTCACCACCCAAATTGGCACATCTTTGCATTTTGTCAACTGCACACTTTTCCCATCAGCTGAGCAATAGCGATCCCAAGCTCTGGACTGAGAAAAAGCCAAGGATCTATTCCCTGTTTCCCTGGAAGGTGTTTCTAAGACAGTGATCCTTTCCCCCTCCTTCCCTTGTTTGCGTCTCTCTTCTTCACTCACCACTTGCCTTTGGCAAGACAGAGAAAACATTTGGAAGGGGATTTAATACAAGCAACTGGACTTGTACTGTATATAATGATCAAGTTTTAGAATTACATGCTTGCTAATGATTTCTTAGCATGGGTTTCCAAGCAGAATATTTAGTCTGGACAGAGTTTTATATCTATGCAATTTCAAAAATTATGCCTACTCTGTATTATTATTATTATTATTATTATTATTATTATCATCATCATCTGTGTTTCAACTAGTTTTATAGTTTCCTTCCCTTACCCACACCCCCTGCTCCGAACCCCATATAGACGTGGTAAGAATGAATAATCTAAGTGGAAGCTCTATTTTTTTCCTCCTTGGAGACCAGATAAGAGCCAAGGGAAGAGTGAAGTTCCACCAAGCTAGGGTCTAGCATAAGTCTGGTCTTTCTGCCTGAGAGAACACATAGCTGTGTATCTTTATTTGGTACTTTTAAGGAAAAGAATTCATTTACGAATACAGGAAGAAAATTAAATGAGTAAAATGTTCATAAATTTAGAATTATGATTAAATTTAAAAATGCTCTGAATTATTCAAACCCTTACCAATAAATTGGTATTTCAAGTTAAAGTTTATCCCTGGGCATTTCTCCCTAGGTAGTTACGTTGTTCAGTGACTTAGAGAGCCATGTTCTTTCCTAGTGCCATCTTAAATCCTTTGGGGCATAATTTACTGTTTGTTTTTTTTTCCATGTACACCATTCTGTTCCCTATTGTGGCTGCTCCTGAACCTGGCCATCATTTCTTTGGGCACCATTTGCACATATTGTAGAAAAAGCTCACAGAGTCTCTTTTTGAGTATCTTACAACCCAGAGTTTGCTCTTACTACCAGGGTTGTGGCTTAATAAGAGCTTAATGATTTCACAGTTTTCTCCTTTTAAGCTGTGCTGCTAGTACTTCCCCTGCTTCCCCCTTAGCTATCACACAGCTCACTCGCCTGTTTTTGACTGACATGCCCTTGCACTAATTATTTCTTTTTCATTATCGACTTGTTTCTGATTCTGTTCCTGGTGGGTAGTCATTTCCATCTCTCTCTCATTTGGATAACAGTTAGGAAATAAAGCAAAGCAGCTCCTGATGCTACATGAAGGGTTTTTTTTTTTGTAAGTAGCTTTTTGGAAATGGCAGCATATAAAAAGATAAGAGGACAGTGTTCCTGCCCTGCACATAACCCATTGCATGTTACATGGAGTTTCATTGATATTCTGGATATATTTAGATATATCTAGAAGATGAGAAATGTCAATCATAAAACAATGCAAGCTGTGTTTTTCCTGTGATTATCAAAAAAGTCTAAGGGATATCTGCTTTGTTGTTCCTCTTTACATTTTCCACCATAACATATTGGTCTTTCTTATGGTTACAACACTAACGTTTCTTTGGGCTCTGTCTTTCCTGCAGTGTGGGTGACATTGAAACCAAGGAATCCAGTGTCTCCCTTTGGCCAACAGGGTGAGAGGGGAAGATAACAGGTGGTGACCTTCAGAGTTGGTGTACCTAGGCCATAGGTTCTCAGCCAATTGTTTCTTCCCAGGCTCTGGGGACCCAAGGCATCTTGTAAGCATATTCTCTCCAAATCTACCTGCCTCTCTTGTCTGCCCTTTGTTGGTAGAGACCCTGTTTCAGATTTCATCATTACTCTCAACTCTTGGATTTAATTCTTCACAGCATTCCTTTTAATTTACTCTTTCCACAATTTAATTGCAGGTTAATCACCAGTGTATCAATTGAGGGTGTTAGGTGCAGGACAGGCTGGTCTGCAGGGCCTGCAGGGCATGCCAAACAAAGTTAGCTGCAGAATGACCTGGCCTCTCAAACCCTCTGTCTGGTTCTATATCACCTGTTTGCTTCAAGCCCAAATGCCCAAGCCCCCGCTCAAGGCTGAACACTCAACCCCCCACTCAGGGTTGAACACTTAACCCCCCTTGGGCTAACAAGGCAGCTTGCAGACCCAGAGACCCCATTAGATTTGGGCTATAAAAACTCCCTGTGCCTGTTCCTTCCCCCTATCATAAAGTTCATTCAGACTCAGGTGGGTAAAATTTCTAATTAAGCTTTTAACCAGATTCTCCTCAGGAATTACCAACTCCTGGCCACTGATGATACCTCCAGTCAAGACCTATGCCAAATGGACTGACTTCATCATGGATCTGTGGTGGCAAGGAACTTTCTTTTATACCGGTCTTCTCTGCCCTCCTGTGGGGGCTCCTTACTTCCCTCCTCTTTCTGCCACACTGCCCCATTTCAGCAGGAAGCAGCCAGAATGAGTCTACATCCATTCTCATTTAATAACAAAGAGTGGGGAATGTAGGGAGTCACCCAGGCTCCAAAGACTAACTTCCCCATCCCCCAAGAAGAGCCATCCAATGGTGAGCCCTGCTGGCTCACATGATCCTTACCCACCAATCAGAGCCCTGCTGGCTCACATGATCCTTACCCACCAATCAGAGCTCTGCTGGCTCATGTGATCCTTACCCACCAACCAGAGCCCTGCTGGCTCACCTGATCCTACCCACCAATCAGACTAGCCATACTGGCTCACCTGATCCTTACCCTCCAATCAAAAAGCATTCCATGACAACTGTCAAACCACCCCTGGCTCTATAAATATGCAGAGCTGTTCCTCAATAAACGGGCATTTGCTCCGATGATAAGCCTTGTTCGTTCTTTCAATTACAGGGATTGGAAATCATGTACTTTCTTAAATGATTCCCATATATTAACCCAGTTTTTTTTCCTATTTATTTATTTGTTTTTGCTGCCCATGTGCTTCTCTTTTGGCATTCCAGGCTCTGGAGTAAAAACCACAGAGATCACACAAACCTGGACAATGTTGTTCACTTAGTTTCTTCCAACCCATGGCTATGCTCTTGCTGTATTATTAATCAAAGTTTGCTCAGTCAACACTCTATCCTGTCAATCTTGTGTTCAATACACTCTTATACTTATTAAATGTACTTCAAAGGAAAAGGTGTTCTTTGCTTTCTTGAGTCTATCCATAATTCTTTGCACACTATCAAAAGTACCTTAATTGTATCTTAACAGCTATATCTTTAATACATTATGCTTCTTTAACAATGTTTAATCCATTTAATTTTTCCTTTGTATTAAAAGGAATTTTCAATGAATCAGTCTATGTACTACTTTAAAAAAAATGTTTGTAGTGGGTAGTGTAATATTTTTTCTTTTCATATGGCTAGCATTTAAGGGGTGAGAAAACAATCTTCCTTTCTCAGTCTCTCTGGTTCTACTCAGTTTGACACTGTCTCAGCCTTTAGGGTCAAAAATGGTCCAGGCATGGCCTGTTTTTTGTTGTTGTGTTGTTTTGTTTTGGTACCAGAGATTTAACTCAGGGGTGCTCAACCACTGAGCCACATCTCCAGTCATATTTTGTATTTTTATTTAGAGATAGGGTCTCACTGAGTTGTTTAGCACCTCACTTTTGCTGAGGCTGACTTTGAACTTGCAATCCTCCCACCTCAGCCTCCTAGGTTGCTGGGATTAAAGGCGTGCACCACGAAGGGCTCACAGCATGGCCTGTTGAGATATCCATTTTCCACTAGCCACAGTGATTGGTCCAAGGCACAGTATATGGAAAAAGTAGGCCAATATTTTTCTAAGACAGTAGATAAGAAGAAAATACCATTAACTTTATTGGGGGAAGCAATCCAAGAAATTAATTTGGTCTTGCTTGGCCAAACAAGTACCTTTTTATTGGTTTTAATTTTTGGTAGTGATTATCTAAATTCTTTTAATTTAATGGGGTCATCACTACACTTTCTATATAGACTTCGGTGTTAGGTTTTAAATATATCAAATCAGAAAATACCGTAACTGAGGACGGTCACCTCGCTCCACAGCATTTATGCCCATTTTCTTTCAGATTATGCCCTATGAGATCTTTCTTACTGCAGAACAGAGCCTCTTCATCTTCTAATGATAAAGAAGAAAAATTTTGAGCTAAAGAATGTTCCAGAATTATTGAAGTTCCATAATTTTTTCTTTTTTGTTATTTTAATCTATACTTATATATTTATGATATATTGATTATTTTTATATATATTTATTTATTAGTAATATAAGCATATGAACACATACCTCAGGAATCTTCCACTATAATACACATGCATAGCCTGTATTTGTTTACTTAAGATATGATTTTTAGGGGGGTGATAAGGTCTATTTGCTCAAATGTTTATCTTTTGCCCCCTTGGCCTCAGTAGCTCATATTACAGAATCCATCAACAAAAGGGTGTCATCCCAGTGGGCCAGAACTTTCTGTCTTCTAATGTTTCCTAGGAAACATGCAAACAGTAATTGCAATGAGTGAACTCACTCATCAGTTATCGATATCCTGACTTGAATTCATATGAAATTATTTTTCTACCAGTGTAGAAATGGAAGAGCATGATTTGGGGGGAGAGTTCAAAAAGTACGTTTTGAAAGTGACAGAGGGCTAATTTTAAGTGGCATAACTGCATTTTGGTGATGTTGGGATGGGGCATTTTGAAAGTCAGCTATGGGGGAGTAGAATAACCAAAACTGGATTTAGACTTGCCTTTAATTTCTTGTTGTAATCTGCTATATACCCATTGTATGCTTAGTATGCTTAATATGAGCCTTGGTTTCCTAGTTTATAACATATTAAAAACCATATGTTCACCAGAATTGATAGCTCAATGTAAGCCTGCATCTGGCATGTATAAAAATTTGAAAAACTTTTTAAAATGTGAAGAACTATTGAGGATTGAAGTGGGGGCTATGTTAGAGAAAGTATAAAAGAGCTACCTAAACTTGAATTCATATCCATTGTCTACAAGCCAGGCAACCTTGAAATTGTACCTCAGTTTTCACATTCGACTAATGAAAAGTATCATCTTTACCAAAAAGTATTATTTTGAAGATTAAATGAGATAATATATATAAAGCACCCAACACAGTGTCTACTTCATGGTATAACATACACTAAATTTTAATTAATTTAAATTTTAATGGGAAATCCAGGGTACAAGTGACTTTTAAACAGAATCTCACTGCAAATTTCAAATGAATTCTGCAATAATACTATTACAGTAAAATTGTATAGGAAGTAATCAGCTCTGTGCATTTGCCTGTGCTCTATGACATTAATCAGTACAGACTTAAATCTACAAAAATCTAGTTTAGTTGGTTGCCATGCAACCTGCTTTTCACAGGCTGCAATCCCAGATAACTTTCCCATTTCATGGTTTTTGCTTCCTTTTCATTTTTTGTTTGTTTGTTTAATATGGTTAAATATAATTATAGGATACCAGGAAGAAGTCACTTCTAAGAAAAAAAAATATTCCTTGATTTCTATTAAATTGAAAGAGACTTGTAAGTTGGTCTGGAATTCCAAGGACATTTGCCCATAGAAACAATATTAGCCAGGTTGATTAGGTCTTCAGGTCATCTAGGAGGAAAAAAAAAATCAATGCAACCCACCAGGTCCCTGAGCTATAGGATTCATAGTGCTAGTGTGAGGTCTGCATTCTGGAGAGAAAGCACTATGACCCTTGGGAGCAGAATCAGCTGAAGAATATTTTTCAAAGAATTGAAGTTTATATGTTTGGCCCTGGTACATTTTCCACTCGGCACTTCTCAATTATTGTTTAATATTTCTTTTCCCAGTTCTCACATATTACCTTTTAATAAAACACTCCATAACATCCTAAATTTCCTTCCTCTGTCTCTCCCTCTAGAGCTACGTGTTCTCATATGACTCACCTCTCTTTCCTCTCCAGTTTAAACTCTGTTCTCTCAGTGCTACTTCCCAAGTAGGGAAAAGCAAAAGGGTTGAATTAATGTGCAATAAAGTGAGTTATATATGATCTCATCAGGAAACAATACTTCTGTAAGGAACAATTAATCTCCCAAGTTAACACTCATGTGGTGAAGCATCAGGACATGTGACGAAGTCAAAATGAAAGTCAGGCTGTATATCTGAGGGTGCAGGATGGTTCCCTGAGGTCGCTCAAGTTCAAGTTTGGGAAACCATAGATGGTGTGAGAGCAAGTAAAGTCCAGTCTGTTCTTCTGGCCCACTCCTGCCCACAAGTGGATGATACCACAAGTGATGGATACCTTTTATTAATAAGTACCGTGGTGTGGCAAAGGATAGCAAGTGCCTTTGGAGCAGGCAATCTAGTTAAGGCCTGGGCCTGCCATTGCTGTGTTCTTCAGCTGCTTTCAAAGTATAGTTTTTAAATTGATAAGATCTTCAATTGTTTCAATTTATTTTCCCCCTTGGAATGGATTCTTTATGGAATATCAGTAAAGGGAAACTTATTGAAGACCACTTGTGGGTCTATTGTGGGTCAGAATCCATCAACACTGAGAAAGAGGCTTCTTTTTTGGCGACACCATGTTTCCTGGTGAACAGCCTCTCTGTACACAAGTTTTGTGCTAGTGGCTGTTTCCCAAGGTTATTTCCCAAACTCCCTGAAGATATTTACATTAATAACTACCCTGCATTTATCTCTCCTAACTTCTTTACCTCTTTCTGTCTCTGTCTCTGTCTCTGTCACCTTCCCTTTCTCCTCTGACCATAGTGAGCTTCTTTTAGTTCTGCCCAAATGCCAGGCTTCTAGAGTCTAGATCTTTGCATGCTTTTTTCTTCACTGGGACCCTTTCCCACCTTACTTTAGTGGATAATTCCTCTTACTTGATTAAATGTCATCTCTTCCATTACATTCATTTGAAATTAACTCTACTTAGTCAAGATTGAGGTAAGAGCTACCACCAGGTGATCTTATTACTTTTTTACCTTCTGTTATAATTGCTTGTTTTCCTTGAAAGACTGAATTTTTTCGAGGTAGAGATCCTTCCTGTCTTACCCAAGCCTCTACCTCTAGCACCATGCACATGGAGGTACTCAATGAACACGAGTTAGTAAACATTCTTACCATACAAGTTATACCTTTAGATCTGTTCAGGAACAAAATTAAAGTCTGGATTTAAAGCAGTGTACCTTGTGAATATTAGAAAATGCCCTGATTTGTTCATATCAGGGAATAACATGCATATGACATTCAAATAATTCACTCAGTAAGTCTTGTATCTCCAATATAATTTAATATAAAAATATATGAAAAATTAAAAGAAGAATGAAAAATAATTTAGAAGTAGTAATTCAGCAAGAAAAAATATGTAAACTACCTAAGTATTTTTTGGGGTGGGGAAGTGGATGGTTGCAAGTAATGCTATAACTCCCGTGACAATGGCATTTTGGGTCAGGGGACAATACTTGGGAATTTTCTAAGACCCCTTTTTACCTTTCTTTCTCATCCCTGTTTACAACATACTTGGATATTGCAAAATTGCATCTGCTTCAAAGTTGGAAACCCAACTGGTGTCATTCAGAGCAAAGTATGAATGTATTTATCCTATTAATTACAACAAAGATATTTGTGAAATGGAAAAGATTATACATATATCTGGATGTTCAACATGTCTGCCTTTTAATCCATATTCTCTTTTCCACCAAACAGAGAGGCCAGATCACAGGATCAAACCTTTTGCCTTTATAATTCCATAAATGATGCAGCTTGGCCAGATAAATTATTCCGCTTAACTCACTTGTTTCCTTATCCCAAGAAGAAAGGAAATTGACAGAATAGCTAGTTTAGATTGTCAAGAACTGATGTTCCCCCAAGGTTCTGCACTGAGATTTCACCAAAAAACCAAGATTTTTCTTTATTTAGGAGAAGATTGGGAAATTGCTAAGCAAAAGACAGCTAATTTGCATTCTTCCTATTACTCAAGTCAAACTCCAATCATGATTATGTGCATCTCTGGCACTTGTGTCCCACTGGTGTTTTGTACATGCTAATTTTTCATCTTCACATGGATACTTCCATACCAGTGCTCACTTTCTGGGATTTTCTCTGGATGTTTAAGCACCTCTTGGCAGAGAACATAGGATGAAAACAAACCATTGCCTGTTTTCTATGGTGGCAGCAATTTTAAACACAGCTATTTTAAAACAAAGAAACAGACTGAGGATTTAAAAGAAAATGAATTCTGTTTTTGCTGTTTGGGAAGCACTCAGTGGATAATTGCTAGCCTCAGAGTGATTTGAGGTGGGAAATGGGATCCAGATTTAATGAGCTCCAGAGGAAGCCCTCATGTGTGGAAGCCCTGGATGGCAACAGTGGAGGATTATTTTCCTGCCTTCTGATTGCTCCTGCCTGGCCTCTGTGGAATGAAGACTTTTTTTAGTCCAGTACTATAAGATGCATCTCCATCCCATAGTTTTTTTTTTCTTCCCAATAACTCCAACTTGTGAAAGTACACAGACACATCAACTGCTAGGAAACTGATACTCTGCTAAGACTAAAGACCGGCCTGTTTCATAAGAAAATGGTCAAATACCATGGTTTAACACTCCTCTCACTTGACTAAACTTTAAACAGTTTTCTTCCTGATTTTAGGTCCTGACCTTCCCTTCCTTAGAACATTTACTTCAGAAAACTTGAAATTATGAATTTTTCTCAGACCCCTTGAAATAAAATTATCTTTCTGTATCCTTAAATTTCTCACCAGCAGAGTCAACCAATTTCAAATCAAAATAATTTGAATAAACATTCTCTCTGTACTGAACATTACAGACTTTTTTTCTGGTCCTTCCTGAAAAATACAGTGTAATAGCCACTTGCATGGCAGTTATATTGTATTAAGCATTAGAAGTAGTTTAGATAGGATTTAAAGTATATTGGAGGATGTGTGTAGTTAATATGCAAATATCATGCTATTTTATATAAGGGATTGGAGCATCCATTGATTTTGGTATCTCTGTGTGTGTCAATGGTGGTGGTAGGAGTGTGATCCTAGAACCAATCGTTCAAAGACACTGAGAAAATGCTGTAAATGTAAATCTCCTATCCTCTTGCCAGTTTTCAGCCCTTGAATGGATTTCTCAAAGACCAGGGGGCTTTCTTTGAAATGTAAACACTGAAAGAAACAGCAGTCAGTCTCTATGGGAGAGAAAGGGCCTACTTTTGATGGATATCAATTAACAAACACAATAGTAAAAGTATGAGTAAAATCTTCCTTGCCTGTTTAATTTTCTCCAGTGCAATTTTACTTTGATGGGTTCTTAGGCAGAAAAAAGAATAGTGGTAAGGAGCGTCATTTAAGGCATTAGGGACATTAGCTTCCTGGAATTGCCATATCGAAACCCTATGGGTTGGATGGCTCTGTACCTGGGGGAAGGTCCAAGGAGATCATGGAATGGGAGGATGGTGCTCAGGAAAATGGGATCCTTGTTTTAAGTGATGGAAAAGAATTTCACATCATGAGATATTGAGCTACAAGCAGATATTTATTTAGGAAAGCAAGGATTATGCACTGGAAGGGGAAAAGTGCAGGTCATCCAGGGAGTGAGAAGTAACCCCTTGTTCTGGGGTATTAATATTTATAGAGGGACAGTGGCTAGGAGCAGGACTACAAATGGAGTGATAGCAAGTCAGGGTAGAGTTATGCAATTGTGTTCCAGTTTTCCTTGCATTTGCACATTACCCTTGCATGGTGTTTCATTCTGTGTGCAAGGACATGGGCTGGTTGCTAGCTGGGTTGCTCACCCGGTTGGTCACCAGTTGCTTGTTTTTGCATTCCAGTGATTCATGGGCCTTTCTCTTAAAAAAAAAAAAAAAAGATTCAGTACATATTTTTTCTGTATCCCAAAATTCCTATCTCAGTTTACACAACACAACTTATTGTCCCACAGTTTCTGGAGCCTACAAATCAAGATCAAAGCCATTGGCAGGTTGGGATTCTTCTGAGGTCTGTCTCATGGACTTAGATGGCCACTTTCTTGCTGCATCATGACATGGTCTTTTTTGTGTGGGCATTCCTGCTATCTCCCTGTGTGTTCAAATTTCCTCTTTTGGTAAGAAACCAGACAATTGGATTAGAAGCCCCCTGTCACTGCCCATGGCCTCTTTTTAATTTAATCACCCCTTTAAGGTCTATCTCCATTAGGTTACAGTCTGAGGTACCAGGGACTAGGGCTTAAGGACACAAATTCTTAGCAGGCACAATCCAGTTCATAACACTAAGTCTCTGTTTCTGTTGTTGCTGTCTTTCTACCACTCCCTTCTTAGAGGAAACTGTACTTCCCAAAGTACCAATCCAACCATTTTCTGAAAAATTTGTTTCTTGAGGATAACAAGAAACAAATGGCTTATTCTTTTCTAACCCTCAGCACCAAAATAGTACTAGGTGAACGAATATTCAATCCTCACAGGACCAGTAAAGTACATAGAGAGGCTTGGAGTTGGATGGAAGTGGGATTATAAATCCAGCAGAATTTATTGTTTTGAAAGCTGAAGATATTCACCACGCAAGTTTAACATTTGCTCCATTCCCTTAGTCCATTCCCTTGAAGAGCAAGTCAGTACATCCCTTTTCAAAAATGCTGTAGTTGTGTTGGAATGAAGATAGTTATGTTAATTTTTCCCCTGCAAGCGTAAATTAAATAAATGTTATTTAATATAGATGACCATTTGGTTATTGTATTTTGGCACTCCTTCTCTTTTAACAGGACAGCATCCACGTACACGTAAATCAACTTTTAAGAGACTTTGCCTAATGTAGTTCAGTCACATGTCTATAGAAAATCCGTAGTATAGCCTCACATTACTTCCACTTTTTATTAGAAAAACCCAGGAGTTATAAAATCGGCATAGAGTAATTCCATTATTATAAGATATATTCTAGTGTAGACTGTGTTATGTTCTTTGAGTAATTCTTTTGACTCTTAATTTTAAAAATTGATAAGATTGTGAGCCAATTAGTCACATTAATAATCACTGTTAAGAATTCATTGGTATTCTCTGAAATACAATCATAAAAAACAAACAGAGGCATTTATAAATCAAGTAAGAACACTTCTCAGAATGACAAAGTTGTCCTTGAGAAAGTTGGATGTAACAGCCAAACCATGGGATGCAGGAATAAGCAAAGAAGTGTGGAGTTCTCTTCTGCATGAAAGTTCTGCTTTCCCAGCCAGTAAATGTGAAGATCCAACTACTTTTTTTCTTCTGTGATTTCTTTTCTCTATGTCATTCTTCTTTCCCGCTTCATCTCCACTATTTTTTCCTATCCTACACAAATTTTTGTCCTTTCATTTTGTTCCATGCTTTAAAAATAATGTGCAAATATACACATATATTCATATATAAAAATAGATTTATATGAACATAAAAGAAAATGTACATCTAAACTCATATATAAATATGTGATACATACATAGTCAAATATATGCACATGTATTAACAGTTATAAATATATACAGAATCTTGTGCTCTCAGTTAAGTTCTTTATTCTGCATTCTCTATACCTTAATATGTAGAAAAGAAGAGGGGGCATGGAAAATGTCCTAATTAGCTGGGGCTACTACTACAAAATACCATAACCTGAGTAACTTATAAACAATAGATGTTTAATTTTCACAGTTCTGGAGGCCAGAAATTCAAGATCAAGGTGCCATAAGATTTGGTATCTGGTGAGGACCCTCTTGCTGGTTCATAGTGTTCTTCTGGCTCTGTTCTCACGTGGCAGAAGCAGTGATAAACTTCCTGGGATCTCTATTTTCTTCTTTTTGTTTGTTCTTTATGGATATACAAATGTTGGGGTCATTTTGACATAATTATATAAGCATGGAATGTAATTTGCTCCAATTCAGTCCCCAGTACTTGCCCTTTCCCTCCCTTCTTCCCTCCCCTGTTTCCTTTTTTTCTGCTCTACTGATCTTTCATCTAGTTACTTAGTTTTTTTTAAGCACACTTTTCTGTACATAAAGGTGAAATTCACTGCAATATATATTATATATATATATATATATATATATATATATATAAATAAAAGTTTGGTCACATTTCTGGGGTTTCTCTTTTATGAGCACTAATTCCATTTGTGCAGGTATCACCTCTTAACTAATCATTCTTTGTGTGTGTGTGTGTGTGTGTGTGTGTGTGTGTGTGTATGTGTTACTAGGGATTGAAGAACCCAAGGGTGCTCTGTCACTGAGCTACATCCCCAGCCTTTTTTATTTTATTTTGAGACAAGGTCTTGCTAAGTTGCAAAGGCTGGCCTTGGATTTGCAATCCTCCTGCTTCAACCTCCTGAGTTGCTGGGATAAACAAACACGTGCCACAATACTTGACTGTGACTCCACACTTAATATGTCATCTTGTGGATACAGTTTCACCATATGAATTTTAGGGGGACATAAACGTTCAGCCCATGGCAGTATACCTACATTTTGCCTTCAACCGTCACTTTCAAAGTCTGCCTCTTAAGCTACCAGGGTGAATTCCATCACATCCCATAATGGGAATTCCTTTATCCCTGTTTAATTGGTAACCACAGGTAGCCCAAGAACTCCAGACTTGTCCTTCAAGACTTGGCTTGGAATGACATCATATATCCTCTGCTCTTCTGCCTCCCCTCATTTTCCCTGTGTTCTCTGGCACCCAAGGTCTACCATAAATAAAGTGTACTCTATTGTTCTTCTCTCCTCTGAATCCTTCCTGCATTTGTATGTTAGTTGCCTAGAATATTAGTTTGTTAGAGCTATGTATTAGCTCCAACAAATTGCCACAAACTTGGAGACCTAAAACAATAGAAATATATTCTCTCACAATTCCAGAGTCCACATGTCCAGATAAGTATCACTGAGCTGCAGGGGTGGTGTTAGCGAGCCGAGCTACCTCTGTGGACTATAGAGAGGAATCTCATGGCTTCTGGTAGCTCCTGGCATTCCTTGGCTTATGTTCAGCTTCATCTTTTGAAAATTCAAGGAAGGTATCTATCTCTAAATCCTCTGATGCAACTTTATGCCACCTTTTTTTCTATTTGCCTTCTCCTCTTTGCGTCAAATCTTTGTTCTTTTCTTACATAGATGTATGTTTTTGTACCTAGACAATTCAGAAGAATCCCCCTATCTTAGAATCCTTAATTTAATTGCATCTGCAAAGACTCTTTTTCCAAACCAGGCAACATTTAGAGGTTTCAGGGATCAGTAATTGGTACTTTGGGGTGCTGTTGTTTAGGCTACAGCCATCTGCTTGCTCTATTTCAAACCTGTGTCCCCCACAAGGAATCTGCTTTTCCCCAAGCACTTTCAAGGATGGCTGGTTTTATTTTTGTGTCTTCCATAGCCTAGGAATGAGGTAAGTATTCTCCTTGGTCTGTTTGGCTCTTATTCTATGCCACTGCATAGGATAAGATAGAATGAATAAATATATAGAATATTCTTCATTTCTGTTTTTTGATTCAAGGATCATATCTTTCATAATTTTCTATATGTTCTAATGTTAATGTAATAACATAACACTTCATAAAAATCTCTCTAAAGCAATTGGTATGGCTCCAATTCATTCTTCTTAATGTTCACATTATATTCCATGGAGTTGGTATGAAATCATTGACTAAATTATTCCCATTTCCCCCATTTTATGGACAATCTTTTTTTTCTTTGCTGTGATGAGAAATTTGGGAATTAACATCTATAATTATTTCAATTGGATAGATTAAGATTTCCACAAGTAGGATTGCTGGAACCAAGGATACTTGTATATTAAATGAGAACTATTTCAGAATTGCATCCCACAAAGCCTGTATTCATGGCTGTATTTGACAACAATGCATTCTATGCTGCTATCAGTGGTGTTTTGCTGTTACACATATTTGCCCGACTGATAAGTAGCAAATTTAATCTGCATTTTCCAGACAAATAGTGCATCTGCACATCATGACTTAGTTGTTGAGAGCACTGGCTCAGATGTCAGACATTCTGTATTTCAATTCTGATTTTATTGCTTTCTAGCTGTAGATCTCATAGAAGTCTCTTAACCTCTCTATGCTTCAGTTACCTTGTATGTCAAAAGAAGATAATAGTAACACCCCTCCTTTCCTTCCTGCCTTTGGTGAAGATTAAATTAAACAATGTAAAGCCCTTAGAGCAGTAAATGGTACAAAGTAAGTGACAAATATTGATTATTATTATTGTTATCACTACTACTATTATCTGGATATCTTTTCTAATGTTTCTATTGCAAATCTGTGAATTATCTGTTATTTCTATTTCCCATATTTATATTAGGTTATTCCTTTCCATCAGATCACATTGCAAGTGTTCTTAGTGTGCTATGAGTATTAAAACTTGTCTAGTCATGGTAGGCTATGCTGTCATCTTAGCCAAAGGTTGGGGTCTCAGCACAATAAAAATTTACTTCTCAACTTTCCAAAAATCTTTTGTGGGCCAGGAAGTTCTTGATTTTGTAACTGTAGCATCCAAGAAATGTTGCTTTCAGAATTGTTGTGGCAGAAAATAGAGATCCTGAGGCTTGTGGCAGACAGCTTTCAAGAAGTCCTTAATGATCACCAGGTTCTGATTTTTGTGCCCTCAAGTGATTCCCTCTTGTTGGGCATAAGCTGGAACTTGCTTATAACAAATGGAATACAGTAGAGGCAATAGGAGGTCACCTACAATATTAAGCTGCAAAAATACTGTGGCTTCTAAATTGTGCTTTCTCTCTTGTTCAAGAGGCACAGTCCAAACATTGTAAGAGTGGAGGATTAGCAAAAGACATAGGCAGGTGAAGATTATGAAGGCCCTAAAGTTTATCCATCATTCCTTTCTATTCTTGTCCCTGTCTCAGCCTCATCAGCCACTTGCAAACCCAGCACTGCAGAGGCCTTACTGATGAATTATGTACGTGGCAAATGTTGGGCCCAAAGTCACCAAGCACCAGGTCCAGGATGGTGAAGCAGTACATATCACCATCTTGGGCCAGGCAGAGATAGGCTCCTGTCTGCATGAACTCCCAGTTTTTCTTCCAACTTCCATGTAGCATGGGATTACCAGGATCTGGCAGTTCAGCATGGAGCCCTTGCAGATAAACCCAGGAGAACCTTGGGTGGAGTCAGGAAGCCTGCTGCACTGCTGAAAGAGAAGGAATTGATGGTAGTAGAGGAGGTGGGGCCCAGAAGTTGTGTTGTGTTCTTGGTTTTTGTGTCTTCAGGAGAGATTTCAAGCAACACACAAGATGTGTAGTAAAAGAATAGCCAAGTTTATGAGAGGAGAAAGGAAAACATCCTCAAGAGAAGATATGTCCTCTCAGGAAGGAGAGTGACTATTTACCATTGAATAGTAACATGGAGATAATATTTGTGTTATACATTAGTCATTGTTCCTGTCCAAAAGTGATATATTTTAAAATTGTCCATATTTACATTATCCCTTCAATATTTCAGATACATAAACTGAACCAACTTGAAAACTACTACAGTGCTCAACGGCTTTTGATCCTTGCATGTTGTTTCCTGTCAGGCTTTTCTCTTTATCTCCTTTCTGCTTGTCTCTTAATTTGTTTCAGGGATGCCTCAGGCCTTCCCTTGTGCCTTAACTTTGCTTATTTCTAATGCAGAAATAATGCCCTTTGTAGTGAGTCCCATGCAGTACAGTGTGGTATCCTAGTGTGGCAGAGTGTTGGTGAAGACCACCTGGTTGCAATCTCAATTCTATTACTTTCTGACTCCGTAATTTGGGCCAATTATCTAGTTCCCTTGTACCTCAATATCCTCAACTTTAAAATAAGAAAGACATCTTTTTACACCACTGAATTGATAAGATAAAATAAATCAGTACATAAAAGTAATTTAGCATAAGGCCTAATGCATACCATGACTAAATAAGTGTCACCTGTTTTCCTAATGATAGGAGAAAGTATTTGTTGAAATTTAATTTTCATTATTTGCATCTGCGTCAGAAACAATTATCTTATTCAGTTAATGAAGAATAATTAAAGAATAGATTATTATTTACATTTTAAATAATGAAATATACTTTATATACAAAAGAAATTTGTACATGTGGGATAGTTTTGGTAACTTACTTGCATAAAAAATGCTGATTTTGCTCACTATTTTTAGTAATTCTGATAATGTCTGATGAAATGTGCTTATGTTTCCTTGTGAAATTTTAATGATTGCTTCAAGGAAAAAATATTCGATAACAATATATCAACCTAGGGTGCATTTTTCTTTTTCTTTTCTTTTTTAGAAAAATAAATAGTTATTTATCCTCTTGATTTTTTAATACCATCAGTCAAGAAAAGGTATTTGAGTCTTGCCTTAAACTCTTTCTGCCATAAACAAGTTCTACTAATATCAGCATTACTAGGTGGAGTGTTAGTCTCAGGTGCCTGAACTATTCACAGCTATAACAAGACCTGTGCACCAACATTACTTCCAGGAGCACAACACCCAAGCACACGGGAGTGTCAAGTACATCTAAAGAAAGGGAAGATATAACAAAATGTTTAATTAATTTCTTTCTCCTTTTGTTTCACATTTGCTATCATGGTTAGGTGTGATATTGCTTATAAGCCATAAGAGGGGGGCTGGGGATGTGGCTCAAGCTGTAGCACACTAGACTGGCATGCATGCAGCCCGGGTTCGATCCTCAGCACCACGTACAAACAAAGGTGTTGTGTCTACTGAAAACTAAAAAATAAATATTAAAAAATAAAATAAAAAAGACATAAGAGGAATTTCCTCTTATCTGTTTTAGAGCTTGCACATCAAACTATGGTATGTATTTATCCATCTCTTCATTCATGTATTTATCCAATAAGCATTCTGAACACATCTGCTGAAAGAGAAGGAATTGACGGTAGAAAAGGGGGTGGGGCCCAGAAGTTGTGTTGTGTTCTTGGTTTTTGTGTCTAGCCATTGTTCTAAGAACATAAGAAGCAGCATACAGAAGACAAAAACATCACCAAAAAATAAAGCTCCGATCCTTGAAGAATGTACATTCTTAAATTCAGACAATTCATTCAGACATAAGCAAGTAAGTAAATTATAACATAATGCTCAGAAGTCATATATACTGTGCCTATCCAGAGACGGACACACTGAGGAGGTATCATTTGCTCAGAAACTTGTAGGAAGCCAGAGAGTCAGTGCCAGGAAACCTGGAGCAAGAGTGATGACACATACAGACTGAGGACACCAAGGTCAAAGGTTCTGAACATAAAGTTCTTGGTATGCTTGAAAATTAGAAAAAGATCATTAAAGCTGAGCCCATGAGCCCGTGGAAGAGCTCTGGGAGGAAAGGACAGAATGAAGCTAGAGGTCAGAACATGTAGGGTGTTGAACTTTGGGAAAGAATTTTAGGCTTTAATATATATATATTTGGAGAATCCGGGACAATGAAAGAGGTACTCTGACATAAATTTTAAAAGGATTTGTCTTCTTATTTTGCAAAAAAGCATTTGCTCTCCAGTCCTCACATTTGCCATGCCTTTGCCAGAATCTGAGTCAGCTTGGAAGCCTGTACCAATTACTAGTGGGAATGGCCAGCATGTTGAATATCTCCATCCATGGGGTAGTATTGGCTGGGAGCCTCTGGAGCCAGTTTTAATGCCCTATAAAAAGACCATCTGAGTCTTACTGAGTTCTCTCCAATAAAATGAAAAGTAAAACCTCTGGCCCCAAGTAGAGTAAGGATGTAGACCACAATTGCAAACAGAGGTTTCTTCATTCTTTTGTGTATCATTCATTCATTCAGCAAGTATATATTGAATCTGTACTATGTGCCATCGCTGTGCTAAGCACCAGAGATACAACCATAGATGAGATAGACAAGATTTCTATACTCATAGATATTTTAGTCTGTTGATGTATATGTGACTCAAAGGTCAAAGTAGCTAGAACTACTCCTCAGTTTTAAAAAGTACTTCTCTACCCTAAATATCACACTAGGTCCAGTTTGGCTACCAGAACCCTCAAGTTGTCATGCATTTGCCCTATCTATCTATCTATCTATCTATGAGAGCCTGGACTTATACACTAGTAAATATGCACTCTGTGACATGCTCATGGTTATAGTTCCTACTTTGGACAAAAAAAGCAATTTCAAGCTTCTAAGTGAAGACATTTTGCTGCTGGCACATTGGCTATTCATTTCTTATATGTTAAATAATCTAAGACTTAAAAGAACTTATTAAATTAAAATGAAACAATGAAAGACACAAACACAATCATATCTTGTGAACTAGAATATATATTGAGAAGGTTTAAAAAATCCACTCTTTCCTTAGAAGAGAGTCAACCAAGATGTGAAATCAATCATCTCTTTATATGCAGAGACTGAGTGTTTTAAGAGTTTATAAAAAGTTCTACAAAGAAACTTCACAGATTTATATAGGCATAGATTGATAAGAAATGTGACCAAATTAGTTTTTTGAGTAAATTAACTCATTAATAAACAAGCAAGCGCTTGTGGAGAGCCTATAGATGGAGAATGGAGAGTGCTTTGATTCTGAGAATACCTGGAAGTCTGACTTTGAATTTTGGCCAAGATAAGAAAAGTGAGACTTAGGATGTGCTGCTCAAAGTTCAAACTTCCTCCAAAGACAGCTAAGATTTCTTTGTTTGTTGATGGCTTTCACCTGGTTTAACCAGTTAGGCAGCCAGGGGACCCTATGTGACCCAAAGGACTTTAAGAAGATCCTTCTAGGAACTTCTGCTTCCGTCCTTCTGAATTAAGATTCATCATGCAAATCTTTGCAGTTTAGTTCAAAGATGAAGCACATTGCTGTGTGAAAAGATCCCTAGAAAACTAGTGTCTTGATATCTTTTGGATTCCCAGTGCCGATTGATGTTCTTTTTCTCTTACTAGATCCAGTGTTTACCTTTAAATAAAAGTCTTATGTAAATATGCTCTAGGAGTCACAGGAATCCTTTGAAAAATCTGAGCTTGTAACATCTTTGCACCATATATATTTAGCAATACTCACTTTTTAGGAAACTGGTCTGACTCACATCACCATAGATTAGCTTCACTGCTTTAGGAAGTTCATAGAATATATAGTCTTATTTGCCTGTTTTCTTCCACTAAACATAATGTCATTGAGATTTATTCATGTTGTTGTGTGTATTAGTAGTTCTTTTACATTCATTTCCCTGAAAGAATATGCCACAAATTGTTTATCCATTACTCAGTTGGACACAGATTGTTTCTGAGAGTTATTATAAATAAAAATGCTCTGAATATGCTCATATAAGTGTTTTTCTTTGTTTATCTGTAGATATGTGTCCTTGTCTCTCTTGGGTATACATGTAGGACTAGAGCTGTTAGGTCATCTATTAAAAATACACTTAACTTTACTGAAAAAGTCCAGATACTTTTATCGTGTGGATGTGATATTTTATATTTACACCAGTGATTTTTTTTAATTGAATCATATCCTCATCAATAGTTCTTGGTAAATGTTTTAAATTCAGATGTTTTAGTATATTTGTAGTGTTATCTCTGTAATTTCTTGCATAAAGTTATTCTATACTTCGATTTGTATAGTTTTATGTCTTGTTTCTGTGTTAAGTGATCTTTTCTTTTATATTTTATTATCAACTGGAGAATTTACCCAGTGAATTTTTTATTTTTGTTATAATGTTCTTCAGTTATAGACTTTCCATGTTATTCTCTTTTTTGTTTTAATTATTTTTATGTTTTAATTCCTCCATTGAAATGTCCTATTTATTTCCTCATTATGTTCATGCTTTCATTTATATTCTTAAACATATTAATACTGGCATTTTAAAGTCATTATTTTGCCAATTTGATAACTTCTATCATTCTGTGTAACTGCTTTTGGCTGATTTTTTTCAGTATGAGTAACATTTTCTTACTTTTTTTTAATGTCTAGTAAGTTTTGTTGTATACTGAATATTATGGATCCTATGATGTTGAATATGTGGACTTGGAGATTTTCTTTAATAAACATATTTTTCCTAGCAAGCAGCATTTCACATACAGATTAGATTGATCCCTTTCAGGCTCAACTCTGTATATGTGTGATTGAAGACATGTTTTGTTGTGTTTGCTTTTACATTTATTAGTACATTTTAATATTTATTAGTTTGTTTTTACATTTATTATTTTTCATTTATTCATTATTTAGTATTTATTCACTATTCATTTATTCATTATTTCACATATTCATTTTCACATATTCATTTAGCGGTTTTCTTTATTTCAGTCTCCAGTACTTCCTCTTCAATCCCCAGTACTTCCTTGAGGTTCATCTTTAAGTTTCCTCAGGATAAGGCTTGAATATCCTTTACTTAAGGACTAGGTAAATTACATTCCTAAGGCCTACATATATGTGTGTATGTGTGTGTGTGTGTGTGTGTTTTAAGTTAAAAGCCATTATATTCCATCAGGATTCCCAACTCTAAATGCAGCACTGTATGAGCTCCAGTAGTTATTTGATTTTCATCATTTTGGTAGTGTTTTTCCCCCCAGATGTATTTCTCCTGGTATTGTGCATACCCTATGTATGCACAGCTTGATATGGGGCCAAAGACTAGAGGGGACTCATCTGCTGATCTCTGCACCTCCTTCTCTACCTCTGACTACATGCCTGGTGAATTCTGGCTTACTTAGAAGCCCCAAATTGCAAATATATCTTCCTTGCTTGGAGAGACTGTTGTTCCTTAACAGGTTTTCCCTTCTGGGCCCCAGTCTAGAAACTGCCTTGGAGAAGAAAGTGAAGGCAGTTATTGGGTTCTCTTCTCTAAGGGATTACAGTCCTCTGATATCATCTGATATCTGGGAGCAATTTATAAATATTTTGTCCAGCTTTAGAGTTATGTATGGCAGGGTATAATATAATACCAGCTACCACCTACTCCAATATGCACAGAAACAGGAGGCTCTCCATGAGCACCTTTTCATATGCTTACTGACCACATTTCTATCATTTTGTTAAAGTGCTTGTCCAAGTATCTTTACTTTTTTTCATCTTTTTAAAAATTGATTTTCAGGAGTTTGTTATACATTCTTTTTTGTTGTTGTTGTTGTGCTGGGAATTGAATCCAGGGCCTTGTGCATATAAGGCAAACACTCTACCAACTAAGCTAAATCCCCAGCCCTTGTTATACATTCTTGATATTTAATGGTTTTTGTCATATTTGTTGTACATATTTTCTATACAGTAACCAGTCTTTGATCTGTCTTTTAGCTTTCTAAATTGGAAATCAACTTATACCACCAGGAAAAAAAAAAAATCTGCCTGGATAACTAGGGTCCTGAGGAGAGTTTTCTTAATAAAAAATATTTTCTTGCCCAGTTTCTAGACCTTAGGTAGTTTTTGTTTGTGTGCTTCAGCACTTATTAATTAAAAAGAGGCTGGGTCCTTAGGAAAAAAGAATTGCAACAAATGTACATGATAATGATTAATGCATTCTTCCTCCAAAAGGATTCAAAGCCATTTGCTCAGGGAACTAAACACTGGAAAAAGAAACTACCAAACATACTGAGGACTTGCACTAATACTACGAAACCCAAAGCATCATCATGTCTGTTCCTACTCTTGGTTATAGTAGGAACAATAACAGCCACATAATAATTGAGATTATATCTAAAGTCAGTCTCAATTCAGTACGTTAGAAGAAGAGATGTACCCTGTTATTATTTATCCAGTTCCCTAATATTAATTGGGATAGAAATACTTGGTAGTTGGCATAATCTCTACACTGTGTACTTGACCTGTGAATTATACCATAATGGATAAGGTCAAGTGGAAACTTCTGAAACTACCTCCTGCAGCTAAGATAGTAAGTATTTTATCAGAAGGAAGAGAAAAATGGCAAAAATTATTCCTATCTTTTAGGTGGTACTTCCTACTATATCTCTATTTAATTATCTAAATCTGGCCAATGCAGAAACTACAATAACTGTAGACTCCTGAGAGCTCAATTGATTAATAGCCTTGCCTGCAACTGCTGTGCAGGATTTGGCATTTTGCTCGAGCAGATTAATATAATTTGAGGTATTTGCAGCCATCCTACATGAGAAAAGGATTAGAAAGAGTGTTTCCGTGGAATAGAAAACAGCACACATTTATGGTCTTGACCTTGTCCTGGATTAATGTTTCTGCTATCTATCATAATAGGGTCCAAAGGGTCTGTATCATCTGGACATTCCAGTAGAATATCTCAGGTGTGGAGGATGCTGCCACCAGAAGTTGAAAAACCATACCAAGTTTGTTTCCTTTCCCATGGTGGGAAATGCACAATGTAATAATTTGTCCTTTAATTTGAACATGTCTCAGAAAGCCCCTGACCACTAGGCCCTGGAAAAATTTTTCTAAGGTGTCAGGCCTCTAAATTGTTCTCAAGTTTATCCCTCTAGCATCTGTACTATATGGGCTTTGCCAAGTCTTTTAATGTCCTAGCCTCTTGTTATCTGGCCTAATTAGTGTGATAGTTTTAATGTAGTCAGGTCTATATGGCACAAGTGGAAGGATTTCTTGTACCTCTGCATGAATCTGCTGCAGAATCCTTTCCTGTAGGACCCACTATAAACTGGCAATGCTGCAGAATCCTTTCCTGTGGGACCCACTATAAACTAGAAACAATCCAGGAGCACAATCTGGACATTCCCAAGAATATCACATTGATTAATTATATAGATTACATCATGATAAGTTATAGGTGTTAATTATATAGATTGCATCATGATAAGTTCAGGCAGTCCTAACAAAAATGTAAGCTGGAATGATATCTAAGGATTGAGCATTTGAAGAATGAGAGGGAACAAACTATATGCAAGACTCCATAGCATGAACTCCTGCGTTATCAGATATTGTTTCAATAATACCCCTCTTTCAGTTCATACATGAAGTATCCTTGTGACCAGCTAACGGAGAATAAAAGCTTGAGTTCCTTGCATTTGGATGCAAGTATAAAATGGTCAATGACTTCAAGGCTTAACTAGGATGAGGAAAAAACAGTGATGAATACATAATTCTTTTAATAGTGTACAGGTTGTTCCCTTGGTTGGACACAGAACTTACCCATGATTAAGTGACATAGGATAGTAGATCAGAGACAAGAAGAGCAAAACTGATTGTGATTGGGGAAGGAGAAATATAGGAAGATTGAAGACAAGAAAATCTGGAATAGATGGATGTAGATAAGCACATGGGAACGGGAACAAAGTGGACTGATGATCTGATTCTATCACAGAGACCGTCCTTCATGGAAGACACACTAAGTAAGACACACAAGTAAGCAAAATGACTTTGGCAAGGCTGAAATAAGCATTTGGGAAAACCAAGCACATAGAGTACCAAAATTTTAGGAAGAACTCACTCTTGGATGCTATCCCTAGAATGAGTGCCTTTTAAAAATGTTGTGATCTAGAAACCTCTCTTACCTCACTTTAGTGAAGGGATGCCAATCAGGTTCTCTCATTGTTTGAGTAATTGAATTAGCCATGGTGGCTGCAAAACATGGGCTCCCATTTGCCAAGGCTTTTCTACTTACTACTTTTATATTTTTAACCTGCTATCAACAATCATAAGCACTTGATATGATATCATCCCTCAAGTAAACAAATTGGTCATTGGTGGCAAGGTGACTATGTTGAGCACCTTTAAGCTTGGAAGGGCCAGTGTTTCATTCAAGTAGGAATAGATACCCATTCCAGGTGTATGTTTACTTTTTCACCTCACAAAGGCTCAATCAACAGTACTTTCCGAAGGTGAATGTATGATCCACCAGCATAGGATATCATCAAAATAGGGACCTGTTTGAGAAAAAAAAAAGAGAGAGAGAGAGAGAGAGAGATATGAAAGTGGTCCCATGACCATGAAAATCCCTTGTTATATTACATACCACACCACCTAGAAGGTGCCAGTTGTAGAATGCTGCAAATAGTGTCTAGAGGCATAGCTTGGAGGTGAAAATTTTATAAGGGGGTAGCACCATCTTTCAGGACTCTGTTTATGCCTTCAGTCAAAAGCCTTTATATAGAACTATGCCTTCAATAGGAAGAAAAAATAATTGGTTCAGGAATTAAGTGATAGAAATAGTTGGGGCTGGGGATGTGGCTCAAGCCGTAGCGCGCTCGCCTGGCATGTGTGCGGCCCGGGTTCGATCCTCAGCACCACGTACCAACAAAGATGTTGTGTCCGCCAAGAACTAAAACATAAATATTAAAAATTCTCTCTCTCTCACTCTCTCTCCTCTCTCACTCTCTCTTTAAAAAAAAGAAAAAGAAATAGTGATAGCCCTTTTTACCATTATTCAAATGATCAACTCAGGGTATTTGTGACTCTATCCCCATAATTCTGTGCTTTTTAAGCTTCGTCTTTTTAAGTCTTCGTCCTTGAAGGGAGAATATTTCTGCCAAAGAAGAGAAAAGCTGATTGATGTTTGGACATTGTAGGCTCTAATATCCAGGGCTCATCAAACAAGAAGAGGAGTTACCATCTTAGCAAGGATAATTGATTCTAATCAATATGATGAGACATTACTGATACCTAGATGATCCATTTGGACACTGTTTGAAACACTTTTTTCCCAATTTTGATGGAAATTTGACAACTCTCAAGCAACTTCAACCTGAAAAGGGCATTGTAACTGGGATTGACAGAGTTGCTACCTAAGTTCCAGGGAATTTTGAATGAGCAGTCTTAGACCAACTGCAAGAATTACAGTTCACATCATTAACCTCCCT
This sequence comes from Urocitellus parryii, assembly GCF_045843805.1. NCBI lineage: Eukaryota > Metazoa > Chordata > Mammalia > Rodentia > Sciuridae > Urocitellus > Urocitellus parryii. Next base: position 29,174,835 of record NC_135537.1, read on the forward strand.
GTTAAAGTTTTCTTTAGGAAAGGGGATTCCCTATCTTGGGGGAGCTGTTCCTCAAACAGGTATGAAGGAGTAGTGGTCATGTCATAAGGGATGGGCTGTGGTAAACATAAAGATGTATCTCTGTCTTCAAGGAAGGACTTCTGGCCTGGAGCTTATAGCTGTCAGGAGGGCTGCTGGCCTGGAGCTTATAGCTGTCAGTTCCTTCAAGACTTGCCTTAGCTATAGAGAGCTGCATGGGTCACACTCTACTTGAGGCTGAGTGATCAAGGCAGAGTTTTAAAGGTTCAGTTATTTTGTCCCAAAGCAGAGTAACTCTGATGGGGTTGAAAGAGGCTATCTTTGGGACAACTTGACTTGTTCATCTGCCCTGTCCTACTTCCTTCTGCTCTTCTGCCCCATGAGTTGATCCCAAGAGTATGCCTTAGAAGACCTTCCCACAACTGAAATTGTCTGAGCTTGCCTCCTCTAGTAGTTGTCTACTGCTTTAAATGGAAATTCAGTTGTTTCCAATAATGGGTTGACTTCTTTTTCATCCATTTTATGAAATCAAAGTAAAATTCTTGGAAGCTCATTCATCATATTGTGAATACTGTTGTAAATTCAGTTAAGAAGTTCACCATTGAAGATAAAGTTATTTGTTTCATGGGGGAAATATGAGTATAAATTTTAGTGAAATGCAGCATCATTATAAACAAAATATTATTACTCAATTAAGAAACACATGATACAGAAATACAGAATTTGTTGCAGCATATTTTTAATTCAGGAGTCGGCTCTTTTGTGTCTCATAAAGAGCTAGACAGTAAACATTTTAGACTTTGCAGGCTATACAGTCTTTGTCACACTTAATAAACTGTGTTGTTTTGTGAAAAAGCAGGCTGCAATCCATAAACAAAAAAGAGTATGGCTGAGTCCCAATAAAATTGCATTGACAGAAACAGGCAGTATTCCAAATTTGGCCAGACAACTGTAGTTTGCCAACTCCTATCCTAATTCATCAGCACCCAAATGAGGTCTAACATTTTATCAATCAAAACCAGAAACTATGCTCAAAATTTAAAAGTATATTTATACAAACTCAGAGTATTGAAATGGTGTTTAAAAAGAAATGAAACTCATACCTAATACAAAAAGTGTAGTAGCATGGCTTCTATTATCTTTTTGTACTCAATATCCATCATAGCTGATAAGTGCTTGAACATCTGAAAAACTACTTGACAAATTAACTTAAGTTTTCTGTAACAGTATTAAATTTATTTTGAAATGACTCCTCTAAAATCTGACTTATTTCGTTCAAAATTAGTTAGAAAATTTTAATCAGTATGTTCAGAAATGGAGTGCCAAAAAATTCAGTGTTTGAAGATATTCGCATTTTACAATCACTGAAAAAGAGATTGCAAGCATGAGAGACTGGAATTTATCCTTGCAAAAGCATGAGACTATCTGAATAAATTAAAAATTTGAACTCAATGTACAAGATTCAGTTTTAAAATTCAAAAACTATATTTTTAAGTGTCACAACTTGCATGAAGAATCCTTTGATACAGCTCATATTATAAATTATATACTGTATATTTACATTGAAATGTAATGAAATTGAGATGGCTATGATTTTATATCATGCAAATTTTGTGAAACATTGAAGAGATCACAGATAGTGACAAATTACTTCATAAATTTTTATTCCATAAGAATATTTGTTGAAGGCAGATTCTCTAAATGGTGAAAAAATATAGCATCCATGAAAATATATATTAAATAAAACAGAGAATTATCTTCATTCAGCAGGATTTTCTTGTAAGCTTATTAGGTAGCAAGCACTCATACCATTTTTCCTTAATAAAAACTATATTTTACAAAGAAGACCCATTGAAGTCAAATTTACAAAAATGCAAATTGGAATATTGCAGTCATTTAAATATAAAAAATTATACCGTGGGGAAAAAGTTCAATCTTCAGAAAACTACCAGATATAGTATTAAAAATGGACACAAATAAGAAACTGATTAAAGCAAATGAGTATGTATAAAAAACAATTATTTTATTTGTATTTTAAGATACTCACTGTAACTTTTTTTTGCATATTTTTACATAGAATTTATTTTAGAAACAATTTTATTTTTGAAAACATGTTTGAAACAAACAGTTTTATGGGTTAACTAGAATAATAATTTGTTGGTGGCTGAGGTGGTGCATGCTTACAATCCCAGTGGCTTTGGGGACTAAGGAAGAAGAACTTGGCGACTTCAAAGCCAGCCTCAGTCAAGAAGCAAGGTGCTTAGCAACTCAGACCATGTCTCTAAGTAAAATGTGAAATAGAACTGGGGATGTGGCTCAGTGGTCAAGTGCCCCTGAGTTCAATTGCTCATCCCCCCCCAATAAATAAATAATAATTTTTAAAAAAGAATAATAATTTGTCCATCTATATGTATTTAAATTATATAATTATAATTGCTTTTAGTCCCTCTTTTTATTCCAAAACCATCCTGTTTTGAATATAAATTAATTTGTGCCTTTGGGACATTTTTTTCAGCAAAATCAAAAGATATTCTTTAGAACTTTTCTCATGGCAAAGAATGAAAGAAATCTAACAATTTCCATTTGATATCTCTGATCATGTCACAGACATAATCTCATCTAACACTCATAACAACCCTGCTCTTGATGTTATTTTCCCTGTTTAAAATACAAGAAAAATGAGGTTTAATAGTACTTGAAAGGTAAAGTAACTTGGGGAAGATCACATAACTGTTGATTTACAAGAAGAGGTGAAAACTTGGAGTTTTACCTATCTTTGAAGTCTGAGAATGGAAGTACTATGACATATTTTGAAAGAGATTCTTAAGATTATTATTAAAATTGTTATTATCTGACTATAAAATTGGAATACAGGAATATTGTTGTTGTTGTTAAAGTCTGGGGTGTTAACATAAAGGAATTGTTTTGGTAGTGTTTTAGTTCTTTCCTCAATGCATTTTCTATGTATGATGTGTATATTTAAGCAATTAAAATCATATGATATATTTGTTTAGTTTAATATCATAAATTGTTAACACCCAAATATCCAAATAGCTTTAGGATATTGTCAATAGAGAACCTTCATCTTGTTCCATTAAGTGTTGATCTTTTCTCTTAATAATCTCAGAAGAATAGCCCTATAAAGAAAATGATCTCAAAATAAATAAATGGATGGATTTTTAAAAATAAAATATTACATTCCCACTTGGCTCCATTGTAGGGTCTTTCACTGGAGCCCTGTTTCTTGAGAGCAGAGGCCAGGATTTGCTTTACTTTGTGATTGAGCTACACAGCATAGCTGCTTAAATTTAGCAGGTACTTTAGAGAGATTTGTAGAACTGAAATGCACTTTTCTGTCTGAAAAATCTTTCATGGCTCTTGTAAGTAATGTTGAAATTCTTGAGTAGCTGACATATGTAATTAGAGGAGGTCTGAAATTGTAAGATAGTTTAGAGTATTACTTTCTATCAAAAATTGCTGATAATTTGAAGACTATTTTTTTTTCTGGAAAAAGAAGTCTTTCTCAAATGTAGACTAACTCTAGACATTTATCAAGATAACTACACCTCCCATGTATATAATGAATCCCTAAGCACTCATCATTATGAGCAGTATATATAATTATATTTTACTTTTTATTGTGAATAGTGGAATAAGAAAAATATTCTTTTGGTTTTGTTGGCTTATTGCTCAGTTTGGCATTTACCTCTGGTTTGTATGTATGGATAATAATCTGAGCTAGGCAAAATAGCTTGTCTTTATAATGTCAATTGTATTTTTTCCAAGTCTCCTTGGATTTTCAATGATTTTATTCCAGAAAATTTTTATTATTTGCATTAGTGACCTCATTTCACTTATACTAAATTAAGAAATTTCTAGAAATAAGAGATTGATTTTACTTTGGATAGAGCTTCTTATTATTTCACTGCAGGAGTCAGACAGACATAGGTACCCATTATAATTCAAACTTTTCACTTATTTGAGCCTCAGGTTTCTATTTGTGTGATATTCTAACTACTTCTTACTGGTGCTTTGAGGATTCTGTAAGGTTACAGGCAAAGACTTACGCAATGAACTAGTAAACACAAAGAAAACAAAAAGAAAGTTGAGACTGGAAGGGAGGTGGGGAATGGAGAAATGTTGGTCTGAGGATGCAAGTTTCAGATAGACAAGAGGAATAAGTTTTTGAGATCTATTGTATAGCATGGTGGTTATAGTTAATGTGCTCTACATTTCAAAATTGCTGAGAGTAAATTTCAAATGTTCTTTCCATAAAAAATGAAAAGTATATGAGATTATGGATATATTACTCAGTTTGACTTTTTTATTTCACAATATACACATATATCAAAACATTGCATTGTCCCCCATAAATGTAAAAATTATTATTTATCAATTAAAATTTTTAAAGAAAATTGTTTTCATTTCCTTTTCTGAAAGTATAAAATATAAGAAAAAGAAAAGAAATTTTTAAACACTAAGGCTTGCAAGCTTCTCACAGAAACTGCAAATTCATTAAGAATCACATTCTGTAACATGGACACAGAATTCTCAAAATATAGAACTCCACCTAAAAATGTCACTATGATCAGAGGTAAGAAAAAATAAAGAGGACCATGTGGTATTTTATAGGAAATATTCTAGAATAGTATTCATAACCCAGATGAGGAGGAGAAAACAGAGCCATAGGGAGGTGAACTCCGAGTCAGCCCCAGTCAGCAGACACCACGGACCCAAGCCCTGCCTGAATGGGAAACACAGCCAACAGAGTGGGTTTTTTAAGCACAGGCCACTATGCTCTGGAGACACCTGCTTCCCAACAGTGCCTGGGAGGGTTGGGGAAAGATTCCTGATGGGTGAGCTGAACTGTGAAGGGAGATTGGAGGGAGCTAGGTAAAGAATGTGCATTCAAGGCAGTGGAAACAGCATGAGCAAAGGTAGGGGGGAATGTGGTATTTCAGACAGCTAAAAATACACTGTGTCTGGAGCTTAAGTGTTGCATGAAGAATGGTGGAGCCAAAGTTGGGGCAGGAACCAGGGATCAGACCATAAATGGTCCTCTCTGCCAGGCCGTAGTTCTCGTTACATTTACATGCTTGTGTTTCCCCAGATGTACCACCATCTTAATTGGCTTGGGCTGCTATAAGAGAGTACCACTGACTGGGTGACTTAGACAACAAACATTCTTTTCTCACAATTTTAAAGTTGGAACTTGGAGATCAGGATGCCACCATGGTTGAGTTCTTGGTGAGGGCACTCTCCTTGGTTCACAGATGGCTGTGTGTCTGGTTTCTTCCTGTTTCCTCATGTGAAAGAAAGTAGAGGAGGAGGAAGAGGAGGAGGAAGAGGAGGAGGAGGAGGAGGAGGAGGAGGAGGAGGAGGAGGAGGGAGAAGAAAGCTTGCATAAGCTCATTCCTGTTTTTCACTATAAAGACACTAATCCCATCATAAAGGCTCCACACTTGTAACCTATTTACCTTCAAAAGGCCCCATCTCCACATACTGTTTTAGTGGAGATTAGGGTTTTCCACATACAAATTCTGTAGCAACCATCCTCTCTATTAACTGTGTTACTGGCCTTCTTCTCATCCCTATAGTGTCCTGCCATTCCTATTTGAGGTTCTTTGCACGGCCATAGCCTCTGCTTTAGATGTACCCATTCTCCCAAATTTTGTTGTGGCTAGCTTCTTCTTATCACTCAGATCTCAAGGCAAATGCAAGCCTCTACTCTTATTTTCATCTCTAGATAGTTTTCCCCTAATCACTCTCAATTCTCATTGTTCTGCTTTCTTTCTTATAACACTTATGATTTGGAGTTGTATCATATTTTCTTTTTTATTTTGCATTAGCCCCCTCCCCCGTTGGAAGAAAAACTCCATGAAAATAAGAAACTTTTCTGTATTGTCCATGCCTATATTTCCACTACCTAGAACTGTTCATGGCAAATATTAGCATCTAATAGACAAACCACAGGTTGTTCTCTCTGCTAGGAAGTCCCATCATTCTTATAACAAGCCAATTCCAACTTTTAAGATGTATCTAGGAGTTATTTAGAAAGTAGTTATGTTCTCCTACTTCACTGGCCCCAGAATCCCAGAATGAGATGATGTTTTAAAATATTCTGAGGAAGATTGTGCAACTATAAAGAATACAAGTAACAATAAATATTGGCAAGGATGTGGAGGGAAATATACTCTCATACATTGCTGATGGGACTGCACTTGGTGCAACCATTCTGGAAAGCAGTATGGAGATTTCTTAGAAAACTTGGACTAGAACCACAATTTGATCCATTTATTCCATTTATTCATCTATATCCAAAGGACCTAAAATCAGCCTACTCTAGTGATGCAGCCACATCAGTGTTAATAGCAGCTCAAGTCACATTACGCAAGCTATAGAACCAATCTAGGAGTCCTTCAACAAATAAATGGATAAAGAAAAAAATGTGATATATATATATATATATATATATATATATATATATATATATATATATCGCACAATGGAATGTTACTCAGCCATAAAAAAGAATGAAATTATGGCATTTGCCAGTAAATGGATGAAACTGGAGACTATCATGCTAAGCAAAATACGCCAGTCCCAAAAAACCTAAGGCTGAATATTCTCTCTGATATGTGGATGCCAGATGACAACAAGGGAGCATGAGGAGGAGAATAGAAGGCCATTGGATTAGACAAAGGGGGAGTGAACAGAAGGGAGGGGGAGAGGGCAATAGGAAGGACAGTGGAATTAATCAGACACAACTTTCCTATCCTTGTATTTGAATATAAGACAACTCCACATCAGGCACACCCACAAGAGTAGCATATTAATTAGAATGTTATACTCCATGTATATATAATATGCCAAAATACATTCTACTGTCATGTATAGAACAAAAAAAACAAATAAAATAAAATTTTAAGGAATAAAATATTCTGAGAAGTTCATTGGTTTAGACAAAGGGGAATGAAGGGAAGGAGAGAGGATGGGAATAAGAAAGACAGTAGAATGAATTGGACATAACTTTCTTATATTCATGTATGAATACATGACCAGTGAAACTCTACATCATGTACAACTGCAAGAATGAGAAGCTAGTGAGAATAAGTTATACTCCATGTATGTATAATATGTCAAAATACATTCTACTGTCATGTATATCTAAAAAGTACAAATTAAAAAAAACAAGTAAAATTATGAAAAGAAAAAATAAATGAAATAAAATATTCTGAAAGAATAACTTATACATGTTCCTGTTTTAATGAGACTGAACTTTAATCATCTGTTTGTCTTCTCCAGTTCATGAACTCCCTGAACTATGTGAGCTAGTCATCTTATCAAAAGCCTCGCCCAGAGCTTGCAGAACTCTAGCTGCTCTAATTGTAGCCTTATTGTAGAATGATGGTGAATAAATGGAGGTGGACTGGAGGGACTGAGACTAGAGGTAGCAAGAGCAGACCAGAGCCTCTAGTAGCCACTGTTAGGAATCTCATCTTTGAAAGCATCCTCATACATTCACAAAGATGGCAGTGATTTATAACAGTGAAAAATGAGAAACAAGCCACATGATCATCAAAAGGGAAATGGTGAAATTATACAGCTTGCCTCCTTATAATTAAATACTAAGCAGCCCCCAAAATATCCAATGCATTCATATGTGCTGAAATGGAAATTTATTGTAATATTTCATTAAAGGAAAAATGTGAGAATCTTATATAAAGCATGTTCCATTTGTATAAAAATAATGCTCAAACCCTATATCTTTTCATCTGTGCATGCTTATATGTGCAAATATAAAGGAACAAGAGCTAAAAGGCTATGCACCAAAAATTTAATAGTAGATATTTCGGTGGAAAGAGAAAAATTGGGTAGGATGAGGTGGTAAGAAGAGGGACAGTTTACCCTTTGTATTTTTGTATTGTTTGGATCTTTCTAATTTATGACATAATTTAAATAGTTTTAGGAGTCCATGTCAGTAATATATGCAAGAAGTTGGGATTTGTACATGACAATTATGAAAACAAAAACATCCTTGAGATTAGTTGGAACTTGATGAACAATGAGTTGTAGGAAATGGAAGAGAAGGAAAAGCCTAATGTGCTCGGGATTTTAACTTTGATACTTGAAAAGATACTGGTTTCAAGACAGTCTGTGTGGGGTTTAGATGGAAAGGCGTTCAGTCAAGGCAGATTGAGTCTGAGGTGCTCATAGAATTTCCAAATAGACAAACTCACTGTGGGTTGTATATACAGGACTGGAGTAATGGATAGAGATTAGGGATTTTAAAAATGGAGATTTAGGCCAATCAACACAGATTAGATATTGAAGCTTGAGAGTTAGGGAGTTGGTTCATCAGAGGCTATAAGTCCAAGGGATCAATAAATTGTTAAAAACAAAATGTAAAATTTGTGAATATGTCTCTCTATCCCCAACTTTATCTTCTCTCTGAAAGAGTTCATGGTTTTCAATAAATTTTTACAAGAGGTTTACAACAAGGAAGATTGAGAGACATCAGCTGATGAATAGACCCTGAGGAAAACCAAAGAGGGGAACTCATTCAACAGGAGGGTAGCAAAGACAAATCATGGCTGACACTTGGAACGACACCAGCTCCAAGGAGATATTAAGACCTTAAGAAAGTTCAGGGCATTGAAGTGGAAAAGAAAACATCAAGACAAAGTTGGAATTTCTGAAAGGATTCGTGGTTTTCAACAAATTTTTAAAAGTGGTTTACAATAAAGAAGAGGTAATTCTTCAGGGAAGGCCAATAAATGAAATCTTCCTGCAAAGCAGAGAATAAGGATAATTCAAAGCTACATTCCAGCCCCAAAACAAAGATTTCATTAGTCAACACAAATGAAATGCAAAAGGAGGAGAATGTAAGATGTTTGTTAATTCACAAAATTCCTGTCTTGCCTTGAAATTATGTTCTTTGTTGCTTGTTTGTTCGTGTTTTTTTTAATTTTTGTTTTTGTTTGCATAGAAATTATGGAAACAATCTAGTTATGCTATTGGCTTATGACTCAGCCAAAAATCTGAGAATTTTCACATAGCCAAATGCTTGACAGGAGGCTGTTACATGGTAACATGTATTTTATGTAATGAAAACAACCTTCAATAAGGGTTTCTTAAAAAGAAATGTTAAGTAACTTGACACTGTGCTATGTGCATGTTTCTATACACATATTACTAAATGCAGTCTCCTAAAAGCTAGTAATTCGCCAATCCAGAATATGCATTTAGGAAGTTTAGCTCTTGATGTGTGTTTCTTAACAACAGAACCACTTCTTCTCTGGAGGGGTTAGGACATGATATGATACTAACCCAAAACTTATGTAGTTCCAAGAATTTCTGAGTAAGTATTTCAAATAGCATGATGCTGGAAAAATAAAAATATCTGAAATATTTTCTCCTAGATGCCTAAGTCTTTGGACACCTTAGAGAAGGACAAGATCAGCAAGGTGGCCCAGCAAGGAGCCAGTGCCTAGACACAAAGAGCCTCAGGACTCTGACCAGTGAGGAAAAGCATCCCTCAACTTAGTGTGGGTTGCCTTGGAGATGAGTTAGGAGAGTTCGTCCTAAAATCCCAATGGAAATTTTATTACTTATTTTAAGTGTTTATATTTAGTTTTTGTTTCATTTCAGTTCATTTTTGCATTTTCCCATTTTCCTGCAGTAGGCTCCTGCTCCTATGTACTTTCTCTCCAGGATCCCACATTTAGTTATAATGGGTTGCACACACATTAAGAATTTGTCTCTAATATCTTCAATGTCCTGAGTCATGCTGTGATGTGAAAACTGTAACTGTTAAAAAGAACAGATGATCTGTGAGTCAGGAATTTCTGCCAAATGAAAACACCAAATAAAGTCCTTTCATGGAAAATTATTTAAAGGGAGTAAAAAGAGTAAATGCAAGACAGAGCTATTTGTTAGCAAGCCACCCACTTGCTTGACTACTTTTGAGTCAGTTTCAATAGAAGGGTTACTCAATTTCTTCCCAGCACAAGGTAAGAAATTTTTATGTCCGAGCAAAGAACCAAATAGAAACCAAATAGGCTTTTTTTTTTTTTCCATGCTAGATTCAGACAGCATCCCTGGAGATGTTCCAGTCACTGAATTAGGATGTTCAGACAGCTTGACAAAGCCCATCTTCCCTTTTATTTAAAGTGAAAATTGAAATGAATACACCTCACATTGTTCTGTATACTCTCATAGCCTTTCATATTTTGAGGTCTCTACTGGAAACTACATAAACCTCAGAGGTAAGAGATTTGGCACATAGCACTAATGTGTTGATTTTTAAACATTCTCTTCCCTTGACAAGTCAAGCTTTTTCATAAATCTTCTAGCTCAACAATTTAGGTTTTACTTTTTCTTTCTTACCATACAGTGATCAGTGAAAAAGCAGCAGCAGGAGAGAAAATGAAGAGAAGTAATAGACCCAAATTATCTACACTTCTAATCTTTAGTGATGCCTCATGATCAAATAAGATAATGTTGTGTGGCAGGGCTTTGAAACCTGTTGCATTCAGTAAATGTCACATATTGTCATAATTCATGATGCTGGTCACAAAATATATTATTATGTTTTTTTGTTCTGTTTCTCATATCTTACATGTAAAATTGAAGGAGATGGCAGTATGATTCAGTGGAAATAGAACTGGCCTGAGTATAGAGAATTTAGCTTCAAGTTTGTTTTTTTATGGATTTTATGAATTTCAGCAATAATTGTCATCTTTACTAGATTTTATTTCATAGCAATGAAATGTTTCTTAGTTCTCAATAGAAACAAAAAAGGCATAAGAAGTAACTTTTTAAAAACTTTAAAAATTTTATTTTATTGGTGTACAACCAGAGATATGAAAAATTATGCTCTATGTGTGTAATATGAATTGTAATGCATTTGGTTATCATATTGAACAAATCAAAATTAAAAAAATTCATCTAGAAAGGAGGAAAATTAATTACTATAAAGAATGAAATAAACCTGAACAGTTTCTGAAACAAAATTATTTTATTAGTTCTTCCTAGGTACACATGAGAGAAGAATCCATTTTGATAAAATTATATAAGCATAGGATCTATATTATTCTAATTAGGACCCCATTCTTGTGGGTGTTCACAATGGCGGAGTTCATGTAGGTATTTTTATAGTACAATGAGTAACTTATAAATGAGTTAATACTAGAGAAGTAATCCTCTTCCAGAGAAAAGTACAAGCAAAATCCAGTGAAAAATACTTCTTAAGATTATGTTTTATTATAATAGACACTCAGAAATGACCAGAATGCTGATCACTGTTCATTTTTAGATATTTTAAGTATGAATTATTTAAAATTTAGGCAATTAGAGTAATGAAAATACATTTATCACACAATTTTATCATATGTTAATATTTTATCATACATGATTTAAATCACTATTTTAAGTAACATAAATAAAAGAAAGCCCTCTGATTTCTTTTTCTTTCTTCTCCAAAAGGTAATTGTTTTCCTGAAACCAACATTTATATATATTTTTGAGCAATTTCTACATAATTATTGTCTATATACAGTACTATATTACTTTACATGTCATTTTGTGTAGATGTTATCAAGTGGTATATATAATTCTGAAATTAGTCATTCAGTTTAACATTATTTTTATCTGTTTTATCCATATTATAGTGTTGTAGATCATGCATTTTAATTTCTCCATGGTGTTCTAGTATAGAAATAATGGTTATACGTCCTTTGATGAACATTTAGGTCGCCACCTAAATTTTCACATTGCTAACAATGCTACAATGATCAGTCTTACACATATCTCCTTGTGCATAAATGTGAGAATTTCCCTAGGATTTATATCTAGACATGGAATTTCTAATTGAAATTTATGTACATTTTTAAACTTATTATATATTGTCAAATCATTCTCCAGAAAGCCTATACCCATTCCAAATCCCATCATTTATATGAGAATTTTCCTTGCTCCATGTCCATGATAATATTGGTATCAACAAATTGTAATTATCTGCCAATTTGATAGGGTGGGTGGTGTGCAAATGGGAAGCAAAGAAATGGTACCATATTTTTATTTAACTTTCATTTTTTATTACTAGTGAAGTCAAGCATTTTTGAACATAATAATGGGTCTTTGTTTTTCTCTATGGTGAATTTCTTTGGTCATATTGTTTGCCTGTAGTTTTAATGGATTTTTGTCTTTGTATTGATTTGAGTTGCAAAAATATCTTTTCTCAGGTTGTGGTTTGCCTTTTTCTTTGTTTATGGTCTTTTATGAAACAGAGAGCTTAATGTCAGATTTAACAACCTTTCGCTTATGGTTTTCACTCTTTGTCTCATTTTGCCATCATTTCCTTCCTAAAGTCATAAATATATTTTCAATATGTTCTTTAGAAAGTTTTAAAGATTTATTATTTAGCATTACATCTTTCATCCATCTGGAATTTACTTTCATGGTGATATGAAATATGACTAATTTTATTCTTTTCCATAATGATAACTGATTAGTAATGCCAACTGTCATGACATTTTTATTTTTGTGTGAGTCTGTTTCTGTGTTCTCTGGTCTCTTAAGTTACTTCATTTCTTTCTTCTTTTATCCTTACCAGACTGTGTGACTGAGTTAGTCTAACTTTGCAATTGGATATACATAGAATCTGAGGCAAGGCTTTGCCCATGCCATCTACCTAAACTTGGCAACTTGCTCTTCTGTATATGTCTTATGATCAGCTTTCCTATTTAGTCCAAAGAAAAAGTTTCAGAATTTTGAAATAAAAATGCATTTTATTTATAGATTAGTTAGGAGAGAAATGATATCTTTAAAATATTGCATCATTAGGACCATGAATATTTATTTCATTCAGTTTACTGTGTCTTCTCTTGGTGTCTATCACTACTTCCTTTTTCTTCAGGATAGTGCTTCTTATGTGACTCTCCAAATGTTTACTTATATATTGTTGATGGGCATTGGATTCTTTCTAGTTTATAGCTATTAGGAATAAATATGCTATGAACATGTTATATATGAACTTAAGTAGACATAAGGACATTTTTGGACATATACTCAAGTATATAGGTGCATAATCAAAACGTACAAGATTATTATCTTCAGTAGATATTGCAAAATATTTTTCTTCTGTAAATGTAAAAATTCAAATTCTCAACATCAGTGTAAGAATCCTCCAGGTACCCTAAAGTCTCATCAGTTTTGACTTGTCAGTATTTTAAATTCAGCTCTTTTGGTAGTATGTTCTTATATCTCATTGTGGTTTTAATTTATTATTTTTTGAAGACTAATGACATTGAGCACCTCCACGTACATATATGAGTGATTTAATATCCTCTTTTGTGAAGTATTTGTTCAAGTCTTTTAGAATATTTTAAAAATATTATGTATCTTACCATAGAGTTTATTATACATTTTTATAAATACTGGATACAAGTCCTTTGAGATATATATATATATATATATATATATATATATATATATATATACCATCAATGACTTTGTTCTTCAGTATATTAAGTGGTGTGAGTCAGTAAATAAAATACTTTTTTTTTCCTTTCATAGTGGATGGTTATTGTTTCCTATCTAAAAAAAATGTTCACCTTTACCTATTTCAAGATCTGGAAGATTTTGTACCATATTTTTTCAAGATGATTTCATTAATGACAGGAGTTTTCTTTGTGGGAAGGTTTTGAAATACAAATTAAATTTCTTTCACACATAAAGGAATATTCAATGTTTAAATTTCTTCTTTTGTCAGTTTTTTCAAGATTTTTTATGAAATTTGTCCACTTCATCTAATTTGTCCAACATATTGGCAGAAAATTTTCATAATACCTTCTTATTCAGATATTTATGACCTAAAATTTATAAAAGTTAATAACATTCATATTAATGTTGCTCAGGTAGTAATTACTTTTATGAATTTTTGGAATTTTCATTAATTTCTACTTTTTCTTTTCTTTCATTATTTACTCTCTCTATTTTTTTTGGATATAATTTTCTCTATTTACCTATAGCTTCCTGAGTTGGGTATTTAGATAACTGACTCCTCATCTTTTCTAATATATGCAGTTAAATTTATAAATTCTATCTATAAGCACTACTTTTGTTATATCTTACAAGGTTTGATATATCTTAATTTCAAAGAAAAATATTTTTATGTGTTATTCCAGGGTGTTTTCCTACCTGAGCCATGAATTATTTAAAATCATATGTCTTAATTAATATATGCTTGGAGAATTTCTATTTGTCTATCTATGATTGATTTCTAATTCAATTTCTCATGGTCAAAACAACTTCATTGTAAAATTTCAATTATTTGAAGGTTTATTATCTTAAAGTCTTTTATTTTGGTTGGTGCTTATCGAGTATATATATTCTTTCAATCTTTTATTTTAAATTTTTATGAAATACTTTTCAAATTTTATCTTATAAATATCATGTATATGTTTATTTTTAAAATTAAGTTTTACAATTTTATCTTTAGTGTTTACATTCTTCATATTTAAGTAATTACTGATGTATTTAGATATGTCAGATTGTTTCCTACTTGTCCGATCTGTCATTTTCTTCTATATTAGTTTTCTAGTTAGTTTTTTATTGTGTAACAAATTACCACAAACTTAGCATCTTAAAACAATGCCTTTTCATTATCTCACAGTCTTGGTAGATGAAAGCCCAGGTTTGGACTATCTGATTCTTCTGTTCAGTTTTGCAAGTCTGAAATCAAGGCATTGTTTAGTATTATAATTGGGCCTAGTGATGTAGAAGTTGAACACACTGTGCCTAGTATAAAAGCCAACAAAATGATGTCAGTAGTCTTGGAAATGGAGGTTGATAATAGGACGGAGAAAGGAGCAATGTCTTGGAGGCCAATCACCTAGGCTCAAATTCTAACTATGGTATGTGCATTTCAATCTTATCAACTATATAACAAAGATAATGATTTATTTATTTCATTATTTATTTCACAGAATTAAGAGAGTAAATGAAGTATCTGAAAGAAGATGCCCTCTAACTCTATGTCCTGGGCCCTTATCATCAATAAATATGGAACCCCAAATGTATTCTGAGATTGGATCTATGAAAAGAAAATAAATGATAGGAAAGGATGCTGAGATGATGGAAAGAAGAGTTGAAAAAACTTATGACAAGTGTCCTTACTTGATAATGTGATAATGAGCATATAGTAGTGTGATCAAAATTTTTGAGAAAATCAGGGAGAGGCCAGAGAAACTGGTATTGTTATTTTGCTTATTAATTCACCCAATTTTTGTGCATGGGTGTGAACCTACTCAGAGACAGGCATCTTTCAGTGGTGATCTAACTGGTCAAAGTACCCACCCTCTCTGATAGTCCAACATTTCCCAAAATGACCATGTTGTTAATTATTATTCCTACAAATGAATGAATGAATGAATAAGGATTTCAAAGTTAAGTAAATTTGTGATATTCCCTGTTACATAAACTTCAACGAATTCTTTACTGTATTAGTTCTCAAATCCTTGAATATGCAAATGATAATATGAATCTATAAGAATTGCATATATATGTATATAATTAGAAATTTATTTTTTCTTTAGAACTCATATATGCAGAAACATATTAACATATTGCAAAAGACAATTTGAGAAATGATCAATAATGCTTTAAGTCAGATTGAATGGACAGATTTATAAGCAATATTAAAGACTTGTCTATATTTGGATCACATTCATTTGTAATGGATCCAATTATGAAAGTTACATGATGCGATGCTCTTTGGCATAATTTCACTGTTTAGCATCAGCCCTGAAGAAAATTAGGAACTGATTTATCTAGGTTTGGACATTGGCAGTAGGTATCATGAAATATAGAGTGAAATATAATTTTAAGAAGTTAATGTGTAGTTTTGGACATGGAATTGTGGAACCAAAGTATAAATCTATTGGCTTCTAGTGAGACAATAAGAAGTGAAGTACTATCAACCTCTCCATAAAGCCAACAGATTGGACTTTACATAATTATAAGTGGTCTTCGTGTAGAGGTTCCAAAGACAATGCAATATGGAAGAGTGGCCTTGAACCCAGAGCCATTTTGGTCAGATTCTTGACTGCTTCTTCCTGTATTAGGATCTTATAAAAATCAACTGCTTCCTAAAACTCATTTGTGGGGAAGAGACATTACGCTTAACTCTTAGTATAACCAAAAGTAAATACAATATCAAGTTAATCCCTGATTCACTGAAATCTTAACTAAATCAATACATGACTTATCTAAAATGTCTAGGCTGAAGCCCACGGAATTATTATTAAGGGTCCTTGAGTTCTACCCCCCTTAGGTCATGCCCTTAAACATTACAGAAAGGAGCAGATTTTAAGGTTGAATGACTCACAAATCTTGGACTTTGCATTTTTCCAATTTCATCGTTTAAGCTAAATATTATTATATTTACCTTTTTTATTTATTTTGGCAAAATAAAACATCTTCATAAAATAGGCCCCAAACCCATAATAACTTCTCAGCAATAGCTACATGAGTCAACAACATGGAAGGCTGGCTTAGATCAAGCACACTGCTATTCAATGGTGAGTCACTGGACAAAAAATGTACAATCAGACCAGATCAGATCTTATATTTTATAGTCTCCTAGAAAATACTTTCTATCAGTCCAATGGTCAGGACTAAATGTGTTTGTCACACAAGGATGATAGGCCAAATTGAAGCAATATTTCTGAATCATCCATCCTAGAGGCTGTTAAGCTAAGTCTTATAAAACATGACCTCGTAATACCTAGAAGTGCCTTCTACTTCTATAACCAATTACCAAGTGCCTAATCTGAGTCCACTATACAAGCCAGACATTTGTTTTGGTACATAACAAATATTAAAGCACAAGCACAAAGTAGCCAGGAATGGCTTATTTCAATTTAAAAAATGTTTCCCTTAGATTTCTTCTCATTTGTAAAACTGGAAAATACTATGTTGAAGTCATTGGGGACAGTCCCCTGCCTTTGAGTTCATA
This sequence comes from Urocitellus parryii, assembly GCF_045843805.1. Classification (NCBI taxonomy): domain Eukaryota; kingdom Metazoa; phylum Chordata; class Mammalia; order Rodentia; family Sciuridae; genus Urocitellus; species Urocitellus parryii. The sequence goes on from NC_135537.1 coordinate 29,191,873, forward strand.
ACACCTTATTATGAACTACTTAAGATAAAGAAATAAAAACCTAAAAGACCTAAGCAGCTTTCTCAAAATTATGCAAATAGTAAAGGACACAATAGAAGATTTTAAGGGGAATCCTTTTATTTCTTGGTAAAATATACTCTGTGTTGTTTCCCATAAAATTATGTGGAAGAGTGAAAGGGAGTATAAATGGTATGAACAAAGCAGAATACTCATGCAATGAATTTCTGTAAAATCTACCTTTCAATAGTTCTAGCCAACTTTGACCAGTTGAAAATTTTCTCACATGAAAGACCAAATAGCAAAAATCATATGATATATTTTTTCTTTTGTTTGTAAACAGTATCATTTTGTCAGTTAATAACTAGAAATAGAAGTAAAAGCAATGTTAAGAATCTCTAGTCAGTTATCCAGAACTTGGTTGAGAGGTGGCTATGGCTAATTTGGTGCCTATAATGATATTGCTTTGCTAAGGTCACTATGAACTACTGACAAATTTAATAAAGTATATGCATGGTTTAGGTATTCAAAACTTTAAAAAATTGCTAATAGAAATTAAAGATGATAGAAATGAGGAGATATGTTATAAATTTTCTTCCAATTATCAATAGATTAAGTGCAATTTCATTAGTCCTATTTTTTCCCTTATAACTTTATTATCATTGGATGTTAGTTTTCTCATTTTGAAGAAACCATATTTTTCAGAATGTTAAAATGGAATAGATTTTTATCTTCTAGAATTATCTCCTATTCTCTTTCACAGGTTATGGATTAGATGTTCTCTAGGATTTCCTTCTATTATTATGGTCCAAAAAATCTATATTGACTAGATTTCTCAAATGCTTATATCACACACTAGTGGCAAATATTTAAAATTATGTGTTGTGATGGATAGATTGATGGACAGATAGAAACATAGATAGATTCCTGGGACAGGGTCTCTAATTCTCCTGAGATTGATTTTCAACTAACTGATATTAGAATAATGCTCCACAGCCCTGGAATCTAATTTTTTTTTTATTTGCTGTGAATTTCATTAAGTGTCTTAGGATGGAATCATTTCATAGCAGTGTTTTCTCCCAATACATAGACGCAGCCCAGACATAGGTGCATTTAAATTTATCACTGTATATAAGGTTAAATCAATTTGTGAATACATATGTATACATTTTTATAAAAAAGAAATATCACAATATTAAATTTTTTTTAAAAATATGTGTTGTGGCAGATTTGGGCTAATTATCTTTTAATTAGTCTCCAATTATAAATTTAAAATAGAACATATATACTGATGATTCATTCTTAAGAAGCTTATAGTACTATACTTTGGCAATTAAATTGCAAGAGCCTTAAGGGATGACATCATGTCAATTTGTGCAAAAACAAGTCTAATTTTATATATTATGTATTTATCCACATAGTTACAATTTTGGGGGCTCTTCACTCTTTAATGATAAATACATATTTTCATCTGGCATCATATTCCTTCTAAATAAAATACTTCCTTTGACATTTTTTGTAGTGTGTACCTACTGATATTAAATTATTTCAGCTTTTGAATGCTATAAAATATATTTCTTTAAATTTTTTTTGTCAATGTACCTTTATTTTATTTATTTATATGTGGTGCTGAGAATTCAACCCAGTGCTTCACACATGCCACTGAGCCATAACCTCAGCCCAATAGCTTTCTTTTTTATTTTTAATACTATGGCATTTTTCTGACCTCTTGAAATCAAGACCTAACTTTGCCAGCTAGTCTTCTCAGAGAGAAGTAATATCCAGAATACATAAAGATCTAAAAAAAATAACTTTTTTCTTTTTAGATATCCATGACAGTAGAGTGTATTTTGACATATTATACATACATGAAATATAACTTATTCTAATAAGGATCCCATGCTTGTCTTGTATATGATATAGAGATTCACTTGATGTATATCTGTATATGAACATAGGAAAGTTCTGTTTCATTCCACTGATTTTCTTATTCCTAGACTCCTCCCTTCCCTTCATTCCCCTTTGTCTTATCCACTAAACTTCTATTCCCACCCCAACTCCCTGGTTTGTGTTGGCATCCATATATAAAAAAAAAAACATTCAACCTTTGGTTTTGAGGGATTAGTTTATTTCACTAAGCATGATTGTGGTGAGCCGTTTCTGTGAACTGTGGCCGCCATTACAAGATGGCGCTGGTTTCCCCTGTAGTCTGTGACAAACAACTCCTTATCAGAATGAGTTGGCACGCTGTGACTTGGCACCCTATGAGAAAAGTCCACGTGGCAGTTGTGCATTGGGGCTTTATCTGCTTTATTAAGGCTGGGGCACACGGGAGTAGTAGTAGTGGCAGTAGTAGTAGCAGTAGTAGTAGTGGCAGTAGTAGTAGCAGTAGTAGTAGTGGCAGTAGGAGTAGCAGTAGAAGTAGTAGTAGGAGTAGCAGTAGAAGCTAAAAGACATGTCAATACAAAGGCCTGAATAAACAGCTGAAAGAAGAAAAAGTATCAAGGACCTGAATAAACTGCTGAAAGAAGATTCCTGAGTTGCGTCTTCCTTGCGGGCAAGGGGTCGCGACACATGATAATCTCCAGATCCATCCATTTATTGGCAAGAGTCATAAAGTCATTCTTCTTTATGGCTAAGTTATACTCTATTGTGAATATATACTACAACTTCTTTATCCATTCATCTGTTGAAGGGCACTTAGACTCAATTATGAATTGAGCTGCTGTAAACTTTGATGTGGCTGTGTCACTGTAATATGCTGATTTTAAGTCCTTTGGGTATAAACCAAGGAGTGGGATAGCTGGGTCAAATGGTGGTTCTGTTCCAAGTTTTCTGAGGAATCTCCATATTGCTTTACTGAGTGGTTGCACCAGCAATGTATGAGCAATGTATGAGTGTACCTTTTTCCCCTGCATCTTTGCCAACATTTATTATTACTAGTATTCTTGATAATTGCCATTCTGACTAGACTGAAATGGAATCTCAGTTTAGTTTTAATTTGCATTTCTCTAATTGCTAGAAATGTTGAACATTTCTTCATATACTTGTTGACTGTTCATATTTCATCTTTTGAGCAGTGTCTATACACTTCCTTAGACCATTTATTGATGGGGTTATTTTACTTTTTTGGTTTTAAGTTTTTTGAGTTCTTTATATATCCTTGGAGATTAATGCTCTAAGAGGTAGGTGGTGAAGATTTTTCTCCTATTCTGTAGGCTCTCTTTCATGATCTTGTTTCCTTTGCTGCGAAGAGTTTTAGTTTGATACTGTCCCATTTATTGAGTCTTGATCTCACTTCTTGTGCTTTAGGAGCCTTGTTGAGGAAGTTGGTTCCTAAGCTGACATGATGGAGTGTGGGGCCTACATTTTCTTCTCATAGGTGCAGGATCTCTGGTCTAATGCCTAAGTCCTTGATCCACTTTAAGTTGAGTTTTGTGGAAGGTGAGAGAAGTTTCATTCTGCTATGCATGGATTTTCAATTTTCTCAGCACCATTTGTTGAAGATGCTATCTTATCTGTAATGTATGTTTATGGCACCTTTATCTAGTAAGAGATAACTGTATTTATGTGGGTTTCTTTCTATGTCTTCTGTTCTGCTGGTCTTCATGCCTGTTTTGGTGCCAATAGCATGCTGTTTTTGTTATTATAGTTCTGTAGTATAATTTAAGGCCTGGTATTATGATGCCTTCTGCTTCACTTTTCTCGCTAAGGATTGCTTTGGCTATTCTGGGCCTCTTGTTTTTTCTAAATGAATTTGATTACTGCTTTTTCTATTTTGATGAAAACTGACAAGCTAGTTCTAAAGTTCTTATAGAAATGCAAAGGATCCTGAATAGTCAAGATGATTTTTGGGGAAAAAAATTTAGAGGGCTTATACTATATGCTATCAAGATGTACTATAACACAACAGTAATGTGGGCATAAACCTGCACATATACCTCAAGAAAACAGAATAGAAGATCCAGATATAGACCCTAAACAAATCCCCACAGTAATTTTATTTTTAATAAAGCTGTTAAGCTATTTTAATGGACAAAGGATATATTTTTCAACAAATTACATTAGAAAGTATGTATCTTCATATAGAAAAAAAAATGAACCTCACACCATAACATAAAATTAACTCTAAGTGAATCACAGGCATAAAATCAAAATCCCAAATTACAAAAATTCCAAGAGAAAAACAGAAAATCGTTGTGTTCATAATACGCAAATCTTTCTTAGATACAACATAAAATATACAACCATTATAAATTGTTAAGCTGAATTAGATTAAAATTTTTTAAATTTTCCACAGATACTGAAATGAAACTGAAACTACAAGTCACAAAGAGTAAAAAAAGAAAGAAAAACTATTTGCGGGGCTGGGAATATAGCTCAGTTGGTAGAGTGCTTGCCTAGCATGCACAAGGCCCTGGGTTCAATTCCCAGCACCACAAAAAAAAAAAAAAAAAAAAACTATTTGCAATGTATTCTACAAACAAAATGTTTTCAGAATATATACATAAAATAAACAAGCAGGGATTCCAACATGGCGGTGGGCGCGGAGAGATCAAGTCTCTGACCTCTTCAGCTGTGCAGGCATAGGGAGTCATAAACAGCCTAAACCTGTTTGCTCAGGATCACTAGGCAATGCTGAGCTGACGTGGATCTGGGGCGAATAGTCTGGGCCTCTCAGAACACACACTGAGCCCGGATCGGCTGAATTCAAGCTCCCTTTCGCCTGCTTCCCACAGACAAACAGCTGTGACTCAGCACTAATCCATCCGGCTGAAACAACTGGTCAGCCCTTCTGATCCTACGGAGGTAATGCCCACCGAGCCTTCATAGGTAGTGGCCACAGGTTTGAAACGGGGCTTGGGAGAGACAGTAAGGACCCACCCGTTGCATTGGTCACCCGGCAAAGGGAAACGAACTGTCGCCATTTGCAAGAGATACCACCATGGTAGAGAACTGACGTCATCAGACTGCGGCAGAGGAGATAACTTCATTGAATCCTGCGGCTACAGGTGTGTAATTCCCTAGCCTTCCCTCTCCACACATCGGGGAAACCTTAAGGGCCCCTCCCAGCTCTCCCGTGAGCGCGGTAGCCAGACCGAGGGAATTAGAGGTGGCACGGGACCCACAGCTCAGAACTACCACTCCCACCAGTGCTGACAGCTGAGGTCTCTTGCACCAGCTACCGGGGGCGTGGCTACCGGAGGGCAAGTAAAATTCGCTGAGGATTCTCAGCCCCAAGCTCTACAAACTTAGGGTTGAGGGAATGGCAAACTGGAAGAGTGTGCCCAGTCATTCATGAAAACAGGGCTCCCGGGAGCAGCAGACCTGGCGTGTACCCAGTATTGTGGTGAGCGGCACCCGTGAGAGGGGCCTGGCTAGAGGAAAAGTGGGGAAGTGACTAGACACAAGAGGAGGCCCTAGGCACTCAGGATTGGAGACTCGCCCAGTCTGGGAGGAGGAGCTGCTGCACAGGGATTGGTTCCCTCGTATTGACAGGAGAAACTTGGCCTGGTGGGCACAGCGCCACCTACTGGAAGAGAAGTTAATCAAACTCTAAGACTGCATTTATTAGTATTTTTTTTCTTTTTTCTCTTCTCTTTTTTTTTTTTGATTTGGATTTTTCTTTCATTTTCATTTTTCTTTCTTGTTTTTTAATTTTTTTTTACAATTTTTTTAAAATTTTTTTTCTTCCAATTTTAATTTTAATTTTTTTTATTATTTTTTTAATTTTTTTTTCTTTTTTTATTTCCTATTTTTTTCTTCTTTTGTCTTTTCATTTCTTTTCAATTATCTTATCCCCCCTTCCTTGAATTGTACCTGCTTACTCTCATTCTCTTTAGTGACTTTTCCCTTCCCTTCTAATACCTTTCCTCCCAAGCATTATATAAATTTATAGGAGTAAACAGTAAGTCAGCAGTCAAACAGAACAAGAAGTAACATGAGCATCTTCAAAAAGCAAGGAAGAAAAGGAGTACAAACAATGCAGGACAGCCTAAATATTCAGGAGGACCTAGAGTCATCAGAAAAATGGTCATATAAAGAACTCAAGGAACACCTTAGACAGATGGAATGGAACCTTAAGAGGATACGAGACAGCAAATTCAAGCAGTGAAAGAACACATTGAGAATGAATTACATAAACAGATAAAAGAAGAAGTTAAGCATCTTTATCAGGAGATAGAGATTATAAAAAATAATCAAACAATAATTCTAGAAATGAAGGAAACGATAAACCAAATTAAAAACTCAATTGAGAGTATCACTAACAGAGTGGAGCAAGTAGAAGCCAGAACGTCAGATAATGAAGACAAAATATATCATCTTGAAAAGAGTCTAGCGAACTCAGAAAGGCTGGTAAAAAATCACGAGAAAAACATCCAAGAGTTATGGGATAACATAAAAAAACCAAACTTACGAGTCATCGGGATAGAAGAAGGTACAGAGATTCAAACCAAGGGAATGAGTAACCTGCTGAATGAAACAATTACAGAAAACTTTCCAGAAATATAAAAGGAAACAGATATACAAATTGAAGATGCATACAGGACACCAAGCACACAAAATCACAGTAGACCAACGCCAAGACACATTGTTATGAAGATATCCAATTTACAGAACAAAGAGAAAATATTAAAAGCTACAAGAGAAAGGAGACAGATTACATTCAGGGGTAAACCAATAAGGTTAACAACGGATTTTTTATCACAGACACTGAAAGCAAGAAGGTCATGGAACAATGTATTTCAAACACTGAAAGACAATGGATGCCAACCAAGAATTCTGTATCCAGAAAAATTAAGCTTCAGGTATGACAACAAAATAAAAATCTTTCATGATAAACAAAAGTTAAAAGAATTTACAGCCAGAAAACCAGCATTGCAAAGCATTTTGAGCAATACACTACACGAGGAAGAAATGAAAAATAACCAAAACCATCAGAGGGAAGTGCCTCGGTAAAGACAGAGGGCGAGGGGAAAGATAATCATGGAGAAACAAACTAAATTTTTTAAAAAAAGGATAAATAATCAAACATGGATGGAAGTACAAATCATATATCAATAGTAACTCTGAATGTTAATGGCTTAAACTCTCCAATAAAGTGACATAGGCTGGTATCATGGATTAAAAAAACAAATCCAACAATATGCTGCCTCCAGGAGACACATCTGATTAGAAAAGACATACACAGGCTGAAGGTGAAAGGATGGGAAAAAATATACCACACACACGGTCCTCGTAAGCAAGCAGGGGTGGCCATCCTCATATCGAATAAAATCGACTTCAAGACTAAGTTAATCAAAAGGGATAAAGAAGGACGTTATATACTGTTAAAAGGAACCATTCGCCAACAAGACATAACAATTATCAATATTTATGCACCAAATAATGGTGCTGCGACATTCATAAAACAAATTCTCCTCAAGTTCAAGAATCAAATAGACCACAACACAATAATTATGGGTGACTTCAACACGCCTCTCTCACCATTGTACAGATCCTCCAAACAAAAGTTGAATAAAGAAACTATAGAACTCAATACCACAATCAATAACCTAGACTTAACTGACATATATAGAATATATCAACCATCATCAAATGGATATACTTTTTTCTCAGCAGCACATGGGTCCTTCTCAAAAATAGACCATATATTATGCCATAGGGCAACCCTCAGTAAATATAAAGGGGTGGAGATAATAACATGCATTTTATCTGGTCATAATGGAATGAAACTGGAAATCAATGAAAAAAGAAGGAAGGAAAAATCCTTCATCACATGGAAAATGAACAATATGTTACTGAATGATCAATGGGTTACAGAAGACATAAAGGAGGAAATCAAAATATTCTTAGAGATAAATGAAAATACAGACACAATATATCGGAATCTATGGGACACAATGAAAGCAGTTTTAAGAGGAAAATTCATCGCCTGGTGGTCATTCCTCAAAAAAAGAAAAAAACAACAAATAAATGAACTCACACTTCATCTCAAAGCCCTAGAAAAGGAAGAGCAAACCAACAGCAAATGTAGCAGAAGGCAAGAAATAATTAAAATCAGAGCGGAAATCAATGACATTGAAACAAAAGAAACTATTGAAAAAATTAACAAAACTAAAAGTTGGTTCTTCGAAAAAATAAATAAGATCAACAGACCTTTAGCCATGCTAACGAAGAGAAGAAGAGAGAGAACTCAAATTACTAACATACGGGATGAAAAAGGCAATATCACAACAGATGCCACAGTAATACAGAAGACAATTAGAAATTATTTTGAAAACCTATATTCCAATAAAATAGAAGATAGTGAAGACATCGATAAATTTCTTTAATCATATGATTTGCTCAGACTGAGTCAGGAAGATACATACAACTTATACAGACCAATATCAATGGATGAAATTGAAGAAGCCATCAAAAGACTACCAACCAAGAAAAGCCCAGGACCGGATGGGTATACAGCAGAGTTTTACAAAACCTTTAAAGAAGAATTAATACCAATACTTTTCAAGTTATTTCAGGAAATAGAAAAAGAGGGAGCTCTTCCAAATTCATTCTATGAGGCCAACATCACCCTGATTCCGAAACCAGACAAAGACACCTCAAAGAAAGAAAACTACAGACCAATATCTCTGATGAACCTAGATGCAAAAATCCTCAATAAAATTCTGGCGAATCGAATACAAAAACACATCAAAAAAATTGTGCACCATGATCAGGTAGGATTCATCCCTGGGATGCAAGGATGGTTCAATATACGGAAATCAATAAATGTTATTCACCACATCAATAGACTTAAAGATAAGAACCATATGATCATCTCGATAGATGCAGAGAAAGCATTCAACAAAGTACAGCATCCCTTTATGTTCAAAACATTAGAAAAACTAGGGATAACAGGAACTTACCTCAACATTGTAAAAGCTATCTATGCTAAGCCTCAGGCTAGCATCATTCTGAATGAACAAAAGTTAAAGGCATTCCCTCTAAAATCTGGAACAAGACAGGGATGCCCTCTATCACCACTTCTATTCAATATAGTTCTCGAAACACTGGCCAGAGCAATTAGACAGACGAAAGAAATTAAAGGCATAAAAATAGGAAAAGAAGAACTTAAATTATCACTATTTGCAGATGACATGATTCTATACCTAGAAGACCCAAAAGGGTCTACAAAGAAACTACTAGAACTAATAAATGAATTCAGCAAAGTGGCAGGATATAAAATCAACATGCATAAATCAAAGGCATTTTTGTATATCAACGACAAAACTTCTGAAACAGAAATGAGGAAAAACATTCCATTCACAATATCCTCAAAAAAAAATAAAATACTTGGGAATCAACCTAACAAAAGAGGTGAAAGATTTATACAATGAAAACTACAGAACCCTAAAGAGAGAAGTAGAAGAAGATCTTAGAAGATAGAAAAATATACCCTGTTCATGGATAGGCAGAACTAACATTATCAAAATGGTGATATTACCAAAAGTTCTCTATAGGTTTAATGCAATGCCAATCAAAATCCCAACGGCATTTCTTGTAGAAATAGATAAAGCAATCATGATATTCATATGGAAAAATAAAAGACCCAGAATAGCAAAAACAATTCTAAGCAGGAAGTGTGAATCAGGTGGTATAGCGATACCAGATTTCAAACTATATTACAGAGCAATAGTGACAAAAACAGCATGGTACTGGTACCAAAACAGGCGGGAGTACCAATGGTATAGAATAGAGGACACAGAGACTAATCCACAAAGTTACAACTATCTTATATTTGATAAAGGGGCTAAAAGCATGCAATGGAGGAAGGATAGCATCTTCAACAAATGGTGCTGGGAAAACTGGAAATCCATATGCAACAAAATGAAACTGAATCCCTTTCTCTCGCCATGCACAAAAGTTAACTCAAAATGGATCAAGGAGCTTGATATCAAATCAGAGACTCTGCATCTGATAGAAGAAAAAGTTGGCTCCGATCTACATATTGTGGGGTCGGGCTCCAAATTCCTTAATAGGACACCTGTAGCACAAGAGTTAATAACAAGAATCAACAAATGGGACTTACTTAAACTAAAAAGTTTTTTCTCAGCAAGAGAAACAATAAGAGAGGTAAATAGGGAGCCTACATCCTGGGAACAAATTTTTACTCCTCACACTTCAGATAGAGCCCTAATATCCAGAGTATACAAAGAACTCAAAAAATTAGACAATAAGATAACAAATAACCCAATCAACAAATGGGCCAAGGACCTGAACAGACACTTCTCAGAGGAGGATATACTATCAATCAACAAGTACATGAAAAAATGCTCACCATCTCTAGCAGTCAGAGAAATGCAAATCAAAACCACCCTAAGATACCATCTCACTCCAGTAAGATTGGCAGCCACTATGAAGTCAAACAACAACAAGTGCTGGTGAGGATGTGGAGAAAAGGGTACTCTTGTACATTGCTGGTGGGACTGCAAATTGGTGCAACCAATTTGGAAAGCAGTTTGGAGATTCCTGGGAAAGCTGGGAATGGAACCACCATTTGACCCTGCTATTGCCCTTCTCGGACTATTCCCTGAAGACCTTAAAAGAGCATATTACAGGGATGCTGCCACATCGATGTTCATAGCAGCACAATTCACAATAGCTAGACTGTGGAACCAACCCAGATGCCCTTCAATAGATGAATGGATAAAAAAAAAATGTGGCATCTATACACAATGGAGTACTATGCAGCAATAAAAAATGACAAAATCATAGAATTTGCAGGGAAATGGATGGCACTAGAGCAGATTATGCTTAGTGAAGCTAGCCAATCCCTAAAAAACAAATACCAAATGTCTTCTTTGATATAATGAGAGCAACTATGAACAAGAGAGTGAAGAAAAGATTAACATTAAACAGAGACATGAGATGGGAGGGAAAGGGAGAGAAAAGGGAAATTGCATGGAAATGAAGGGATACCCTCATTGCTATACAAAATTACATATAAGAGGTTGTGAGGGGAATGGGAAAATAAACAAGGAGAGAAATGAATTACAGTAGATGTGGTAGAGAGAGAAGATGGTAGGGGAGGGGAGGGGGGATAGTAGGGGATAGGAAAGGTAGCAGAATACAACAATTACTAATTGGACATTATGTAAAATTGTGGATGTGTAACTGACGTGATTCTGTAATCTGCATTTGGGGTAAAATTGGTAGTTCATAACCCACTTCAATCTAATGTATGAAATATGATATGTCAATAGCTTTGTAATGTTGTGAACAACCAATAAAAAAATTAAATTAAAAAAAAATAAAAAAAAATAAACAAGCAATCTTTACAAGTTCTTAATAGGAACACAGCAGGCAGTTCACCAAAGAAGGTACAAATGGCCAATAAAGACATGAAAACCTCTCTTATGTCATAAGGAAATGCAGATTAAAACCACAAGGAAATACCACTACCACAGATTTCAATGGCCCAAGTTAACTAAGACCTAAAACCTAAGTCAACTACTTATTTCATTCTTCCTTCTAAACTGTGTGATCCTTAAGATTAAGTGATTCAATTTCATTAATATTAGTACCTCTGCTATCCTGGGTCCTAGTCCCATCCTTGTATGTAGGCATCTGATAAGTGTTTGCTTCATGAAAACTTAAGTGAATGCATAGATAAATGAATGAGTAGTTGACTTTCCACCCAAGTTCAAAGACTATAAAATCATGGTGTCTTTACCTGTGTGACATCTAGTGAGAAGAGCCTCAAAAGATTAACTTTACTACCAAATTCAAATTATCATCAGAGACAGAACCAATCAATATTGCTTTCTAAAAAGAAATAAAAAATTGGGCTGGGGATGTGGCTCAAGCGGTAGCGCTCTCACCTGGCATGCCTGGGGCGCTGGGTTGGATCCTCAGCACCACATAAAAATAAAATAAAGATGTTGTGTCCACCGAGAACTAAAAAATAAATATTGAAAAATCCTCTCTCTCTCTCTCTCTCTTAAAAAAAATAAAAAAATTAAGCATCCCTCTACAACAAATTTGTGAGAAACTGTTCAGTTGTTCATGAATATATAAATATGTACACACACATGTGCCATGGAAGGGATTTTGAATTTTTATTATGAATTTTTTTGGGAAGCCTGACAAAGAAAGGCATTTTCCTCTTGCCCAGAGATTAGGATGTATGTGGGAGAGGATAGGGCAGTGAGGGAGATGGGGAATGTGTAGAAGAAACTATGATATATAATTTTTTTCCTATGTATGTAATCTTAATACATCAATAATTACTAAAATGAGTCTGTGATTAAGTATTAAACATAAAATAAAACAAAACAACAACAAAAGCCCCAACCTATCTTCTACTACAAACTAATAAGAAAAAAAAACCTATATTATTCTTAGAGGCAAAAGTTATCTTCAAAATCTCTCTCTTACTACTAATAAGAGATAATTAAGTTCTCATAACGATACCCCACTATTGGGTATTGTTCTGACTAATAATGGATCATAAAATAAACACAATGGCAATGTAGGACAATAGAGTCAGCTGTTCAGTTTAATAATAAGGTAATGATTTTAAGGGCACAGGCCTCAACCCCTGCAAGTCCGGTACTATTCATTCCTTTTTCTAAGGTTTGAAGCTGCTGCTCTAGGTGCTTTAGTCAAACTACATCTGCATATATCAGACTCATTTCTTTCAGCAAAATCTCTCATGCCCTCCCTGGTTCATCCCTGCCCTTCTTTCCTTCTCTCCTTGGCCTCTTCCCTTCACCTATTGCTTACTCTATTGTAAACTGGGTATGATTTTGTACTTAAGCCTTATAATAAGAGATAGGACAGTCTCTTCCTTTTTCAATAACTTCAGATTCTAGCTAAGGAGAAATGCAATAAACAATTATTATCATGTAATTTGATAAATTCATTTGCAGTGCTATGTACAGAGGAAGAAATACTCAATTAACTCCAAAGGAAGACCAAGAATGCATCACAAAGGGGATGCTCTCTTGAAGTTCATCTTAATAACAAAATCTTGAAGGAATAAAGTCTTCTTTAAATATTTGGTAATACATTACTTGTGTATATTATAGAGTACTTATATTATTGGGCCCTATATGATCAAATCAATTAATTTTCTAGTTACAGAATACAATAAAAGGTATTCCAAGGATGTATAACAATATGTCCAAAAGCAAATTAAACAAAGAGAATTTGGCAAGTGCATAATGGGCCATAAATGACAAAGAAAAAAATGGAAAATGTTTGATTTCTTTAAGGTGCTGTGATTATAAGTAATTTTCCTCTGGGCTTTTTAAAAATAAGGAAATTATGATTGATACCATTTTTATGATTGAAATGTTTATCTCTCTTTATCTTAGCTGCGTAACAGTTTTTTATTTTACTTTTTTCTCTATTTCATAGAGGAAATACTTGCTAGGTTGCTATGAAGTATTCTCTAGTTGCTTAACCACTGTTCTTGTTTTTCAGTATTATAATTAAATCATTTAAAAAGCCTGTATTAATAGCTTTCCATTTCTGGCCCAGGCAGAAAGGAGAAGGAGTGTGTGTTTTAGTTCAGTGCGGGCTAAATTTATACAACACACCGGAAGCCAGGTCTGGTTTGCATCCTCCCAATTTCCTGAGGGTCACAAAATGCTATGAAAGATTGTGTAGAAGAATTTATGCATGTTGAGTATCTCCCCAATGCAAATCATTTTTGATTCAAGGCTCTCCAACTGGAAGCAATATGGTCTGCCCCAGGAACAATTGAAATTAGCAACATAAAAATTGAGGCAGGAGGATCACAAGTTTGAAGCCAGCCTCAGCAAAAGCGAAGTTCTAAGCAACTCAATGAGACCCTGATTCTATATAAAATAAAAAATAGGGCTGGGGATGTGACTCAGTGGTCCAGTGACTGTCCCATTCCAAGGGAGAGCTGGTGGACAAGTCATGTTCTTCAATGCTTAAGAAATGTGCTTTAGAGAAGGGCTTTGAGAAATGCTCTGAAAGTTTCACAAGAACAGCTACAGTGATAAGTGCATGAGAAGCCCTAGAAAGACTTTCAGGCTTAGAGGGGAGACGGGGAGCTAGGAACAACACTGGGGCAGGGGTAACAAATGCTCTGATGGGCACTTGAGAGGTTCCAGAAAAAGCAAGTGCAACGAGGAAGGAACAGAGGACAATCAGCACAGACTGGACTAAATCAGATGCAGAGAAAAGTGGAGAGAATGATGGAAATCCGGAGCACTGATTGGGTTTGGAAGAAGTGAAGAGGGTGAAGATGAAGGTCCAGGCAAGTGGAGGGTTCTAGTGCCAAATTGATTTCTCTAGTAATTAAACCTATGAAAGACATTGATTTTTCTCTTAGTATCATGATACAAATATTTTTATTCAAAAATATTTGCAAGTTAAATCTGATACATTCATAGTCTCCTAACATCTGGGTTGGGATTCATCTCTAACAATGTTTTGATGGTTGATCAGAGTTTGAATTGGGCAAAGAATGTCCATAGGGAGGTGAGAGGGTTAGGTGCCATTCTCTACTTATAAATGGCATAACTGCTTCCCAATAAATTACTTGAGCATTTCTTTGTCATCTTTTTGTTTGTTCCTTTGGTTGATTGATTTGTGAATGAAAGTCACCTCCTTCAGAAATATTTCCTCCTAGAGGTTCTAGAAAAATGGGCATTTTTTCTCATATTTCCCAATCATTCTCCATACTTCTCTTGGAAGCGCATTTATCAAGCTCTATGGATTTGCCTGTTTGCCTTGTACAATGGTTTGTGAGTATAGCTTCTGTGGGCTGTTGTAACAAAGTAGCACAAACTGGTGGCTTAACACAACAGAAATTTATTACCTCAGTTCTGGAAGCTAAAAGTCTGAAATGGAGGTGTCAGCAGGAACCTGCTCCCACTGAAACCTGCACAGTCAAGCCTTTCCTTGCCTTTCTCATTTCCAGTGTTTGTCAGTTACCTTGGCATTACTTGGCTGTACATGGATCATGCCACTCTCTGCCTCCATTGCCACATGGCCATCATCTCCCTGTGTATTTCTCTCCTCTTTTTATGAAGATCCCAGTCACACTGTCCATCCTACTCCAGTATGAGCACAAATAAGTTCATGTTATATACTGGGGGTTAAGACTCAAGTAATTGTTTTTTTGGTTGGGGTGGGGTCACACAATTAAACTCATGACAGTAAGCAAGGATTATGTCTGTTTCATTGCTTTATTTGTATATCCTTAGCAATAATCCATTGTAAAGTATATGGAACATGTTCAATAAAAATCTGCTTTGATAAAGAAATGAATGTATGAATATGAGAATGTGGTTATGCTAAGAAATACATATTCCATTTTTATATAAAACAGATTCAAGTAGAGAGGGGAGAGTGATCACCTTCATTTACTCCAAGATTCTTCCAACTCCATAGATCTATGATTCTTTTGTTTTAATACTGGTTTGGTTTCAATTATTTAGAAAAAGCCTGTGAATAGTAGTTGTTGCTTAGTGATTTCATCTCTGTAAACCTCAAATAGAATGTATTGAACTTTCTTAGACAATATCTTAGTGCACCAAATCATATGCTGTTGTTTGAAGTTTTAGGGAATTTCAAAGTCTTTGGCCTTGTATCTTAAGTTGACTTGTTAGAGGGATGAAAAATTAGTTTGAGTTGTAAGACTGACATCTTCTGACAGATTGTGGTATAGCAACAAGATTGAAGCACCAGAAGGGAAAATAAATAGCACCATTCTAGGGTTAACTGTTAAACTGATATATATATATATATTTTTTTTTTTTTCTAAGAAGTATATGTAGTTCACCAGAATTGATTTTTGCCTTGAAGAAGAAAGTAAGGGAAGATAAAACATAAATGAAGAGACCATCATTGAAGAAGAAATAGATCAATCAGAAGTGTTCTTGATGAAAGACTAATGCTTTGTAGTTCTTCTAAGAGGATGTGGGGAAACTATAAAAGAGGTTCTTGAATACATGGCACCTGACAGTCAATTTGCTGTGGTCCAGAAGAATAACTATAGTTGGATACATGAGGTCTTCCAAGGAGCTTCCATCTGTACCTCTGTCATTTATTATTTAGTCTCTTTGCTCTAATTTCAGTGGCACTATTGAGAAAACTATTTATTCTATTATGTCTCTCATTCCCCAGTTTATTGTTATCTATTTCTCCATCCTGTTTCAGTTCTCCTTTCTTGATGATGCAGTGGCCCTGCAGCCTCCCTTCTGGTCACATGATCCTTTGCTACTATTAATCCTGAAAGGTGGGCAGGAATGGGATCATATGGCTTTGTCAAAGAATTCTTTTTTGATCCCAATAGTACCTAAATACAATTGATAAGTCCGAATCAGGCAGGTAATGAGATCAATTTGGCTTTTTACAAAGTTCAATCTGGCTACAGTGTGGACAGAGACTTTGTACAGTCCCCCGTGCAACTGACAGAAGAGACATAAATTGCTAAATTACCTCTATATTTGCCTCACTCTGTGAAAACAGAATTTCTGTTTAATAGATGGCACTATAGTATAAGAGGATGAAGCAGTCTATTCTCACGCACTCCCAACAAGGGAAAGGCTGTGTGGTATTATTTCTGCAAGTGATATTGCATTTAAGAAGTGAAAAATAAGAAAAAGAACAGCTTTAGAGTAAAATTAGATATGGACAACATAATGCAACAAACATCATAGAGTCACAGTACACAATATACATAAACTAGAAAAAAGATTTGTTTATGATAGTTTCCTGATTCTATAATGGAAACAACTTTAGAAATTATTCCAAGGAAAGATGGAGATCTAAGAACACTTGATGAGTCTGACAAAAAAAATTTTTTTTGCTTAATTCTCTCAGTTTCTGAAGCTCGTTGCATGTTGAAGGTGACATTATTGCACATACAAACCTAAAAATATGTGAGACTTCTGTAATAGCTCTAGGATGATCACCTACTTGAGTCTGGTCATGTGCAATTACCCTGAAGAAACGTGATCTTCCTAAAAGCAGATATAATGCTGTATAACTTTTCCTTTCACTGTTTCTAGTACCACTAAGTGGGGAAAAGAACCAATGTCAATGAGTGGTAGGTAGATGAAGAATATTGCCAAATGAAGGAAACTACATTTTTGTTTTCCTGGTAATATTTTAGGAGTCCTGTCTTATTCCAACAGATATTCAACAGTAGTTTTGCCCTTTCAGTCATCAGTTCACAAGGGCTGTATTTATTATCTCATAGAGGCCTGTAAGAAGTAGAAAAACAAACTCACTTTGTACTTAAAGTATAAAAAGTTTCTACTAAATGCTTGAGTACAAATGGGATATATCCCATCCAGGATCACAGTTCCCACCAGGGAATCTACTATGTACACTCTGAATTTCACTAACTGCTTTTTCCCCCTTATCTCTTCAGCCTGGGGCAGCAGCTAGAACACATTCTTCCACTACCATCTGGCCCATTCCTGCCCAGCACCAACAGCACTTCTGTATCAACCATCCCTATACTCTTTCTCCATTCCCTGAGAAAAGCTAGCTTTGAATCATCCATCTCATAGTATTATCCTCATACTATATTATTGAATATGTTATTTTCCCTTCCACTAATTTGTAAGTTTCCTTGGATTCATTTACACATGAGATAGACAAGACCATTCATACGGAAGGTTTTGGAGGGCAAAGGGATCCAAGCTGGCATCTTGAGGTATAGTATTTAAGGTTTTGGTGATCAGAAGAAGTTAAGGATTCTCAGGAGTAGAATAAATGTCATCCTTAGGCTGGCTTCTCCAAAGCTAGGCAAACAAACAAAGCTAGGCATTCTCCTAGTATCCCCATTAGTTTCATTAAGCCGGACTTTCAGTTTTTGTCTAAATTTTTCTTAAGAATTTTTTAAATTTTTATTTTAGTTGTAGATGGACACAATACCTTTATTTTATTTATTTATTTTTATGTGGTGCAGAGGATCAAACCCAGTGCCACACACATTCTAGGCAAGTGCTCTACCACTGAGCTATAACCCCAGCCCCTTAAGACAAGAATTTCTAATGGGATCTTAACGTGCCAAAGTAGATATATATGAATACACAACACATTTTATTACTTTTATTATTTTTTCCCATTTCCTTCCTTTTTCAATGAAATTTGCAGAGGCCTGAAAGAGCATTTACCCAAGTTCTGAAGCAGGTTGTCTTAGTGATGAGATATAGAGACGCTTCCTTTCCTCTTTATGTCTCTTTGCTTTCAACTTCTTTTTTGTACATTTTTTACAAGACTTTATTATATTTGATTGATCATAAAGGCAAAGTTAAGAATAATAATATATCATGAAACTCTTTGTCTGGGCTGCCTTTTCTTTTCTTTCCCCAACTTTGCTTGTAAGCCAAGTTGCATACCTCTTAAGATCAAGGTAACAAATAAAATTCAAAAATGGATTGCAGCCAAAGCACTTAGCAGGCTGTCAGAAAACACTACAGTTATTTCTGATTAAAACCAAGTCAGATTTCCTTGGAAACTGTATTTCCAAAGTAACTCAAAAGTTATAGCAAAGCCATTCACATTGAGGGCAGCTGGTAAGGATCTGGGAGAATCCACTGACAGGGGAGAGAAACTGCAAAGAGGGGGAATGAGTTTATAGACTCAGGATTCCTCTGGGTGCCCAAGGGCATTTCATAGAGTAGTTCTGGATATTGTCTCACAACTTCTAGAAAGTGCATGAAAAGATGAGGCTTAATATCAAAGAAGCCTCCCCTTGGATACCAAAGTTGTGTGTGTGCCAATGTTTTTGTCCCTTTTATAAAACAAAATTTGAGAATCTTAAACCAACAGTTGATATTGTAGTAAAACTTAAGGAATTACTATTGAATTTTCTGGCCTTATGCAAAGTACACGCAGAACATGGTCTTAACCCTGTGTGTGGCAGGTGGGGTAGGAGGAGGATTACAAAAAGTTAAGCAGGTAAAACTAATTCAGGAGCAAGGAGTGGAAGTTATGGGAAGAAGATCTCCAACAAAATTTGGTCCTTGACAACATTGCTACTGCTTTATGAATTTGATGTAAGCAAGAATTTCAAGAGTCCCCATGCCATATGGGTAAGACAGGTGTGTTCTAGAACACAGATCTACTGATCCATCACCCAAGCAGATGCAGTGTGTTCTAAGAGACAAGGGGGGTAGGCTGGTGGTGAGGATAATCAGTAGTGCAGAAGGAAAATCGTGGGTTTGGGGGTCACAAATCTGGGTTCCTAATTTAGCAATTCCACCTACCAGCTGTGTAATATTGGGAAAATTATTGAACTTTTATAAAATGGATTCCTTATCTCCAAAATGGGGAAATAACATATTTGTTCTTGTGGGAAGTAAATGGGGCAGAATATATATGACATGATAAATGTAAATGCATAATTGGTTGTTCTAGAGCCACATGAGGCAAATATAAATTTATTCATCTTGGTTTCTCTGTGACATGCCATTTAGAATGTGCCCAGAGCTGCACAATCAATAAAGTCAGGAGAATCCTTGAGTCTTCATGAAGAAAGAGAGATCCGAAGGTGCCTTAGAAAATACCTTTCTGGGAACAATGAGGTGAGGACTTAAAGGGGATAATGTAAAGATAAATAAGAATAAGAGGAGATGAGGAAAATGTGAAAAGTGGATTGAGATGGAAAAGGTCAAACAGGAGAAGAATACAAGATAGGAAATGAAATGGGATTATTGGACTGCACGTATGCATGCATGCATATGTGTGTGTGCATGTGTGTGCACGCGCTCATGCCACACATACATCTTGGTTAACTAAGTATGCACTGGGGAAGCGTCAGTGTACTACTACCTTCTGAGGAATCTTCTTTCTTTTTATATCTATTTTCAAAGGATGTATCATTAATATGGAGTGCAAATAATTAGCCAGGATATTCTCTCAGATTTGCAGATTGAGGCAAACGAAGCAGAGTTAGACTGGGTTTCTGGATTCTTGTCCTTTTTTGCAAGAAAGAGAGCTTTTTTTTCATTTAGTTTTCACTATTTTTGTTTTTTATATTATAATGTATGTTTTCAAATTAGCTTTTTAAAAGCTTTCTTAACTT
Source organism: Urocitellus parryii (assembly GCF_045843805.1). Taxonomy (NCBI): domain Eukaryota; kingdom Metazoa; phylum Chordata; class Mammalia; order Rodentia; family Sciuridae; genus Urocitellus; species Urocitellus parryii. The sequence continues at coordinate 29,211,938 of NC_135537.1, forward strand.
GCTATATAAAATATAATTTTAAACTAATACAGTAAGCTATTCTGGATTCCTTGCAAGTATTTCTGGTTCTAAAAGGGAGCATTTATGTAGGAGTAAACATTGAACCTGCTGATAAATTAGAATCTAATATCAAAGGAAGAATGAAATTCATCTAGGAACTAAAAAGTCATGTAAATGCTTCCCTTTAAAAAATTCTAGAAAGACAACATTTGGCCTATGTACAACCTGTATAATCTTTTTCAAGATAACAGGATATCTTTGTGCATTTGATGTTGCAAACCTTAGAAGGAAAACATTTTAAGCAGAAAAAGAAGAATATTTTCAAGCTACTGTATTATGTGTGTTATTTAACTTAAATGGAAAATGTGTAAAAGCCCTTAACAATATCTTCTAACAATTACAATATAATTATCCTTCCTCTGTATAAAGATTAAAGAAACTGCAATTCAATGTCAAATACTTTAAGAAGCATGGTTATATTAGGATGTCATTACATTAAAATCTAATAATAAGCAAATCATAACATTCATAACAATCATAACATCAACAAAATACAGAATGCAATTATATACAAGTACATGGAGTTAATGGAAATTTATTTTCAGCTTGACAAATGGAATAGGCAAGGTAGTAGGGCCCTGAATAACTAATTTTCTTGAATAAATATTCTCAGTGGAAAAATATCTAAACAGAGGATAAGTGCTAAAACAAAGACAAAACTAAGCAAACAAGCAAACACAAACCCCACCAAAATAAATCTTATGAGACCAATCATAAGATGTCCAATCAGGAGCAAATAGGAGGAAACAAAAAATCATTTAACATTCCTTAAATGCCAACTCTGAGCTGACAGTGAGTACAGTGCTTTGCCTATCCTGTTAGAGTTACCATCTCCACAATCCACTAAGTGAAGTAGTGTTACATTTATTTATAGTCAAGATCACAGTGCTGGTGTATAATGTTGCTGGGATTCAAACTTTGGAATATCTCACTCCAAAGCCCATGCTAGAACTGCCAGATACATTGAGAGGCAACTCAGGCAACTAGAGTTGTACAAGGAGCATTTAGGGAAGGTATAAAACCTTTCTAAGTCACTAGAATAACAGATGTTCTCTATTACTAAATAATTTCTTAGATCCTTGCAACAGTTCTAGTGAAATGTATAATTATGTTTGTGCATTCATTAATTAACATTTGTTGACAGTGTTTACGAAGGGTACAATCTGTGTTAGATACCACACCACGAGGAAGGGATATAGCAATGAACCCTCAGGGAAAATGAACTGTACTAGGAGAAACAAATAAAGAACATGACAGTAGGTTCTGTTAATTACAAGGTAAAACCATATGCAACTACCAAATTGGTTCCATATCAAAATTGCACTTGATTCAACCAGTAATCTAAATGTTAAAGTATGTTTGTGGAGTATGGCCGCAGACACTCAGGATATAAATTTTAGTTTGTTTATTATTCTCTTACTTGTGGGTACCCCATGGGAATTAGTTAGGTTTTTTGTTGCCGTAACCAAAAGACCTGACAAGAACGATTAGAGGAAGGGAAGTTGATTTGGCTTGTGGTATCACAGATCTCAGTCCACAGATAGCTGACTTCATTGCTTTGGGCCTTAGGTGTGGCACAGCATCATGGCAGAAGAGTGTAGAGGAGTAAAATGGCTCAGGATATGGCACTTGGAAAACAGAGAGCTCAGTTAACCAGGGAAAAATATAAACCCTAAAGGCAGGCTCCCAGTGACCTACCTCCTCCAGCCATATCCTCCTGGCCTACAGTTACCACCCAGTTAATTCGTCATTGAATTAATCCACCAATTAGGTTACAACTCTCATCATCTAATCATTTCACCTCTGAAAGGCCCTGCATTGTCTCACACAGGAGCTTTTGGGGAACTCTTCATAACTAAACCACAACAGTATGCATTGATTACCTACAAAGAGTAGGCAGTCTATGGAGGAATAGAGAGCAGTAATTTGGTCACCCTCTTTGGAGTTGTTCAACCTTTGGTTTAGCATTCTGACATGCTCCCAGGAACACCTGTCAATACAGGGAGACATTTTTGGTTGCAAGTGCTACAGGAGTGGTTCTATTGACATCTAGTAAGTAGAAACGAGGATACTGATGAAATCCTAAAATGTGCAGGACAGCCCCCCCACCCCCCAACAGGAAAGAGTTTTACACCTCAAAACTTTCAGTTGTGCCATTCTTGAGAAATCATACATTGAACACAGGAAATAACATGACACGAGAACTCTATTATATTTAACGGTAATACAACTATTCTCCTAAACCTTGAAGTTAGTTTTCCCAAACATTCCTTGTCCTATGTCTCTGTTGAGATACTCAAGTTTTGTGGTAAAAATAATGGACAAGATTAGAAGTAAAATGAGCCTTTTAAAAAGCCCTTATGAACATTTAAATTGACTAAAATGGGACTATGAATGTGACACACAAAATAAATTCATTATCAACAATCTCCTATAACACTCGTTTAGTAGTAATAGCAGTAATTCTACTCTTCTTTCCTTGGTAACTTGAAAATGTAGAGGATATTCCTTCTCTGAAATTTACAGCAGATGCTTATAAATTTGTTCTTTCTTCTGTACATGGATGTATGCTAAAGTATTTTATCTTGTATATCCAGTCTTTTGGTTTTGTTGTTGTTATTGTTGCTGTATAGAGGCCTTGGATGTGTTACAGACCAATCACAGTAATTGTAAACTATTTTTGTTTCATTTTCGATATTTGTCTTTATCTCCCATCTATACTTCATTTTTCTTTCCCCATCATCCAGGCCAACTTTAATACATTTGAATCAAAGGACAGTTTGAAAGATTGTTTTATATGTTTAATTTCAAAAAATTGAATCATGCTTCTCCTTCTGCCTCTGCCACTTTAGACTCAGCATTATGCTTTAGACATCCAGCCTTATAGATATGTGCTAAATGTATCTGTTCTTCTGAATTCTGCATGCGTTTTTGACATTTTATGCAGCCATGGCTCGACTGACATCACATTTCCAATGTGGAAACAATGCCAGGATGTGGATTCTTCTCTTGTCTCTGTGTTTGTTTAAAAGATTCTTTGGACTATATTGCCAAGAATGTAATAGCTGAGAAATAGCATATACACACATTCTTTGTTTCCTTGAATGCTGCCAAATTGCTATCCAAAATAGCTACATTGTTTACACTTTCAGCAATGCAAAGAGGTTCTTGTTTTCTTTGACATTTCTCTAATTGCTTTGTCTCCCATAATTTAAACATCTATTTTTATATCTTTTTTCCCTCTCCCAAAAACTTCAAACATCATTTCCTGACCTAACACCTAGTTCATCACTAATATTTCCATAACTAAATTTATTGACCCATCTGTTCACCTTCCTGGGAACATGGGGTCCTTTCTGTTATCAGGCAATATCTTCACAATGTACTTCTAAAAACTTTGTTCCTGAAAATTCTGCTTTCAGAGCATTGATTCTTCTCACTCCTCTAGATCATTCCATTCAGCACACAAACTCACTAAAATGGCATTCATCCTTTGAAAAGCAACAATAAACACAAAAATCCTCCAATGCTCCTCCAGACATCAGCTTCTTTTTCTGCTTCTTTGCAGCAAAATTCTTAGAATAACCTGTTTTCCCTATCTACTGCCATTCCTCCCTAATACTATTATCCTATTTATTTCTCTTTTCTAGAAATATTGGTCTTGTTGTTGTTGTTTTGTTTAATTATATCATTTATACTACCTGTTCTCTTGCGTTGGGGGATACACTCAGCCTGACTGGCTCTTTCTTCTTATTACAAGTGAAGGGTGGGTGACTTTCTAGAAAAAAAGTTCTTCCATAGAATCCAGTAACTATTACATCTCATGCTGTTTTAAATCTCTTCCCAGAATGGATTCCTGTTGACATTTGAGATGGTATTTATCTCTCTAATTGGGAGGTGAAGGGCATAACTCTAAGGATCTTCCCTGTCTTCTTGCACATAAAAGTGTGCCTGCCATCTAACTCATTGTGAACATTCACTGAGGGACATGATGGAAGTTTGTTTGCTAGGCTGACAGATGATGAGGTAAGAGAAGTACGGAGTCCCATGTCCCATAAAGCCTCTTCTGTCACTGTAGCAGTTGCCCTGGGACTGCCTGTATCCCCCTTCTCAGGCCTATGCACTGCTCTCCCACTACTATGAGTTATCAGCAGACAGGTTCCACCTGACCTGGGGAGCTGCCCCTAACCCACAGAGATAACTTTTAAGAGTTATATTTAGATTATATCTTTTTATTGAAATCAGCCATAAAATATTTGTAAATTTTAAGAACTTATATTGAAGAATCTAAAGATATAAGTGCAGCTCAATGACAGGAAACATCAGGCAGAATCTTGCCAAAGAAACTATCTAAACTATGGGTGTTTTCTACTTCTGTCTTGCAAATGGATTTGACAGTAGTGTGTATTTTACCTTCCATATTTTCCAAATATATCTCCAGAGATATTTTCTACTTTTATCCAAAGCCCATGACTTCTAATACAGATCTAGTTTGATATAAAGAAGTATGAGTCCAATAACTTTCAGATTACCAACTATTCAGAGAATTGTGTAGGTATGCATTCTATTTAACAGAACATTGGTAACCATAGTGTTTAATTTCTGGCCTTGTATAGAGAATGGAGTTAGTCGCAAATCCTGCCTGCATCTGCAGACAGATTCTACTATTCTCCCGAGGTTCAAAGTAGACAACAAATCACTTGCTGAGTAGTAAGACATAATTTCTCAGTCCCAGTTTGACTTCTCCTGCTCCTGATTCAATTCCTCACTGCCTACTGAATGAGGGAAACTAAGAATTAAAGTGAATTATTATACTTCCAAAAGTACCATGACTTCATATCAGATTCCCATCTTTCTCTTAAAGGGGACCAAATTTGGGTAGTTCATTAACTCAAAGAACATCATCTGAGGAAAGGAATGAATATTTTTCTTGTTTATATGCTTCATAAATTGAAGAAGATGAAATCTTTATAATAGAATCTCCAATAGCTTTCAGTTCATGGCTTTGTTATGACCCACAACACATCTCCCCCGACTCAAGTTAAGTTCTAGGAAAGAAATGCATGGTGTCACATTTACATTTTGCTGGTTTTCACAGGATTAATACAGTTTAATTTTAAGATTGGAATAGCTATAGCTGTTTCAACAATGTATACTTACTATTCAAATAATAAATTTCATTGTGTAATCTCAGAATTCTACTGAGAGCTGTGAAAGAATTGCTAATCAAATATAAAAATTCAAGGAATGTTGTGATTCCAAAGGAAATACATACGTTTTTTACTGAGTACCTGCATAAGAGTCTCCACTTCATGACTCACAAATAGACACTTAATACATTTTTAATGATGACACATATTTGCAGAAACGTCACCACCTAAGTTATCCTCTTTTACCCCCTAGAATTACCACTTCATGAGAAAAGTCTTAAAACTATATTTTATTATCAAGCCTAGTTTCTTCCCTTATTAATGTGTGTCACTCAATATATGATTCAGTGTCTATGCAGGGGCTTGACTGGAATGACAGATTTGGCTGCAGGTATAAGCAGAGTTTGTTTGATGTTCTCTGTGCAATGCAGGAAGTCAAACATTCAGGTTGCCAATAATTTTTTAGAGTCTAAACCTACACATTTGTCCTGATAGTTTTCTTATTATGCCTCCTTATTTTCTTATTTATCTAACATAGACCTCTAAGAGAACTAATCTGTTTCTTCTACTCTTCTTGACTTAACAAGTTGTCCTGAGGAATAAATTCTCCTCAGTTGTTGTTTTCCCAATGAAAAATTAAATGTCACAAAAATTTCTTTGAACAGTAGAGTACAGAGGCTACTTCATAAAATATACAAAAGCTTTCAATTCATGGTTATGTTTTTCCTGTTTTGTAACACATACCCTGTCCCCAAATCAAGATAAGTTCAAGAAAGAACTTGAGAGCATCACATTTACGTTTTTCTGTTTTCACAGGATTAATGCAATCTAATTTTAAGAACCAAATAGCTTGATCTGAGAGAATTACACAAGTGAGACTAGAATAAGTGCTATATTTGAAATATAAATGAGTGGTAGTGTGGAAGTTTCCCGAGGAGAGAACCACTAATTTTGATCCAAGTGATTAGGAAGACAATGCAGAAAAGAAGGAAATATAAGTAGACTTTCTACATGAGGGAAAGAAGGAGGGTGTTGCTGGAAGAAAAAAATATGAGAAAAAATCTGAAAGTGTCATTATTATTTTTGGTGCCTTTAGGAAGTGGCAGAAAATGTGAATAGAAAACTGTTGGGTCCAGGCAGTAAAGGGCCTTCAATGACAGGCTTAAAGAGACTGAATTGTATTCCATGGGAAGAAACCACAGAATATTTTTTAAGTAACCAAGTACACTTTCATTCAATTACTTTGAAAGTGCAAAGAATAAATTGGAGCATTTTAGAGGGCAGGTGTGGAGAGGCCAATTATTGCTTACTACTTGCCCAGGCAATCCCCTACAGTTTTCCAGTTAGCTCCATGTGATTGCATTCTTTTCAACAGGATTTGTGAAGTGAGATAAGCCCTTCCTGAGAGTCTTTCATGGTACATTGTAAAGCTATGTAGTTGGTGTTGAAGTGGCAAACTCTCACTGTAGGGTTGTCTATTTCTCCCTTGGTTCTGTCAAGTTTTTTCTTCATATGTTTTGGAGCTATGTTTTAGATGCATGCATTTCTATAATTTCTATATTTTCTGGATGTATTAACCCTTTTATCAGCATATAATGCCCTCCACTGTCTGTTCTAGCATCTTTTACTGAAAGCTCATTTGTCTGACATTTTCATGATAGAAAGTACGATTCCTCCAGCTCTCCTCTTTCTCAGAATCAGTTTGGTTAAATTTGGAGACTTTGTTATTCTGTCTGAATTTTAGAATATTTTTATTTGTGTAAAAATAATTGCTATTTTTCATGGGAAAAACATTGAATCTGTAAACATTGAATCACTTTAAGTAGTATGGACATTTTAACCATAACTAGTTTTCCAATCTTCAACCACAGGACAGTGCTCTTGTGAATGTGATTGCTTTCTTAACTTTCTTTTTATATATTTTATTATGAGGATATGGAAACACAAACCTTTATAATTTCCTATAGGGCAGATGTACCAGCAACACATTCTCTCAGCTTTCATTTATCCAAGAAGGTCTTTAGTTCCTTTTAATTTCTGAAGTATAATTTTACGGAATGTAGAATTCTTGGTTGACAGTTTTATTTTTCTTTTATATTTTAGATATGTTCTCCCACTGCCTTTTGAGGATCTCTTGTATGTGAAAAGTTGTTCTCTCTTTACACTTTCAAGACTTTTTTTTCTTTTGTCTTTTGACAATTTGGTTATAATGTATCTCTTTATGTGTGTTGGTTTGAGTGTTTGTATCCTCCTACAATTTATATGTTGAAACCTAATCCATAATAGGATAGAATTAAAAGGTGGAACCTTTGGGAGATTTAGTGGTCTTAAAAAATGGGCCCCAAAGAGTTTGTTTGCCTTTTCTACCATGTGAGGATGCAGACAGAAAGGTGCCCTCTATTAAGAGTGAGATCATATCTTTGATCTTGGAATTCCTAGTCTCCAGAAATGTAAGAAATAGACTTCTATTGTTTATAAACTACCTAGTTTATGGTAATTTGTTATAGTAGTCTGAAAAAACAAAGACAATGTGAATCTCTTTCAATGTATTCCATTGGTATTTATTGAGCTTCTTGGATGTGTAGCTTCATGCCTTTTATCAAATTTTGAAACTTTTAGCCATTGTTTCTTCAAATACATCTTCTGGCTATTTCTTTTTCTCTCTTCTCCTCTGGTATTCCCAATATGCATATGTATCCATATTTATGCTTAATAGTAAACCATGGGTTGGGCCAAGGAGTACATCCCTATAATCCTACTGGCTCTGGAGGCTGAGGCAAGAGGCTCATAAGTTCAAATATAGCCTTAGCAATTTAGCAAGGCCCTGAGCAACTTAGCAAGACCCTGTCTCAAAATAAAAAATAAAATGAGTTGGGGATGTGGCTCAGTGATTAAGTCCTCTTGGGTACAAAGAAAAAAAAAATCCCTGGTACAAAAAATAAATACACACACATTTATAAAATATGGATAGCATTCCATGGATTTCGTAGGCCAAATTCACTAAAACAAATAGACACACATTTATAAAATATAGATAGCATTCCATGGATCTTGTAGGCCAAATTCACTTTTCCTTGTTTTTATCTATCCTTCAGATTGGATAATTTCAATGGAAAAATCCAATATACTATTATGTTTTAATCAAGTATACTATTATTTTCTCTTTGACCTAAAATGTTTGGCTAATTATAATAATTCCTCAAATTTTAAAGTCCATTTTCAATATTAAGTATGTAAATTACAATATTTCCTGATTCTATATTTTTGTGTTCAGTAGAAGACAAAATTGCAGTAAGTTTTAACATAAACCATATATGCATAACCATGCCTGGAAATAATTTTAGATGTGCCAGATGGTTGTCTCTATTTGTCAGATAGATTAATTCTATAACAAATTATCAAGGGCTTAACACCATAAATATTGAATACTAGATAGGCCAAATGTAGGTTGTTGAAAAGGAAATATGCCAGTTCTGCTCTGTGCAACCATTCAGGGACCAAGCCTTATTTTGGTCATCTTCCAATTCTAAGTCAAGAAAATTTCCCTTTAGTTCTGGGTAGAAAAAGAAAAAAAGAATAGAAGTTGTAGGTGGGAGGTTTCTATGGGTCAAGCCTGGAAATAGCAGCAACACTGCCCTCTGTTTTTATTGGCCAGAACTCCATCAAATGATCATTTATTAGACAAAAAGATTGGAAAAGGTGTATGTTTATTTTTCCAGGAATAAGTTGGGGAAAATAGATATTTGTGAGCACTGTTTGCTTGACTTTTAATATAAATCTTTGGAGCAGTAGAACCAGCTTCCACAACTCTTTATGTAAAAAAGAGTTGATAAAATTGTTTTAAAGTAAAAACTTGCAGTGTACAGAAACAATGGTCATTTTAAATTTAAAATGAACCTAAAAATATGGAACATAGCCTGGTGAGAAATTTGTTGTAAGCACCACAGAATGAATAATTACTACTGTTGATTTAAAAACAAAGTAATTTGATAGTGCAATGCTTATGAAATGAATTCAAAGGACAGTTGCCAAAAAATACTATGATACTAATATTGTTCATTCCATAGTTAATGTATTGTTACAATTTGTTTTTTATGTGCGCAAGTATAAAAAAATAAATCAATAATTACATTAGTTACAATCAAGTTTTCATTTAGTTGGAAAATTATGTAGCTTGCTAAATTATAAAGAAAAAAGTACAATTATACTTTGCTTGAGTGGTTAAAAAAATAAAATGATTATGTTGCAGAGAAATGTTGATAAGATCAACAGATAATGTCTTTTATTTTTACATTATATTTAGTTATTTAATTTCTAGTGTGACTACATTTCCTATTTTTAATATTTTGATATGTAATACACATGACTTGGAGCACATATTTTTAAAAAAAAAATTGAAAGAAACAGGTATATAATAAAAATTTTTTATATTACCCCTACAGTTAATGACCCTGTTCCAAATTGGGATCGCAACAAAGAAAAACGTTATTTTCTTTTTTTTTCTCAATACTTATAGAGATTCCCTTTATAAATATAAGCAAATATGGTTACCAGTTCAATGTTTTTTACATATGATATTGTATAATATACCTTTTTGTTTTCATTAAAGTTTTTTCCATATCAGTGCAAAGAGAACTTACTTATTCTCTCTCTCTCTCTCTCTCTCTCTCTCTCTCTCTCTCTCTCTCTCTTTCTCTCTCTCTCTCTTTTAAACCTTACCCGAAATAGTTAAAAATAAAAACCAAGGACAGCACATGATTTATTTTGGTGCAAATAGTTGCTCTTTGGAATCCAATGAATCTACAAAAGACTCATTAAAGTGAAGTGGGCTATCTCAAACAACAATGTACATGAAATTTCAAAAAAATGGTCATTTTAAAGAGGTAAGTGACAGTATCCACTGAGAGTAACTCAATAACTAGTTAATTATAACTTGAAACAAAACAAAAGCTCAAAAGAAAAAAAGCTATATTTTAATGTTATCTAAACTTACTTTCAGTTCAGTAACACACTTTCCCTCCCACAATACAATATTTTCTTTCTACAAGGTTGTTCCTGAGAGTCAGACAGTTCAGGTAACAAGAGAGTTAAGAGTAGTTGCTAACAATTTAAATATGAAGATAACTGCTTACTTTATTTCAGTGTGCTAATAGTTTTGCTTTTGAAATATTCTATTTCTGAAAAGATAGCAGCTATGATTTTTATTATCTAAAATATTTGGAATTCATCATATGAAACCATAAAATGAGCAAATGTCTTGAAATCTATATATAAAATAAATTACCTCCAATTTCAAACTCTCATTGATTGGTTATTCTCATTTAGTCTTATGACATTCTTTTTTAAAAAATGCTTCTTTTACTTTTACACTCACTCAACATCTGATTTTCCAAATATATTGTTTAATCATTGTAGTCATGGACACTTCCAACGTAAGATTTTTAAAATATGCTCAATAGCTTCTGGCTATCAGCAAACCTGTGATTTTTTTTTTTAATTGAAGGAGTGGAATCCAGTGGATGTTGGTGCTTCCTTCCAATATTCTTCAGATTCATCTTCACTTCTAGATACATGTCCTCTGGCTCACTAGCTTCAACCTCATGAAAAGCTGCTGCTTCTTAAAGGTTTGTAGAGCTGAAACAGTTTCTGTATGTCATCTAAGTTTGATGGATTCTTTATCCTCTGTCTGTAGCAAACCCAAATTCAGAGACCTTTGTAGTTTTTCTTGCTTTTTCTGAACAGATTGCTTCTCAGTTTTGTGGCTGGAACTTCTCTCTATTACTTTGGTAGCTCTACTATGCAATGGCATCTCCAACTTCTCCTATAACTCCTACGCTTCTACCACAGTCTTTGCCAACCCTGAAGCCATCCATGCTAAAGATCCCACTCATACCATCCCCCCTTCCCCTAAAGAGCTACAAAATAGTCTATTGTGTGAATATACCAACCTTCCTTTGAGAAGACATTTGAGTGGCATTTTTTATTGTTACAAACAATATATGATGTTATGCTTGCACAAAATATCTGTCTGGAGATTCCTGAAAATGGGGTTGCTGGTCCAAAAGCTATATACATTTGTAATCTTGATAGAAAATACCAATTTTTCTCCAGGGGCAATTCATCAGACCATGCATGAGAGTTCCTTGAATGCACATTTTCAGATACAATTTTTCTAAAAAGTGTCTAAAAAGTGCTTTAATAATGTAATACTCAGTCTGATTAGCATTCCAGACACTCAGTTTCTAACCTTATCTTCCACTAAAAGGAACCAGGACTTTAAAAGAGAAATGATTCAATATTTTTGAGACAAAATATTCAATATGGCTCTGGAATATGCGGTTACTAGGAAAATCAGAATGTTGTTTAAATTTTAGGGATTCTGATAAATGGATAGTAGAACTACCTTGAATTGGTTCTTTTTAGACAAGTTATGGCAATTGTAGGGGACAACAGAAGGGACGACAGGTGCTCATCACTATCAGTCTAGTGTCAACAACCTAGATCTGACATACCCCATTCATCCAGACTACAGCAATGTAACAATCATCTTGAGTATTTGTTAAGTTTGTTTGGTTTGATTTTCTAGCTTCAGTATAATGTTCATATAGGAAAGTGCAAATTATGAACACACACAAAATATTCATAAAGCGAACACACCCATTTAACCACCATGTAGTTTTCAAGAAGATTATTATTAGTGTTGCCAAAATCCATTTATGCCAATCCTGATCAAAATCTCCTGTATCTTACACAAAGATCATTACCAGTCTGATTCCTAATGCCAGAGGTCAATTTGGTCATTAAATATGGCATACACAGAGAGATATACAAATCACATGAATAGTGCTATGATTTTCACAACGTGGAAATGCCCATGTAATCAGCATCCAAATTAAGATGATGGGGAAAAAGCATGGCCAACATCCCCAGAATTCCCACTGTTGTTAACTTGAAACAACTTTCTGAACTTTAAGTGGAATGGGATTAAAATGACAACTCTTTATGTCTGCTTTCTTTACTTCAACATCATGCTTATGAGAGTCTTCTGCATTTTCACATGTAGTGGTTTATTTTCATTGCTGTTTAGTAAGCATTTTATAAATGCTATGAATAATGCTACTACAGTCATTATTTTGTTGTTCAGCCACAAAACCTTAATGGGCACTAAATCAAATTTACGATTACTCCCTTATGTAATTGCTTATTTTCTTATCTGTTTTTATATAGCATATAACTTCCTTAATGGATTAAAAATATTTTATTTCTTCCTTTAATAGCTGCTCTCTCTCTATATATATATAGAATAGGTGTTCAATAAAGTTAGTTAAACAAATTTATATAGTGGCCTTTTATATAAATGTACATTTAAGATCATATCCAAATTTTTAAAAATAGCCAAGAAACCTTCCTTGTGTTTTTGAAAGCCCTAGAATTGATCCCCCAGAGGGTTGATTGATGCTTATTCTGTTAGGTAATTGCATCTTTGGAAGTCAGACTGATTGCTGTGGTAAACTATCCATTTCCAAAATAAATAAAATAAAAGACTTTAGAAGAACAGCTGTTCTTGGTTCAAAAAAGACTCCCAACTCACAATCCTTAAAGCCATCCTGTTAGTTAACAATTACCTTGGTTGTCTCTCATTGCTTCATTATCCCTTGAGGATAATGTACGATAATAATTGCTTTAACGTCCAAATTAAAAAGCTTCAGGAATTCATGACAAATGGATGCAGACACAAAGGTAAGATTGGACATTTTCAAAGTATGGGTCTTTTGTCCATATTACTCTTATTATCCCAAAGGTTCACCATTGAGCTAAAGAGTTAAATGTCCCTAAGAGCTGAAACTGTGCCTAAATTTATTTGCAAAGGGACAATCCTGTGAGACACTATCTTTTACATTAGATAGCATTAGTGACAGTTGAAAAAACTTGATGGAAGTCTCCCTAACTCTACTAAGAAAAGCAAATTTTTTTATTGGAAAATGAATGATTGATACTGACTATGTTCTGTTTTTAAAAAACAAAGCCAGTATCTTAGATCAAATGACTATGGAAATGGTCATAATTAGAATGATAGTTTTACAAATTCACATTGTTCTCTTTTTTTTTCTAGCCTATAAAGCCTGGAAAAACAATCTCTCATAGGAAAAAAAAACTGAATATAATATTCAGGTAATCAAACTTAATCCTAACTTTTCAAATTATCAAAATAATAGCAAAATAATTACCTTCTAGTTTTCAAAATCCATTTAATCTATACCCCCAGGAAATATCAATAGGTTTAACAATGCACTCAATCAAGTGAAGCAAAGTGAGCCCAAAAAAGATAATACAAAGTGAAAGAGGAAATAAAACAGATAAACTTTTATTTCTTAAATTGAACTCTCATGACAGAAAATGAGTTATAACTGGATTTATGAAGTGTTGTGGTTTGGATATAAATTGTCCCCCTGAAAAACTCATGTGTTGAAAAAATGCCCAATGTAGCCATGTTTGGAAGTGAAATGATGAGATCATGAGAACTGTAAACTGATCAGTGGATTAATCCATTTTCTGGATTAATAATTTGAGTGAACTAACTTGGTGGTAACTGTAGGAAGATGGGATGTGGCTGGAGGAAGTAAGTTACTGAGGGCATGTCTTTGGGGTTTATATTTTGTCTTTATTGCCTCTCGCTCTCGCTCTCTCTCCTTCCTGGCTGCAATGAGGGAAACACCTTTCTTCCACCACACTCTTCGGCCATGATGAGTTACCTCACCTTAGACTCAGAGCAATGGAGCTGGGTATCCATGGACTGAACCTGTGAAACCATGAGCCAAAATAAACTTTTCCTCCTCTAAGTTGTTATTGTTAAGTATCTCAGTCACAGTGCTGAAAAACTGATTAAGACACAAAGAAAATTATATAATGAGCTATGCATTCTCAGTCCTAATAAAGAAAAATTACAAGGTACTTATATTACAGTGAATGTAGACATATTGTAATGAAAAGCCAGATGGTGAAAATTTACTTTGGAATTAAACTATACGTGTGTGTGTGTGTGTGTGTGTGTGTGTGTGTGTGTGAGAGAGAGAGAGAGAGAGAGAGAGAGAGAGAGAGGCACTAATGGCAACTCTATTACATTTTTTCCATACTTCTATCTTCCTAATAGACCCTTTGATTTTAAGGCAGCAACATAGCTGTTAATTTCACAATTTATATCTCAGTCTCCTTGGCAATTACGGTCAACCATCTGAGGGTATTCTGGCCAATGAGATACAGATGAAAGTTGCTGTGGGGCTTTTCTTTCTTATTTGCAAGGATAAAGCCCACTTGGATTTCTTCCCTTTTCTCTTTTCCCTTCTTTGTGCCTGGACTGTGGGCAGATAGCTGATATGATAACGTAAGGGTAAAGGTATACATACCAGGGATTGGAGATTTGAAAGATGAAAGAACTTAAGTGCCTGATGACACTGCAGATTAAAGAATATCTCTAAGAGATTCAGATCTATAGAAAGTGCTAAGTCACTTCCCTCTGTATAAACAATTGAAATAACCAGTGACCTGGGTGTAGATAATGAGGGAGAGAACAGAGCTCACAAAACATTTTTTTTTTTAATTTGGATGACTGGGTTAATTGTCAGGGCATTAAAGGATGGGCATCATACTTCATTGTTTCCTATTGACTATTTACTTATAAGTCTTTTTTTTCCCACCAGAGTGTAAGTTTCTTTGGGAAAGGGACTTTTTCCAAGTTCTTCACCATTGTTTTCCTTGCAACCAGCACTGGGAAGCTAACCATGAGAAAGATGCTCAATAATTTTTTGGTAAATAAGAAATGGGGGAAAAAAGATACCAAGGGTCCCTTTCATATTGTTTGAAGGAATGGTAATTTTGAAGTAAAAGTACAAGTAGTTAAGATTATTTAAGCACTCTACAATTCAAATATTATATTGTACTAAGAGTTTTATATGCATCAACTGATATAATATTAAAAAACAAACAAGCCAGGCACAGTGCCACATGCCAGCGATTTGGGTGCTGAGGCAAGAGGATTTCAAGTTTAAGAACAGCCTTGGCAACTTAGCAAGACCCTGTCTCAAAAATAAAATCAAAAGGGCTGGGGATGGAGCTCAGCGGTAGAGCACCCCTGAGTTCAATCCTCAGCACAGAAAATAACAACTAAAACAACAAAACACTACTAAGATTATATCCATTTTTAAGTGAAAAAATTGAGGTAACAGGAAGTTCATTAACTTGCTTGAGGATCCACAGTTCAAGTCGAAGAGCTTGGATTCTAATTCAGTTCATCTGTTTTCAGAGATCATACACTTATCCACTATTCTGCCTCACCTAGATGGCCACCCTCAACTAAGGCTGAACACAGAAGCTAGAGATACAGAAGGACTTATATACAGACAGAATTAGAATAAGGAAAATTATGCATCTGGATCAGGCTATCTCCAGGACAGCTGGACCAGCTATTGTAGGAGGCTTCACAGGTGACTTCATCTACTCAGTCAAGCCTCTTACTGTCAGGTCTGCACGTCAAAAATTTAGATCTGATCCAGTTACTGATGTTAATTTATCTTAGGGAAGCTGACTTATACTGATTCATAAGAGACTAAATTATCAAATGACCCATTGGAAATGAGAATATGAATTGAAGGTAGAATAAACATCCATAGGTCAGTGGTGCTTGAAAAAGGTTCTGACAATAAAATAAAAACCAGACAGATTAGTTAAAACCTTTGAACCTTAAAGGCACTAGTATCTCCTACATCACATTTCACTAGGGATACATCTTCCAGGTAGACCTGCTGAGTGTACTCTCCTTTGGAGGATGGTTTCTACATTTCTCACCATTTTTATACTTTCTCTACTATCTGACTTGAGTCTTTCTGGTTGACCTATTCTTTCTTTAGTCATCAGTTAATTCTTGCTAACATGACTGTTCTCAAGTAGATGTGTTCATTTACAGTTAAGTATGAAAGGGCAACTTGACTGGTTTCTCCACATTATTTGCCTCTCCCTACTTCCCCTTCACTCATACAATTCGATGACATTCCATCTCCTGGTGTTTAGTTACAGTGCACAAAAAAGAACTTGAAACAGGTTACCTCTACTTTAAGAATAAAGCCTCCATCTGGGCTTCTGCTTCCCACCCCATTCATTTTCTGGACCATGATCATTCCCTGGTCTGTCCTCTCTTCTGCAGTTTCAGCCTTGATTTCCCCCAACTCATAAGAAAGATCAAATTTCAACCATTATAAACTACAAAAATAAGGCCTAATCTCCTGTCCCCTTGACGCAATCCTGCATCTCCTTTAAGTGCTTCCACATCTTCTCCAATCCACAGCCAACTTCCTTAACTAGCTGATTGATCTGCATTCACTATTTCTGCTTCCTTACATCTGTGACTTGCCAATTCACTGTAGTCTGGCTTTGGTTCCCACTGCTTTAATAAATGTACTTTGGCACACACCCCCAGTAGCATCCACTTGTCAAATCCAGTGACTTTTTATTAATGTTACATCTGACTTGACTTCATCAGCTTTTGGTACTCTTGATTACTTCTTCTGTAAAGCTTTGGTATTTCCCCTATGACATCAATTCTCATTTTCTTTCTCCATTTTTTCCTGGTTTACCTTGTGTACTTTTTTTCCCCCTTCTTTGCCCCTTAAGTGAATTGTTCCCCATAACTCCACCAGCAGCTTTTTACAATTTTACATTCTACCTCATGACAACATGTAGAGAGGACTGTTTCTTTCTTGCATCAGACATCAGGGGATGAAGATAAAGCTAAGTGGATAGCATTCAAATTTTCTTTTGGTAATTGCAAGGGAGGCTGAAAAACTCCACATTTCAAATTTTGTACCTTACTTTCACTCAACTCTTAAATCTAGCTTTTAATAAGTGTTCATTGAATCATGTATCTGAACTTTCAGAAAAATAAAAGTGAGGTTGAGAGAACTTATTGTGGCCTTGTAGAGCTGATAAATGACATTTATTGACAGGTGACAAGTTAAAGAGAATTCACTCATATCATTTATGCCTCCCCAGAGCAATGATATGAGGAACTGAAGATCTAGAACCATTGAAAGCTCACAAGTCACATTAGAAGTCCATGGGATGAAGGTCCAAGATAAGGAGACATTTGGATGCCACCAACATACAGGTGTGTCAGGAAGAGAAAATTAGATGGTGTCTCAGGATGGAACTCTGGCCATAAAGTGGGACAAAGACCTGCCTGCTTGTCTTCTTTCCTTCTTTTCTGTATATTTTAAATTGGCATATATGTTTTCTCATTTACTTATTACATCACTGTCAGCACCTATTCCTATTATACACGAAGGCTCAGAGACAAGAAGTGTCTTGAACAAGATACTGCAGCAGGAAAGTGGCAAGGCAGGGATTTGAATCCAGATCTAACTTCTATTTCTTTTGTATTCCACTCCTTATAGACCAACCCTGTATCAGGGAGAGGAAGAGATATACCCAAGAATCTCTAGTATAGTTATTCATTACATCTGGACTCCAAGGCAAATCGTCACAAATTTTAGATTAATATGTAACAGAAATGTATTAACCATTTAACATAGAAAAATATGAGCAACCCTAATAATGAAAACATTGAGCCAAACTTTTGGAAACTGTATTAAGATATTACATAGTCAAAGTATCAGAGTTTCACAGGAAGGAAAGTCCCTTGAAAGTATTCCTTCTGTTTCTTTTCCAGACTGAAAAGCTGGTCCCTTTGAAAGAACAGTATGTAACTCCTGACACCATGTGGTCACTCAACGTACTGCTCTTAATACTTCTGAAGACCCAAGGCCCTATCAGGAAATAAATCCAATAAAATAATTGCATATGGTAAGATGCATTACTTCACTTGTTGCCATTTAATAAGTGGAGATTATGGTAAGAGGTACCGGTACGTGATTATTAAGTTTTTCATGTCTGTATTTTAAATATTTATTCTTAGTTTTGTTGCTGGTATTGGCATATGCATTTAGGAAGACAGTGAGCCAAATAGTTTGTATGATCCCTTTTGACTGAGACTCTGGTATAAAAAATATGAAAAACTGGCTTTAGAGTCAAATGAACTTGGGTTCCTTCACATTCTTTGGCCTTTACTTACTGTCCAGGCCTCTTCTAGCCACAGCCAGCACCCATCCCAGAGCAGAGTACCTGGGACATCATTGCTGCCATCTCAGCCACTGGCTGATGCTCTACAGCTGGGCCTTGTCAGAGTCTCCACAACCACAGCTAATGCCCTACCACCTTCCTGGTGCTTGCCAATGCTCTGTTCTTGAATGCAAGCTTCCTTATCACTACAAAAGCTGCAAGGATGTACATTTTTTTTAAGGCAACACTCAGTCTTATATCAAAGCACTGCCTTGAACCAAGTGACTAACAAAGCTTTGAATGAAACTTGCTCTTTGAAGTCTTTTACTAGGCTACATGCCATGGTGCACTTGTAATTCCAGTGAGTCAGAGGCTGAGCCACGGGGATCACAAGTTCAAATCCAACCTCAGCAACTTAGTGAGGCTCTAAGCAACTTAGCAAGACTGTCTCAAAAAAAAAAAAAAAAATGGCTGGGGATTTTGCTCAGTGTTTAAGCAAACTTGCATTAAATCCCCAGTAATCTTTCTCCCCCCAAAAATCTGTTATTAGAAGCAAATAGCACTAGTTCTTAAACTGGTGGTCTGGTGGTTACTTCTACATAGGTTAAGTTTAGCTTTCAAAATTTAGCCATTTGAAGCAATGACACAAATATTCCACAAATACAAGAAGACATGGCTGTAAATTGGCCTGAGGAGTTTTTGAAAATATAATACTGGTGACTAGCCTATCCTTGTGAGTACAAATTAAAAGTTCCAATTATTTAACCTTTTTTGTCAGGTGTGGGTTATGTTTGCCAATACTTTATTCACCTTTGGAGGTTCTGGAAGTACCCAGATAGAGATCAGCTGAACACACCTTGAGCTAGATAATCATTAATGAGAAGGAGATTGATATAAATACTTCAACTTTAAAAACCTGACAAAGATAATATTTTATTGCATACACATGTTTTCCCTGCAATAAGACATTTTGGGCATTTCACATAATTTATATATAATTTAAAATGCTTTTATATCAATAATTTTGTTTCACCAAAAAGTACATCAGAATTCATCACGGATATTTCAATGGTATTTTTTGTTGTTGTTAGAGCTTTTTAAAAGCTTTACAGAACTACATTACACATGATTTTCTATACAAAAGGGGACTATTATAAGTGATTTCTTGATTGATTGATTAATGCCATAAATTCTATCCATATAAGTTAGCTTTTATAGGTTCTAGGAAATCTGGTCAATCAATGATAAGAACAGCTCAAATACATTACAACTATGACTCATGATATTGATGTAAATGTTCTATATGAAACAGTTAGCTCTGGGTTGTTATATTTTGATATTGAACAAACATTTGTTAAAAAATTGACCTTGGATTATGTTAGATTCCAGGAAAAAATTCAAATAATTTTGTTCTTCCTTTTTTCCTGGAAAAAAGGTGCTACTATGTGTTAGAGAACTATAAAACAGAAACGTAAGTAAATAAATCTATTTAGAAAACTTGATTCTTTTAGGCATAAAATTTTACTCCTAATAGTATATGGAAATAGAAAAATAGTAAATGTCCAGTGGATGCCTGACATTTCTGACCTTAGCCAGGTGATAAAGGGATCCTCTCACCAGAGATATCATGTGGCATCACATACCCTGATATTATGTAATGAGAAAGGTATTTCACCTCTGTAGCATTCTTTTGAAATATCCAAAATCACAGTATAATGAAGAGGAAAAAATATCAAACTCAAATTAAGAGACATTATATAAATGCCCAATCAGTATACTTCAAGGTTTTGAAGAAAAGGAAAGGCTTAGAAACAGTCATAGAAGAGAAGAAAGAGGTGATGTGACATAACACCTAAATGCAGCATGGTACCCTGGATTAGATTCTGAAGCAGAAAAAGGACACTCATGAAAAAAATGATAAATTCAAATAAAACAAATTTGGTTAATAGTAAAAAATATGCATCTCTGAGTCATTAAAAATGGACAATATGCTATTGTTTTTTGATTGATTTTTGTTGATTTTTCAATTGTAATGTTACTACTGAATCATTTACACTTTTTTAGCAAACTATCAAAACCCTCCAGAGAATTTTAACAGTGTCCTTCAAATCAAAGGACTTTCTTAAGACAGATATCTAGATCTTTCTACTGCAATCTTACTCTTTGTCATTTGTTCACCATGAGTCCTGAAATACAAATGTTGTTACTGTTGGGAGTCACCCCAGCTCCAAAGACTAACTTCCCTATCCCCTGAGAAGAGCCATCCAATGGTGAGCCCTGTTGGCTCACATGATCCTTACCCACAAATCAGACTAGCCCTGCTGACTCACATGATCCTTACCCACCAATCAGACTAGCCCTGCTGACTCACATGATCCTTACCCACCAATCAGAAAGCACCCCATGCCAACTGTCAAACCCTTCAACCATTAAACTGTCATTAATATAAGACATGGAGTATGGGTAGGGCTTTGTAAGGAAGTTCTTGAATTTAATCTTCCAACATGATGAGTTTCAGGGACTTGTAGCAGCAGTTAGAGGTGTGGCCTAGAGGTCAAGGGGGAAACCTGTCAAGTGATAGAGATGACATAGATTTTAGAGTTATCAACCAGGAATGTGAATTCCTTAGGCCACTGAGGGCAGAAAAAAACACCAGAAAGAATTTCTCTCAATCTGCATATTTCTCTCAACAATGTCATGAGCATGCATGAAAGAGGTAAGTGGACATACAGACTGCCAACTTTTGTAGTAAGTCAGAGATAGTCCAGTCTAAATTTTATCTCACTGTTTGAGAGTGAGATGGACTCTCACATGGACATCTGATGGTGCAGATGAAAAGCACTCACAGATTCATGAAAACCTGTAATAAACACAAGAGAAATTTTATGAATTCAACAGCAAAATGACAGAAGCTTTTCAGGAATTTATAGCCAGAAGAAATCCTGCTTATTTTCCTGTTTGTTAATTATCAACTTACAAATTGTTGCAATTCTATATAAAATAGATTCTTAGGTTTCAATCCATCCTAAGGAAGAAAGTAGAGCCTTAAAGTCACAAATGTTTGCCCTTATAGATTTCCAAGTTCTTAAAAAAAATGTCCTGTAAATCTTTTTATACTTTTATTGAGACAGGCTTTGTACAAAACTTGCTGGTGCATTTTTTTATAAGTCTACATATGGATTTTGGTGTTTGCTGTACATGTATTTCAATCATTTCCTTTTATTTACACAAACCAGGCATTCCTGAGAGAGCTTCTTCAAGGTAGCTCTGCATTGTCCAGCTTGGAGGCCAGAGTGATCAGTCAATCGCTACGATGTGGGATTCTTGCCATAAGCATTTAGGTCGGGAATTGCTGTAATTTCCCACCAGGTAGAACTTGCCAAAGGTGATTTTTTTTTATGAGAAAATGGAGAACAGAAAAAGACGTGGAAGAAAAAGGAAGCATTTTCTCCTAGAAATTGTCCTGGTAAAGCCTCAGAACTAAAAGGAAATTTTGCAACAGATTAGCATTTCCCAAACATTTGGATTGGGCTCTCAAATTTATTACCCATTTCTAAAGGTCAAAAAGATCATGCGGAAAAAAAATGTTGCCTTGAGCATTTGGGAAAGAGAGAGATAAGAAAATAAAATATTTTAGGAAAGGTCTGATATGGTAAAGTTAAATGAAGGGAAAATAATTCAGGCAGCAGTTCTTGGTCAAGATATAAGAGAGAATGTTCTATTGTTGAAGATTGGAAACAAATTTGTTCAAAAGACTACTCAGGTAGTAGGTAAGCAGAGCCTCCTTGGGTTTTGAGAACAGACACATGCACCCTGTGCCTACCCAATAGTAATTTTCTTCTTCCTTACAGAAACCTGGGTAAAGTCTCCCAATAATAAACCACATTTCCTGGACTCCTTGTATACCTGAGATTTAAATGACTGTCACTGGGTGGGGCTTCTGGAAAACTCACATCATCCTTTGCTTGCTCTGGCTTTCAATCTGGAGATCAAGCAGAAATGTAGGTCAACAGGAAACTAACAGTAGAAACACTAAGTGTATTAGTCAGCTTGGGCTACACAACAAAGTGCTGTAGATTGGGTAACTTCAATAATTAGGATTTATTTCTCCAGTTCTGGAGACTGAAGCTGATGCAGTTCCCCAATGAGGGCCTTTTCCCTTTTAGAAGGCTGCCTTCTTTCTGTGACCTCATATTCCCCTTCTAACTTAGTTCATGCATATGGAGAGAAAGAATCAGCTCTATGTTCCTTTTCTTATAAAGGCACTAATCCTATTATGAGGGCACCACCCTCAGGATCTCCATCTACTCCCGATTATCTCCCACAGGACCCATCTCCAAATACCATCATCACACTGAAGTTAGGGCTTGAACACATAAATTTGAGGAGGGCACAAACATTTAGTGTACAACACCAAGACTGCCAGAGCAGAAAGATAGAAGGGACATGGGGTCTTGGTGACTGTGGAACTGCCATGTCAGCCTCAGATTATCCACCTCTGTATTTTTATTACACAAGGAGGAAATAAGTGTCTATCATGTATCACTGTTATTTTGGGTCTCTGATATAGCAGCAGAAGGCAAAACCTAACTGATATAAACAAAACATTGTTATGGTGTGTGTGTGTGTGTGTAGTATATATATACATATATGTATACAAACATGCACAATATACATGGTATAATACATTTGGTATATCATATATGTGTGTGTGTATATATATATATATATATATATATATATATATATATATATATATCATGTAATTGTATGCGTCCCTTGAAACTATTACCATAGATAAACTTGATTCAACTATCTTATTGTAATTGCTGTGAGATGTTTGCTCTGTTGAATTCACAAGCACTATACCAAGCTGTGGGTTATGCCACCAGGAATTCTCAAGGGAAATAAAGATAAAGAAGAAGAAACAAAATGATTTCACTTTATTTTGTACAACCTGAAGGGAAGAAATCAGTGAAAAACAGAATATTGCTATATTTTTTTTATTTTTTAAAATAAGTGAGCTAGGAATTCAAATTATAATTGTAATAGAAGTAGGAAATAAGAATATGTCATTATTTTAAATAAAGGCTAATGATTATCTCCATCTTTATCTGGTCATACTTAATTTGAAAGGGTGGTATTAAAGTACTTCCCACTATTCCTCCATCTGTCTATTTTACTTGGATTATATCTGTAGAATTGTATTTTTAGTTAAAAACTGCTTCAAATCAAATGGCATTTAATTAGAAAAGTAGTGAAGGAGGCATGTCACACTTGGTGCTTTGAGGCCACTTCAGTCACCAGAGTATGAAAATCATTTCTCCAGATGGTGGTTTCCTGCTTAGCTGAGACCATGATCCCAAGAGTAGATTTTTATTTTTTAATCATATTTACTTTTATGTATACATGTCTAATTTTTAATTGTATGACTTTTTGGCAAAAGAAAGACAAAACATCAAGGAAATCTATTTACAAATGGGAGGCATCGATGATCTCCTTTGAGAAGCATTTTCCAAAGTGAAATATCATGGTGTCGACTTTCACCTATTTTGAGAGGAAAAGTGATGATAGTTTCCATAAAACATTGTTATGTGTAGTGCAATTTTCAAATCCAGCTGTGTCTAAAGTTTGCAAGAAATGATACATTAGGTCTACTAAGTCTTAACAAGCAAATTTTTTAGGTTAATAGGCAATAGATGTCTTCCATGCATGTAAAACAGATAAAGAATAAACAAGCAGCATTTTTAAAGTTGCTTTACTTTTAGCCCTTTAGAATAATCACTAGCTGTCAAGAAGAATTATGCTGGGTGCTGGGATTATAATGTTGAGTGAAAAGGAAGGGGTTTCTGCCTTCAAAAGGACAAGATAGGCAGTCATATGGTCATATACCTATATAGTCCTGTTACCCCTTGAAACAAAATGCAGACAGTTATGAAAGCACATCTTAGGGAGATCTAATAGATTCCAAGGGGTCATAGATGACTTCATTTTATGAGCGATATTAAACTAAAATCCCAAGAATGATTAGCATTTAACTGGGCAGAAGAGGCAAAGAACTAAGAGAAAGCCAATGTGGTTGGGAGTCAGAAAGCAAAGGAAAAAGAGTCCAAGATAATTCTGGGGAGATCATTTAGGGCCTTCATTTCTTGTTTAAGATTTTAATCCTAACCCTAGGAACTCAGAACATTCTTCAATGTTCTAAGCAAGGAAGTGACAGAGTCAGAGCATTATGGGCTAGCTGTGGTGTAAACTGAACACTGAGAAACACTAAACAGAAGAAGTCAAGTGCAGATGCCATGAAACAATTGGATAAAACACTGATGTGGCCCTTGAGAATAAAAGGAAAGTAGTACCAAATTTTACATTTTATTCCAATATTTCTCCTGTTTCCCTAGAAAAATAAAGCTGCTATAGACATAAACATACTATGGTATAGACAAAAAGATAAAATCAAAGCAAACAGAGGAAAACAATATCTATAAAATCTCACAGCAGAACTCTCACCAGCAACATAGAAGTATAAAGAAAATGAAATATTTTTAAATTGTGGAACCAAAATATTTAGTTAGTAACATAGAATTATGTGAAATTCAGAACTATTATTCAAGAGTGAGTGTAAAATAAAGATATTGTCATGTACACTATGATTGAGAGATTTTGCTACTCATGCACATTTACTGAAAGAACTGCTAAAGAATTCATGTCAGCAAGAAAAATGAACTTGGTAGAATAGAACTACATTAAAAAAACAATGATAACCAAAAAAATTGAGAAATATATAAGCAAATCTAAAAAAATGATGAATATTTTGGAGTTTAATAATAAAGTACAACTAAAGACAATAGGCAATTTGTTGGGGGGGGTATCAGGTTTTTAACTCAGGGGCACCGGATCACTGAGCCACACTCCCAGTCCTATTTTGTATTTAATTTAGAGACAGAGTCGCTTAGTGCCTCCCTGTTGCTAAGGCTGGCTTTGAACTTGAGATCCTCCTGCCTCAGCCTCCTAAGCCACTGGAATTATAGGCATGCATCACTGCACCTGAAAACAATAGGCAATTTTCTAACTACAGGGACAGATGATCGTATTTGCAGCATTTTGAGGTCTTTTTCATAAAGAACTTCACTTTAGAAAAGATTAGAACATAGTTAAGTGAATTTGATATGTTAAAAATATAAAGGTCATTACTAAAATAATAAAAATGACCACATTTGTAACATTTAAGTTCCTTTGTACAAAGAAGGCAGGTAAAACTGTAGAAAAAAATGACACAATTAAGCAAATGTGATGTGTTAAAAATATGAAAATCATTACTAAAATAACAGAAGTAATATGGGGATTGTTGGGAGTCGCCCAGGCTCCAAAGATTAACTTCCCCATCCCCCAAGAAGAGCCATCCAATGGTGAACCTTGCTGGCTCATATGATCCTTACCCACCAATCAGAGTCCTGCTGGCTCACCTGATCCTTCCCACCAATCAGACTAGCCCTGCTGGCTCACCTGATCCTTACACTCCAATCAAAAAGCACCCCATGCCAACTGTCAAACCACCCTTGGCTCTATAAATATGCAGAGCTGTTCCTCAATAAACGGGCATTTGCTCCGACGACAAGCCTTGTTCGTTCTTTCAGGGATAATTTCTCAAATTGCTTTAAGACAGGAAGGACAAAAACAACAAGAAGGAAAAGATAATAGAAAAGAGAAAACACACACACACACAAGAAGACAAAAACCATAGTAAATAGGATACAAGATAAAAAATAAATTGAAGTGTACCAATAATCACAATTCATATAAATACAAATGATTTACAAATCATTAAAAAGCTCTCACTATTTCTTCAACTTCCATCTCAACTTTTAGAACAGATTTACCATCAGAATGGGTGTTTTATCAGGAGGCCAGCTCAACTTTGTGGAGCTAAGCATTTCATTTTTTAGAGAATGAATTTAGGAAACCTTGTAGATGCTTCTGATTAAAAGATTTCCATACTTTAGTGGTGGAGACTGAAAATACCTATATTATTCTTTAAATTGTAATAGGATTATATCAACTTCCTACAGAGTAAATGACACTCTAAAAGGTATAGGCATAATTTCACAACTGCTTATCCTCAGAACTCTTTGCAAAACAGATACAATGGAGTTGATCTTACAGATTGTCTCTCTAAATATAACACAGTGAAATCAGCATACAAGATTGCAAAATCCCCTGAGGAGGAGACTCGAGGCTCTGGATGGATGTATGTGCAGAGATCATTAGTAGTTTTGTGGTACCTTTGTTTACCAACTGTACTTCCTACTCATCTGCAGTGTAATCTGTTGTAAGCTTAATAAAGCCCCAAGTGCTTGCTCATTTATATTGTCCCATTCTGAAGTAAGTTGCCCCAATTCTCTTCTAGCTCTTGTGATATGACTGCGCTTTGTGGATCAAGTGAAATCCTCTTGCTATCCAGACTGTGGTTAATTTGACCAGAAATGGGTATGTTACCTGAAAGTATCTTTATAATGTTTGAACATGGAGAGAGGATCAGTGCCTGTGAGATTGCAGTTAGGTGTTAATGACCTGGCACAATCATTTCACCTATGCTTGTTAAAGTTAATGTAAAGATAAAGAGTCAAAGAGCAATGGTGGATGGAGGAGATTTAACTATTGTTCTAATACTGGTGATGTGCACGTTACACTTCAGTCTTGCAAGTCTTAGATACAATGTGACACTGATGTCCTTGATATATTATAAAGAGAATTTTTATCATCCTTACAGAAGGAACCTGTGCATAACATCTCTGTGTGACCCCAAGAATCTTGAATATTCCAGCCAGGAAAGAATATCCAGGCAGAAACATCCATGAGAGGAATACCAGTGTGGGGGCCTTGAATATTGTAAACCAATTTAGAGAAGATTTAAAAATGCTCAGTTTTGGGAGCAGGTGTCTGCAGGTCACCAAGATCTGAAAAAGACTAGAAGCAAGATAGTCTTAGGATGGAATGAAAGATCAAGTCTCTCTCCTCTGCCTCCATCCAAGACAGGAGAAGGATACCTGATAATGGGATTGTCTCAAGGACAAATTATTTCTGGAATAAAGAGCCAACGCAGACTATGTCCAGAATATCCTTTTAGATGTGGTTTTCTCTGATGCTTTAGAGTGAATTTCAATATTTTTTCATTATTTTGACTCTTCATAGCACTGACACAGAATTACTGAATGTATTTTTCCCAAGTTGCTAGAAATGAGTCATAAAATAAATGAATTGTGTTTGACTCTCAAGGATCTCTAGCACCAAGCATTAGCAGTAAATGAAATTCTTCTAACATTGTCTATGGGTATGAATGTGTCAGATTGCTATGGCTTTTAGATTAAACTAGAGTCAATTTAAATTTAGTATGTTTCATCACATATAAAGCAAATTTACTCAGAAACTATCAAGCATGTGTCAAGGTGTTATCTGAAAGTCAGAAAATTCACATTGCACTTCAGAAATAAGTACAGGTGAATCACTTCCCTTGTACATGACTTCAAAACAGATTTATTTTGTTGAGCACCTTGGGCATTCTGCCCAGAATGAGAGAACACAGAATGTTCTAATTACAAAACAACTTAAGAGATCAGCTAGTCTAATCCATTAATTTGACAAAGGAAGAAACCAAGATCCAGAAGATACATTCCTTTCTTGGGGACACAAAAAATCAAGTAGCCTAAATAATGGTCTCATGACAACCTCTCCAGTGGTCTTTAAACCATATGATGATCCTCCTGCTGTCAGTAGCATTAGTCAACTCCCCTCCCATGCTAAGGATGTAAATTCCCCTTAAAGAGAGAGTTGTTGTGGTCTTTGCTTCATTTTCCAGGTTTGTTCTACTACCTGCTGTCCATATTGCATCCCCTTCTATAGGTTTTTAGGAATCTGATCAGGAGCTTGACAACTGGCTGCAGTCTAGTTGCCAGTCTCTATGGGAGAATGCCTTAGTTGGATGAGAAACCCTGGATTTGCATTTTTCTTCCCCTAAAGCCCTTCCTTTGGAAACTTCCAGCTCAACTTCGTCCATTCAGACTGACCAAGATGATGTAGTACTCCTGCCTCAGATCCTATCCACTCTCAAGGTGAAGTTTTCACCTATTTCTAGACAAATCATCCTAAGTTCTGGGATAGTCTAGAAAATATTAGCTATTTCCATATCAGCTCTTGATGGACCTTTGGAAGCCTGTATAGTTTTCCTCTGTAGCATAGCAATATATGTTCTCTATAGAAAATTTAGAGTTTGAAGAAACTTTCATAAGGAAGCACAAGTCTTTTATACTTTTCATCACTCAGTGATAAATATTTTGGGCTCATAAATTCATTTGTTCATATATACAATGATTCTGTTTGTCTTTATTGAACACTCACTGAATGTCAGGACTTAGTCTAGATTTTCAAGATATATCAATGAAAGGAAAGAAAAGTCTCTGCATTGTGAAATTTGTAGTCTAGAGACTTAGAGAACAAGCAAGTGATTGCAATGCATGTCATGGGTGAGAGGAGGAAGGAGAGTGTGCTCTTGGGCCACCTAAGAAGGGCACCTACTCAAACTTGGGGATTCAAAGAAGACTCTCCCAGTGAAATATCTTAGGAGAGACCCAAAAGATGTTAAAAGACATAAGCAGATGAAAGGGAATAAGGAGGAGTATTTCAGGCAGAGAGTACATCTTGGGTAAAGGCTCTTGGGTGAAATAGAATTGTACATGTGAAGAAGTAGAAGAACTTTAGTATGACTGAAGCATAAGATGACAGACAGGTGGCTGGTGGAAGGGAGTTGGTTCTGTAGGAAGTGATAATGTAGGGAACATGTGTGCTTTGGTCCATATGGAATGTAGAGGATAACATATTTGAAATATAGATTATTTTATTCATCTGTCTATTTGCTCTCATTTTGTGCCCGTGTCACTTTTCATTCAAGTAGCAATGGCACTCAAAGAAACTCCTAAACCACTAGAAAGCAGTTAAGGATATGAGGATAGAAAGAAGAGAACATATTCAAGAAATATTGAGAAGACAAAATCAATTTTATTCTGCATTTCTTCCTGGGTGATTTTTCTTTTTCTTTCATTTAATAATTTAATTTATTCAATAATTCTCTCCTCTCTGTCACACACTTTTCTCATGGCTTTTCAGGTCTCTTTTAATGTCATCTGCTGAGAGAGTGCTTTTCTGATTGTGTTATTTAGAACTGTTCCTTTTATTCTGTCAGGATTCCTATTTTATTCCTTCATAGAAGAATCAAAATATGTATTAACTTTTACTTCTTTGCATTTTTGTAATTAATGTCTGCTTTTCATTAACAGTGTGTTCTATGAATGCAGGCAACATGTGTGCTTTTATCCAAATGGAATGCTCAGTGTATAGCCAGTTTCTGGCAATACAGCAGGTGCCAATTTAATATTTGTTAAATATGAATATGGGAGGCAGATGGAAGACTTGAGGACATCCAGATGTCTGGCTGAAATACCTGGATGGATAGCCATTGACTGAGATAGGGAACATAACAAATGGAACATATTTGGAAGAATACAAGATGTACTCAGTTTGGGATATGTTGATTTTGAGGTGCTATGAGATTTCACAGCAGAAATATTGAGCAGGCATTCAGATACGTAGAGCTAGAGTTCAGAAAGGAGATCTAAACTGGGGAGATATCTTCAGAAATATATATATTTCAGACCTTTATTCAATATGTATGTATTGTTTATTTGTTCAATATAAAATCATATATGACTTATTTTTTAAACATTAAATCCTGGATCCTTCCATTTCCTTTAATACTCTTTCATATTACTGTTGTTGTTGTCATTGTTGTTATTTGTTACTGTGCATTAACCACAGAAGTGCTTTATCATTGAGCTACATTCCCAGCCCTTTTATTATTATTTTATTTCTCTAAGTTGTCCAGGATGGTCTTGAACTTGCAAAACTGTCTCAGTCTCCCAATTAACTGGGATCACAGGCTTATGCCACTGTGCAAGGATCTTTTATATAATTTTTATGATTGAATAATGTTCCACTGAGAGATTCTTTCATAGTTAATTAACTTATTATCTTTTATTGGACATTTAGATTGGAAATAATTTTCATTATTGAAAATAATCTTCAGTGGATGGCCTTCAAGTAAGATATGGTTCCCATTTATGGGTAATTTCTGAAAAGGGCTTCCCAAAAGTGGAATGACTAAATAAAGAAGCTTAGAAAATTTTTATGAATTTTGGTACTGTAGGGGATAAAATGTTTGAAATATAGATAATTTTATTCATCCATCTATTTGCTCTCAGTTTATGCCTGTGCCACTCTCCATTCAAGCAAGTAGCAATGGCATCCAAAGAAACACTGAATCTGAAAACAAAAGGAAAAAATGGATTTTTTCCTTTGATTCCGGAAAGTCCAAAGCATTGATAAGATTAAAATGATTCTTGGTAAAGGAGAGACAGAAAAGTCGGGGGTAATTCTAAAATTTCCACAAAATTAGGACTCAATATAGAAATATATTGAAAATTTTTAAAATATATATATCTTGAAACCTAAGCTGGCAGACTGGTATTGATACTCTCTTTAAAACCTACTACCAATTGTGAGAACATATTTAGTCAAGACATTTAGAGGAATTTATACTCATATCCCTCAATTATATTTTATAATTGGTATATATTTTAAAAAATTAATAAATCAAGATAAAAATCTAATAACATTCATTTTCACCTGTTTAATAAATCACAAATCTAACAATAATTAAATTCTTTGTAGTCTTTCCCAGATTCTCTAGTGTGACATCTTAAATATTTCAAATGCCTCACATAACAACACACAAAAAAAAATCACAATAATAACTTCAAAAAATTTTAGAAACATAACAGAAAAGTATCACCAACATTGATTAGAAATACGTTCTCCTTATCATTATGTTTATTTCTGCATCTCCCTAGGTTATATAGGTACTTGTCACCCACACCATGCTTATTAGTAATTACACAGAATTTGGAAAAAAACTGAATGGAGACTAGAAATTGAAGAAGAGTTTCAGAACAACCCTCCTTCAGCCACATAGTGACAAGATGAGGTCTTTCTTAGAGACTTCCGATAATGGAACTTTTGAAACCTATGCCTTTTCTTGGAAATTACTACTTCATTTTTTTTCAAATTAGCTTCATTGAAATAAAATTTATAGAAAGAAAAATTTGGCCATTTATAATGTTTGACTTGATGAATTTTCACAAATATATACCTTTATAGAGCCAAAACTTAGAATTACATATGAAGAGCATTTCCATTCTGAAAAGTTTCTTTGTGCATCTTTAAACTCAATCTTTTTTCCTCTGTCCTTCCTGCAGGAAACTAGTGATCTACTTTCTGCCATATAGTTTGTGCCTTTTCTAGACTTTTATATAAATGGAATCATACGGTGTATAGTCATTTGTGTGTGGCTTCATGGCTTTGCTTAATGTTTTTAAGATTCATCTAACTCATTGCGCAAATCAGCAGTTATGGTATGAATACACCACAATTTGTTTATCAGTTTAATAGTGGGCATTTGGGTTGTTTCCGGTTCTTTTTTTTTCTTTTTTACTATTATGAGTAATGTTGCTATGGTCATTGTATAACAAGTCTTTGTATCAACATACAACATATTTTTGTTTGTCTTGGGTAAATACATAGGAGTATAATTCCTCATTGTAGAGTAAGTACATATTTATATAAAAATTACAAAACTGTTTCCTAAGTGGTGATGCCATTCTGTATCGCTACCATCAATATTTGAGAATTCCACCAATAATTGGTATTGTCCAGAATTCTGTTGATTGTTAATTTACTGTAATCTGGTGCTCTCACCTTTGAATTAAAACTAAGTATCAGTATTTCAAACAGACTTGTAGTAACAATACTACTCAGGAAATATAAGTCCCAAGATTTTAGACTAGAGTTACATTAATCTCTTACATTGCATTAAGAATATTTCTCAAGATATTCCTATATAATATAAACGTAGAATGAAGTTACACAAAAGAATTTGCAGAAGTTCTGACATGGCTGCTGAAGTAATTCTCACTGAATGGGGTGACTGAAGAAGAATTAGGGAGCTTTTAGGATCTCTACTTAGGTGTTGAATATTTGGGTTCCAATATATGTCAGTGAATTTTTCTCTATTGTGCTCTATCCTAAAGTTTCTTAAATAGTAAGTAGGACTAGCAAGTGGTAATCTATGCATTGCCTCATTTTATAAGATTATAGCATTTTATCTTCTTCCTTTATGAGCTCTGTGTGTAGGATTTGTCTAATTTTTATATTTGACCTACTTCTGCTAGAAGACATAAATTGAGATGGCATGTGGACTCTCTGAAAATACTTATGTCTATGGGCAGATATTATATATACAATACCAAGAATGCTCCAAAAGCTAAAATAAGATCTTTAATGTCAAATTGTAGATGAAGTTAGCACTGGTAGGCCCCTTAAGCTCATCTTCGTGGGTGATGGGTTGCTATAGTGACAACAGGGGATGCTTAAAGAGTAGTATTCAATATATTAACAAGTGTGTGTGTGTGTGTGTGTGTGTGTGTGTGTGTGCATGTGCATGCTTAAATAAGTGTTGGTAAAAAATTGTATTTTTTTGTACTTAAATCAAGAAATCAATGGCTTTATTCTCATTATTAGAAGAGAAATTAGTTAAATAAAAATTTCCAAAGTTTTGATATGGTTTCTCTATTCTTTCTAATATGACACTAAGGACTCCAAAGGGCTATGGGTATAAAATAAAGGCAATTCTTGGTATCATTAAAAATTTTCTTCCAACTTGCTATATTCTTGCCAAATATGAATCCTAGGGAATATTAAAATCATTCATAGCTTTCCTTTAACTTTGACTTAGAAAAAAAACAAAAAACCCTGGAGTTGTACTTTCACAAATGCTGTATCTATTAAGTTTGATTTAAGTGCAAATGAATCATTGGGATCATTAGAGTTTGGAAGCAGGGCGGGGCAAGAGAATGCAGTGACATCCTGCCTTGTGCCCCCAACATTACTGCCATCTCATTAACAGTTGGAATGAAGCTGTGACACCAGCTGCCTAGTTTGGGAAGTGATAGGGAGGATTTGAATTCACGGTGGTGAAACTTAGAATTTCATGCTGAATCCTCCTCTCCTCCTGCTTGTTTCCCTTTTTGGGAAGCTTCAGCTGACCACCTGGTGTTCTGAATCATTAATTCATGGAAGACATTCTGTCAGGAGTAACACGTAATAGGCAGACTGGCAACTGCCCTGGAAATCTCCTCCAGCTTCCCATTCGCTTCGGTTCATTTCAGTAATTATTTACTAAATATATAGTATCAGAATAGTAGGCAACGAAACCTCCAAATGAAGCCTGTAATTCTTACCCTAGAGTTTTGAAAACCTTATCTAATGCTACAATGCTGTGTTTATTTCAAAAGAGTAGGTGAACTACCACACGAAATAGAAAAATATAAAAAGTTTAGATTGTCAACGCACATAAGAGTAAAAAAATGGAGGAAAAAATAGCTTTAGTTCTTAAGTACTTACCAAGTGACAGGTGCTAAATGTGTATAGACAGTGGATGTTTTCATGTGTCATTTCGTTTAGTTCTCAAAGCTACCTTAGGAGAAAGTGTAAAAACTGGCACATTAAACATGAGGAAAATAAATAAAGGTCTGTAGAAAGACTTATTAATAAACTTTCTCAGCAATGATTCTCAAATAAAGAATTTGTGAGTCCATTATCTATTAGAATCAGGTGTAAACTCCCCTGTGACAGCAATAGGCAAGGTGACTGAACAGCTAGAGAACCCTCAGGGACTTCCAGGGAGCACTAAGTGGGACTAGAGAAAGATCTATATTGAAAGACAGGTGAGATGGGTACCAAACACTAAATGATTGAAAAAGGTAGATTCTGTAGGAATTGATGAAACACACTGTAAATGAAAAGAGTGCAAATCCCAGCCAATGAGAATTGGCCCGTAAAGCAGTTTTGGTTCTGGCTCCCAGGTGGCAGAAACCCATTCTCAGGCAGGAATTAGGCAGCCAGAACAGTCCTCTGTTCTTGGGGGGTAGGCTTTAGGAAGAATACCAACAACTGCAGAACGACAAGTTTTCCCCCATTTGAAGTATTTCAAAGAGCTTCCTTTAGTTCATTTTCTTTATTAAGCTTTGACATAAATAATTTCCACTGTTCCTCAGTGGTTAAACAAGGAGCTAAAACTGATATTCTCCTTCAGGTATTGAATTTAAATATTTTTGTGCTTTCATTTTGGGAAGATATCTTGGGACTAAGAACTGATTTTCCACACAAGAAAATCAGGAGCATGATTGTGAAGCTATGTGAACAACCACATAATTAGGCATTTTCTTCTTGCTTAAATGCTGTAGGTGAGGCACTTGAAATTTTATGATTATTCTCTTAATGTGATTTTCCTCATGTTGATGCATTTAGAACATAAGCTTGAGTCCACAAAGATCTCTGTTAAAAAGAGACATATCTCCAATTAAGGTCATTATATTTTACTTAGAAATTGAAACCAGCAGCACAAGATGTACCAAGAGTTCCGGAGTGATGACTGTAAATACTTCAAAGTACTATTCTGCCTGCCAAGGTCATTGAAGTGCTGAGTGTACTAGGTCATTATGTAGGAACCCAAAATGATCTTAGCATGCATTGCTAATTGGCTTTAGTATCATGGCTGCATTCTAAACCTGAGACAACAGCTGGGGGTGAAATAATCAGACTACTTTAATATATATTTGAAAATGTTAAGACCTTCAAGAACTGTACTGACTTTTTTCCTAGAAAGAAAGAAACATCTATGATTTTCTTGGTATGAGATTTCTTTTTATTTGGAAATAATCACAGCATGTTTTAATTCAAGGAAGACAATTGTGCAAAGCAACAATACTGAAAAAGAGGTAGGGAATTAGAACTACCTCTAATCTGCATGTTACAGAACCTTTGCAGATTCTATATTTTAATTTGTATTCGTTACTATATTACTTGCAGAGAAATTGTCTCTTTTCCCTAACTAGTTCTATGATCACCTGGATGATTAATGGAATATTTAAGTCCACAATTTACAAACCTCTAGGGCAAATGGCAGTCACCCAGAGAGAGAGAGAGAGTTTAAAAATTGATTTCTTTCATTCTGAGGTATGTAAGCCACAAAATATACATTGAATGTTCAGTAAATGCCAATGTGGACATGAATTAATAACAAAACTACTTGTGATTTACTAAAAGCAATGTCAAAATTTCTATCCCATACATTCATGGGATGTGAGATGGTGTAGTAGAAGTAGCACTGTGTGTAGACCAAAATGTAAGTTCTATCTACTTCATGATCTAGAAGTTACATTATTCAGGAGACATTAATTTCACCCTTAATATGAAGTTGCCTTCTCTGTAATATAAAAATAATAATAGTAATCCATGTTTTAAAATTAAATGAAATAATATCTATAAATCTTCTAATGTCTCTCACACAAAAGATACTCTATAATTGCTCGATGTCTCTTTGCTCTTGATTTCATCATTAGATCATTATATACTACATCATTTTGCTTCTACTTTTGCCAACAGAGTTCTTATAGGAAAAACACTAAAAGCCATACTGGGGACATAGATCTCTCCAAACATTCTGTGACTCTCACTGCCCTCCAGGGAGAGCCAAGACAGGGGAGCAGCGTAACCAGTTGAGTGGTCTCTTACCAACTCAATACCATCATCATGCCCTTCCAAGACTAGGAAGTACATTTCCTTTAATCCTTTTCCCTGGATAGTTCTGCCTTAGAACTATGTATAATTCTGGCTTAGAACTCGGGAACTATGAGACTTGGAAGACAGAACTGAAGTGGTAGCCATATTCTCAGATGGTGTTGCAGGAAGTCATGTGGCTTTCTGTGGATATTTCTGTGGGTTCCCTCTTTTGGGTCTTGGTGACCAGAAGCAGTAACTTCTCTGACTTCTGAGTTCTGGTTTCCTGCCCACTCCAGGCTGAAGTCATAAGTGACTGTTTCCCAATCTTCCAGCTGTAGCCTGCCAGACCTTCACTTCACTAGGTTCTTCCACATTTATGTAAACCTCAATCTGTCTATTTATTTTTCTATTCCAATGATACTTATAATAGTTCTACTTTTTCTACTTAAACACTGATTCTCTAGAATACCCTATGATAAATGCTCACTTGATGGAGTACCTCTGACCCCCATTTCAATAATCTTACAGTATCCCCAGAGAAATACATCTGCTTTCAGACAGTCTAGTTATGTTTTACCTTTAATATGTCTGCCTCTACCGCAATGTTTCATAAAAATTGAGTGTTGAGGATGTTGAGGTGATAAGTTCTGAAACACACTAAAAAAGCAGTCTAGATTGAAATAAGCCTAGGGCTTCTTCCTAAAGTTGTAAGTGGAAGTATTCAAAGGATAATTGACAATGACATTTAAACAAGCTTCTAGAAACTTGATTCTACCATTTCAATCATAATTTACACTTTATTTCATCAATGTCTTATCTGGCCAATAGTTTAGAACTTTGTTTTCAAGACAGACTACAAAATAAAACTTAAAATATAGAAGACTTTACTTCCAAAATAGTGACTCCATTTTCTTTTTTTCTTTTTCTTTTTTATTTTTATTTGTTTTAATTAGTTACACATGATAGTACAATGACCTTGACATATCATACATATCATACATTTGACTCCATTTTCTATCCAAAATGCTTTAAAAATTAGTCTAAGTCTCCTTCTACTCACCAATTAGAGTTATTAGTTTTGCCTTTTGCTGCTGTTAGATCTCACTGTCAGGTACATAACTCATTTTGAACCATATAAATGCTATAATTTGTTAGAGATGCAGTACAATCATGAAATATAATCAAATTAGGTAAAAGAATTTTACTGTGGAATAACAATCATAGAAACAAGATTGATAGCTCTTGTTAGTACTATTTTGATTTTGCTTACCGTTTTGATTTTAGTTTATCCTAGAGGAGACCTCATTTATAGAATGATTATAATGAACTAGAAATATTGCAAGATGATATTCACATATTAACAATTTGAGTTAGGCATTATGATCCTCATGTTATAGATGAAAAAGCTAAAGCTAAGCAAGCTTAATGAACTTGCCCAAAGTAATTAGCTAGAAAGTGGCATGGGAGGTATCCAATACCTGGTATGTTTGATTACCAAAATGCATGAACTTCATTCTATTCCAACCTGCTTCACATTATAGTTTTTATTATTTTCTAAGAAAAAATACTCCAGACAGAAGCATTTATTGCAACCTACCCAGCTTAATAAAAAATAAAATTTAGTGCTTTGTTGCTTCTCTTCTTTTATCTATTTAAAAGACTTTATTAAAAATGAAGTCCTATGTGACCAGATACATGCTTCCACACACATCTCACAAAGCCAAGTCACAATCATTAATTTTTCTGCCAATCTGTAGGAAGTTTGAGCATTGCCTTCCAGCAGGCACTCTTTGTAAGTGAGGCATTAGATGATTCCTGATGTGTATGAGACATTCTTTGGTGTTTTAGCTAGACCATATTCATTTACAGAATTCCTTTTTATGCCTTAGTTTTTAGTCCATTTTAAAAAGAAAAAATATTAATTAAATAAAATGTCATTAAAAGTTCTGGGTAAATTGCAAAGCTTACATTTTGCTAGGTGAGACTAATATCATGATATCTACGATCCAGTATCTATGAATGAGTACATTTATAGTGACAGTCTTAATTCCCATGTGGTGTGTGAAAATCTTTCCGTCTCACTAGACCTCACTTCCCTCAAGTAGAGGTGCAGAAGAAGGGGTAGTATGGTTCAAGGTTAGGAACCACAGGGTTTGTGGGTAGAGACTCAGTAGGAGAAGCAAAGCTTAAGAGTCTTTGTCTTGTTGAAATGGCTTTTTACCTCTGTGAATTTCCATGCTTGAGGATCACTGTCTTTTGGTTCCATTTATGAAGTGTTTCCTACCTTGCATAGTTTGGGGACTGCAACTTACTGGTAGACCTGGAAGTTTTCCAAGTAAGCAACTTGGTTTAGTTATGGTATCCATCCTCCCTCAACTTCAGGGGACAACAGGAGAGAAGACTTGAGTAAGGGATCCCAAGAGTCCGCCTCGATCATGTTCCAGTGGATATTTAACTTAAACCTTACTGGGAGTTCCAGGGTTAAAATATGTCTGAAAATGAAGAAAGCATATGTCAGTTGTAAAGATCTACAATGTACAATAATAGCACTTTAATGCCTTTGAAGTTTTGAGGAATCTCCTTATCTTTAATACTATTTCCCAAAGTTCTTTAAGTATTGAACATTATTACTCGTATTTTTCTTGGTAAGTAGTCCTATGTCCCCTTCTGGAACATTAGTTTGGAAAACCCTGGTCTGTGTATTAGACTAGAAGTGCAACAGAAGGCCTCAAGACACATGCAGGGTCTGGAGTCCCATGTAGGAATCTTGGACAAGAGTTGTGCTGTTTCTGCCCCCATTCTCTCTCTCTCTCTCTCTCTCTCTCTCTCTCTCTCCACACACACACACACACACACACACACACACACACACCAGTTTGTAATCTTTGCCTTTCTCTGGACCTGTTAGTGGCAAAGAGGCAATAGAAGATTCACAATACTGATTGTGGCCACACACCTTTCATTTTAAAATGGCAAATTATTTCCATTTGAATGGGTGAATTGGGCATGCAGGATTATATGGACTGCCTAAGTGCCAGGGGAATATAGCAAAATAGTGTAGCTATCTTTTAGCTGGTGATTCTGTTTTGAAGATAAATCGATTCTCACTGGATTGAATGTATTTTATGCTTTCAATCCTGTTCATTTACTGGGCTTTTTGTTGTTTGTTGTTGTTGTTGTTGTTGTTGTTACATTCAGTCACATCTTGGCAAAACATTGATTTGTTTTGTCTAGTTTTCTTGTCTCTTGCAATATTAGTCCAGAAAGAAAATTTTGAGGGTATTTTAAAAGGGATTTAAGGGCAATTTCTCTTGGAATATCACTCATCTCAAGCATGCAGTGTTTGGCCAATTGCCTGTCATTGCATGAATTGTTCATCCTGGGTGTAACTGATTGATTCTTTCTGACAATTGGTGAGATAGCTGTCTTAGACTGAGAATATTCTATTTTGGCTAAAGATGAATAGATGATTAAAAATCACATAGAGATATTAGATGTTTTGGCAGGCTCTTAACAAATTGAAGTGTCATTAATGGAGGTGACTATTAATTATGGATTTAAATATCAACCTTCTTTGCAAATATATTAAGGTATGACCCAATGATGGGTCAAGCAATGATGGATGGCAATACAGAGGTGATGTAAGACTATTTTACCTGTGGATGTCATTGCTATCTTAGTTTGTTCAAGTATATGCTATAATGTTTGCACAACAATGGGACTACCCTATGACACATTTCTCAAAATAGTATCCTCATTTTTAAGCAACGCATGGCTGTAAATAATGATGTTTCTTTCAATGCACAGATTAGATTTTTTTGTTTAATGGAAGGGAAATAATGTATCAATGTTTGATGCAAGTGAAGGTCAAATTATATCCCTTATATATTGGATTACATATTGGATTACATTGTGATAGGTGTTTTTTCTTGATAAAAAGAGAAAGACCATAAGGAAATATTGATAACCCTAAAGTTAAATACTTTCTAATATAAAAACAGGTACTCTGAAAGTTTAACTAGTTAAGCCAATATACAGTTTTTAAGTCTGTTAAGGTTGAGAAAATGGTCACTACTCCAAAATATTAGTACTGGATCCACACCTCTGATTGTAACTAAAGCAAACTGCAATTTAATCAGACATGGGAAACAGATGATACTAGATTAATCATAGTCATCATTTTCAAAATTAATTTTTTTGTGTGCTGCTTTACATATAAATCTATGCTGTATATTTCCATACACTGAAGATGAAGTCTTGAAGACGCAAACTCAATTCTCTGTGTAGGGGAAGAGTCTTGACTGATGAACCACAGCACTTATCTCCTTAGTGGGTGTTCCTTATAGGAGGAAAACAAATTCCTTCACATTGCCTCAGCTCTAAAAGACGTTTTAGGATCACCTAAATCCTTTAGTTCTGTTTTTATACTGACAAGCAAAGCTTTCTGTTTATAATGCCTATTCATATGATTTACCCACAGTGAGAGGACGTGTAGCTATGACCAGGAACCTTAATTGAGAGTGAGCCAGTTTCCTTGTCAAATCATCCTCGAATAATGAAATTGAATGCAATTCCTTTATTTGGAAAATTAAGGATCCCTCTTCCTCAGCTGTGATGAGTTTAATCTAGACGTTGTCCCTAAACCACCTTAATGAAGTTGCCATCTGTTTTGCCAAGCTCTATTTTCCAACCCTGATCATTATATATTTCATGCTCCAGAAAGACAAAAATGATTCTCATTACAAAATAATTTTCTTTCAATGATTAGTGATTGGTCATTGTCAAGAGGTCTGATCATCAAACAAATTTTCTTTTTCATTGGGAACACTACTGTCTGTCCATTAATAAAAGCTTCACCTGCATATTATTCCCTTTTGTAAAAAATTGGTTATTAATCAACTCTTCCAAATTTCTTAATGCCAACATTTCTCATGTCTTATGTTTTTATAATTAATTTCCACAAGTATTATATATTATCACTCCAAATGATTATACGTACATGTATGTTGAGAGACAGGCATTATGCTAATTCTTTTACTATTAAAGTAAAAAAAAAACAAGTTTTGATAGCTTGGGAGTAAGTCTTTAGAGAAAGAAAAGAAAATGACTCCCTTGTTTAAGATCAAAAGCACAAGGTTAGAAGATCTCAGTTTCCCAACCAGCTTAAAATGTATCAATGTTAAAAAAAAATACCCAAATATAGGGAAAAAATAAGAAATAGATAAGGCAGAAATGGGAGCAGACCCTATCATTCTGTAAAACTTTCATATAAAATGACCAAAAAAGAGAGACAGAGAGAGAGAGAGAGAGAAAAAAAAAAACTAGATTGCAAGTATACACATTCCTCAATTAATCCTTCCCCATCCCAGTACCCTTCCTTTTATATTCACTGTTCAGCCCAGGGATGTGTATCAAGAAAAATCTTACTTATGAGACCATGAGTTAAAGAAACAATGTTGAGACAGAGAGAATGAACAGGTCAGGGAGACCTTAGAAATTAGACTAAATAGGATTCTGAAGAATTAATGGACAGTAGGGAAAGTTAAAATGAGAAGTCTAGAATAACTACCATAGTACGTACTGCCTTGGGTAGTTAAGCAAACTCCTTGAAGGAGGACAGAAGAATAAGCAGGTCAGAATGGAAATGATTAATTTTCAAACAGCTATGAGATATAATTTATATATACAAAACCCCTAGCTTACAATGGCTTGATCCATGATTTTTTTTATCTTATTATGCCATGAAATCAATACACATTCAGTGGAAATAGTACGTTGAATTTTGAATTTTGATCTTTTTCTGGGATAGTGTTATTTGATATGGTTCTCCTTCTTGATGCCGGGAAGCAGTGGGGAGCCTCAGTTCCCAATCAGCCACTCAGTCACCAGGGCAGACAATCAATACTCTACACATCTCTGTGCTGCTAAACTATGATGTTGGTAGGTTAGGTGTGTTAAATGTATTTTAATATACAATATTTTCAGTTTACAATGGGTTTATTTGGATGTAATCCCATCTAAGTCAAATGAGTATCTATATGGAACTGGTGGTCTAGGCACAGACCTAAGATGGATATATAGATATGGAAGCCAAATTAGTAGAAGGAATGAGAGAAAAGTAGCAGAATTAGAAGAGGGTCTAGATTAGAACTTAAAAGAATATTAGCAAAAATATATTTAATGAAAGAACCCTAGAAGAAATGGTTAGAGAAAATCTAAGAAAGAATGTTTCTTTGGGGGGAGAAAAAACTCAGAAATTTCAAACAGGAAATCATCAAAAGGATCAAAATCAGGAAGAACAACAACAATAAAAGAGCTAAAAAGTTTTCAAGATTTCAAGAGGCAAAAACCTTCACATATTACTTTTAAAAGACTCAAGATTTTTAAAATATAAAAGAGAAATCATGACAAGACTGACACATGTCATTGGATTTGACAATTAGAAAGACACTGGTGAATTTTGCCAAAGTGGTTGGTGTGCTCTGTGGGTGGTCAAGCCAGATTGCAGTGGGTGGATGTATGAAGAAGTGGTGTTGGGGATTAAAAGTGTTAAAGAGATTGGCGTGGGGCACATATGCTAATCCTACCATGTAACTCTAACCCTCCTTAATTCTAGGCAATGCTGTGCAAAAACAAAAAATAGTCAGATGGAGATCACAGTATAAGCTTTATTTAGGGCTCCTTGGAAATAGTTCCGCTGGAAGATACAGTGGGCCTCTGGCTTTTCCACATATAAGCAGGTCCATAAGCACAAAGATCAGGAAAAGAGAGGGCATATACTTGGCTGGGCTTACCAGCAGCAGGCCTTGCCTGATTAGCTTATACCTTGAGAGATGGACTGGGTCCAGATCTTAAACCTCTATGAGAATTCTGGTGAGAAAGGTTATGATGTCAATTTCTTCCTTAAGGGGCCATCATCATTACATGTGCAGTAAATATGGACCCAAACAAATCTGATTAATTACTATAGAGCATCGAATAAGGATAAGGTGAAGGTTAAAAGAAGGTCCATGCATTGAGAGGATGGGTAGAGATGCCGATAATTTGTACATAGGTAATCAGGAGACCTATGACCTCTGTTTTCTCAAGAGAGAGAAAGTGAAGCTGTATACTAAAAGGGAAAGTGCACAGGTGGGCTGGAAACTGGCGGAAGGCAGTGGAGAATCATGCTTGTGAATTTGAACACATACACTTTAGAGACTGACATGATAAACCAACCTGGCTCAGTGTTTCTTGGTGCCACTGATAAGACAAGAGTTCTAGGCTGTATAGACTATCAGCCTCATCTAGAATAAAATTTGTTGTATTTTATGTTTGCTTTTATTTTCCTACTGTTCTCTTTAGAAGAGGTTTTCAAATATGCTTTTGTGAAACAAGGCCTGTCCACAATGAAATTTTCAGCAATCAAACGAATAGTCCATGAGATTGATATTTTACAGGGCTCTTAAAATTAAAGAATGTTCCTTCCTTCCTACTTTCGGGATACAAAATGTTCTTTCTTTAATAAAATCAGGATAATGGGTAAAATTTTTTTTGTTTTTACTTAGCAATAATAAAAATGGACAAATGTATATTTGTTCCTCTAATTTTAAATGAGTTCTTCTGGTCTATAAAATCCCCCAAATCCTATCATCAGCACTCTTGAGGATATTTTCATAAACAATATGCCATCCACTGAGAGCATAATTGAAGCAAATGAAGGAGGAGGATAAAATAATTATTTAGCAGCTGGAATATTAGAACTGAATAATGAGGGGAATTAACATAAGGTAAACTTCGTTCTCACAGACACATGCACATCAGGGTTCTGACCAGGGGGTGGCTAGAGATCTATAACAGCAACATCTCATTGTGGAACTCTGCAGGATAGCTCTCAAATAGCTGCCATGGCAGGGACCATCGCTTATAATGTCATAGTCTATGTTGCCAAGGCAACAACACAGCCAGCAACAGAGACTGACATTTTGAAATGTGCATGTGATTTCATCATTTACAAGGTATAGAGAGAACAGAGCCACTGTGGTAGCTTAGAAACATCTGTTCGTGTACTGTCAATTTACTTTTTGAGAAATAGACAATGTAATTTCATACATAAGCCCACTCCTAAAAGAGACAGAGTTGACACTTTCACCAATTATTCACTGATTTATTCAACAAGCATTTACCTACTATGTGCCTTACTCTAGGAGTAGAAGAGTGGATTATATAGACAGAACTTTTATTTATTTTTTTACTCTCTCTGGCTATGATATAAGGAAACTATAATGAAAATCAATATACTGGGACTTAATCTTAGAAGGAAAGTAATAATCAAATAAGGGAAAGGTGCTTCTCTTATCTCCATGCCCCATCATCCACATTTGGATAGTGACAGTCTATGCTGCTGTTTGTTCTCACACTCTTTCCTCAATAGCCGTTTGAATAGGGTGTATATCCCTTAAGATATTTTGATTCAAAGCAGTTCCTAATTAATTTTGAAAAATGCAACAGAGCATATCTTCCATCAATTCACAGGAATGTTTTCTGACAGTGTTTTCAAAGAACCCTATTAAACAGTATTAGTGTTCCAAGGAATGTACTTTGGGAAAAGCTATCTGAGTCTCTATTATAATTTAAGACAGGGTGATGACATTAGCAATACATGCATTAGTTATGGACCATTGAAAGGATGTAAGCAACATGAATACCATGGCACCAACAGAAGACCACATTTATAATTTATGAATCCCAAAGGTATTATTCAACCTTTTATTACATCCTCTTGTCAGAAGCAAGCAGCAGGATTTCTGCAGTTGGAAAATGTTTCTCACAACACGCCTCATTTATATGTCCTTTACATACCTTCCTGATGAGCTACAATTTAGCAATATAAAA
The DNA here is from genome assembly GCF_045843805.1 of Urocitellus parryii. Classification (NCBI taxonomy): domain Eukaryota; kingdom Metazoa; phylum Chordata; class Mammalia; order Rodentia; family Sciuridae; genus Urocitellus; species Urocitellus parryii. The sequence goes on from NC_135537.1 coordinate 29,256,853, forward strand.
AGCTAACTCTACTTGCTATGCTTAGGAATATTTAAACAAGTGAATGCAACACTCTGTTTTAAAATTTTACTTTTACTGTATTAAAGCATAATCTAAAAATTCAAGAGGATAGCAACTACTCATATTTGCAGGAAAAGAATGGCATGGCTTACTTGCTGATGGAGCAACCTAAGCTGGCTGTTAGCAGGTGGTGTCCATTCCATGCCATCACTGGTTTTAGATTTAGTGAGCAACACCAGGGTGCTTACATGGCACTGGGGCTCAAGTTCAGCTTTTGAAATAAAATCTCTCTTCCTTGAAGACAGCTGAAGACATCAGAATTCTTCTGTCTGCATTTGCTATCAATTTTATTCAGCTGGCACTGCCCCATTGCTACCTGGTAATACAATTTAATTTGTGAGGGGAAGAAAAATCATAGTTCTTACTTCCCACAGAGGGTGAGAAGATTAAAAGAGCTGTGCAGAGTCCCTGCTGTGGAGAGACTGCAAAGGTGTTGTTAGATGGAGATAGTGCATGATTCTGATGCTCCTTGCAGCATTGTGAGCACATTATTTTTGCAGGCAAGTGCTTCTGAATAGCAGAATCACCACGACTCTGTGTGGAGGACAAGGTCTGCATGATGGTTTGGCTCAAAGCCTTTTTCTGAGACAGCTTGGTGTAGGCACAGATGTCCCCAGTAGTAATTCGACAGAGCAGCCCTCATGCTGAGAAACACTGTATTGTCTGCCTCTTTCTGCACCCTCTGCATATGTTCTTGTATTTTTATATTCATCTCACTCTCACACTTCACTGATCTTTTAAATTTGTAAATTAACAAAAGAGAAGACTATTTCAAAAGGATCTAAACTGAGCTATCTACTAAGATGATAAAATTTGTATATTTGAGAAGACCACTTGTTTACCCTGGCTTTGGTTAAAGTGCCAATAGAAGACTTGGAAAATGCACATGAATTTTCCTTTCGGTGATTTTAGAAGATCCTTGAAGTCAAGTAGTTATGAGAAAGCAAAAAGGAAAGGATTTTGGATTTGTTGTCCTCTTCCAAAGTAAGGCACTACCAAATAATTTCATACATTTTAGAATTTGCCTTCTTTTAATGCACTCCATCAGACCCTTTGTATATACAAGGTGTTAAAATGAGCAATTTTAGATTATAATTTATGACATCAGATCTATGTGGGCTTGAAACAAACCTTTCAACTCCTTAATCTCTCTAAACCTCTATTTCTTCCACTATATAATGGAAATAATAAGCATTTCTTTCTTAAGAATGTTCAAAGATCAAGAAATATGTGCAAGTGTTTCATATATTTGGCATATTAAATGTGCCCATCAAGGGCTGGGGACGTGGCTCAAGTGGTAGCGCACTTGCCTGCATGCGCGGGCCACTGGGTTTGATCCTCAGCACCACATAAAAATAAAATAAAAGATGTCGTGTCCACCGAAAACTGAAAAATAAATATTAAAAAAATTCTCTCTCTCTCTCTTTCTCTCTCTTTCAAAAAAATGTGCCCATCAAATAATATCTACAATTTTTATTCTCTAAAACTGTATCTTTCAATAATTTTAAAAACTGAAGCACTGGTGGTATTTTCACACACACACACACACACTGTATATTTTTATCTGTGTATTGTGTTTTATAATTGAATGTGAAGATCTGTAAGGACATCACCAGTATATACTTGTTTGGGCTATAATTCTACTCCTTTTGCCAATGGAGGTGATTTACAATACATGTGAACTTGGTTTTTCAATAGTGCCTACAAGCCACTAAATTGTAAGAAAATCTGAACATATAATTCTATTTTTGCCCAAGATTTTTTGAAGTGAGAATAATCTAAACAACATAGACTTTTAAAGAGATACCAGAGAATACAAGTAATCCAGAATCTCAATGAGTAGAGCTACTCATATTAATTCATTCATGTTTCAATCACCAGATAAACAGTAATAGTGCCTCTACTACATGCATATGAGAATTGATAGGTATAAAAAATAGATGACTAAGGGGTAAGATATTTTCACTAAGAAACTTGCAGCCTTAAAAGAGAGACACATAAATAAAGAAATAACACCAATGCAATATAAAAGGAACTTTAATAAGAACAAATTAGTCTATAATGCAATACATGCTTTTCTTTCTATTTAATTTGCAGAGAAAGTTTAGTATCTCTCCCATATTGAAAAAAGCTGTATGTCTTAATTCATAATCACATAACAATGATGTTTATCAATTTGTACCTTGCTTTAGGTATAGCCTCTCTGTTGAGAATATTCAACTTGGGGGCATTTCTTTGTTTTATACTAAATTTTCACATGTTTTTTCTTTTAGAGTGCCTTGCAATTCATTCTTTTAAATGCAATTACTTACATAGAAAAGGATTCACAGATATTAAAAGAATCACAACCTGTTTTGAAGCAGTTATCAACAAATATTTTCTTTATAGTATTAGGTAAAATTAATTGGATTTTAATGACACTATAAAAATAGATTTGGACCCATCAAGCCCAAATGTAGTCATCTAAATAAAAACAAGTAGTTATTTTTTTTTCTTTTCCTTTCTTATTTATTGCTCTCTCTTGTTTTTTCTTCACTCCCTCCTTCTATCTCTCCCTCCCTCCTCCTCTCTCCTCTAAGCCAATGCTATTTCAAATTTGCCAGACTAATTAAATTATCAAAATAGCCAAATATTTCTGTCATTTGAACTAATATTCATATCTAAAAACTAGACCTACGCTTGGAAATTTCACCCAAATCTTTTTCTTCAATAGGGCTTTAAAACTTTAAAAATGGATAAACACTTTTGATCAAGAGCTGGTTCAAAAAATTCCACAGAGGAAAATGACACACTTAAGTAGAAAGGACATTGGACCTGGCTCTATTAACCAACAGCCAGCCTCTTCTTGAAGTCTTCTTACATCATGGGATCCAACAGATATCACTGGTAGAGTGAGGACCCTTGGACTGTGTTTACAAGCAGATACATTTTCAAATGAAAAGATTCCAAGCCATATCATTAGATAAAACAGTAAATAATAGGATGGCCTAGCTGAAGTGGAAGTAGGGCACTGAGTGCACTGGCTCCTGGCATGTCTAAGAAGAATGCCTTTTGAAAACCTTTGAACTAGGAAATCCCTGAGGTTCCTTCTAGTGCTAACAGTATATGACTGTGGGTACTAAATAATTCACACTGAATTATTCTTCTCTAAATAAATGTCTGGCTTCCGTTTCCAAGGGAGAAATACCTAGGGTTCTTCTTATGCTTGTGTCATTTACATACTTTTTGATCAACAAAACTCATTAACCTAGAATGAAGCTTCCTGAAAATTATCCAGGACCAGAAAGATAATAAGGCATTAAATATACTGGTATTACTAGACTAATAGATGAAGGATGCTGAGACAATGTTTTCATATACTATTCATAAAAAGAGACTTCTGTATTCAGTGATCTTACATAGAAAATTTTTAACGGTATTATTTTTTACAGTATTATTTCCTATCATGTAACTCTTTTTGACCTAAAATGCAGTTGACTTTACTCTTAGTTACATTTTTCTTCCTCTGTATGATTATGAGCATCTAAAAATCAGAAAAGATAGATAGCCTTAGAAATTTGTAATCAATATTTGGCTTTAGCATTACTTACTCTATAAAAGTTTTGCACGTTTATTTCTATGCTAACACTATCTACAATCCATTACTCACTTTGTAAACATTTCGTGAAACTACTCACACTGAAGATGGAGAGGATTCCATATAAAGTCTATAATGCAATAGATACTTTTCTTTCTGCATCTCACCCATGGCAACAATCAGAACTGCTTCCTTGAGAAGTAGCAGCTCATTGCATTTCAAGTATCAGGATGGAAGACAAATGATATATGATATTTCAATTTCATAGGGGAGGTCCTGCCATGATATTATCAGATAAAAAATGCTGAGTGGGTCTAGGAAGTGTTCCATCCTGCTACTTTGTTACAATTGTAATGTAGATGGGGTTTTTCATTTACCCATCACTTTTTCAAGAATCTGAGTGTCTGAGTCACACTAACCCTTGGTTGACATGGTGGGAGGGTTGAAAATATGTGGCAAGGAGAATCTTTGGAAATGGAAGGGAAGTTGTGTCACACTTATTTCTTTTATTAAAGAAATGAAAGCTATTTAATGCTTGATGAATATTTATATCCATCATTGTGTACCTTATTTTTCTGGCAAATTAATTCATTGTGGGGAATAAAGCAACTTCCTTCTAATTTGTCTCATATTTCCATGTTTTGACCCTTTTGAAAGTGTAGCATTTTGGATGCTTAGGTATCTTAGTCATGTTTAGAAACCTCACTCCATTTTCACACATTATTTGTTCTCAGTATTGAACAGAGTGAATAAATACTATCTTGTGCCCTGGGAGAAGCTTGAAGAAGCTTTGAGATCTGTGGTCCATTTAACGCTAGAAGAGCCAACTATTTGTTATTCTCAATTAAAAATCATTTTTGGCAGGTATATTTTCTCATCCCAGTTGTTTGAAAATACAAATGATAACTATCCAACAGTTTTCAATTTATCTACAGTATCCAATTCTTTTCAGGGTCTGGAGTGCTGTTTTAAGAAGCTCAAGGCTGCTTCCAAGATCAGGAGGAAAGGATGCCAAAAGGAATGTCTGCCATACATACAAGAGGAAGTGGAGACATTTGCAAGACATCTGTCATACTTGTACGATGAAGAAATGTTGTTTAACATGCTAATTTATTTAGTTTACAGAGGGTGCTGTATGGAATTCTTTTCACTTACTCAAGGTTCATCAGAAAGCAGTTTTGCTCAAAAGTTATCACTATTAGAATCATATAGTTTATTGAGAGTTAATCTCTGAATTATTTTTTAAGTAATGGTCATTTCTTTCATGTTCCAATGAGTTAATATTTGAGTAAATTTGGGGGTATTCTAAACAACCCAGAGCTTCTTTTTTTGGAAATGTTCTATCATTTTAGATATTTTATCTTTGGCATCAATGAAGAGCTAATATATCTACATGGAATGATTCCCTGATTTTTTAATTTTTGCTACTAAGTACATCAATTATTACATTATTCAGTGTCCTGTGTTTTAGAAGTATCAATATAATTTCTCCTGGAATGTAGCATCTAGAAAGCATTTACTTCTACTGATTAATCAGTTTGCTATCAGCTGGTGCTAAGAATTATGCACTTCCATAGTTTACCTTGGCCACTTGGAAATTCAGATATAAAGGTTTAATTTAGTTGCTTTCATTTGATCTCAATTTGGGAACTTGGTACAAATGTCTTACCATTTATAATGTAGTTTTGCCTTTGTTATTGTGCTAATGCTTTTCTATTACAAGGATTCCAGAATAAACTGTCTCTAATATTCTTTGTAATATTTTAAAAATAACGTAGAAATGTATATCTCAGCAAACAAAATTTACTAGAATAAAAAATAAAAAAAAGTGACAGGAGGTCACTGTTTGGGGTTAACCCACTGCACTAGGCCCCATCAGATCAGACCAAACTAAAACAGAGTCATTCATGCGAAGTGGCACATAATTAAACTGAAACTTTAAGGAAGCAGGTAAATCCTCAAAACCAGATAACTCTTCCCTGAAGACAGTGTTCAGAGCTGTCAATAAGAACCCTGTTTACTTAATGTTTACATAATGAGAAGCCCTCTCTGCCTTAACCCTTATAATACAAATGGCCAGTATTAACCTGATGTTAACCCATCCACCTTACAAAACCCAACTGTTCTCTCATGCCCAGTAGAACACCAATTCTATCTCATAGATTGAAATGTTGCCCAATTCTAGAATAAAAAATAAAAGCCAATTCTATCTTGTAGGAAGTGGTATTGTTCAATTCTATCTCTACAAACAAAAGCCAAATGAAATTTTCTATAATTTTGTGCCTTTTCATTTTATTTATGTTGTTTCATCTTTCCAACTTTCCATCTTCTCTTCTTATGTGTTAGTCAGAGAGCTATGTCATCCCTCACTAACTCCTGAAAGCAAAGACTGACACAAGGACTCTTATGCAGATAGTTATAATGTTTACTTTATGGAGAAAAGGGAGGTGATTCCTCCACCATTAGTCAAAATGTGCCTGTGGAGTATTGATAAGTATTCACACTCATCCTATTGTGGTTTGGATGTGAGGTGTCTCCCAAATGCTCACACTTGAGACAATGCAAGAGGGTTCAGAGAACAACTGATTGGGTTGTGAGAGTTGCAAGAGTCTTAACCCAATCAGTAAATTAATCCCCTGATAGGGATTAACCGAGTGGTAACTGAAGTGGTAGGGTGTGGCTGGGGGAGGTGGGAATTGGGACGTGGCTTTGGAGTATATATTTGTATCTGGCAAGAGGAGATCTCTCTCTCTCTCTCTCTCTCTCTCTCTCTCTCTCTCTCTCTCTCTCTCTCTCCTTTCTGATCATTATGTGAGCTGCTTCTCTCTGCCACACTCTTCTGCCACCATGTTCAGCTTTACCTTGAGCCCCGAGCAATGGAGACTGCTGTCTGTGTATTGAGACCTCTGAAACCCTGAGCCCTCAAACTTCTCCTCCTCTACAGTTGTGCTGGTCGGGTCTTTTAGTCACAGTGGCAGAACAGCTGACTAAAACACATCCCATGCCACTGCATCCAAGCATCTCCCAGCCCAAAGACAGAGCTGCAGGCTGTCAGTTTACACCTGTGAAAATTCCTTACTTCATCAGTTGCAAGAGAAAAAGTGAGCCAAGAAGCTCTGAGGCTAGGTACAAGAGACGTCCTGGATGGCTTTCAGCTTGGTGGAGCACCTCCAGAGCCATCAGCTATTTTCCTTTTCACTGAGACCTGACCCTACTGTATATTCCAGTCAGTACCAGGACAGCACCCACCACCCCACAACATTTCCATAATGAAAAGAGATAGCACCAGGCTGTTTTGTTTATTGAGCAAGGCTCTCTCTTGAAGGAATTTACTAGATTAAAGGTAAAAAGATACAATTGAGGAGTCCAGAGACTGCGCTGGAAATAGAGACTTAGCATGATCTCAGTGGATTTATTCAGATGTATAGGATACAGAAAATATTCCTTTTTTTTTCTGACCTCACATTTATCAGATACATCTGGAGTCTGTGTGATAGGAAATTCAGTTTATAATAGACTTGAAAATCATAGTTGCTGCCAGTAAAGTACAAAGAAGAACATGAATCCAGATTGTTGTTTACCCTATTTTTTTCTGCTTTTCTTCACTTCCTTCCCATTTTTCAGTCTCCATAACTGACCACATTCCTCCATCTGGAGAGCTCCTAGCAGATGCCAAGAAGCATCCTGATAGTATCTTTTATTCTCCTTCTCACAATTCATGTTACCAAGATGAAAGCCCTGGCTAAAGGGGTGCTACTGAACCAAACTCAGCCAACTTTTCCAAAAAAGCCAACGGATGAGATGGGCAGTGGGAAAAGGAGCTGCTGTCACTGTGGCTGCACTGGGAAGAACAGAAAGGTCCAAAGACCTAGGATCTTTGGATTCAAGGAACTGACTACAACTTTGGGATTTCATAAAAAGTGGAAGGCAGACAAGGGTTGGGGTTTGCATCGCTGGGGGATGGGTGGGTTGCAAAGCAGGAAAAGCAGGTAAGCGTGGTCAGCGCCTGGTCTGGTTGCTCTTTACCTCAGGTCCAGTTCTGGGAGGTTCTGCAGGCTCCAGGGAAGTCATTATCACTGGAGGGGGCAATTTGGTTCTCAACATGAGATGATTGCTTCTGTTCTGGGGGAGCAGCCTCAGATCCCATCATGAGGTAATTGTTCCCACTTAGGGAGGCAATCTCATAATGGGGTGATCTGCCAGCAAGGTCTGCTGCTGTTCCTGGAATCTAAGATAACTGCAGGAGAAAATGACTCAGGAGATCTCAAAAAGGGGGAAAAAAAAGTCTGAGAGGCAAGATGAGGTCAGAGAAACAAAATGGAGTTAGGTAGGTCAGGGACTGGGCCCTCCTTCATTTCCAGAGAAGGCGCTGGTGTACCCAGTGGTGATTAGGTTTCTTATCTACTGTCACCCATGGGATACAATTACTGGCTCTTTCAGAGAGTGTGGAATCAAATACAGGATCTATGCAGAACTGATGGGTGTTTCAACATGGGAGGGTGAAGGACACTTCCTTGGCAGTAGAGTTCAGTGGTTAGAGGAAGAAGCTCCAGGTCCCTGATGAGATTTCAACACTCACTGGCACTTTGATCTGTGGAAAATGTATTTGGCCTTTCTATGCTACAGTTCCCTCCATCACTAGTGTGTACATAATAATGTAAATCATCCAGGGCTATTGTGAAGGTCGAATGAGGTTATGCCTGAAAATTGCTTAATATAGTCCTGGCGCAGAGACAGTGATCCGTGGTGCTGGCCAGCATCCTGTAACAGGGAAAGAGTGGAGCAGATAGATCCAGAGATCCATGGGGTCAGCTAGTGAAGGAAATGCAAGGGCAGGAGTAGTTGTGACAGAGAAGCAAATAAGTGAATAAGAGAAATCACAAACTCTTCCTGCCCATCCAACTCATTATATCCACAGTTGTCCTTTTTCACAAGGCCTAGTTTCCCCTACTCGACAGCAAAACTGACTCTCTCATTTAGTTCCAGTAGCGGAAGCATCTCGGTGACCTCAAAAGAATTTTCTCCTGAGTTGGTTCTTCTTGCCTTCTTTCTCTCTCTCAGCTGCCATCTGAACACAGATGGACCAGCAGATGCTGTTCCAGCAAGGGCAGTGCAGAGCAGGCCTGGCCACACACACTCATCAAAGCAAATAAAATATCCCATCTCTCTAAAGGCACAGGAGAAATGGCTTGACAAACAGGGTTTAGAAACCAAGAAGAGGAAAAATAAATACTACTTTGATCTCAAAAATTAAAAGCCTTTAGGTGTATACTGACTAATCGAAGATTTTTCACTTTATCCACTTTGGAATTGATTCAGACTGTTTTGTTGGATAGCCTTCGTCTCTGAGCCCATAAAAATGCATTATTTTAGGTTAAAAAAATGATTTTCAAGGATTATTTTATATTATTATTAAAACCAAACCCAAAGCAGATGAGATCATCCCCTGTACAACTGTTGGTGTTTCAGAAAATTTCCTAAACAAATGGAAAGTCATGCATTTGCAGATGATGTTGTTCAAAGCTATCACTAATCTCTCCCTACTTTAAAATGGCATTTTTCTTTTCAGCTTTCTTCTGCATCTAGCTCACTCTGAGCAGTGGGTGAGGGGCCATATTGTAACAGATGTTAAAGATCAAATATTCTTTATGTCTTTATTGCATTCTTTGATGATATTGATATTGCTGTGCTCTATTGTTGATTTAAGGAGAATCAGACCAAAGACCCAAAGTCTTCTCTGAAAATGTTGAAGAATGCCATATTCTCCTGATAAGTGGTCATTCTCTTTCCATAATGGATAAAGCTGCAGGGTGAGCTGTTTGGTAGGACCACCCCCCCACCTCCATCCCCCTCCACACACACACACTCATAATTACCTTCCTTCTTAGAATTGACTTTTATGTTTCCACAGGTACTCAGATAACCACTGAAGATTCCAGAAGTCAACATTATTTGGCAAATTTTCAAATCAAGTGGACACAATTGAATCTTAGAAGTAAAAAAAAAAAAAATTCATACCTTGTTAGGAAGGAAGCCTCATTGTGATGAGCTGGTCTACGTGGGCAAGACCTCAACAGGTTCCATAGCAGCTAAATTGATCAACTAATATGTTCCCCACACTGAGGAGGCCCAGCACTAAAATATATTGATTCATTTAAATGAAATTTGTATCTTTTTCAGTTATTTTTCAAATCTTATGATTATGCCAGCAGAATAGCATCAGCTTAGTGAAAATTATCTTTCTGACACTTAGAAATTTCCATTCTTGAATATATGATGACCAGGACTGAGAATTATTGCTTTTTGTAGGCGATAATTGTTATTGAGAACAATTAATTATTATTATTGAGAACATCAATAATAACAGTGACAATAGCTGATGGTTTTAGAGCTTGCCGCATGCCAGGTGTCCTTATAAGAACTTCATATATGTAACCCCATTTAAAAAAAAAACTTTTGAAGATGTTTAAGAAATTATTGCAAAAAAGGGATACAATTCATGTTTGTGGTGATGAATTTTTTTAAGTATGCATTTTTTTAGTTGTAGGTGGATATGATACCTTTATTTTATTTTTATATGGTGCTGGGGATCAAACCCAGTGCCACACGCATGCCAGATTAGTTCTCTACTACTGAGCCATAGCCACAGCCCTGCAGTGATGAATTTTGAAGACTGAACTCACCCTTTTAACCAACACTCACATAAAGAATTAGAATATTAAATCAGAATATTAAATAGCTTCCTCTGTTATCCCTTCTGGTTTCTGTCTGCCCAAGGATAACCGCATTCTGACATCTAACAGCTTGTTTAAGTGCTTCACAAATAGATATATCTTATAGGTACTTTTGTTCAATGTTAGATTTGTGAGATTTTTACATAGCTTTGTGTATAATTATGAATCATTCATTTTCATCACTGAATAGTATTCCATTGTGTGAAGATGTCAACAATTATTTATCCATTTCATTACTGAAAGGGATTTGGACAGCTTTCAGTTTGGGTCTACTAGGAATGGTGCTGCTATGACTAGTATATTAGTCTTGATGAACACGATTTATTGTGTATATGTCTGCATCAGCTCTCTGTCATTGTGACAAAATACCTAAGGTAAACAACATAGCAAGAGGAAATTTTGGCTCACAGTTTCAGTGGTTTCCATCTTTTATTGCTTGGCCCTATCTCTTTGAGACTGTGGCAACATGGTACATCATGGCAGGCACTCGAAGTGGAGGTGGTCCATTTACCTCATGGTGGACAGGAAGCAATGAAAAAAAAAGAGGAGTTTCAGGGTTCCAATATCCCCCTCAAGGGCACACCCCCAATGCCCTAACTTCCTTTCACTGGGCACCACCTCTTAAAGGCTCCACTACCTCCCAGTAGTGCCACAGGCCAGCAACAAGCATCTAGCATATGATCTTTTGAGCAACATTTAAGAACCAAACCATATGGATGCCGTTAGTGCACTGTCATTGGATGTAAGTTAATTTGTTAACTTGACTGGATTAAATGATACCCAGATAGATGGTGAACATTATTTCTGGGCATGTCTGTGAGGTGTTTTTGGAAGAGAGTAGCATTAGATCACCCTCACCAGTGCAGGGGGACATCATCCAAGCCACTGAAAGACTGAACAGAGGAAAATACAGGAGAAAGGGTGAATTGTTCTCTCCCTGAGCTAGAACATCCTTCTTTCCCTGCCCTTGGACATGAGCACTCCTGGTTCTTGGGCCTACAGACTTCTGGATTTATACTTTCAGAATCTGGCTCTCAGGTCTTCAAATTCAACCTAGCACCTACCCAATAAACAACACACCCCACTGGTTTTATTTCTCTAAAGTCCCTTAATTAATACATACATAAGATCACAAGATCAACAATCAGCTTTAGCAAATGCATTTTCCGAAGTGGTGATATCGATGGTCATTTCTACCCAAAGTTTGTGACTATTCCAGTTACTCCATATTCTCTTTAATACTTGGGACTTTCCAGAATTTCATTTTAGCCATTTGCAAACAGCTGAAGAAATACACTACATGCTCTAGGCTGGGATTCTTAGAATCATTTCTGTACTATACTGAAGAACTGGATTGCCTGAAACTGTCTTTGCTGTGATTTATGCATTTTCAACTTTTAAAAATTTGTAAAGTATAACATAGCCTACATTTAAAAAAGTAAACAGCATGGTGAATAATTACAAAGTGAACATCATTCAACAGCATCCAGGTTAAAAAAGAGAACATTATCTGTGTCCCCACAAAAACTTCTCTGTTCCTTCTGATTTCAAAAATACCTAGTTCCAAGTAGTACTCACCATCTTGACTTTGGCCATGATAGTTCAGTATCAATTTTCATATTTTTTCTTAATAGCTTTACCTCATATTATGAACATGTTTTTCTGATTTGCTTTTTAGAAAAATTTTGGGACATAATGTTTTATTCCATATTTCTTTATTGAGCAATAAAGTTCTTACTTGCTGCATGTAATATAGCCCATTCATTTTCATTGATTTATAGAATTCCATCACATGAATTTATCAAAATTATCTATTGTATTAATTTTAAATTGATAAATAAAATTGTTTGTAATTATTTCAGATGTGACGTTTTGAAGCATACATACATTGTAGCCTGGCTAAAAATGCTAATTAATAAATGTATTACCTCATATAGTTGTCAGTTTGTAGTAAGATCATAATGTCTACTTCTCTGTGTATCTCAAGAATATAATTTTTCATCATTAACTCTCATCCCCATACTAAATAATTTTTTAAACTTATTCTTCCAGTATAACTGTAACAATATATCCTCTGGCCAATATTCCTCACATCCTTCCCTCCCCCACTAATCTCTTCAGTCTCTGCTGCTACTCTCTACTTCTATGAGATCAACATTATTAGATTTCATATATGAGTAAGATCGTGCAGTGTTTCTATTTCTACACCTGGCTTATTTCATGTAATGTAACATCCTGTGGGTTCATCCTTGTTGACATAGATGGTAGCATTCCATTCTTTTTATGACTAAATAGTAAATATGCCATTGTTTGTGTGTGTGACATCTTCTTTATCATTTATATGTTGATTAAATCTTAGGCTGATTCTGTATTTTAGCCATTATGAAAAATACTACTATAAAATTGAGCATGCAGAGATCTTTTTGGACATACTTACATTATTTCCTTTGGATATGTACCCAGTAGTGGGATTGCTTGATTATGTGGTAGTTGAATTTTTAGTTTTTTTGAGGAATCTCATGCTATTTTCCATAGAGATGCACTAATTTACATTTCTGTCAGTAGTGTACCGTGTCCCCTTTTTCGAACATCGTTGTCAACACTTGTTACTGTTTGTCTTTTGGTAATAGTTGATCTATTGGGAATGAGGAGATATCTCATCATGGTTTTGATTTGCATTTTCTTTAAGATTAGTGATATTAGGCATTTTTTCATATTTCTGTTGGCCAACTGTATGTCTTCTTTTGAGAAATTCGTATCAGATTTTTGCCAATTTTTAAACCAGATTGTTTTCTTGCTATTGAGCGTTTAAGTTCTTCCTATGTACAGTGAATCTGAACCCCTCATCAGATATAGAGTCTGCAAATATTGTCTCCCATTTTGTAGATTCTGTTTATTATTCATCCATTCTACTTCTGGAATACATTTGGGTCTGTTTCTGAAATCGCTTTTTGTTCCTTTGATCAGTTTGTCTGACATGGCCCAAGCATACCGATGTCTTAGTAAAAAGCTTCCAAATTTTTTCCCCTTCTTCAAAAATCACCTTGCCTAGTTTCCGTGTAAATTGTCTTATATTTCAACATAAACTTTAAAGTCGATTTGTCAGTTTTCTCAAAAGGAGAAAACGTGTAGGGATTTTGATTAGAAAAATGGGTCTGGAAATCAATTTGAGGAGAACTGGCATCTTTATTTCATTTAATTTTCACTAAAATCTTCTGTATAGAATTGCATTATCTACCTTTTATTAATGAGATAACTGATGAAAGCACAGTTACACTGCTTGTCTAATATCATTCAGACAATTAGTACTCAACTCTGGATCTCTGTCCACAGTGTGCAGAGAAGAAAGTAGCCACAATTTAATAGCAGCACTTTGTTTTATAACATTTAATTTTATAACGACTTTCTATTTATGCCTATGATACAAGTTTCCTGACACATAGCAAACTTATAATTGAAATTTAAAATCAAACTATTTAGTGAGAAGCTTAAAAACTGTTTAGATGCTAAGCAGATGGTAGGAACTATGCATGGGAAATATTGTATTTCATTAAACTCTGAACAATCAAAAGTTCCTGCTTGGTGGTTACTCAATTAATATTAAGCTTGTTTGGAATAGTGACAAAGAGTGTTTTATTCATGATATTGACATGGAGGCAGGTAGTTTCTTTGATGTCATTCCTACTACATAGATGACTTACAGCTCTAAAGCCATTAGCTACACTGAAATATTTAGTAAATAAAAAAGGAAAGTAGGATGCTCCAGACTACTTAGAATTGATATCTCATCCATCAAAAACCTAATCTCAATCACTTTAAAACTGGTGATAACAATAACTATATAAAAGCAAGATTAACAGGAGATCCTCAATTAAATTACTTTGCTTGGGAAATGAGACATTCAAGTTTAAGGGAGCTGAGTGAATAATCTTTGTTTCCTTGAAGGCATACAATTTTAATTTTATATGAAACAAAATAGGTGGTAAAGTTTATTGAATGCTGAAAAAAAAAAAAAGCCCTATGCTATTTTCTTAGAACAAATGAAACAGGGGTCATTTGGTCCTCAGTAGCCATTACTTTAACATGAACAGTCAATAAATAGCTATTAAGCTACAAACACAGTGCTAGGTATTGTGTATTTACCAGTGAGCCAAACACCCCTTTTGCCTGCAGGAAGCAAACTAATCCAGTGAGAAGCAATTCCGTAGGTCCATAAAGACATTTAGAAAATTATGTAACCCTATCCAAGCTCAAGTGCTAATTTTTGGCAATGAGGCAATATATAAAACAAACTCACTTTGTAAGATCCAACACAGTTTGTATTGTAAGCTGGTATTAAATTTTACAATGAAGGTGAGAAGATTGATAGGCTTGCAATTTGAATATAGAAGTGGTTTCTCTCTGTTGAAGACAACAGATTTTCTACTTGTCTCGATAGAGCTATGCTAATGTTTACTGATATTATCTTGGAAAATACAGTTATTTGATGCCTAATATATGTAACATTATCATTTATGAAATAAGAATAAGTTGGGGTAAATGTCTGGTCATCAAAAAAGAATTGTGCTTTTATACTTGTTTTTACTGAAGTCATGCATAGGTGACAGTTTTATATAGCCTAATCTTAATTTTATATTGACCTTTATCTCAGAAACCAAGTTTTCTTTAGCTTCTAGTAAAGTCATCTTTTAAATAGAATATTTATTCTGATTTTATCTGAGAGTATTTCTGAGATCTGTTTTCACAAATATACAAGTATTCTTTTTTTTTTCTTTTCTTTCTGTTATTCTCTCAGCTCTTAGTTTACAATTTAGGCTATTCTGTCAGTTGTACATACTGATATGCATTTAGGTGAAAAACTGTCTTAAAATTCCAAGCAGTATGTTGGGCATTTTTTTTAACTTCCTAAATTCATTCACACAACTGTAAAGAGCCTCATTTTATTTTGCTGTTCCTGTTATCAGATCAGGTGCAATGTTGAAGCCAGAATAAATTTCAGGTAGGAAAAAGTGACCCTACCTGAATTCAAAATATCTTCTCTGAAGAATGAAAAACTACAAAACAGTGTTGATTATTCAGTGGCAAGCTCACTTTACCCTTAATCCAAACATAAGTAAAAGTTCCCTTGGGTTTAGGCAGAAGCTTAGTTAGAAGATTATAATTATACATAAGGGAAACAAGAATTTCCAGCTTTTATATTAATATAGTTAGTCCTATTATAATAGCCAGTGGGAAGCAGTTTTTCTAAATAAGATTTTCAATGTAAAATACTTTTTTCAGAATCACTGCCAATTCTATCATACTGATCTCTCAATCTCATGATGTCAAACAAATGACTATATTTGGTTAAAAAAATCTGCACACAAATTAGCATCAGGACTCATATTTGTTAAGATATACCAGGCCAGCCTTGTCAGGAAGCTCAATACCAAGGCAGAACACATTTTTGTTCTAGGAATTAAGTAACTCGGAATCCAATGTTAGTAAGTTTCCAAGATAAACGTGGTTGGCACAGTTTTTTTCTCTATCAAAATTACTGTTTGGGGGCAGGATAAAAAAGGAGGCCAAGATCTCATTTTTTTCAAAGTCTTGTCTCTTGTATTCTTAAGAGGTCAGTCTAGGGCAGCCAGGGGGAAATAGCACCAGAAGAAGGGCAGTGTTCAACTACCCAACTCTCATTTTGTTTTTAGTTTTTCTCTGCCTTGTTGGTGTTTTCAATGCCCAGAAGAAAGCACTGCATATCACAAAAAGCCAGACCTAATGCTGGAGAAAGGAGAGTTGAATCTTAAGGCAAGTGAGCTGTTTGAAACAGTATAAAATCTTGAAATGAGCTTTTCTGCCGATAGAGTCAAATTATAACCTAGGATACCAAGAAAAATTGAAAAAAATAGATTATTTATTCTCTATTAGTAGTCTTTTTGTTTGTTTCCTTGTTTGTTAGTTTTTGTTTTTTGCACAGGGGTGATTAACTCCAGAGCCACATCCCTGGCCTTTTTTATTTTTTATTTTGAGACAGAACCTTGCTAAACTGCTGAGGATGACTTTGAATTTGTGTTCCTCCTGCCCCAGCCTCCAAGCCCCTATCTTTACAGATGTACCTGGCTTATTAGTTGTCTTTGAAAAACAATAAAAAATAAAAATGGAATCAGGAAGTCAGGCAATATGAAGGTACTGACTTTTTTTTTTTTTTTAAGAAGGAAAAATGTTCTGGGAAACAAGTGTAAGATTTACTCTCTGATTCCTGAAAGGAAATGGGTTACACATTATTAGATTAGCAAATGATGGTTTTCTTAGTCTGTTTGGACTGCTGCAACAAAAATACTGTAGATTGACTGTCATATGATGTGTTTCTCATAGTGATGGAGGCTGGAAAGCCCAAGATGTAGCTGCCAGCAGATTCCATGTCTATGCGGGATCACTTTCTGGCTTTTCTTTGTGTGTTCACATGGGGAAAGCGACAGGGGACCCCTCTGAGGGTCTCTTTCATAAGTGTACTAATTCCATGACTAATTATCTCCCGAAGGCCCTACCCCCAAATCTACTCACATAAACATTCATTATCTAGCAATGATCCCAAGAATGAATATAATTGTTTTCCTTTTATATATGCTTCTTAATCTGGCAGTGAGAGACAATACTTATATTCTTTATTATATTTTCAGTATGGCTATTTAATCCAAGCATAAGTAAGTTTTTCTATTGTTCCATTCATAGCAATATATTTGTAGAGTAGGTTCTACAGAGATTTCAAATAATATTTTATTTAACAAATCTAAGTCTAATGTATACTTTCATAACCCACTCCTAACGAATATAAGAATCACTCAGAACAATTTTATTTTCATTTCAGAATAAGATATGTATGCAGAATCAAATCATTTAATTCTCAACCAGAATCTTAGCATTTGTTCTAAATTACTACTCTGATGTTTCCTTTAAGACGTGTAAGGGTCTCACTGACTGGATTTTGCAGGTGAGATACTGAGTTCCTCTCTGTTTCTACCTCTCAAAGATTGGGAAAACATCTCAGTTTGACCTAAAATTAAACTCTTCAACAATCACAGCTTGAGCTTTTCATTAAGCTAATTAGTACTTCTTCTTCCAGTTGTATTGTTGTCACCCATATGGGAGAGGAACAGCAGATTGCCTGTCTGTTCCTTTAGATTTTCCTATGAAACTGTAAAACACAGCATTTCCTTTCTGGGTTCTTGTCACTACCCTCTACCATCAAGAGAAATAGGAAAGAAGCAAAGAAGAATATGTCAATCCATTATAGAAATGTCTCGGTGCTCCTGACCAGACAGGTTTGGGTTTTTAGGGCTCACCTGTGCAAAACAACATTGTGAGTTAATTAAGACTCTCAGGGTAATAAAACCTAGAAAAGAATCATTGCCCAGAAGTCACTGATGGCCAGAGCATCTCTAGAAGCATGTATATAAGTAGGAGTTAAAGAAATAGCCAGTAGTTTTACTTACCGTGCTAACAGTGAAAGTACCTATTTTGAAATACTAAAATTGTTTTAGGAGGGCTTCTGTTACATTGTCAACAAATTTATAGTTCTACAGATGCAACAATTTCACTGTACAGCTAAGTGTTTTTATCAAAGTTCAGGCAGGAAAGAAAAGGCTCACACACACGGATTTTGAAGAAAAGGGAGTGAAAGGGCCATCTCGAGAGGAGTGGACAGAAGTCAGGAAAACAGCCAAGGGTGTAGGGGCACTGAGGGACTCCTGAGAGGTGACAGAGCCTGCCACCTCTACTCCTGAGAAGCAAGGGGAGAAAACAGTGCTTCCTGGGTCAGCTGTGAGTAGGAAGGAGCACACACAAGGAGTAAGGAGGCTGGGAGCAGAAGTACCTTGGACTTTCCATGCCTGCCCTCCAGTTTCCTACCATGGCCTTAGAGAAGAGCAGAGGTGGGTTGGGGCTGGGAGGTGGGGGTCATGGGGCAAAGGGAGAAGAAATAAACTTGCTAAATAAGAAAAAGCCATGAATGGAGTATTGTTGTCTCACACTGTTATAAAATTCAATCATAAGCTGCTGCTTCTTTTTTCTTTTTCTTTTTTCTTTGCAATCCAATTATATCACCAATTCTATTGTTGGAGATAAAAGAGGCTATAAATGTTAAGCACCAAGGACAAGGATAGCACCCATCGAAGGAACAAATGAATGAGATAGTTGATTGAATCTTCTATCTGGAGTTTCTCAAATTTAGATTAGTAAATGCCTTGATTCTATTTTTATGATATAATAACTTTTATATTTCCAAAGCTATTCTTCATACATCCATTATTCTTTTTATTCTCATTGTCACATTCTAATCCTGAAGCTTATCAAACTAATGTTCAAAATTCACTGAAAAAGATGAACATCCTATTTTCTGCTCTCAAGCCTTTTAATAGAGGTTGGAGGGACCCAGATCCCCAAATAAGGAGGGGAAATGATATTAATAGTTGCTTGATACCTGGATCAAGCATTGCACCTTAGGTTTTTCTCTTTTTTTATTTCAATAAAAAGCCAAATACTTTAAATTAGAAAGTAGCTTAGGTCAAGGGAGAGAATTAACTTCTGTGCCTGAAGTCTAGAGAAATGTAGAGAACAAGAGACAATTTCAGTATGGTGAGGAAGAAAGTAGCCTTACTGAATAGATTTTAAGCTGTTTCTTAGTTTCTTCTACAAATATCAGTATTTTAGGACCATGGTAATATATGGATTATGACAATAATAACATCCACTTAGTTAATGGTCACTCTGTGCCAGGCAGGAGCTGAAGTGCTTTAAATAAGTCGTTTCTCCTCTACCATTGAACCCCTGCAAGTGATGACCATTTTTAATGATAAAAATCAATAAAATAATAAAATAATAGTCATCATCTATTAGAAGCTTACTATGCACACACCTCATTTATATTCTCCAATTCAGTTCTACAAACGATTTTTATGAAATTGGGATGAGTATAATATTTTACACATCAGATACAGTCACACCAGCAGAGCAGTAGAGCACACGCCTGGTAAGAAGTAGAGGCAGGTGGAGCGCAGTTGTCAGAACAAAATCTTTGCTCTTAACCGATACAGTGGCAACCTTCTTTTGACTCCCATTTCATTTTAATGTTTTTGGCTGAAATTAGAGAAGCTCTTGTCTCCCACTCAATTCTGTAAGATGCTATAAAAATTTCTCCGAAAAGGGAAATATATCAATTTCATTTCTGCCATGTGCTGTACAGGAGAGGAAAATTTAGGTGACTTCATTGAAAGTAACTCTGATGAGAGAAGAAAGATCAAGAAAAGGCACAGTGAGGAGAGTGACTTTTGGAAGGAAAAATGTTGCAGTTGAATAAAGGAGAGTGTATTGTCACTCTGCTCCATATTCTCCTTCCCCTTGGACATATTTTCCGAATGGAGCCAGAAACATTCAACACGACCTGCCGCCCTCTAAACAGAGTCAGCTCTCCCAAACAAGTCCCAGGAGAAGGCTCCCTATGAAAGCAACAACAATGATACTGACGGGTCCAGTCATTCCTGCTGACCTTGACTACTGTGTTTCTAGATGGTATCCCTGTCATTCAGCTATCCACGACTACATAGGAGAGTCAGGTTTTTGCAGAGGGCTGTGCAGTAGAGAAGCTTCCTTGAAGTAAACTAATTTCCAAAGCTGCCTACAATGACATTTTAAATATTTTTAATAAGGGCAAAGTGAGGAAGGTCTGCAAAATAAAATCGAATCTATATTATCAGAAGAATAGAAAAACAGATGTGGGACTTAACAAAAGACAGGACAGCACAGTGTTTAAACGCACAGCCAAATCTCCTAGGCTCAAATCCCAGCTCTACTTCCCCAAGCGGGTATGATTTAGATAAATTTCCTCACTTCTTTCTGCCTTACTTTTGCTACCTATAAAGTGGGAATATTATCATAATAGCACCTGATGATACATAGGATCTCATGATAATACGTAGGATTTTAAAGCCGGGGGAGCATTTAGAACAGTACAAGGCATAGAAAGTGCTTGGTAATTGGAAACTGGCAGCATAGTCAGTAACTAGCTCTGCAACCAATGCAATCCACAGGCTTCCTCAGGAGCTCCCTGAATTCTTTCCTAAACAGCCTCGGCCTAGGATCTGAAAGTCTCTTCTCTCTTGGATAATACATTCTCTTACTGGAAATGGGTTCCCTTGACCAAATAGCAAGTGGATCTGACTATTGTCATCTCACACTTTAATTTCTTTAAGCTCCAGATTAAGTCCCCTCTCACCCCATTTCCAGTACAATATGTCAATCTAAAGAAGGAAACAGTAAGAATAGAAATCTCATCAGCCTTATTATTCTCCATGCATGATTCAAAATGTGCTACGATTTGTCTGGTATCTGCAGTAACTCCTGAGAAACCTCATTCTGTCACCAGGGATGCAGCCTGCAAGGGTTTGCCTGTGCTGTTTGTCAAGCTTTGCAGTCTTCACTTGATTCTTTCAGCCAGACTGGCTGTCTTCTGAAGAGAGGACATTCCAAACACTATGCAGGTAACTTATTTTCCTCTCTTCTGCCTGCTCTTTTATGGCTGCTT
This sequence comes from Urocitellus parryii, assembly GCF_045843805.1. Lineage (NCBI taxonomy): Eukaryota > Metazoa > Chordata > Mammalia > Rodentia > Sciuridae > Urocitellus > Urocitellus parryii. Next base: position 29,277,785 of record NC_135537.1, read on the forward strand.
CCTTGTTCGGTATTAGAAACAAGAATCATTGGTGGAGTTCAACTGAAAAGCCTTGCCCTTCTCCTCTCAGTGTCAGGAGAATATGGTATTTGAGTTCACCTCTGGACACAGACAGGCTGAACTTCCTGACGCATGTGATGTAAGGTTAATTTCTTGATTTCTCAGATCCCTGCTAAGTAAGGATTGTTGTGAGAGTGAATTCAATGCAATGATGCATTTAATTGCTCATAATAACATTTCAATTGTGGTATCAATTATCGCTGTATTCCACCTCTCTAATAGTTGACCTGTTTTTCCATATTTCCTCTCTTCAACTGTGTCAAGATGTCTGTGCTTTATAATCAGTCTATTCCCCCTCCTTCCCCTCCCCAAAAGCATCTCTCTTAATAATCTGCTCTGTACCCATAAGCACCACCTGATCAGAATGTATCTGGCTTGGTGATCTTTCACATTCCTTGCAAAATACTTATTCAAATTCCTCTGCTTAATTGTCCACAGCACCACACAATATAAAGCAATTAGCATTCCACTTTTCCACAGGTACAAAGAGTAAGGCTCTTTGGTAATTCCTCTCACTTTCTACAAAGGCGACTTTTTCTGAGCACTCTGAAGGAGCCTTCCTAGAGATGCAGGTGATTACTGGGGCAGTGTGAAACTGACTGAATGGCCTCAGAGAGAGGCTGCTGCCTGCTCATGTGCTCCACAGCCTGAAGGTTTGGCAGCTGTAGGGAAGTGCTGGTAGCTGTGTGCAGGGGTAGAACTTACACTCATTCTCTGCATCAGGTGGCAGGTGCAGAATAGAATATGATCAAGGATATAGGCTTTAGAATCAGGACAGAAGGTCAGGTTTCAGCAACACTGCTCTCTACCTATGTGACCTTGAGTGAGTTATTTTAACTTTTCTTACTTTTGTTCTATTGATTTAAACACAGGAGAATATTTAATAAAGTAGTACCTACCATAAATATGTATGCATATAAAATATTCATTTATGTCTTCTAATGCCATGAGGCTTCCTTGAGTTTCTATCATATCCACCCTGAATAATACAATAGCTTTTAATTGGTCATCCTGTTCTGCTTTGGATCTCTCTGTGCCCACAAAGCTGTCAAAGGGTTTTCATTTTATTTTGGGTGGGGGAATACTGGATATTTTAACCCAGGGGCATTTTACCACTGATATACATCCCCAGTTCTTTTTATCGTTTATTTTGAAGTAAGGTCTTGCTGAGTTGCTGAGGCTGGCCTCAAACTTGTGATCTTCCTGCCTCAGCCTCCTCAGTTGCTGAGATTATAGGCATGCACCACTGTTCCCAGCTGTCAAAGGGATTTTTTTTTAAACATGAAATCTAGATCATGTCACTCTTCTGTGAAAAATGCATCTCAGGAAAAAAGAAAAACAATTCTTTAACTAGTTGGGCATGGCTCTTGTCTGCAGCTCTGTCTTCCTTATATCCTGTAGCTCTTCCCACACTTCCAGCTGGATTTCAGCCACAGTGATTTTCCTGCAGTCCCTCAAGTGCACATATTTCTTCCCTACTCAGAGGCCTTTGCATGCAATCTTTCTCCCTAGATGTTCCGTGACTGATTACTTACCTGTTATCCTCATTCTGCTTATTCAAGTCTCAGCAATGTGTCTTAAGGGAGGTCATTCTTTATTCCCTGGTTACATTTACCCCTTTATTTTTTTTCCCATGGTGCTATGCATTTTCCTTTATGTTTGTATTTCTATATATTATGATCCCAGTTTCACGTCTGCCTTGTGACTAGTCTCCAAACACAATAAACACAGGTGTCACACCTGCTTTGTTTACTCCTTTACAACAGGTGCCAGCTCAGTGTTGTGTACAGTTGGAACTGCGTGTGGTTGAAACTTTAGGAGTAACTGTGGAATCCGTGTTGAGTGAAGGTGACGATGGGAGGAAGGGGGTCCTTTCTGCTCTGGCCTTTAGCCTCTAGGCATCAGCATCCGCAGAATCTCCATGATGGCAGTATTTAGGATTGATCAGATGGCCACAGTGTACAGGGCTTTGTGTTAAGCTTTCTCTGTGTCTCTTCTCATTTTGTCCTCACTATCATCCTACCTGCTTTGCAGATAAGAGGAAAGGAGCATATCCAAGGTCACACAGCTATGGAGATGGGGAGGGCAGAACTGAACCCAGATCTATCTGACTAAAAACCCGTAACCTTGCCATGAGCAGAGAATGAAGCATGTTATAATTTATGCAGAGGAATGGATTCGTGCTTTTTGAAAAAATAAAATAAAACCATTTTTCAAAATCTTCAAATGATACGGTCCAGTGCTTAAAATGTCCAAATGACCAAGAAATCAGACTTGAGTCAAAATTGCCTTCTCCCAAAGCTAAGTGGAAATGAATAATAAATTGCCTATGTCCTAAACTCCATAAATCTTCTCCTGATGTTTCTATACTTTTAGCTCCATCGTTTCGAAAGTAAAAAGCAGATAATTGGGAAGTAGTATTCCTTGGACTTCAGTCAACCTCTGCATTGATCCTGGAAGAGTCATTTACATATGACTATCTCATCCCTAACACTACCCTTTTAACTAGCACTGAGTCCATTTACTTTATGAAGAAATGAGAAATATTGAAATGTAATAGGATAGTTTTATGACTTACCATAGCAGTGGTGTTATATGACCTTAAATGATCATATTCTTCTGTGATTTAATCATTCCAGAATTGAATTGGAGACCTTTAAGAACAATGGCAACAAAAAAGACATTGACAAATCTTGTCCTGCATAAATGTCATGACAGAGAGATATGAATTCTTAAAAATAATTCTAGAACTTTGTGTAGACAATATATTCAGACCAAAGACAAGAAAATTTACCCCCCTTTACTGGCCTTTTAAAATGTCATATTAGTTAGCCTATGGTAATTGATGGCCAACTGGGTCCAATATTAAGTGAACCTTAAGTAACAGAGTCACCAGGACTCAGAATTCTCCCTGCTCCCATTTGGCTTCCATTCAAGTGTCTGGGAGCATTATGAATAACTTTCTAGTTTGATGCTTGTGATTTTGTATACATCTGCTCCATTCAACCTCCATACTTCTGACCAAGAAAAAGTTCTTGGCTATTTTGATATAGCTATTATTATTGGTTTCATTAGCTTAGAGAACAAATATGGTCATTGTATTAGTTGACTCAGGCTGCCATAACAAAATATTATGCATTATATGGCTTAAACAACAAAATTTTATCTTTCACAGTTCTGGAAGCTAAAAATCTAAGATAAGGTTCTGGCTAATTTGATTTCTGGTGAGGAACCTTTCCCTGGTTGCAGATGGCCATGTTTTCACTGTGCCTTCACAGTGAGATTATAGGCAGGTGAGGAAGGGGCAGGATCTCTGGTGTCTGTCTCTTCTTTTTTTATTCTTATTTTTGGTACCAGGGATTGAACACAGTGGCACTTAACCACTAAACCACATGCTCCACGCTCAACCCATTTTATTTTTTACTTTTGAGACAGGGTCTCACTAAGTTGCTTAAGGCCTCCGTAAGTTGCTGAGGTTGGCCTTGAACTTGAAATCTTTCTACCTCATCCTCCTGAGTCTCTGGAATTACAGGCATGTGCCACTGCACCAGTTTGTGTCTTCTTTTAAAGACACTAATCCTGAAACTAGAAATCCCACATTGTGATCTCATTTAATTTTAATTGCTTCCTTAGAGGCCCCATTTCCAAATACAGCTAAACTAGAGGTTAAGGTTTTAAGCAATGAATTTTGGGGAGACAAACTTTCAGCCCCAAACAGTTAATTAATCCTGTGTTTGTGTACTAAAAATAAACATGAAGCTCAAAAAACTCTCCTTTTTTTGTGTGTGTGTGTGGGTGTGTGCATGTGTGTGTGGTGCTAGGGATTGAACCCAGGGCCTTGTGCATGTGAGGCAAGTACACTACAAACTGAGATATACCTTCAGCTCTAAAAAAAAAAAAAAAAAAAAAAAAAAAACCCTTTTCTTAACAATTATTTAAGAACTATTAAATATGGCCATGAAGGGAGCAACTTGTTACAAAAGGGTCAACTTTATTTTCAAACACTAAGCACATAAAAATTAGTAATCAGATTGGTTTGTTAGTAGAGCTCAACTTTCAACCTACATTCCTTCCATCTCTACAGCAAGGATGAAGTTGAACACTACCCCACTGATTCCAAAATTGGTCCCAGTTCTGAACAGGTCATAGCTGTGCCTGTGAACTGGATTTACTGTAATAATCCAGCAGAGCATTGAACTGGACGCAGCTCTTCCCATCAACCCTGAGTCCAGGCATTAAGCCTAGGTCAGTAGTTTAGATTCTCCCCCTGCCCCCCTTAATGGCAAGGGCCTTGATTCTTTTCTAGCCATTAAACATTAGCGTCGTCATTCCCCATCAGTGTGTTACTGGAACTTTGAAAGAAAAGTGTCCTTGTCCCTATGTGTATTTATTTACTTCTTTCCTAGAAACTAGAGTTGCATATCCAGGACTATGATTCACATGACATTATTTCTCATGCCAACGAATATCTTATAATAAAATTTCTCTAGGACCATGGATGGCTTAAGTACCTTTTACTTGCAAAACAAGAAAGGCTCATTAGAAAGATTTTTCTGAAAGAAGAATCACATAGATAAGATAGTGGCCAGAGAATAAATTACCTTTATTCTTTACTCACTGCCTGTTTCATTCAGATCTTCATCACTGTCACCAAATACCTAACAAGAACAACTTGAAGGAGGAAGAGTTTATTTTGGGTTCATGGCTTCAGAGGTCTCAGTTCCTGGTCACCCAACTCCATTGCTATAGGCCTGAGATGAGGCAGAACAATATGATGGAAGCAGAGAAAAGCTGCTCCCCTCATGGCAGTTGTAGAGAGAGAAGTGAAAAAGGGTCACAGGGAAGATGAACCCTTCCAGGCCTATCTCCTCCAGCCATGTCTCACCTGCCTATGATTTTCACCCAGTGATTCCATTCCAACTAGGATGGACTGATTGACTTATGGCTCTCATAACCTAATCATTTCACCTTCTGCACTAATATGGGAGGGGTTTTTTTGGTGGGGGGAGGGTGAGCTCATATTTAAACTATTATATTCTGCCACTGTCCTCCAAAACCTCATGTCCATCTCAAAATGCAGAATGCATTGAGTACAAGAATTCCCATAGTCTTAATAGGAGCATTGTCCAAAAGTCCAAGTCCAAAGTCTCCTTTAAGACTCAAAGCAAACTCTGTCAGCTCCTATAAAAATCAAAAGTAAATTACATTGATCAATATGATAACACAGAAGAAACATTTACCTTCCAAAAAGGAGACTGGGGGCATAGAAAGAAGTGATGGGACTAAAACAAGACTAAAACCTATCTGGGCAAACAAGTCCTGTAGTTCCAAATATGGCATCTGGGCATATTTGGTAATATACTTTCTCCAAAGATTTGGGCACTCTCACCTCTTTGGCCTTGCCAGTTGCAGTGTTCATGGCCCCTCTCTCAGCTCTCTAAGCATCAAGAAGCTTTTCCTGCCAGACAATCCACATCACCAGCATCTCTTCATCCTTGGAATCTTCATTTTAGTTTCAATTTCACCTTTACAGATTCACACATCTCTGCCTTGGGAGAAGCCTGCAGGGATTCTGACTGTGCCACACTTTGCCTGGCCTTCAAGCCTTCTTTTAAAATCTCAGTGGAAGGCTCCGTGACCCAATAACTCCAGCTTCTTGCATCCCTGCAGGAACAGCAACATGGGGATAATACCAAAGTCTGATGCCAGCACAAGCCAATGGCCAGAACTTCTTGGACGATTAGTGGCAATGACTTCTGAATACCTAGACATCTGAACACAATGAAACATCTTCTGAGGCACCCTGTATGAAGAGAATGCCCCCTAGTTCTCTTAAGCAAATTCTCACTTCTACACCCACTTGTACGTATGGGGTGTGGTATTGCTGATTCCTGAGATGTCCTCAAGCCATCTTTCTTATTGTCCCTGTGCAAACTATTTAGCATCTCTTTAGTAACTATAATCTCTTTAAAAACAATAGTTTCCTTGGCCCCAGTTTTGCACACAATTTTTCAGCCAAAATTCAAATTTTTAAAATAAATTTGCTCTACCTTCTCTTCCTGATTCTTTCAGTAAACTTGGCTAAAAGCTGCCAGCAATAAAGATGCTACTGACTGAATGCTGGGCTGCCTTAAATTTCCTCTATCAGATTACATAATATATCACCTTTAAATTCAATCTGGCCGAAGTCCCAGGACATGGGCAAAATGCAAACAACTTCTTTGCAAGAACGCAATATGATTGGCCTTTAATCCATGTTCCAGTTGAGCCTTTGTTCCCCTCTGAAACATCATGAGCACAGTTTTTACTTTCTGCATCTTATCATCTTAAGGTTTGCTTACAACACTCTACATCTTCCCTACCCTGCATCACTAAACTTTTCCAAACTCCTCTCACAAACCAGTTCCAAAAGCTTTTGAACCACATGGATATGCTAGTCACAATAAAGAACCCCACTTTTTTGTACCCGTTTCTCTGTCAACTTTTCATTCCTGTGACCAAAATACCCAATAAGACGACTTAGAGGAGGAAAAGTTTATTTGGGCCTCACAGTTTCACAGGTCTAAGTCCATGGTCAGCTAGCTCCTTCATGTTGGGCCTGAGATGAGGCAGAATAGCATGGTGAAGGGGGGCAGTAGAGGAAAGCTACTCATCTCATGGCAGATGGAAAGAGACAGAGAGAGATAGCACCAATTGCCAGGTACAAAATGTAAACCCCAAAGTCATGTCCCCAGTGACTTGTTCCTCCATCCATGCCCCATCTTCCTGAAATTACCTCCCAGTTAGTCCATTCAAACTAGGATGAACTAATTGGCTCACAGGTCTCATAATCTAGTCATTCCATCTATTGCATTAACATAGGAACTTTGGGGGAACACATCATACCCAAGTCATAATACTGAGTTTTATCTTCATCCACCAATTCTTGGAACAACCAAAAGGATCTTCCTGAAGACCCAATGAACTGAGAAAGTGAGGGAGTTATGAATTATAAATATTTATAACTTATTTTATTCAGTTAATCAATATTTTCTATATGCATTTTTTAAAAACCAAAAATTTTATGAAAGTTTGAGTCATGACAAACCAAAAAGTGTCAAACAGAAGCCATACACAGAGTTAGTGTAACCCAGTTGAACAAGAAAATGAAGAGGTCAGGAAGTTTTCTTAGATAATGTGAAGGATTTGGGTGCTCGGCCAGGCTCCAGAAGAGCACAGGCAAATATTGTACATGCAAACTGTTGTGCACAGCTGTGTATATGCAGGAATATGGAGTTTAATTGGCTCTCGATAACAAACATAAAAAGCAGGGATTTGTCTGTAATACACTAAATTAGAATTGTTTGCCTCCTGGTTCCCAAAGCAGAAGCTCCAGTTTTCAGATCAGAGGAGAGTTTCTAAGTCATGGTATCAATTACTTAAGCATGCTGACAAGGTAGGGATTAAGATCTTATACTTTCTACAATACTCAAAAGTTCAAGGATACTCTGTGATAGACCTCATTGGTATTGCTTTATATTCACACCAAGATCTTGTTTGAAACATGCACCTAAGCACTCTGATCCATGTTTTCTTAGCTAAGGGACTTATTAAATAAACCATTACTAAGAAACTAGTCTCATGTGATTGATGTGAAGAATGGACTGATCTATCCATATTCAGAGAATATTTTTTTGTATCTCCTTTCAGAGAAGTACTTTTCATCTCAGCCATTGGAAGCACTTTCAGAGGCTGCGGCCTTTTCAGAGATTGTCTTAGCTAAAGTGGGCTGCTTCATCCCAAATCAGAGAGACTCACACCTGATGATTTATAGAAGCAGGGACATAAAGAAAGACCCAGCTTTTTAGGCTCCAACTTGGAATTATCTTGTGGGCTATTTTAGTTTTGTAGATCCCCATGAGGTTGGGGCTGATCCAGGATGTTGTGGTCCAGCCTACCTCATAGGATGACTTCCTCTGCCCATTCCTGATGTCTCCTCTCCCCTCAATGGGGCTGATTATGGCAGATGTGGTCCTTGCTTATCAATTTTCAAAATGTATAATATACTTAATAATATAATTCCATAATTTTAGATGTGAATATTGCAGCTCAGATAATTTATTTTCTAAACTCTCTTACAAGTACTATAGCCAAGGAACTATTTTTGGAAAAGGAAATTCAAGAACAGTGTATTTAAAGAAGGAGGTGTAGCTTTCTTCACCCTTTCTCCTCTATACTAGTTAAAATGAAGACATAATGGCTGGACGCTAAGCAACTCTCTTGGACCATCAGGCACATGGTAAATATGACAGAGAAACAAAATAGGAACCTAGGTTTTTGATATTTGTGAAGTCACAGTAGGTAGCAATCAGTTTATCTACTACTAGATTGTTTTAATAGGAAAAGAAATTTCATTATTTAAGCACCTTTTAGAGGATGTAGGTTTTTACTTGTAGTTGAATGTAAACAAGAGATTCAAGGGGAAAAAGAATCAATAAAAAGTAGAAATGAAGGCAATTTTCAACATGAAATTAAACAACAATTCAAGGGGGAGAAAAATATGTTTACTCAGCTTAGAGGGCAACCTATTAATATCATAGCATGAAAAAAAACTGTTTCCAGGAAAAACACCCAGAATGAATAACTCATTTAACACTATTTACTGTCATAAGAATTAAACTAAGAGGCATTTAAAGAGCTGCTGGAAATTGTAAAAAAAAAAATTTAGTCAGATGTTCAATGAAAATGACCAAACAAAATGAGGGATTTAATAACTACCAAAAAGATAAATCATATAAATACTTAAAATTATAATTTTTTTCAGGTTCAACACGAACAATCTGTAGTCATAATTGTGAAAACACTGAATATTCTTTAATGAAAATTGACATCAACTGAAAGGATGTGGGGAGTATGGTAGGAGAGGAGGAATCAGAAGTTAAATCCTAATATACCAGGTTAAAATAAAAACTTTAGGAAAATTAAATTTAACCAAGTTTGAGCAAAGAATGAGTCATAAATTGGGCAGAAGAGGACCAGGACCAGAGGAGGTTCAGAGAGCTCCTCCTGCAATGTGAGTAGTGAAACATGAAAGCAAAATAGAGAAATGACCTGACTGACTACAGCTATGCCCTTGACTCATTTGGTGTTCTGTGATGAGCATTTGCCTTATTTGGATTTGGATAAGGTCTAATGGGAGTCCCTAGTTGCATAAGCAATTGGCTGGTTTGCTGTAATTCATCAGGGCTTATTTTGTTGTTTTGTTTTTTAAATCAGTTACAAGAAATGTTTTCAAGTTAATTTTTAGCTTGCTTACATAAAAACTGAATATAGAAAAACCCCATGCTAATGGCTTCCAACTTATTTCTTGTTTTGATAACCATAGTTAAAAATTTTTATTAATGATGGAAGAAAATATAGTAGGTACATATTACTTAAAATCATAAATATCTAGAAAACAAACTAAATTAGTTGAAATCTGGTGTTCCTGGGGAACCGAAAAAGGGGATCAACTGAAGGTCATGTGTATGTATTTTAATACCATTCGGTTTAATTTTTGGCACATTGTTTTTTTGCAGGTGATCCTTTCATAAAGATAACATTTGCTTTTCAGCAGATCAGGAACAAAATTGAAAAGAGCTCAGAGGAAGGTCCAAAGAAATGTGAGAAATACTTCACAAGAAAGACTGAAACAGAAGCCTGAGTAACTGAGCATGCTTTAAATATCTTTGCAATCTCATTTCTTATCACAGGATCTGTTTAAAACCAGAGCTATCACAATCATAATTATTGCCCATATCCTAAAATTTCTCCAGAGAACATTAGCTTTCTGCCAATTCACATAAGCTAAATGTCCTGAACTTTTATTCTCAGAATTAATGTTCTTCCCAGAAGGAAAGATCTGTGCTACATTCATTTCTAGACTTTGCCATATTGTGAGCTACTTGGAATTTAAAAAGACATTTAAAAAGATTGCCAAAGGAAAGGTTTTTCAATATCTGTTGATTACCAGACTCCATATTAAACTGCTATACAATAAAAAGAAGAAGAAAAAAAAAACACTTGGCCATTTTTAAGACAAACTTGAAATTTTATAATGGTTAAAAAATTCCATTAGGGTCTCCTTTTCAGGGTTAATTTTTTTTTCTTTTACCATATGTGACCTCTTTGAAAATACCTACCCCAGAATTATGTTTCAATAAATATCTTCAGGAATCCAAGCATACCTGTTTTATTTTTCTTACATAATTTCTGCTTGATAAATTCACAAGCATTTTTACTGAATTTTGTCCAAAATATTACCGTTTTTTTTAATGCAAGGTTTTCCTATTTATACCCTTGTTCATTCATTATACATCTCAATCCTACTGTTATTATGAGGGCAAAAAAAAGCCTAAATGTAAGATGGGTACTTTGGTAAAGCTCACCAAAATTTTATCCAGATTTTCTATCTAAATCAATAAATTTTATGCTATATGCTAAAATATTTCAACTTCTTAAATGTTGTAATTGTGGTCAATATTCTCCTTTATTCAGCTATTCTCCTCACCAACAAAAATTATTTAGAGTAATTTCCTCCATAAATTATAAAGCAAAGTGCTTTAAAATTGTCTTTGATATTTAAGAAATGTTATTATATACAGCCTTACCTGACTTCCCAACTGCTTTAGGTAGAACTTGATTAGAGGCTCTATAAATGGAAGTGTTCTGGCTAACATTATTGTCTAACAAATTACCCCCAGAGTTTAGTAGACAAAAGCTCCATGACCTTTTTCTTGAATATGACCCCCAAAGCACAGGCTATAAAAGCAAAAGCAGATAAATTGGATTTTATTATTCTAAAAGCTTTTGTACAGCAGAGGAAACAACAGAGAGAAGAGACAATCTAAAGATTGGGAGAAAATATTTGCAAACCCTGTGTCTACTAAGGGTCTATGATCCAAAATAGATAAGGAATTCAAACTAATATCAAGAAAACAACTCAATAGACAAAGGACTGAAAGAAGACTTCCAAATGGCAAACAAGTACAAATAAAATTTCTCAGCATTTACTAATTACCAGGGAAATAAAAATGAAAACCACAAGCAGCTATCACATCCGTTAGGATGACTTTTATCAAAAAGATGAAAGATAATGTTTTAGCCAGCTTTTTTTTACTGCTGTGACTAAAGGATCTGACCAGAAAAATTTTAGAAAAGGAAAAGTTTATTTAAGGGCTCACAGTCTCATAGGTCTTAGTCCTTAGAAGGCTGGCTCCATTCCTTGGGGAGCCTGAACATCATGGCAGGAGAGGGTGGCAGAGGGAAGCAGCTCACATGGTGATCAGGAAACAGAGAAGACTCCACACTCCAGATACATATATATACCCCAGAGCTATGCCCAAATGAACTACTTCCTCCAGCCACACCCACCTATCTCCATTCACTACTTGGTTAGTCTTATCAGGCATCAATTCACTGATTAGGTTAAGACTATTACCCAATAATTTCTCCTCCAAGCATTTCATTGCCTCAAGCTTGCAAGGTTTTGGGGGACACCATATCTAAACCATAACAGATTGTAAGTATTGGTAAGGATGTGGAGAAAAGGGAATTTTTGCACAGTATTAGTGAGAATATAAATTTCTATAGCAGTATGGAAAATAGTAGAGAAATTCCTAAAAAATTAAAAAAACCTGTAATATGTTATTTCAATCCCACTTCTGGGTATATAAACAAAGGAAATAAAATCAGTATATGGAAGAGAAACCTGAATTCCCATGTTTATTGCAGCAAATTCACAATAGCTATGGCACAAAAACAATCTAAGTGTCCATCAATAGATGAATGAATACAGAAAATGAGATATATATACACTAGAATATTACTCAGTGTGGGGGTCTGTCACACTGAGTGACCAGCATTTTCCTTCCCTAATAAGTTGAGGCTCTGTGGGTCACTTCTAGTGATCTGGCCACATTCAAAATGGCCCTAGATGGCTGCCCGATCCTCAAAGTAGCAGAATGTGTTTTCATGCGTAGGCATGCCTTCCTGCATCCCCATGGATCAAGCTATGCTCACCTGTTCCTTTGTGATATTACCCCTTTGACCTATTTGGGATAGAATGTTCCATGGAAACGCCCTTTGTGTGTCCCCTTCTCTTGCTCTGCCTTTGGGTGTGGCCTTCCTAGATGTCAGTCAACCTGCTGACAACAGACATCATGAAGCTAGATGCCCCCTGGAATCTGACCCCTTGCCTCATTTGAATGGCTTCTCCTCAATAAAAGGGATCAGCATATGCTCACTCTCTCTCTTTCTGTGGACCCTTAAGGTCAGAGGAGCTATCACAGGACCCCCCCAAAGAAAATGGTATCTCTGTCTCTTGTGTGATTATTTTGTGCAGCCCAGTTCCCTTGGAGTGACCCTGAGTGTTTTTGTCGCTGGGAATATGACAACTCAGCCTTAGAAGTAGGGAAATCATGACATTTGCAACAAAGTAGATGAACTTGGAGGACATTATGTTATTTAAAATAAGCTAAGAACAGAACAATACTTCATAATCTTATTTACATGTGGAATATAAATAAGTTGAACTCCTAGAAGCAGAGAGTAGAATGGTGGTTATCAGAAGTTGAGATATAGATTTGGGTTGGGGAGATGACAGTTAAAGGATATAAAATTTTAGTTACATAGAAAAAGTTCAAGACATCTATTGTCCTTCAACAAACAATTTTATTTTGGTAAAAACACGTGATATCTACCCTCTTCACCAATTTTAAGTGTATAATACAATATTGTTATGTAGCAAATCTCTAGATATTATCCATCTCACATAATTGAGACTTTATGTACCTTGGTAATCAGTTCCCCATTTCCCCCTCTCTTCAGCCCCTGGACCACTAGTTTACTCTGTTTCTATGACTTTGACGGCTTTATATACATACCTCAAATAAATGGTTCCATGCATTATTTGCCCTTCTCTATCTGGTTTATTTCACTCAGCATAATGTCCTCAAGTTCATCCATGTTGTCACCTTTGGCAGTATTCAGTCTTGTTTTTTTTAAAAATTTTTTGTACAAATACCTTTATTTTGTTTATTTATTTTTATGTAGTGCTGAGGATTGAACCCAGGGCCCCACACATGCTAGGTAAGTGCTCTACCACTGAGCCACAATCTCAGCCCCTCAATCTTGTTTCAAGGCTGAGTAATAATTCCTTGCATGTATATACAACATTCTTTACATACATTCATCCATCCATGGACATTTAGGTTGTATCCTCGTCTTGTCTGTTGTGAATGGTGCTACAATGAAAATAGAAATGTTAAGATCTTGGGGGATCCTGATTTCATTTCTTTTGCCTAGATACCCCAGAAGTGGGACTGCTGGAACATATGTATGATTATCAGTTCTAAACAGCCCCAGTAAATATACATTTTGAGGTGAAGATGCTCTAACACAAATTCGTATTGTTTGTTTTATGGTATTTTTGAGCCTTATTAATCAACCAACCTTTGGGGGGCCTCTGTGTTTACTAAAGTTAGCCCCATCCTTTCATGTGTTTGAAGTTGTCTTCTACTTCTGAGTGTTTTTCTCTCTTTGAAAGATACATCCTACTAATATGTTAACAAATATGACAATTTTGTCAAGTAGATGTTACAAGGGAGAGTTATTTAATCATCTCCCACCACATTGATTAAACTAAATTGACATTCTCCACATGTCAATCGTGACAGTTCTTCAACTTTCCTTCCTTCTTTCTGTCTCCTCCGATCACTTTTCCTTCCTTTCTTATCAATAATCCTTGATCTCTGCTTTCACACTCTGCTAGGCTCGGAGGACAGTGGCATGAATAAACCACATTCTCTGCTCTACAAGAGCCTGCATTTTGATGGGAAAGATGGGAATTGAAAATGACAAACAGTGTGGCAGATGTGACTGCAGAGATATGTACCAAGGATATGGGAGCACTGAAGCAAGACTAAAGCTCCACTATGTCTAACTTATTTAAGATGGAGCAGTAAAATTTCATATTCAATTTATTTTTAAGAGAAAACAAGTTCAAGATCTAAGATACATGACTGTGGCACCCACACATTTCTGGATTGTGCATTTCCAAATATGACTTTATAAATGATATATCCTGAAAACAGAATTTTTAAAAAGTAATATTACCCACACTTATACAGACCTGTGAAGATATATCTTATCTTGAAATCAAAATCAGTTTCATATCATCAAACCATCAGAGGCAACGGAAACAGCAGGGAAACCCCTGGAGATAATCAGAAATGCTAACCTACTCCAGTGATTGGATTCTTACAGCTCAATTAAAAGGGAAATAGCAAGCCTATTTGATCCTGATAATTTAAAATATTTATAAGGATAAAAGGCCTATAATAGTGTCTTTCACTCTTAATTCATGGCTAGATGGAAGAATTTCTTCGGACTTTTTACCTCATTATAATTTCTATTACAGAGTGTACCAACTATTTCCCTTTTTGGGGTAGCTTGAGAATTGAATTTCTGATGACTTTCAGGTAGTTTCTTCCCACATTACCCCAAAGAACTTGCCCACTATTGTTGAGAGTGGACAAAGGAAAGGAAATTTCCCAGTTTATAAAGATATCAACATTTTTGTAATTAGAAGAGTGTCAGGTATTCAAACTGATGCAGTAGAGTTATTGAACTTAGTTCAGGAGTTGTCTGAGGTATCTATAAAGTAGAAAAGTGGGTTGTAAGGGTTGTAATACATAGGAATAATTGCTTGTGCACTATAACATTGGGATTTCTCTGGCACTTTTAGGAAGACAAAAAAAAAGTAAGGGAAATATTTCTTCTACAAGCTAGCCTGTACTACATTGGGAAATCCTGGAAAGTAGAGATATTAATCACATATGCCTCTCTCTTTGAATTCCCAGTCCCTAGCATTGTGCCTGGCCAGAGTGGATGCTTAATAAATTTTACTAAATGTATGAAGCAATAAATGTACAGACCACAACATCATCAAAACAAAAAATTTATCTACTGTAAATAACTAGGCAAAGGACAAATCAAGTTGCCTTGATTTCAAGTGAAATGTGAAACTCCATTTTCCTTGGTATTGTTCAAAGACTGTGTCTGAACATGATTATAATCCTAATCATAAGTCCTAAAGAAATTCATGAGATATTCTCATGTGTTATGACTGTAAGGAGTATGTAAGACTTTAATAGATGCACAAAAATAGCAGTGAGGGCTCTGTTGGGTTAAGAGAATTTGATAATGAGCTGCATAGTGTGCCCCCACAGTGAGGGGGAGATACAGTAATATTGAAATGATCCACTTAATTATTTCTAATTATTTCCAAAGTATTTTTGGTAGATGGATGCCATAGCTTAGCAGACATGACAGTGACATTGATTTTTCACAGTGACAGACTCTCTTATTACATATTTTACATTTCATTGTAGCATCCCACCCAATATTTAGCCTTTATTTCTATGTTGCTTAAAGCTACTTTGTCTCAAAATTTTTAAAGGATTTTTATCTTGCAGGTTAAGGCATACATTACATTCCCATTAAGATCAAAGAAAAAATTTTCACCATGTAAGAGCACTGGCTCTGTCTCACAGAACTAACACACTGCTATTTAGTTCTCGTTTTAGCAAAGCATCCATTCTAGTTAATTTTTGCAGTTTTGTCATTTGGCCTTTGTCAGATGACCCAACATTCCCTTTTCTCAGAAGCATTGACATCAACATGGTGCCAAGGACATAGGGAATTAGCCTTATCTTGTTCATACAGTTTACACAGAGTGAGAATTCTGATTGTAGAACTGTCTATGCTCATGATATTCAACTATGGACTTGCTCTTCTATTCTCCTGTTGTTTATTATCTTTTCCTAATTCTCTCATTCTGAAACTCATTGTCCATAAAAAGCAATTATATTGTTTTTTTTAATATTTCCTTCCTTCTGTTTAGGAACATTTAAAATTTTTTTCCTGATGTTCAGGGTTTGTTTCTTTTTATTTTGTTTAAAACCCAAAGAATTTATTTACAGCTTTTGTTGTAGCAAAATAGGAGAACTGTATGGAAGGATCGATTTTAGGTTTAAGTTTACCATTTATTAATTGATTTATACATTCATTTTATAAATAACAATTGAGTATTATAAACATAAACTAGAGTCTGTTTACTGCCTTCTTTTTTTTAATGGCTATACCTTCTACTTTTTCATGCAGGTTAACTATGTCATAGTAGGTCTGGGGTTAAAACAGGGTCTTCAAATGCTTATTTTGCACCTATGACAAGATATGAAGTATGCTGAAACTGGGGAGTTAGATAAATAAAACCTAGTACTATCAGGGAGTCTAATTAGATTCTATAGAAACATCCCATTTGAATGCTTTCATAGGTGCCAGAAAACCTAGCTCAAACCTGGCTCAACCTAGTGATGTGTCAACTCAATTACCAGGCTCTCAAAGGTAGGAGAGGAGCTTCTGCACAGTTAAACCTTGTCTTTCATTCTGTTTCTCTGTGACTCTTCAGCCTGGCTCTTCCGCAGGCTAACTCATCTTGTGATAGAAGTGGACACTTCCTCTGTCTTCAACAATTGATCACAATTTTGAATTTTACCTTGATTGAACCATTTCTGAGCTAATCATGGCTAAGGATGTTCCATATTTGATTTGGCTTAGAACTTTTCCCTTCCTTTCCTTGAATCAGTCACTCACTGAACATGTGGAATGGCATTAGACTGATTTCTGTCTTTGAGCAGAGGTAGAGTCCATCTTCCCCAAACCACAAAGCTGCTACATGAACGAGGAAGATGATTACCTTAAGGAAAATCCAAGTGTTGCTACAAAAGAGAACAGTGGGAAACTGATTTTGGTAAGGCAACCAATGAATATGTGACTGGATCTCCATACGTGGCATTGGTTTCCATTTGATGTTCAAACCCAGCGTTTCATTGTTATAGTGACTTGATGGCAAAAATGGCCCTAATTGTTCTACATCCATAGTAATCCAACTCATAGGTAATCCCACTAAAGGGAAGAGTCTATTCTTCCATTCTTAGAGTCTGGGCTAGACCAGTGACTTGACAAAATAATGTGTTGGAAATAGCCATGGGCAGTTTTGAGCCTAGTCCCATGAGGGGTATGTGCACTTTCACTTCGCTCTCTTGGACCCCCGGGCCACCTTTGAGCCAGCCTGTTCTAGTCAACTGGAGGATGGGAGACATACAGAAGTGCAAAAAGCCATTCCCAGTTCAGGCCATCCTAGACCCGTCAGTGTCCCAGCATTGGGCCACAGATATGAATTAGCCAGTCAAGACCAGAGGGACTGGCAAGAAGGTGAAAGCAGGAATTACACAGGGTCCCTGCTCAGTCAGCAGTCTGAAATCCTAGAAACTCTTAAAATAAAAATAATTTTTAATTAATTGGTAATAAATTCACTTGACAGAAAAACAAATCAGAACTTACTTAAGGCTATTTGTACCCTTTGTTTCTTCCTATTAGTATGAATAGCAGACTTTTGCTGAAAAAGATGTAGGGTGATCATAGGGTGCTGTCACGGATCCCAGTGGATGTTTTATCAAATATTTGTATATGCAAAGTGTTAACTTTCAAAATTACAGGCACGCACATACACACACACACACACACACACACACACACACACACAAAACCTCAAACCAAATCAAAGCAAATAAATAAAAAACCTACTGGAGTGTTCATTGACTGATGAATGGATAATGAAAACGTGGTATCTATTCATAAAGGACTACAATTCCACCAAAAATAAAGAATGAAATTATGTCATTTGTAATTAATAACATGGCTTAACCTGGAAGATGTTCTATTAAGTGAAATATGCCAGGCACAGAAGGACACATGATCTCACTCTTCTGTGGGATCTGAGAAGTTGGATCCCATAGAAGTAGAGATTAGAAGAGTGGTTATCAGAGGCAGAGGAAGAAAAAAAGGCAGAGATGGAGGGGTTGCTCCATGGGTACAAAGTGCAGTTAGAAGGAATGAATTCCGGTATTCTTTTGTGCATTGGAGTGACCGTGATTAACAACAGTGAAGATCATATTCCAAAATATGCTGTTTGAATATTTAAATATTCTCACCAAAAATAAATGATAATTGTTGCAAATAATTGATGTTAGTTGCCCCAATTTTTTTTTAATTTTTTTTGAAAGAGAGAGAGAGAGAGAGAGAGAGAGAGAGAGAGAGAGAGAGAGAGAATTTTTTTTTTAATATTTATTTTTTAGTTCTCGACGGACACAACATCCTCGTTGGTATGTGGTGCTGAGGATGAACCCGGGCCGCACGCATGCCAGGCGAGCGCGATACCGCTTGAGCCACATCCCCAGCCCTAGTTGCCCCAATTTGATCATTATACAATGTATGTTGAACACTATGCCATACCCCATAAATATGTACAATTATGATGTCAATTTTAAAAAGTTTAATTTTTTAAGAAAATTTACTTGACTCTTAAAATACATATAGCTCAGAGTTTGAGGATGTGAAAATCCATTTTGCACCAAGAAGTTTTTAGTCATTCTTTTTGTCTCTTCCCAACCTACTCACAAAGAATGTTTCTTTCCTAATATTCTTTCACTGTCTTTTTTTTCTCCCTCCTCCTCCAAAGTCCCTTTCTTCCAGCCTCCTTCGCACTCTGGGATTTGCCTTCCCCCGGTTTCTTTCCTTATGTAGTACTATTTAAATCTTGCCCAGCTTCCCAGTTAGCATTTTTTATGTGTCACCCAGCTCAGGAGATTGAAAGAAATTTCTCATCATCTGCCCTCTTTACTCTAGGAGTGAAGGTAGGAGATGAAATGTTAAATTATTACTAAATTTCACCCCTCTCCCACAGACAAGGATAATAAACTATTACTGGTGCTCTGATAGGAGAATAATGATTGGGTTACAGAGAAAGTAACCTCAGTACAGAGAAAGTAGCTAGGTACAGAGAAACTAGTGGCCAATTCTATCTAGGGTGGGGAAAAAATGGTAAGAATCTTCAAAAGTCATAGTCTATCAGGGGTGAAACATAGGGGGTGCCCCCTGGACTGAAAAGTTGGGGGAGGGAAATTCAGACACCAGCCAGTCTATGTGGAAAAGGCAGCTTGGGGAAAGGGATATTATGCATACAGATGAGAAAATACATTGAATTTCACATAGTTTATGAGACTGGAGATTATGTTGGGAGATGAGGAAGAGGGAAGCAGAGAGTAGGTAATGCGGAACTTTCTCTGAAAGAACAAGCTACTCTAGAAAATGTGGAATGCTGTCAGTGGGACAGAAATCAAGCAGAATTTCTAAACTATGGAAAGCAGATGAACTGTGATTGAAGAAATATGAAGTCCCTTCAAGGAAGCTACCAAAACAGATGGAGCAGCAAACTCAACAGAAATTTCTTGCTATGAGGATGAGCACAATAAAATATAGCCTCTTATCTGAGAAAAGACATCCCATGAAAGAAAGTCTAAATGGGAGACCCAACCCTCAATAAATAGTTAACAGAGCATTGAAAGTGGATAGAGGTTATAAAATTGAGAATATTTTCAATTAATATCCACAGAGAGGAAGGGAAGGACAACAAATTCATAAAATAGGAAATAGCCCAGATGGTTGTAAGGAGAAAAAATAAAATGTCGAGGAAGTGAAAAACATAATTGTTGAAATCTTAAAAATGAATAGCGGTGTTAAGTAGAATAATGGGAAAAGCTGAAAATAAATTAATAATTAAAAATAATATTATAACATATATTGGATCATTTAATGGGTATGAGATACTTTTCTAAGTACTTTGTACATTGTATTTAATTCTTCCTCATGCTGGTCTAATAAACAGTAGTAGACAGGACATTGAACTGCAGTACTGTATAAAACATATTCAAAGTCACAGGGTTGGTAAGTGGTAGACTTTGAAGATGACCCAATACAGTGCATACTTACAACCACTGTACTCCTTATAGAAGAGTGAACCTAGAAATCCTTCTTAAATGCAATACAAGTGGATACAATGATAGATATTAAGAAAGAAGGATTAAGGATGAAGGCAATAGAACTGGAAGTTCCAGAATCCAAGAGAAGTTCTACCTGCTGAACTCAGCAATAACAGAAAGGAATCAATATTTCAATGCATAATGATTAAGAATTTCTCAGAATGGAAGAAAGGCACCCTTCTTCATTTACAAGAGGCTGTGAAGCACATCAGACACAAACTCCTCAGCCTGGAAGTTCATGCTCACCATTCCCACACATATCCATCGGCTGAAGACATGGCACAGAGTTTCAGGGGGTGAATTCATGGTTAGGATGTCGTGTCTTCTTTATGTTGATCCTTTTAATCTCTCTATTTCTTAGAAACTTTTATTGTTTTTTTTTCTTTTTGTGGTACTGGGAATTAAATCTGAGACTTTGTGCTTGCTAGGCATTAAATAATACCACATTTACCTTTTTGTCATATTTCTCTATATTCCACATAATATTTTTTGTCCTGAAGCCCCCTTTAACATAGTCACTTAAAATTCCTTCCAATTAAGGTTTACAGGATATATCCTTTTCTTGTAAGTTACCCATGTCTTTATATTTCAATTTCATTTCCATTATCTCTTCCTTGGACATTTATGATAAACTCATGACACTAAGCTAGCTTACCTTCAATTTATTCCCCAGAATGATCTTTTCAAAATTCAAATATGATCTTATTATTCTGCTGCTTAAAAACCATCCTTGGTACTTTGCTGGTTTTATACATCTTATCCTCACTTAAAAGTCCAAAGATGATTTGTCCTCTGCTGACATTGCCACTATCATTACTTGATATTCCCTCCCTTGCTCTTTGTACTGATAACACACTGAATTTTTTTTTCAGTTTCAAAAATTCACTTCTGAACTGTCCCCTTCTATTCATCTTACCTTATTGTTCTTGTGGCCTGTTTCTTTATATATTTGTCTCACTTAGACATTACATCATTAAGAAATCACTTTGACCCACTAATTCTGAATTAGATGCTCTTCCTGTATGTTCCCCTTGCATCATCTATTTCCTTTACCATAGATTCATGAATAGAGTTCTACTTGACTCTTTAATTGGCACATCCTCCACCAGATAGTAAACTCACTGAAAGTTAAGATGTGTCCATCAGTTTACCACTGAATCTCCAAGTACTTAGCAGAGAATCTGTTGACAATATTTGTTGACTGACTAGCTGAATTCTTAAAAGTTGTTAAAAACCCTGCTAATGAAGTGCAGTGCTGTAATAATCCCATAAACTGGCTTATGTCTCTAGAAATGGATGCAATAAAAGATAGGGAAAGAATTAAAAGAGTTGAAATATTTATTGAATAAGTAAAAATGAAGTCCATAGTCATATAGTATCAGAGGTTGACCTGTTCCCCAAAATGTCATGTCAAGAGATGAACAGCAAGTATTCATTTAAATAATTAATGGGAAGGTATACAGCAAGTAGAGAGCAGATTTCAAAAATCCCAAGGCATAGAAAGCTGAATTTAAAAAATACCTTTTTTTCAATCCCTTGTTATGAGTGGAATGACTCTTCTCTAGCACACACATTCCTTGCCATGATGTGCTCCTGCCACTGGCCCAAGGCAATAGGGCCAATCTCATGGATGAAAACCTCCAATAAGTCAAAACAAACCTTGTTTCTTTTTAAGTTAATTATCTCAGGTATGTGTTACAGTAACAGATAACTGACTTACTAAGAGTTTTTCTATGTATATAAGCTTTGGATTCTGTATTATAGGTAAGGAATAGATAAATGACAATTTTATTTGCTTATATAAAATATCAAGATAAAACTGCCTTCTACTCTATGAAGAAGGAAAAAAAAACTTTGATTCTTGGACCAAAAATCTTGGAAATGCAAAGTAAATTTTTTGAATTATAAATAAATCTCTCCCAAATCAAACAATGCCAGGCATTTTTAGTACTTTGAGCCTAGAAATATCTCTAAGGTCCTGTGCCCATTATTCCTGAAATAACTACCTCTAGAATAAATGCCTTTAGAGTTAACTAAAAATCTTTTTGGAGTTCTCTCATTAATTATATAGTTGTTAATTAACTGTTAAGTCTTGCTCTTAGCCCTGTATTACAAATTATGCATAAACTCAAAGAATATTTTTCTATACCCCACACTTTTCTTTGCAAGATTAATTCACTTTGAATGTAACTCTAGTTCATTATATATTATTCCAAAGTATATATAGTCTACAATTTATTTATTTTTTTTGTTGATAGACAGTTTCTTGTACATGTTTTAGTGTCAATTCATGGACATGTGTTTCTACAGATTATCAATCTAGGAGTGAAATCCTTGGGTCACAGCTAACTTTTGTGGGTAAGGCAAAGAGTTTTCCAAAGTGATTATGCCAATTTACATTCCCATCAACAGTTTATGAGATTCCAGTTGCTTCATACTTTACCAAAAATTTGATATTGTCAATTATTTTGCCTCTTTATCCGTTCCAGTGAGTATGGTTTGGTAATTAACTGTGGTTTCAAGATGCATATCCCTTATGACCAGTGATGATATATCCCTTTCCATACACATATTGACCTTTTAAATGCTGCTTGTACTTTTTAAATTTGAAGTACAGAACTTTTCCATGACCACAAAAGTCTCCCTCATTTACCCTTTATGATTGCACTTATTTGCTCACTATCCCTAATTCCAGCCACCACCAATTTATTATCCATATCTATAATTTTGTTACTTTTTAAATGCTTTTATATATGTATATGTATATATATATAAAATGTTGCTGTATAAAACATTTATACACACACACACACACACACACACACACACACATATATATATATATATATATATATATATATATTAACTCATGTAGTATGTGACCATTACAGAAGTAAATTTTTATGTTTTTTTTTTTCAAATCAGAGTATTTGCAAAACTATTGGTTAAATAAGTTTGAAATGATAGCATGGTTTTTTTTCAGAGACTGCTCACACTTTATTCTGCCAGGCACCTGGTATCCTGGCATTCTGAAATCACTCTGGCTAGATTTTAGAGGCATTCACAAGTAGAGGAACGTCCCCTGCCCAGGCCTGCCTAGTGCCTAGTTCATACTTCTAGGATGAAGCCTTTCAGAATTCCAGCCCAAAGTTTAGGGAATGAGCCATATGTATTGTGGCTTCTTCCCTCGGTGGGCTCAGGACCCCAACTCCTACTCTCCTTAGCCTCTCAGACACTTAACTGTCCCCTTATGAATCATCTAACATCTCCAAGTTAAAGAAGCTCCAAGTTCCTGATTTGCCTCTCTGAGCCTCTCTTCTTTGGATCCTAGCCCAGCAGTGTTTCTCTATTTTGTTAACTTTGCATCTCTTCAGGGAAGTGATTTTTATATTTTTTTGTCCAGATTTTATAGTTATCCTCAACAGTGGGTGGGTCTAAATTACCTAGGCTGCTGTTACTAGAAGCAAATGTTTCTCATAGTTTTCTTTGACTCATACAGTGTTTAAGATTTTGAATTTTTGAATAAAATTTAGGATGTCTGACTTTTATTGCTATCTGGATTCATTTAAGAAAATTCAGGTTGAGTGATAAGGAGGCAAGGTCTCCTTTTGGAAAAACACTTGCTCTCAACTTGTCTCAGTACTTCTCCCCTATCTATATCCAGCCACTTTATTTAACATACGTACATCACCATTGTAAATGCTATTATTGAAAGCAAACCTTCTAAATTAAACATAAAATTTTTATTACTAGAATCTTGTTAATAAACAAGATCATCATTGCTTTAAATGATGAGCATTTTCATTCATCCGTAGCTTAGAAGCACCAACTTGGGGTATGAAGTAAGTCACATTTCTTCTACTGTTCCCATTAAATGACTGGTTCTGTATCCAGCCTATCCAAAAATATCTTCCTTACTTCCCTAGGACTTATCTTTTAATAACACTCCATCCACATGGGATATCATTATTCCTAATTGTTATTGTAGGACAGAGAAAACTGAAAAATATCCTTAATAAATATTATAAGAAAATGGTTGTTGAAGTCCCAGTACTTCCCTTAATTTTTATGGTAAATTTATTTCTAAGGATCCATTTTCCCACCAATTAACTCCTTCATTACTAAAGTACAAGTAAGTAGAAAAATATAAGGTCTTAATATCAATGATCAGAATCATTATGTAGCTTCTTAATATGTCCTTTTACTAGTGTTAATTATGTAATAAGTATATATTAAGAAGGAATTACTGATTACCACATGTTGCATGATTTCATGCTCATATATAGCTTCACAATAATAGAATATGTTGGTTCTCAAGGAACCTAAATTTTATCTGGGAAGAGAAATCACATAGCAAGCAATATAAAATATACATGAAATACTTTTTTGTTTATGTCAATTGACAGCTTAAAAGGAAATATATTATGCCACTATCATGCCAATTAGGAAAGTAATGAGAAGTTTAAGATGTTGGACAAGAAAAGTTCTTGAAAAAAGGTCCTTGGCTCAGAATTTGAGGAAAGTTACAGACATGGACCTGCAGGAGACAGAGAGAGAGATTTTTTCAGCGAGTGGTATTTTCTGCAGAGCTTTTCTTTCCATGACCTCAGCCAGTCAACCTTCATTTATTTCTTCTGCAAAATTTTGAAGAAAATTCTTTAGTACATTGGCATAATGTTGATTTTTTAAATGCTAAAGAATATGTAGAAGCAAGTGTGCTATATACAGAAGTAGGAAGTGAAACAAAATGACAGATCATCTAAAGCCTCATTCAGTCTAGACATTTTCCCTTACTGTATTCAGTGTAAATATTGGACTTTCTGCTGGAGGTAATAAGATTTTTAACAAGTATATGTTGACCTTAAAGAGCTTACAATTACATTAGATGTTTAACTACTTGAGTGAGAAGTTAAACAACACTTAATAGTTACCTAGCTATTTAAGAAATGTCTCAAGACACTGGTTATAAACATAAAAAAAAATTTAGTGCTGACAAGTCCTAGTAGGAAGTAGAATCATTGAAGTTGACTTAAAAGAAAAAAGAGATGAAAATTAAAATTAGTGCAGCAGAGAGGTCCTCTAACTAAACAAAATGAATTCCTTCTACAATCTCCTAATAAATGCCTCTTTTTTTTGTTTTTGTTTTCAATTCTCTCCAGTGATAGAGAATTCACTTTTATGAGGTATTTCATGTTAAATTGTCAGAAATAATGTCATTCCTTATAATAAGTTCCAAATCACCCTCCATATTAAACAGATGGTGCTATCCAGAGCTTCTCAGACCCTGTGTCCCAACATCCTCAGGTGCTCCAGTGTATTGTAGATATTCTGCCTTAAATACCTTCTTAGCTTCCCATCTGTCCTGTAGGGCCTGAGGAAGCCACAGCTCTGGCACAATGGATAGGAGAAACCTTTTATGCTTATCCCAGTGCTATAAACCTATTGCCTCTTACATGTGCTCTGCTGTGAAAGATTTTGGAGTGCCACTCAGTACAGTGTGGTGGCAAAGAAGCAAAGAAACCCAGGTTCTGGAACCAGGCAGATCCAACTTGGAATCTTGTCTCTGACAGTTACTAATACTCAATTTCTATATTGTAAAATGAATACAATTATATTGTCTTCTTTACAAAGATAATGTTAAGAATCCAAGATGATAACATAATAGTTGTAATAAATAACATTAATATTATTGGGTTTGCTTTTGCTTTTTACATCGCAATGTAAAACTCCTTTTATGTTTTGTTAACTTTAAGTTATATGAAACTAGTTTTTGTTTTCTCTAAGTCTCCTCCTTTGGATATATACTTCAAGTTCCTCCAGCATATCTTTGTACAACATAAATTCAAGTTTTTTCAGCATCTTAGTTGCACTCTTCTGGATGTCCTACAGTGTCTTTATGTCCTTTTTGAATACGTAGTACTAAGAATAGAATGTACCCCTGTAAATGAGTCTCTACCAGCTAGTCATTGAAGGGGAAATGGAATAGAGAACCAGAAAAAAGATATTCTCACTGAAGAACAGTGTAACAAGCAAAAGAAACCATAATACACATGTCATGAACAAATGAGCATAACTGACTAAAAAGAGAATCATGGGGAAAAAAGACTTTTAAAGTGTTGGATTATAAAGTCCTTGGAGTCATGAGACTGTGACTTCTATCCAGCATAAAGACAAAGGAACAAAACTTGTCATTACTGGAATCTAGTCTATCTCTTGAAAGCAAGCAGCCATGGCTACTCACAAGCAACAAATTGTCTTCAGTATTGTAATCCATCTGTGCTCCCCTTAACTGGAAACAATAAATGACCCTGGAATCACCCCAAAAGAGATACCAAAAAAATTGGAGAGGACTCTCAAACTACAAATGTCCTGGGTCTTTAGTTTTGGCTGCTGCAGTCCACTCTGGGTGAAAGAGAGTTATAATTCAAAGAAACTGCCTTTCCCTAGCCTAGGAACCACAGCTCAGAGGCTTCCACCTACAGTTTTCCCTTACTCCACTCTTGCCTTCTGGTCTTTCTTTTATTTTTTCTTAATATAACATAAATACTTAGAGTCTGTTTGGGTTTAGAGTCTGCAGTTGCATGATCTGGAAAAATTACTTCTTTTTAACTCAGTTTTCTCTTCTTAATTTTTACAGTACCTTAAAAATTAATTATGAGCATTAAATGAGTTATGAGCACATAGAAGAAAGCCTGGCAATAATGAAAACTATGCTAATTGTGGTTTTGAGTCATTATTATCCACAAATTCAACAGATACCAGATACTGCACTAAGCAGAGGTAATAAACTGATGAACAAGACAATCCTGTACTCTCAATGGTCACATTTCTCTTGATTTTGTGAGAAAGGTTATGACTTTTTAGAAGCTACCATTTATTGTCTTTGTAACCTCGTATGACGCACTGCATCTTTCAGAGCCTGCTTCCTCATCTGCAAAATGAGGATTAATAAAATCTATTTCAAAGATTTGTTCTGACCATTAAATAAGACAAAATATGCAAATTATTTGGCACACAGTTGGAACTAAACATAGACTTCTTTCCTCCTATGCCATCCTCACAATCCTTGAGGCTGGAAGAGCCCATTCTTAGCTTAAAAGCCAGCACTTCTTTTGGGGTGCCAGGCAGGAGTATAGAGGCAGAGAGCAACTGGTTAGTCTTCAGGAAGAGGCAAAACAGAGGCGTTGGAAGAGAAACGGAGACGGGAGGCATGCAGAGGCCGCCTCGGAACTACAACTCCCGGGATGCTCAGCAAGAGGGAGCGCCCCGCCCCGCCCCACCCGGCTCGGCGGGTGCTGCCCACCCGGCGGAGCCGAGCGGCGCGCCGAGGCTACAAGTGCCGCGGCTGGGGAGTGGGGGACTTTCTCCTAGAGTCGTGCACCGGCGTGCGCGCGGTGCTGGAGCCGCACCGGGTGGCCCAGGCGGAAGGTGAGTGGCGGAGAGCGGGATGGGGAGAGGGCGCCGGGCATGAAGGAGAGAGCTGGCAGCATAGCGGAGCAGGGGCGCGTGTCCCCACTCCCAGCACTAGGTTCCTGCTTCCCCTACCGGACCTCGGCGGACACAGCCCGGCTGAGGGTGCCTTAGGTGGGCGCAGACTTCACCCGGAATGGATTGATTGATCCCGCAGCGCCGGCGGGGGACTCTGCTGCTTGCGGCTGGTTCTTCCCCGCACAGAGCGCTCAGGACGCATCCCGAGGTCGTTTCCCCCAGAACAGCCTCACCCCAGTCAGTTTCTAAGCAAATTTTATGCCTTTCATTGACGGCAAAGAGATGAGGGAAAGTGCTGTCCCCTCGCTTTAAGGTGCAATCTTCTTATCTGTGTTTTAAAAGATACCAGAGAAAAAAAGGAGAGGACAGAAGAAAAGACCTTTTGCTGGCCCCCCTGGGATTATCCATTCTCCCCAGAGAATGGAAGCCCCGGATTCCGGGTTTCAAGGAAATCGACTGTACAGCTAGTGTATCTCTCATAGAACCAACAGAGTCTTCCTTCTAAGAGGCATAGAGGCAAGAGTGGATATTCCTCTCCCTCTTTGTTACATATTGGAAGTCCTATAAGGAACCCTGGCGATTTTATCCAAAGTAGTATTAATGTGATTAGTTAATTGTGCCAAAGGTTAATCAGAGTGCCTAATGCCTGAGGGATCTGCAAGATGAGTCCTCATTTTCAGTAATTGATGAAAGCTTTTACCAGCACTTTCCTCATTGAGGGATCTTTCAGTAGAGGTTTGTCTACTTGCTAAAGGAAAGCTTTGGTTCACTTGTGGTTTCCTTGCACTTAGTGGTTTTTTTGTTTTTGTTTTAGGTGCAGAGAAACTCTAATAGGAGACAAGTTTTTGTTTGAAAACAAAAACAAATCTCTAATGGATATTAGGAACTGTGTAATTATGCCTTAAGTTGCCAGGTTGACCTTAGGTGGCCAGTGTCTGAGCCTCTTAAGAGCTGTTGGGGCTGTGGATTTTGAAGAATAATAAGTCTTAGCCTTCTAGTTAAAATCAGTTAGCACCCAGGGTTTGGAATCAAAATAAAAGGAGCCCTTGGTTAAAACTCCAATATTTATTTAGTGATTGTGAAAAGTGAATTATTGTGTGTCAGAAAGGTGATAAAGACAAGAGAAAGATGGACAGGTGGCTTTCTGCCCAAAGTTCTGTCCCTCAAAGGTTCTATGCTGCAGCAGAGGTGAGGGAATGTCATGGATGTAAACTTCCAGATACTCTTGGAAATAGCTTGTCACCTATTTGCCGGACAGAACTCTGTGGGCTTTCCATTTGTCATTTATTTTACTTCTAGATTGGGTTTGTAAAAATTTCTGGATGATCAGTTTCTTGTGCTTGTCTGCTAGCAAATTGTAGGGGAGGGAGAAGAAACTCTCCCACTGAGGTGCAGTATACAGGAAGAGCAGACATGCAGGCTGTGTGTGTGTGTGTGTGTGTGTGTGTGTGTGTGTGTGTAGGAGTGGGCTAGCTCATGGCATTTTTTGCAAGGATCACAGTGCAGTGTGTGATCTACACACTTTGGGGACCAGCACATATTACCCGAAAGGGGATGGGGCAGAATGGAAGTACATGAACAAGTGGAAGTACATGATCTTATAAATATAGGGCCTGGGGCCGTGTGACTTGCTTATTGGATATATGAAGTGTCAGGTTGGAAGAGGTGGCAAAGTAAGCCAGTCTTTTCACCCACTTCAGAATTAACTGAGTCAAACATGCTGAGCCCCTTCTACAATGGAACCCAACAGATAGGAATATATATTCTTAAAGCTAATCTGTACCAGATACCAGAATGTGTTCTGAACTAGAGTGTAAACATGCAATCTAATTGAATTGTTAATAAATCTGTGCTTCCCCAAGTCCTCCAGAAATTCAGCAGCTCTTAAAAAGGGCCCCCGTCTTTCTCATTTGTGTCTTTCTGCAGGAAACCTGACTCCTCATTTGAGGGATCCTGTCACAGGAATGTGTGAGTCCTTGGATAAATTTGGCTTGGTGACAGCAGTATGCTTTTTCCAGAGACACTGCCACTTCCTCAGTGCTCCTTTTCTACCCTGACCTAAGTTTCTCAGTGTTAACCCCTGTAGCAAGTGAGAAGATTTGCCCTTTTCATACTTCTCTGCTACTTGGGACTCTCTTTCCCTTCTTTTGCCCCTTTTAGGAGGAATTGGGGCTGAGGTGCTGACAGCCAGGGCTGCAAAGAAAATGGGGACTTTAGAAGCAGCACTCCTGGCAGTACAATCTTAATTCCTGTTGGGTTCTTACCTAAATTTGTTGCTGTTGGCAGAATTTCTAGAAGCTGTTGGGGGATTTAACTAGCTCCCATGGAGCTCCATTACCTTACTAAGAAGAGCAGCCAGGCAGACCTGTGCGATGCCATGGACCATAATTCAGGAGGGCTTCCTGGTGACCCTGTAGATGTAGCAGCCATCAGGGCTGCTCTTTGCTGTCAAAAACACTGTACATCTAC
This sequence comes from Urocitellus parryii, assembly GCF_045843805.1. Classification (NCBI taxonomy): domain Eukaryota; kingdom Metazoa; phylum Chordata; class Mammalia; order Rodentia; family Sciuridae; genus Urocitellus; species Urocitellus parryii. The sequence goes on from NC_135537.1 coordinate 29,307,763, forward strand.
ACCAAGATTATCTGGGATGGAAGGGTCTAGACTTAGCCCTTCTCCAGCATCCCCTTCTTCCTGTCTGCAAGACAGTGTTATTCAGCCAAACTTCTTCCCACCAGGACCCCTTGACTCAGGGAACACCCAAATAACAGCAGAACGGAAAGTCTGCAACTGCTGCAGCCAAGAATTAGAAACATCTTTTACTTATGTGGATGAGAATGTCAACTTGGAGCAGCGGAACCGGAGGTCCCCTTCAGCAAAAGGCAGTAATCATCCTGAAGACCTTGGCTGGGGAAATCCAAGTGAATGGTCTCATGAGGCTGCCATATCCTTGATCTCCGAAGATGAAGATGACACCAGTTCAGAAGTCACATCTTCAGGGAAGTCAATTGACTATGGTTTCATCAGCGCCATCTTGTTCTTGGTCACCGGCATTTTGCTGGTGATCATTTCTTACATTGTCCCACGAGAGGTGACAGTGGATCCCAACAGCGTGGCAGCCAGGGAGATGGAACGTCTAGAGAAGGAGAGTGCAAGGCTCGGGGCTCATCTGGACCGCTGTGTGATTGCTGGGCTCTGCCTCCTCACGCTTGGGGGGGTTGTTCTGTCTTGTTTGTTAATGATGTCTATGTGGAAGGGGGAGCTCTATCGTCGAAACAGATTTGCATCTTCCAAAGAATCTGCAAAACTCTATGGTTCTTTCAACTTCAGGATGAAAACCAGCACTAATGAAAACACCCTGGAGCTGTCCTTGGTAGAAGAAGATGCTCTCACTGTGCAGAGTTAATTGTGATTATGGATTTCTTGAGATTGCCTTGGCATTTTATAAGAAAAAAAGGTGTTTTTTTTTTTCCTTCTCAAAATTAACAGTGCAATTTATTTGCCAGCCAGAAAAGTTTATTTCTCAAACCAATAGTCAGTGAGTGTTTTGCATTGCTTCTATTTAGAAGAAAAACCATGTAAATTGCTTAAGAAACCACAACCAGCTACACCTATCTTTCTGAGAGCTGTAAACTAATCTTTAATGGCTATGAACTTCTACTTCTATAGCAAAATGCTTCTAATGACCCAATATACAAATGATTTCTTTTACACAAATATGGGATATTATTCTTTGGGTACTACTAGGAGGTCCCTCATATCATGGGATCAGTTGGCAACCGATTTTGTGAAAAATAAGCACTAATCACATAATAAGGCTAGCATTTAATTCTCAAAGGTGCTTATTCATTTTCTTGCTGAAGTTTTCTTACTGTAATTTGTCTAGACAGTAAAAATACAGATTTGAGGATGTGAATATTATTAAGCTTGAGGATGTTGGTTATTTTAAAAAATATAAAAATGTCAAATTTAAAATTATTCCTGTATTCAGAAATGGCAACTACATACATCATTGGGATAAACTTTCTAATAAAAACTATATAAATCATCATAAGACTAAGAGGAAGTTAAGCCACAGTGTTAATGCCAGATATTCACCAGTGTCACATGCCATTTTCTTTGAAATAAAATTAGTTATTATAAATTTTATTTTCTATTTCTAGTGTTGCCATCATCCTAATACCTGTGCTTTTGAAGTCTTTGCTTGCTCTCACACTAGAGAGGCAAAACATAAAATTTTTTAAATGTATCTCCAGACACCTAACTTCTAGACAGGTCTGGGTCACCATTGGCTCTGACATGCTCCCAGGTGATATACTATTGTTATCTGGAGCAACCTTCCAGTATGATTCCAGCTGGATCCTTGGGTACTGTGCCTGGCAGGCTGTATTACTTAGAACAAGTCATCATCGCCTCAGGAGTCATTAAACCCGCAGCCAAAAAAATCACAATGGAAAGAGAAAGAACAAAACACCCATTCAATGGAAACTGTTCTCATCACCAGAATTTGTCTCCTAGCAAAGGTCTAGCCATCATTCTGAGCACCTTATATTTGAGGCCCCCAGTAATTGTGCTGGGGATCTCAAAATGCAAGGTACCTGGTCTGTGAGGGGCATGATGGGCAGTGTGGCCACAACTTTGCAAAACACACACCCAGTCTCCACATTGACACTCTGCCTCTGTATGGCAGTTGTTCAGGAAGGTAATGGAGTGTGCAGCCTCAGGTATATCTTGCATTGCATGACTGTTCCTTGAGTGTTCCCCACCTCTCACTGTAGAAGTTGTAACTTTTATTTGAGTGTTAGGAGGATCACTGGAGTCATCTTCAGGAGGACTGGAGCTGGGAATGTGTGTGAGAATACAGGACTGAGGGGGTGAGGAAGTGATTTCTTGTTAGCTTCTGAAGTCCAGCTAATTTTAACACCTGAAATTTATGTTTTGAAGACTGTAAGACACAGATGACTTCAGGGGCAAAGTGTGAGAGTCGGGATGTTTATGTGGATGAGCTCTTGTTGATGTCAGATTGATGAGTGAAGTACATTGTGTTATAAAGGGTTAAGGTGAGATGGGAAAAGAGGATGAGTGAAAATGATTGGTTCTTTGTGCTCTTTGAGAAAATTTTTTGTTTTCCTGTGGCTTTCCTGTCATGGTTTGTGTTGAGGTCACCTTACCAGCTGTATCAATTTTACATTCTAGAGTTTTATAATTGTCCTAGCCCACTTGAGCCATTTTAAATGATGTTTAGGCAAGAAGGGAATAATCTGCTTGGATGCGTGAGTTGGTCTGAGCTGTGTTTAAGAAAGCACTTAAAATACCTTTTAAAATCTCCATGTTTATTCATAGAAGCTAAGTGAGATCAACTGAGTTTTGTTTTTATTTGTTGGTGAGAGGATTAATTTGACAAATGATAAATTAAAATGAATTAATTTGTGGCCCAGTTTTCAGTTTTTGATGGAATATGAGTTTGAGAATCAAATGTGAAGAAGTCTTTTCAATTCTATAAAATCGATGATAAAGGAAAAAAACTGAAAGCTGACTTGGAACTATTTAATGAATCCTGCCATGCTACTAAATTATATAAATGTGGTCTAAAGGCAATTTTTTTTAAAAAAAAGGCTATTTGGGAAAAGAATATACTCAAGGGGAAGAGGTAAAAAGACTAACCAGTTATATTTCTTTGTTTCTGAGAAGTTTAATTTTCCTTCAAACTTAAAATTTCAACATTATTTATATCTGCTCGTGTATTGAGAACACATCACTTTTAAGATTCTACTTTTATGAAGGCAGACTTTTTCATCAAAATGAATCAATACAGAAAATCATCTGGATGACTCCTTTAGACTGTGTGGACATAATTCAGATAATTGTCTCCTCTGCTTTCCCCAGATATTCTCTTTGTGTTGCCCTCTTCCATCTTGTCAGTGCCTACATTCCAGAAGAAGATTACTTGAATTTAAAATGAAGGTCACACAAGCAAAGAAAAGCCCGTAACTAAATAGACAGTTGGTTCCAACCTGACAGAGTGTTTTTGGTGCTAGAAGTACTTAAGCTAGACTAGGTGAGAAATGTGGCAGACATTGAACTGACAAGAGTTATAGTATTAGTCTCAGATTCTTCATGAAGATTTATGACCTTATATCTATCTCTTCAACATGGTGCTGGTTGTTATCGATGAAAGTTTTTATTGCTAGACCTGAAAAAACAAAACTTTCATACCTGGGCTTAGAAGTCTTAACTCAGTCATCGTCCTTATCTTAATAAGACAGTTTCTCCTTTAGCAGTATGTTCCAACAGTGTGAGGACCAGAAAGAAAGCTGCCTTTCTCTTTACTATTGGAATCTGTATGCTGCTTATGGACAGTTTAAGCTTCATAATATTTTTAATAAACCATTAAAATAGGACACCTTAAGCTGTTTGTGGTAGAGTTTACAAAGAGTTTTCTTTGCAATTGGGAGTCAGCCATTGGGAGTTCCTAAAGCAAACTGTATACTGGTCTTCTGTATGAAGAATGTCTTCTTTCCATGGGACTGGGGTTGTGGCTCAGTGGTAAAGCGCTTGCCTAGCATGTGTGAGGCACTGGGTTCAATTCTCAGCACCACATACAAATAAATAAAATAAAGGTCCATTAACAACTAAAAAAAAAAAATTTTTTTAAAAAGAGTGTCATCTTTCCAGGTTCCTTGCTGCATAGTTGATTTGTGGTTTAGAGGTTTGCAGAACGGCTGTGAACCATAAAGTTTTTGGTGGCCAAAGGTACTTTTACTCACATGTCTGCTGTGTCCCCTAATTCTGTGCTACTTAGGTATACTTGGTCTTTTCATCATAAGCTTTTCTGTCAGATTAAAATATGAGCCCACCCTCCTAATACTTATCCGTTTTAGGAACTCAACTCATATCTTTCAAGGCACAACTATAGACAGAGAGACTCTCCCATCCAGATTATTTGAGCCTTCTCTTTGCACCATAGGGTGATATCAAATGAGTGAGCCCCATACCTATTGGAAATTGAAAAGTAAGAGTCTAGCTGGGCTTGGTGGTGCATGCCTGTAATCCCAATGATGTGGAAGGCTGAGGAAGGAGGATCACAAATTTGAAGCCAGTCTGAGCAACTTAGCAAGGCCCTAAGCAATTTAGTGAAACCCTTTCTCAAAATTTAAAACATTAAAAAAAATAAGGCTGCGGATGTGGTTTAGTGGTTAAGCACTCCTGGGTTCCTCTGGTACAAAAAATAAAAAGAACCAAGGTCTATAGAAGAAAAGCCCAAGTGGCTCTATTTTTTTGTTTGTTTGTTTGTTTTGTTTTACTTTGTTACAGGCAGAAATTCTAAGCAGTTACATTTGAACATTTTGGGCTTCATCTTTCATATGATCAATGGTAAGTAATACAAAAACCTGGATTCATCATCTAACATTTTTTTAAAAAAAGCATTCTATTTATCTGTTAGGAGAAGATTTCTCAGCCTGAAGGTCAGATTCCATTGTAGTAATTAATGCTGCCACCAGAAAATATGGTCTGACAAGAGATTAACAATCTTAGCCAATGGTTCACCTGCTACAGCAAGATTTAATACATTAACTTGATTCCACAGCAGCAAAGGGATAAGACAGATTCTTACAGTTCTCTGTAATAGCTTTAACCTTTCCTGGAATTGGACATAAAGAATGACTATGATGAGAAGAATTAAATGAAATCTCACTGGCTTTTCCCAGTGTATAAAGTTTCATAAGACAGAGAATTAACACATCGTCATTCAACTGATTTTTACCTGTATCATTTTATGGTCCACATAGTATTCTATAATGTTCTCTTCTAACGCATGAAAATGAACATATATCTTGGGAAGTCATTTGTCTGACTATGGCATCGACACTGTAAAAAAATGTTATTTGAAACATGTAAAACTGATTTCAAAAAAATCTGTGGCTTACACGTAAGAGTATACTTGTGGTTTATGTTTGCTAGTGTGCAAGTTTGTGTGCACATGTCTATGTATGTAGGATATATTTTATAGTCATGGAACTTTAATATCCCAAAGCAATTGTTAGAATAATTTTCTTATAGGAATTGTGTATGCCTTAATGTTGACTGTAAGAACAAGAGTCCTTTCACAGGTCATGAATGAAGAATTTGGAATCAACCTCAGAATGAGATGTCATAATTATATAAATCTATTTTGGTTGTACAGCATCCCAGAAATGTTTACTGAGGTTTTTTTTTTTTATTTCAGAGTCATGTAACTGTGGCATATTCAAAATTATTTTAACATGAATGATGATTTTATTTCAGGGAAATATGGGCAGCATATTCCCTTGCTCCAAGTTTTACTAACTCTCCTGTTTCGGGAACAGCCAGCCTTGTTTCCCCACTGCCATCTTTATGGTTTCTACCCAGGCTTCAAACAAATGTCATGTAAGAAAGCAAAGATGGGTAATTCCTTTAGGTTGTATTTAGAGTTTTTACTCTGTGGTTCTTGTTGTGTTTTTAATTCTCCTTTTCTTGCCAAACAAAAATAATTTGGTGTTGCTTGTTTGCTTTTTGATATTATAAGTAGCGATTATCAAGGTTTTAAGCTTTTTCTTATGGCATCTGATGCTTTATATATTAATAGCAAGTGCATCATGTCATTTTAAAATAAAACTATTTATTAAGATGTTTTTATTGTGTTTGTTATCCTTTATTAAAATCTGAATTTGATGCAAATTTGGTCTTTTTAAAATTAGGTATGAAATTATCTGTGTGAAAAGCATTAAAACTAACACCCTCAATTCTACCCTATCATTCTTTTTGCTACCATATTATGAAACAGTGTAAACTGTGCCTTATTTATGTATTTATTGCTTTTATGTATGATACAGTCAAAGCTGTTTGGATTTCTCTAAATTATTCAGTACTGAACATAGAGTGTGAATTCTAAGATATGGATAAAAATATGTGAATAGGTACTTTTAAAGAAATCACTTGTCTAAAAATCTAGAATGCCTTTAGGTGAGAAACAAATATTGAATGAGTGTATGCCCATGCTCTTATTCTTCTCTTAATCCAATTTTGATCTCCATTTTTATTGGAGGAATGCACACAATTTATATTATTATGTGGAATTTTATCCTTATGTGTAAGTGCTGTCACAGTCAAGAATTCTGTAAAAAGACAATTGGAAGTGAGAGACTTCATATATTGTTCCACCTTATAAAACAAAAATTGAATCAAGATTCTTATATATTACAAGAGAAGAAAACCTAATTATGTCTTTATATAGTTTTGGCTTGAAGTCCTTTGTTTTTTTTTTTTTTTAAAAAAACTCTCTCTGATAATTCAAGTGAAATAATAATTCCATGCTGTCCCTATATGACTCTTATAGGTCAACAAGAATGCTTTCAGGACCAAGTAACTTTTTAAATTGTTGCTGGTTGCTAAGCTACAGGGAGAAGAGAATCTGAAAGATCTCAAACAGGCACTGCACTGACTCAAAATTAAGTAGCCAAGACAAATTAGATAGCCCCATGCAAGACATGTGTCGTGAAATCGGAAGTTGGAACTGTTTGCCAGATGACACTTAATGACTACCATAATTTCTAAGGTCTTTGTTTTGTTCAAGCATCTTATCCTTATGTTCTATAATGAGTACTTGATCAATGTAATAATTTTATACTGGGGGCAAAACAATTCTAACCATTTTTACAAGAAAGGCATAATTTCCTAGTTCTTCATTTAAAATCGAGAAATTATCACAACTCACCTTAAGATTACTTATATGATTTTATTATATAGTTTTAATCACAAAAAAATAGGAGATTGAGCTAACACCTATGCTTTTAGCTCAGGGACAAGAGGAAGTATTTATTTTTTTTAGTCCTTAATATGTGTTTTTCCATTTATACCTTGCCTCATTTAATTCTCAACACATTCATGAAAAGCAAGTGTATAATCTGCATGCTAACAGTAAAAGTTTGAAGCTGACTTCCCAAAGGTATATAACTAAAGCAGTGGATAAAGAAAGTCTAGGACTCTCTTATTGAAAATCCACATTTATTCAAAATTGAGGGAGTATTATCTTTTTATGAAAATTAATTTATATTGGCTATTTTATTTTGTATTTATGTTTTACAAAATTGATAACAGTCATGTGATTTGAGAAATAAGAAAACCTTTCTATAATCATACTGAATTTTAATTTTAGATAGTATGGTGTTGTCTCAAAATATGAAACCAAATTCAAACTATAAAACCTTCCAGCCATCTCATTTTCTGCCACTACTGAGGTAAGCCTATACTGATAGATCTTGGATTCATCTTGGATCTTGAAAGAAAGTATAGTTTTTCTTCTTATGTGCACAGTGTATGTGGTGTATGGGAAACTTAGGGAGTCTCCATCAAGAGTCCAGGAGGGGAGAGAAAGCTATACTATCTGCCAGACATTCTGCTTTCATGCATGGTGTCTTGCGGAATCTTTATAGTACAAGGCACCATAAAGGCTTCAGAACCAGGAAAACCAATGACTCCCAAGTTTGAATGCTCAATCTGAGCCACAGTGTCTTCATCCATAACACAAGGATAATACCGTCTGTATTGCAGAATGCTGAAGAAACTTAAGAAATAAAAATGACAGGAAGCCTGAGACAGAATCCCATCTAATGTTCCATCAGTAGAGCTACCATTATCTCTGTGGGATGCTTTGTAATGGCAGAATTGTGGGTTTACAATGTACTTGGGATCGTCAGTCCATGTTGATTACTGCATGACCAAAATCAGATTTGGGACATTATGAGTAGTTATTCATCACCATCCTCCTTCCATTCTGCTTTCCCATCTTACTTTATTCTTCCTTTCCTCTGTCCTCCTCCTTTTCCCTTTCCTCCCTCTCCTTTTCTGTGCCTTCCTCTCTCCCTTTCCTTCTTTGTCATTATTATAATCATCTTCTTTATCCTCATCATCATGTTGCATATCCTGTAATTCCACCATCATGGACAAATCCCTCCAAGAAAGAAATTTACATTTGCCTTTATAGGACAGAAAACAATGTGGAAAACTGTCTTTTGCTTAATTGTGGAATACAGTGTACATACAATTTGTACCATAATCCTCCAGACCTTGATTTATCATAGTTCTAGTCATTAACATGCTCAGTTATATTTTGGATGGGAAGAGCTTTTAACAGAGAAAATTCCAACAAAGTCATTTTGTTTGGTTAAAATCTCCTTTTCCTCCCCTTTTACACTTATAGTGTTAAAATACAGATTTTATTTAGTGATCACTCTGGCAAAAGATGATTCATTTTCCATTTATACAGACGGTAGAGTTCACATCCTTAAATTGAGTTTATCTTTGAATTTTGTTTAACCTTGCCCATATTCTGCCAAATTAGCAAAAACTGCTCTGGAATCCAAAATGACATCAAGAACAATTGCTAAAAATCGAACTCATTTTATAATTAAATGGCATATTCAGCAATGCCCTCTGCTGCCAAGTGGATCCGTAGCAGAGAAACCAGAGTACCAGATCAAGGAAAGGGTGGAGCCAGGAACTACCTTGAGCTATACCTTACACAAATGATGAGCTCAGGAAAGAATGTCCTGGTTGCTAATAGATGAAACACGGCTGGGAAAAGACAGGTGCTGGACCATAAACAGTTGAGAGATGAGGCTGAGAAAAACTTGAAGCCAGATATCAAAAATCATCCTAAAGATAGCTGTTTTGGATAACTCAAAAGAGCACTAATCTAAGAGGTGCCACGCAGGGGTCAGGAAGCAAAGGAATTCAGGATAGAAGTGGGAAAATTTAAGCCTGGTTATTGACACATGGAACTAATGGAAAACAAGGGTGCAAAAGCCAGTTTCTTAGGGAAGTTCATTGCCAAAGAAGTTGTGAGCCTTTGACTATTTGAGCCCTTCAAAACAAAACAAAACCCACCATAAACTTCAAAATTTATACTAGTAGAAAGCAGTCTGAAAAATTTGTACAGCCCCCAAAGAAGTCGTGCTCCTGAATATCCATTTTAGATGTGTCCATAGGGAATAAAAGACAAGGATGATTATTCTAGAGGCTTAAATGGTCCTGTGGGGAGGCAGGGTTCAGAGAACATGGACAAAAGAGTGCCTTCCTGAAAGCAGAATAGGGCCTAATTGAGGAATTTACCTAACTCCTAGGTAGAAGGACTAATAATGCCTGCCTGGCAAAGTCTTAGCATTTTTATAGACCAGTAATTACTGGCACCAGGTTTCTTGTGGCCACCAAATCCCTGTTCCATCAATGTATATTTCACATGAAATATAACTATGTTGTTGTTATTGTTTACAGTTTTCCAGGTTACAAGAAGAAACATTGCAAATGCATGGATATATTTTGGAGGTCTTGTATTTGTAATTGAAAGCATTATCTGGATGTATCTTTGAGTCATCCTCCTTGGGGGTTGAGTCTACTCCTTGTGTAAGAATGGATAGACCAGGGAAGATCCACCAAAAATCCATGTCCCATCTTCTTTGTAGAGTTGTTGATGGAGAGCAGCAGCCTAACCCAGGGCTGCATTACCAGATCATTTTATTTAATGGATGATAAAAGTCATGGATCCAAATGACTTTTCTGTACCAATGAAATATAAACAGTGATGTGTGCACCTTCCTGGCCGAACTGGGTTAAGAAACCAGCATGACTTCATTCACTTTTCTCTCTAATCTGGTAGATGGGTGAAGAAGCTATATAAGAACTTAGAAGCCACGTTAATGATGGTAAATCCTCAATCACTGGTTAGCTGTCTGTCCCACAATTATTCAGAAATTTGGGTTGATTTCATCAACGTGGCTTTCAAGGTCACTCTGGTTGTCAATATCTATCTAGCAGACAGATAAAGAGCATGGAATATTTCGTAGGAAATTTTCACATCCAGTTGGTTACCACTCAATATTATTGTCACATTGAACTACAAAGGAGTCTTGGAAACAGCATTATAACATTATAACCAGGAAACAGAAGAAATGGGTTTAGTGAATAGCTAGCCATTCTCTGCTGCAAGGTATGAACTGCTTATCGCTAATTACCTGTTTAATGTTTGCTTTTTCTAATTATTTTATTCATTTCTGCTTATCAAAATCTCTAGTTTTTTATCAGAAGAACTGGATTAAGTATCTCATGGTAAGAATCTCAATTTCTATCAACATCCCAGAATTTAGTGTCTTAAAAATAACTTTAATCATCCCACACAATTCTGTTGGTCAGATATTTGAGATCAACTTAACTATGTGGTTTTAGCTCAGTGTTTACTCGTGAGGTTTCAGTCAAGATATTAGCTAGAGTTTCAGTCCTTTTACTGGGACTGACGGATTCTATTCCAAAGTGGCTCACTCACATGGCTGACATGTTCGTGCTGGCTGATGGCAGAGGCCTTGATTTGATTCTTCACTACATGGATTTTTCCACAGGACCTACTGAGTTTCTTCACAATATGGCTGCTGAGTTCCCCTCAAAAAAGGAATCCAAGAGGGAAAGGAGGAAACTTCACTGTGTTTTATGACCAGGTTTTTGAAGTCATGCACTGTCAGATCTACCACATTCTAATCATTAAAATAGTTGCTAAATCTACTTCACAGTTCAGGAGTGTGGGAATCACTAACTCCCCACCTTTTGAAGAGAGGAATATCAAAAAAAGAATCTGTATATAAACCTCCTGTTAGTATTCTGATTTTTCTAAATTATTTTATTCTCTTTAGTGCTATTAATATGGTGCTTTTTAATGATATTTTAACATTTCTTTTTAAATTCCAATTTCTAGGAATGTTAATTGAATCTTTTATTTAGGATATATTAATGATAGTATTGAATTTGGTCCTTAAAAAAATTAGAGCTGACCCTGGACCTTGCAGAGAAAAACCAGACTCTCACCTTCAAACTGAGGGAGATAAAGGTCTGTGAGTGTGGGCTGTAATGATCGATTAACTGACCCAAAGGAAAAGCTGAGCACTCTCCTTCAAAATAAAAGTTATGTATCATGATTTAGGGGGAAACTTGCAGTTCCTGTCTCTTTCTCTCCTTTTCATTGCCAAATCTGCCTGGTCTCAAACACCCATAGTTTTAGATTAAGGTAGAGAATCATTGGTATGTCATATTAACAGCTAACTTACTAAATTTATTAAATTGGTGCTTAAATAGATTAATAATAAAATCTAACACTCATGAGCAATTATAATTTGCCAGGCCCCAGTTTTCACATCTACCGTTCCCACGACAATCCTGTGACATAAGTAGGTACATTTGTGATCCTAATGAAATGAACAAAATCAAAGTTACTAGAGGAATGATTAACTTGCTCAAGGTCACACAGCTTATAAGCAACAGAGTGTGGGATTCCAACCCCGAAAGCCTGACTAGTTAATGTGCTTATTCAGGTATGCTGGTAAGTAGCGGAGCTGAGGCTTCCTATTCAGGTCTCCCACAAAAAACCCATGCTCTTACCATCTATAGTAGGCTGTAATTTACTTCTCTAACTCCTTTCATCTGAACTGTCTGCCCTTCCTTCTGCCAAGGTCCCCCTCATGATGATTACTTACATCATCATTGATCTCCTTCTTTAAATGACCATAGCACTTAGTACCTGAATCCACAATCCACTTACTGCAGGCTGCCTTTTATTGATCATTAATTGTTTTTTGCAATAGTCTTTCTTTTTTTTCTTAACTAGATTTTAAACTCTGGGAGGGCAAGAACACCCCCCCCCATCTCCTTAGCTTCACATTACCTAGATCAGTACTAACTCATAAGAGCCTCATGATGATTGCTTGTGACTGGCATAGAAATATAAAATTCTCCCACTATATCAAACCTACAAGCATCTGGTCTTAATGTTAATGCAACCTGTTACCCTGGTTTTCAGTATAATAAAATAATCCAAGAAAGCAAAAACATGGGCAAAATTAGATAACATGATCCAAAAGAAAAAAAATACATGAAAGAACTATGAATTCTACTCGTAGAGCCAAGAACTAATTCATGACTTGATAAAAATATTAGTTTCTAATATTCAATATATAGAAAAATTCACTCTAATGAGGAATCAAAAAATTAAAATATTCAACTGATTTTTTTTTTTTTTTGGTATTAGGGATTGAATTCAGGGGCACTCAACCCCTGAGCCACATCCCCATTTTTTTGTATTTTTTATTTACAGACAGGGTTTCACTGAGTTGTTTAGCACCTCACCATTGCTGAGCCTGGTTTTGAACTCATGATCCTCCTGTCTCAGCCTCCCGAACTGCTGGTATTATAGGAGTACAACACTGCGCCCAACTCAACTTATGGACTTTGTAACCATCAAATTCAGAACATTTTGTTCAACATTCTTAGCAATCAGGGAAATGTAAATCAAAACTATGCCGAGATTTCATCTCACTCCAGTCAGAATGGCAAATATGAAGAATACCAATAACAGTAAATGTTGGCAAGGATGACAGGAAAATGATATATTCCTACTTTGTTGGTCAGACTGCAAATTCGTACAACCACTCTGGAAAACAGTATAGAGTTTAAAAAAAACTGAAAAATAGAATCATATGACCCAGCTATCACATTCTTTGGTATTTATCCAAAAGGACTAAAATTATAGTGATACAGCCACATCGATGTTCACAATGAAGATAGCCACAATATCTCACAATAGCCAAGTTATGGAACCAAAGTACCCATTAGTAAATGAATGGATTAAGAAAGTGTATATATAAACACACACACACACACACACACACACACACACACACACACACACGGAATTTTACTCAGCCATAAAGAAGAAAGAAATTATGGCATTTGCCAGTGGATGGATGGAACCAGAGGATGCCAATCTAAGTGAAACAGACTTAGAAAATCAAGGATTAATGGAATAATTTTCTCTCATATACAGAGACTAGAGCAAAGTGAGGAGGGAAAGGGGTAGGGATCAGACATCATAAAGATAGAGGGAAGTGGAGTAAAAAGAGATTAAGGGGGAGGGAGATGGAACAGAAAAGGGGAGGAAATGCAGAATGAATTCAAAAATCACACTGTGTGTTTATATAAATATACCACAGTGAATTTTATGTATATCTATAGAGAACCAATTTAAAATAAATAAAAGGAAAACCAGTAGAGTAGAGGAAGGAGAACAGGGGGAGGAAGAAGGAGGAGGAAGAGGAGTCACCTAGGACTGAAATAGATTCAATTAAATTGCACGTATTTATGATTGTGTCAAAATGAACTCAACTATTATATGTAACTATAATGCACTAGTAAAAGCACAAACATTTTATAACATTTTTTCCTGCTTAAAGCAATATTTAATGTTGCTATAAAAGGTGCTATCTCATATATTACCTCATAGGAGCATTTCTTTCTGGAATATAATTCAATAATATGCATCTAGAATCCAGAATACCCTTTCTCCCAAGTGTTCTACTTCAAGAAAATATGGAATAGAAATATTCAAACAGATGAATAGATTATTTACGAAGACATTTATTACTACATCAGATAAAAGACTGAAAATAACTTCATAGCTCAACAATAGCCCCGTAAAATGGATTGCTATAAAAATCACTAAACATAGTTTTCAAAGATTTTTAAGGATATGGAGAAATCCTCATAAACTAGCAGTAAGTAAAGAAATCAATGATGCAGAGCTTTTCTTCAAATATAGTATCCTTCCAATTACAAGCTACATATGTGATTTATACATGCATAAGATTAGACAGAAACATTAAAATATAAAGTATTATCTCTGAGATTTTTGTTAGTTTTTTTCTTTTGTATTTTTAAATGTCTTTCCTTTTTATTTTCTAAATGTGTTTTAAATTCCTTAATAAGCATTTATAAAATTCTTCACATATGTCAGCAGTAATTCAAGGGATTTATAAATACTAACTCATGTTTAATATAATATAAGAACTCTGTGAGGGAGTTGCTATCATTACCTCAGCTTTATTGACAATAAAACTGAAGCACAAAGCTTAAAAAATTTCTCCGAGGTCATATAGAGAGTGTTGAAAACAAGATTGGAACCCTGCATTTAAGTATCCTGTGATTGTAAAAAAAAAAAGATCTTTAAATTGGGAAACAAAGTAGTTTTAATAAAAATCATATATTAATTATTTTGTCCTCACTAAGGAAATAGAAAATGATTTTAAAAAATGCAACATGAAGAAGTCATTTATCCATTAAGAAAGCTATTCTGACTTGCAGGATTGTTACTGTGTAATGAGTTACAAGGGAGGATATGGGTACTTCTCAGTGAGGCCATAAAAATGGCAATGGCTGTCTCCTGTCTCAGCCATGTCTTCATGCTGGGAAAGAAGGTGGCTCTCAAGGTCCCTGCTAGGCCTAGGAGTCAGTGATGGATGAAGTCATAAAACAGGGTTGGATGACCCAGTTTGTCCCCTAATTACATTTATAAGCTCATCCTCTAAAGGATCCACACAGAGGAGACTGCTTCCTGGAATTATTTTTTTGTCCTCAACTTAAAATACCAAACATAATCTAAATACTTTCTAAGAAGAAAGCATCCCCTGTCCTCTTGCCTTTTTCTGAGACTTGAATAAGCCTACCAAGTAAAATATAGTAGGAGGAACTTGTCAGCATATTGTCAGGTAAGTATAGGAATTACACCATATAAATAGCTGCCATGAATAATTTAGTTGGAAGTGAGATGGCATTGTTTGTGCTGAACTGTACTTCATCAGTTTTCCTTCCTCTTCTTTTGGGGCTTTTTACGAGTTTAGATTTTGTGTCATAATATGTGTCATAGGAAAACAAAGTGCCTGTTTAACAATCAAAAATTGTTCCAATCTGCCCAGAGATCTACAGTTACTCGGAGAAGTTGGTTTTATTGTTGGCCTCTATCCAGTTATAGTAGGAAGCAGGCTAGTCGAATAATTACTACCTTTTTCTCACTGTGCTAAGCCATTCTAGTTTAAAAGCTGTTGTTCTTTTCATTTTTAATAGTGGCCCCACTCTGAAGCTTTTTACTCACAGATCAGACAACTACATCTTTCCTGTATTCCAGCAATTGCAGAGAATCTTGTCTATGGGCTGTTTCGTTGGTAGAAACATTTCTGACAAGATCTGTCTACAGGTAAAGTCTAATAAAGAAAAAACTGAGTACATCATGAAGAATTTCACCTTGAAAACAAAACTTTCCAGCATGATATTATGTGATAAATCTCCATAAAAGATATTTCTAGGGCACAGTTATACCAAGTTAAGAAAAGATGCCAAAAGGAAAATTGGAAATTAACCCCAGAAATAATGTAGATAAGCAATAAATACTCTTGAAACTTAGAATGAAATTCACACAATTTTTAAGTTGATAAAAAATTGTAAATGTCACATACAACATGATATTTTAAAATATACCTATATTGTGGAGTGACTAAATCAAAGTGATTAATGTGTGTTACCTCACATAGTTTTTATGGTAAAAACACTTAAAATCTATCTTAGCCTTTTCAAGAGTACAATATATTGTTATTAGCTATAATCAACATGTTGTACAATTTATCTCTTGAATTTATTCCTAATGAAAATTCTGTATCCTTTGCCTAACATCTCCCCAACTCCACCCCACCCCACCCATTCCTTAGTAATCAACATTGTACTCTTTTTTTAAGTTGAACTTCTTTTAGCTTCTACAGGTGAGATCATTGCAGCACTTGTCTCTCTGTGCCTCACTTCTTTCATCTAACATAGTGTTCTCTAGATTTATTCATGTTGTCATAAATGACAAGATTTTCTTCTTTTTATAATGGAGTAGTGTCTTATGACATATGTGTACCACATTTTCTTTGCCCATTCATCCATTGTTGGACACTTAGTTTGATTTCATATCTTGGCTACTGTGAATATGCTGCAGTAAATATGGAAATGCAGGCATCTCTTCAACATGCTGATTTAATTTTCTTTGACTATACACCCAGTAGTAGAACTGCTATATTGTATGGCAGTTCTATTTTTAACTTTTTGAGGAAACTTAATACTGTTTTCTATAATGACTGTACTGATTTTCAGTCCCACCAATAAGGGTTCAAATGTAAGATTTCCTTTTTTCTCCAAACTTTTGACAACACTTGTTATCTTTCATGTTTTTGATAATGATTATTCCGACAGGTATTGGAATTCACATATACATATATTTCTTCCCTT
This sequence comes from Urocitellus parryii, assembly GCF_045843805.1. NCBI lineage: Eukaryota > Metazoa > Chordata > Mammalia > Rodentia > Sciuridae > Urocitellus > Urocitellus parryii. Next base: position 29,324,281 of record NC_135537.1, read on the forward strand.
TTTGCTTATAGGAAAGAGAAGCCTAGGCTAAGAATATAATCTATAATGTTAATGTCTGTATTCTTTTATTTAGTAATAAAATTAAGTTGAAATTTCAAAAATAAAATAAACCTAGAGCCTACTTTGAGGTCAGGGGTCAGAAGAAGTGAGTGGAAAATAAAACCACTCTCTATAATAAATAAGGAGGAATTTGGCGGTTGTGCATAGGCAGCTAAGGTGAAAAGACAGAGAGAAAAGGACAGAGTAAGAGCCCCCAAAAGTGGTTAGAGGATTAAGAGGAAATTCTACTTGTTGAGATATTCTCACTTGGCCAAAGGATTTTGCAGATCAATGATGTTATATACTTAATATGAAGCTGTTCCCTGTCCCAATTATTCTATATGCTCTCTCTCAGTACCTTCAAATCTCCCATACAGGTTAGCAACCTTGTGTTAGTGAAGCCATGAATGCATAAGAATGAAATATGGAGAAGAAAGGCGGGCCAACTGGAATGCTCCTCTGCTGAGGCTAACTTGGTAGAAACCCTAGCAGTCCAGGGGACCATTGATTCAGAATTCCATGATTTTAAGAAAGCAGATGACAGTGTGAACCAGACCCGAGAACAGCAATTTGGAGCTGGCAGCAGCAGAAAAGCAGGCCCTGGTCTGCACTGACTCACCTTTAGTTCCTCCCACACCTACTACAGGAAAGCGGGCCTTCAAATGAGCTTTGAGGAGACTGGAGAGGGTAGCTGAGAATGACAGGAAAATCCTGCAGATGCTCCTGTTACAGAAGAAGATGGGGAGAATAGGGGTAGAAACAACAGCTATGCGCTGTGGTTATGCAAAGTGACCTAAATTCTGTAGACAGTGGAGAATCTATTGAAATTTTATTAAAAAGTAAAGTGGCCTAATTAGGTTTGAGTTTTAGAAATAGTTCAGATTGAAAAGATGAATTATGGCAGTTGGGAAGCAACAGAAAAAGTCGAAGGAAAAAAATGAACTAGGAGAGTGAAGGAAGCTTTGGGCATTTCAAAGATTAAGTTGATTAATTTGAAAGGGGAGTTGGTACAGAAAATTGCTTAGAAAACTTGTCATTAAAGTATGAAAAATATTAGGTTTGGTGGGAAAGATATGCTGAATTCGAGGTACTGGGACACATTCAAATAAAGATGTTTAATGGTCAGTAGAAACATGGGTTTAAAATACTGGAATGAGGTTGGGCTTATTTATGTCATAACAGCTATGTGACAACGTTCTCTAAATTCAAAATTCAAATCGCCAATGAAATGATTTTTATCTCATGAAATATTTACAAATGTATGTGGAAGCATATTGCTAGATTTTAATAATCATCTTTAATTAAAGGAAAACCCTTCTTAAAAATTGTCCCTGGAAAACCTGTGATATATGGTCACTATATTTGCATCTCATTTATTTTAAAAAGGATCGATGAAATTTATGATGTTAAATCAAAGTTTAATAAAAAAGACAAATTAGAAATCAATGAGAAGAAAAAAGAAGAGAATATAAATAACTAGATTCCTGAAATTAGTCAATATCCCAATAAACATTTAAGCAAACTTCAAGTTTCTATTAAAAAGGTAATGAAATTAAGAATATTGAATCATGACTACTAAACATTAGGTAAAAAGAAAGGCCAATATTAATTTAGAGAAAGAGAAGAATTTTCTGACGTGAAATTCTATGGGGAATTTATCATGCAGGAGGACATTGACTACCAATGGAAAAGGGTTTAATCAAGGCTACAGAAATGTTCTTGAAATGGGTGCTTCCTATATTGACCCTGTTTAAAAGCCAAGGACATTTAACACTTAGTCCAATGGGAAGGTATTTTTTGAAGACTAAGGTACCATAGTCCAAGTGAGTTGCTTTTTGATGATAACCTAGTTAAAGACTGGAATCAAAATTCTTTTGAAGGTGGAATAGTATCTAGCTCCATTTTCCATTGCTGTAACAGGACAGCTGAGACTAGGTAATTTATAAAGAAAGAGGCTTACTTAGTTCTTGGTTTAGGACTCAAGATTGGGCCACATACTGCTTCATAATATGATGAAAAAGTAGAAAAGTGTGTCTGCAAGAGGAGTTTGTGTGCCAGAGACTGGAGGAAGGTGCCAGATTCACTTTTTAACAAACTGCTCTCAAGTAGTTAATCCAGTCCCAGAGAGAAAGAGAGAGAATTCACTTCAGCCAGGCCAGATGTCATTAATCTATTCATGAGGGCTCTGGCCCCATGATTCAAACACCTTCCTCTAGGCTCCACTGCCCAACACTGCCTCATTGAGGAATTTATTCTCA